>NC_081362.1:60294862-60915346 GCF_030684315.1 Stegostoma tigrinum
TCTAGTCTTGTTGATTTAGGTTGCAGATTTTCAGGGACTGTGAATACATAGGTGCAGCATGAACCCAAAAGCCTATGATATATTTTGAATGGCAAGTTTGCAATCCAGGTATTTCTCTCTGCATTTTTTTTACTCAGGTTTGCTGAGGCTACCACACAGATCACAGTAATTTCTTAAGAGGCAAAAACAAAAGCATGCACAGTTGTCCATGTCAAATCTAGAAAGCTTATAAAATCTACCAAAGAACCAAGCAATTATTTACATTTAAGTATTTTATTGGTAGTTTAAATTGTTTTTGGCTTTTCAAGTTTCATATGAGCAGTTGACATAGAAGTTATCAAAACTATCATTCGGTTGATTCTAACCTTTTCACAACCACAGTAGCTTGTAGTTATTGCATGTTTTTTGCAATTAAACATTTTAAAGCATTTCACAGAAGCATTATGTAACAATATTTGACAGTGAACATATAAGAATAAGAATAGATGTGCAGATGCTAGGTCAAAAAAGTAACTTTTAAGAACCATCTTAAGTAGGAGAGATAAAGAGACAGATACAGACAGATTTGTGGATGGAAATCCAGAGTTTAATGAATATCAAATTTGTTAAGGCTATCACATGCATATTCAAATGCTGAATTTCCAATACAATGCTGACATGATGAATAATATGCCAGAACACAAAATGGTGCAATCATAGGTTGAGCAGTACAGTTCTTTACATGGAAAAGTCCTGATTTTCTTTCCGAGAGGCAGGAAGATCCTTCCTTCCCATAAGGAGAAAAAACTAAAAACCAGTCAAGTGTTGAAATGTTCACACAGCATTCAGTGGTTATTACAGACAGGTACGTGCACAGGACTAGAGACCTGTGAATGGCCTCTCTTCAATCAGGAATATTCTGTGGAGATCAAAGTTAAAGACAAGGAAACACTAAAAAAGGTAGCTGAAATGGAATGTGTATGCAAGTGATGCATTATTGTAGTTATGTCAGGTATCGCTCATGATGGCATAACCCTTGTACGACAACAATGCATGCAAGCAACATTATTTACAATGTCCATTTCATTATTTTGATTGAATAACTCCATGCTAATTGGCCAGGAGTTTTTGCCCATTTAAGAAGAGGTGCATTTCTTTAATATTTACAGTATTATCTAAACAGAATATAATTAGAAGTAGACATACTAAACGATGCAGTTATCATTTCAAAATACAAAGCACCAAATGAAATCTTCCCAGGAACTATTTCCTCTAATTCCACCTCCATATGTTATTATATTGTTTGAAACTGAGAATTTTGGTAGATAACCTGCTCTCAGACATCATTTTACATTCTGTATAAGCCAATCATTCTGTCACTGAGAATTTCAATACGTGAATAGTCCTTCCAGTGAAGAAGCATCCAAGATATGATTCTGTGCAATATGGCAGATACAAGCCCAATTCTTTATATATTATTACATTTACAGCTGTAAAATAAAAATATTTTACCTCTAGTATATGTGGCATTCATGAACCAATATAGGTTGGAATATTTATAATGCTTTTGTGGAGAAATAAATATCAGATCTCCAATAGCATGGAGCCCAATGCATATGACCAGGCAGTTCCTTTTGATTCTCCGATAGTAAGTGACTAAAATTCTTTTTAAAATTGTTTTCATTTTTAAGTCAAAAACATACTGTGTCATAGACAGATTATGTTGTGGTCAGCAGTGAGATATGATGAATATCTCCACTCATGAGACTGACCATAATTCATTGGTGACTTCTTCAATCGTGAGTTATCTGATCAGCCTCAAGAGTAGAGATATTTATCATATCTCACTGCCGCGAATGACACAGTCTCTATTTATAACCATTTGTGAACTCAACCACTGTTAGCTGTGAAGTTAGGTTCCCTCAAGAAATAAATATTAAACCTTTGGTGAGAAGCATGCTTCTGTAGGATCTGTTACAATTTGATATCAAAATAAAAGGGAGTAACATTTTGTTCTGTTCTGAGTTTAGAGCCATATTTTCATTGGGAACAGAATGGAGGTGAGGAAAACGTCACATACATACTCAAACTTTGCAGGAAGTGCTATCTACTACTCTTGGATTAGCTGCGTGGTTCTAATTTTTGAAAAACACAGATAAGGCAATCCATTTTATTTTAACTATTAAAACATCAAGGGCAGCAGACTGAGCTCCTTTTTTTATTTTTAATCTGTAAATTTCATTAGGTAGAGCTTTACATCAGCTGCTTTTATGCTAGTTACTCTATGTTCTTACTAATGTAAGACTACCTTTCTAGTCAGAAAGTGAACCAATATGTGTTGGCATTTAGAATCAATCTGTTAATCAATCTGTTCAGCTGTGTTCTGACACAGCACGAGAACAGGTGGGAGCTGAAAACTGCATCACAAGAACACTCAGGTTTGCATATTATACTGCCTCTTTTCATACTTTACATACATTATGGAAGCTACCCTCACCAACAGCTCGATTTTGTTTACACATAGGGGTAAACTGAACAAGCTATGAGAAAATTTAATACAAACTCCTGTAGCGGGCACTAATATTGTATGGAAACTAAATACGATCAATATTCAGGTTTGGTGCTGAGGCTGTGCTCGTTAAAGATATGGAACAGAAATGGATGATTGCCTTAAGCCTGTTCCATCATTCAATTGGATCATAGATAATTCATATCTGAACTCCATTTACCTAACTTTATTCTAAAACCATTCATATTTTACTTAACAAATAACAAACTTCAGTTTTGAAATGTCTATTGGGCCAGCCTCAACAACGTTTAGACAAGAGAAATTTAGATTTCCACTATCCTTTGTTTGAAGAAGTCTATCCTGATATCACTACTAAATAGATTATCTCGAACTTTTAATCTTCAATATTCAAAATAATACGGGTCTAGTCTATGGTAACCTGTCCTCATAAATGTAACCCTTTTAGTTCCAGTACCTTTCTAGTTAATCCATGCCACACCCCTTTTCAGGTCCATATTTTACATGTGAGGTGTAGTAACAGGATTGAATGTGGTGCAGTTGCTGCAACTGTAGGATAACTTGGAACACTTTGATTCCAGCCCCCTCGAGATAAAAGTTAGGGTCCCATTACTCTTCTATTTTTTTTTGCATTTTTCCACAAGTGATTTCTATAGGTTCACCCAGAACTCTCTGTTTTTCCAAGTTCTGAGTTCCTCACCATTTTGAAAATAATCTGTTTTGTTTTTCAAACTGTTGGAAATCGGTCAGTAGCTTTCAGACTGATATCCAAATGGGCCTTGTCAACAAAAACTACTCACCCACATTCACTGGAGCTCGTGAGCTTAGACTTGTTATCTATGCTGAAGAATATCATGTTTTGTACATTTATAGACTGTATCACAAGTCTACGAAAGGATTAAGTAAAATTATTATCAATAACAACTATGGCATCAGTAACAGTGCTGCATTTGTTAGTCATCTCCTGGAATCTGTAAAGCCAATATACGCAGGATTGCAAATTCTCATCTGTGGATGAAGTTTCAGGTAAGTACAATTAGTTACAGGGAAGATGGCTTATGCTGTGAAGTGGTTGATTTACTCTGTTCCAAGCTATGCTGGATGGTACCACTGCTTACTTTGAAGATCTATTAAATATTTTTGGTGATGGAAATGTTTCACTTGTTGTGTTGTAATGATAAAACATAGGGTTAGAATCATTTCTCCAGTGAAGTCATTGGAACTTTTGTTTATTGATTTCTGTTTTGATCACACCTGTTTCATTCTGAAAGCTATTGAGATAAAAGCCGATGAAAGTGATGTGCTAAATACTGTACAACTACCTGTCCGATCTGAATGTAACTCCAGTTCAACTAACTTGAATAATTGTGCAAACAAATCACAACTTATCTTAATTTCAAGTTAAAGTGTGTTTGCTTGTCTGTTTATATTTAATCAAATCCAGTCTAATACAGATAATATGCATCCTTACAAGGTGCCGGTTATCAGCAGTTCCTGACACTTGAAGAGATGCAGGTCCCCAGTAAATGTAATCCAGGAATATAAACAGTCCTGTTGCAACTCCACAGCTATATTTTTATGCTGGAAGACAAAGTAAAATCCCATTTTAGAATGAGAAGTGATTGTTGCAGCATTTAGGTGCTGGATCAAGAGTAGTTCGATGGAATTTCTGGGCCATAGACCACACAATTAGCAGCACTTGAGCAGCACAGTGGATCATTTGTTAGCACGGCTACCTCACAGTGACAGGGACTTGGGTTCAATACCACCCTGGAGCGACTGTCTGTGTGGTACCTGCATGTTTTTCCTGTGTCTTGCATGAGTTTGCCCCTATAGTTCAAAGACATGCAGCTTAAGAAACTGACCATACTAAAGTGCCCAGGATTGTGCAGATTAGCTGAAAACGCAGGGATAAGATAGAAGAGTGGGTTTGGATGGGGTGCTCTTTGCAGGGTAGGTGCGGACTTGATTAGCTAAATGGCCTACTCCGACACTGTAGGGATTCTATGCTAAAAGGGCATTTACTCACGTTTCAATTAGGGGTCACACTGATGATGTTCCCTAGAAAGGTAACAAAACGTCTGCATGCCATAGAATAACTGGTTCAGTGAGCTAACAAACAACTGCATAAAGAGGAATTAACCATTTACTGAATTGTTTCTGCTTTAGAAATTTCCTGCAGGAACCTCTTCTTCCATTTCTCCTCCTTTAGAACACTTGTCAAAACTTTTTTGTTGCTAAATTTATGAGTTCTTATTGCAATATCTCCATGCGTAGCTCGGAATCACATTTGTTTGCAAATGTTTGGTGTCCTATTTTGTAAGATAATGCTCCTTTAATATGTCTTAACATGGTTACCAATTTTACCAACATTATAGAAATATAAATTGTTGTTGTAGAAGGTTATCAGCTTTTGCTAAGGAATAATTTTATGGGCCTCTGATGCCTTTTGTTCCTTCATCCAAGTGATCATGCTTCATGTATTTGCCAAGATAATAAATGTCAGCAAACTGAGCTTGACAAGCAGAAGGTGTTTGCTCAATTGAGCCCACATGCAACAAACAACTGCATACAGACCTTCCAATACAAGCGTGGACCTTCTATTTTATTCAAATTAGTTGTACATCAGATGTCAATTCTACCTAACTAACTTTTTGGTTCAAATGAACATATGTTGTGCTATGATGAAAAGATCAAAATAGTGGAAATCTCAGAGAAGGTTGGTCAGAACCTGGAAAAGAAAGTAAATCAATGATCTGAATAGGATCTTTCAAATAAAACTAATTCTGACATTACGTTTCATCCAAAATTTTAATCTGTCTTTTCTCGTTTACACAATGCCAAAACAGCCTCATAATTCAATGACTTTTTTCTGTTTCTATTTCAGATTTCTTATTTTTATCTGTTCCTTTGGTATATAAATCATAAATATATATACTCAGTGGTTAACATGCATCTGTTCTGATTATCATCCAAGCTGTGTAACACGGGTGAAATGGCTGTGATAGAGCTCAATTATAAGGCATATGTAGAATGCAAATTTGAATGACAGTTATGCTCACACTGCTCTTTAGTGTTGGTCAAAATATTCTAAAAAACACGGATAAATTCCTCCTGGACACAAAAGTGTTTGCAAAAATTGCCAATATTTGTGCCAATTTACCTAATCTTACATCCAAATCCTCAGTGAGAGGCTATGTGGTAGTTACTCATTACTCCGGCTCATAAAGTACGACTGAAAGTTCAGAATCAGAAAAGATAGATTTCAGATCATTC
Organism: Stegostoma tigrinum; assembly: GCF_030684315.1. Classification (NCBI taxonomy): domain Eukaryota; kingdom Metazoa; phylum Chordata; class Chondrichthyes; order Orectolobiformes; family Stegostomatidae; genus Stegostoma; species Stegostoma tigrinum. Next base: position 60,300,645 of record NC_081362.1, read on the forward strand.
AAGCCTAAACTCAAGTAATTAGCGAGTAATATATATATTCTAACTTACGTCCACTAAACCAACAACATTTTTCCTATTTCAGCTGAAATTCAACTTTTAAATGGGCAATTTGCTAATCAATAAATAAGAGATGAAGGCAAATAACTACATACCACAGCTACTGGTTAAAATAAATGAGTTGTCCTATTAATTCAGTTTTTGTCGTTAAGGAAGTCTGAACTTCAGATGCTTCACACTGAAACCTTAATTTTAACTGTTTCTGTATGTAAATAAACATTGCTGCCATGTTCCCATGTGGGTTTCAGCGCAGCTTCCCCTATATTGAAAGGAAAAGATAAGACACTATAGCATTTTAACATGTTTATTGCCATGAGTCTGCTTGTTCTGTTTCTGTTCAACTAGCAATAATTGGATAGATGACTATTCACTACAGTTCTGCATCTTTTAATTCCATTAGACTGCTGAGATTATACAGGCACTCATGCAGTTTGAAACCACCTCCCCTCCCCATTCTCAAAGTTCAGGCAGACAGTCATCTTCAAAATCTCACATAAAGAAACATTTTGTCACTGTGAAATTACCAGGATCAGATGGGCTCTCACTCAAAATAAATATAGGACAACACCCACTCCATTAGCTCCCTAGGAATCAGATGATGCTTACCCACAATACAAGTGCATATCCTCACACAACCTGATTGTGAAAAATTGGACAAATATGTAACTCCTTCTTCAATACGTTTTGAACTTAATTTTTGAAACATAAAAATGAAAGCTCTATCTGTGATAATGGTTCATTTGCAGATGTCAGCTACTTGCGAAAGTTCCCTCTGATTGGGAAAAGTTAGGGCAAGGGATGCAAAGCGTTAACATTGATTTTGTCTGATTGTGTGTACTGTAATTTTGTTGTTAAAGTATGGGCTTTCTAAAGACAACGTGACTGAATTTGGTGTAAAGTTTGGAATTTTTGTGTCATTCTGAGGTAGTTCAAACTAATCATTGTAAGTTTGCAATTTCTATCAGGTCCTGTGATGTCAAGACATACATGCTGCTGCATTGCAGAGCTAGTGCTGCCCCAGTACCTACTGTCTTCTGAATCAAAAATGAATTCAACCTAGATGGCATTCAAAAAAGGTAATTCAGCTGGGAAAAAGATTATTCAGATTCTGGAATTCCATAAAATTGCTTATTAACAATGCATATTCAACTCGTCATGGGTTTTGAACATATCAAATTTGTTTTTGTTTCGTTCTCTGACAACATTGTGCCATGTGCTAAAGAATTGCATTCTCCCCTATGTTTGAAACCTGTCACCACAAAATAACGAATAGGTACTTAGCTTCTGCTTAGCATAACTTGGTTTAATACAGTTGAAAACAAAAGCTCACAAAACGTTTGAGGGTACATCCTTAAATTTCTTTCAATCTCTACCTCTGTCTTCTTAAAGATGTTCACTAAAACCTGCCCTTAATATCACATCAAGCATTGTTCGATAACATTCCTGTGAAAAATGTTCAAATTCTGTTCTCGTAGACCCTATTCTGAAGAAGGGTCACAGGACTTTACATGTTAACTCTGTTTTTCTCTCCACAGATGCTGTCAGACCTACTGAGTTTCTCCAGCAATTTCTGTTTCAGTTTCAGATTTCCAGCATGTTAGGATTTTTTATGTTAGAAAAATTATAATGATACTTGTTGGCGCTGTTGCCTGAGCTTTTCCTCTCAAATAGTCCTTCACCTCAAACCTCCATGACACTGCACCAGATAATCAGCAAACATTCAATACCCAATACCATTGGACATATGTTATTTTTACAGAATCCTGTTTATCACTATCCTCTGAGACATTCATCAAATAAACTTGGTGAAAATGGAATAAAATCTCTGTCAGAAGGTAGTATACTATTAGATGGAATAGCACAATTTGGAAATTGCTTCTGAGCAAATAATACGTCTTATGCTTGTTGATTATGGAGGCTTCTCAATCAATCTACATGCTCATGTCTTCTAGCACACTTCAATATGCATATGCAATACAGAATTCTCCTTGGTTATCTCAACATCTCACACTAAGGTTTACTTTACAATTAAAGGCACATTGATGTAATTGATAAACTGTGCAATCCATTCTCTCGAGTTATTAGTTACAACATTTACAGTATCCTCATGAGAAAGAAGTATGTTTAAAAATATAATACCATATGCACAAAATCATATTACTGAACATGTTATTGTGACTCATTAGGCATTCAATCTATTGAACGATAACTTTCCTGGTTAAAACAATTAAAATGAGGGAAAGAGTTAGCTGGGCTATAACGCACAGGCACCTCATGAATAATATTTTGAACCAATTTTGTCTGTCTACACACAGTAAACAAAAGAATTCTTCCCAAAGGTAAGCTCAGTCTTTTTCAGAGCAGGCGATTCCGATTTAACCCAAAAAAATCTATGCAAAATCTCCACCGTATTTGTTCTTGTTCCTCAAAGTTGTCAGTCAGATTTTGGCCACATGTGAAAGGATGATCCTTACGGGCCAGAACACAATGTCCAGTCGCACCCATCAAATTAAGGTTCACCGTCATGGCTGCGTATACTGGTGTAACTTTTTTTTGATAAAAATGTATTTTAAAACAGCAAAGTAGAAGTACTGTAAGCAGTGAGCACGTGCAATGTGCTGTGCAGTCTAACCGTCGAGTCTCCCCCCGAGCTGTGCCCAGCTCCCCAGCCTGCTCACTGCAGTCTATCAATCACTACGGGATAATGCATAGTGGCTGCACCTATGACAGGTTATGATTGAGTGCTGTGCCCGAGTCCTATACATGTGGTTCTGTGCTTTTGTCTTGCTTTGGGCCAGTTTGGGGTGGGGCTTTTTCACTGTACTCGACGAGATCATTTATGTAGGTATGCGCACTTCTTTTGCCCATTACATTGACAATACAAGTCAGCAACAGTTAAAACGCTAACGTATTGAATCCTGCTCTGTTAATGGCTCACAACATGGACTTTGCAGAGTTCAGTAATTCAGTTGAGCACGCAAAATCTGCGACCAGCAAGTGCAATTTTTCTTAATGAATTATTTTTGATTAGATCCATAAACGAATTTCCTACATAGGTTTTAATCTCATCATATTCTCGGACATACAGTGGGTAGGAAAATAGTTTCTGGCAAGTTTGAACGTTGAATATTGGAAAACGAAGAAGCAAAACACATCGAAGTTCTCCCCTGCCCCCCTGCCAAATGAAACATTGGCTGCTTTGGTTTGAGTCGCGCTGGGGGAAGGGGTTAAAACTGTCCTCCTCCAATTTTCGTTTGATCTTGGATGACAGTTTCAACCCGATCCATCCCCTAGTCATTTCCAAAAGCTTCGTACGTTACGAATGATTAAAGCGAGGCAGGAGCAGGGAGAATAGAGCTTTAACTTTAAAGTATCAAAGCACGAACTCGTCAGCTACGACGTAAATTACGAAAAGACTTCCAGTCAGATTCAAGCAAGGGTCCAAATTCCTTCCCCATCTCTGACTAATTGATGTCGACTTGTTGATCTGTAATGACACGAACCGTCAGATCACTGCAGACAAATTTGTTTCTTCAGTTTGTCAGTAGATAGAGATTATTATGTGGGCTAATTATATATTTTTTCAAAATGTAAATAAATAATAAAATTCGTGCTTAGAGTTTGGAAGGACAGAAAATACAACAGTCGTTAAACGAGGTAACCGGTTTAATATGGGTGTACCACTTGATCCTGAGGGAGGGATATTGTCATAATCAGGTGGTCAAATTGTGCATACTGTAATTTACTAAACAATGTTAACAATTCCTTCACTGACCTCTTACTTAAAAAAGAATGTACGTGCTTGCACTGGAAATATTGCAACAAATGATGAATGTGCATGGCGGAATTACCATTTTCAGCTAAATGTTTCAGCAAATCGCTGATAGGCCGGCTTCCCCCTTTTGGGAAGCTATAAAAAGGAACAATAATAGCTGATAGTCGGCTATAAGTTTTCACAATCACCGCCGGTTTCGAAACTGGCCGTCTTTAAAAAGGAACATCTGGGGAATGTGCCATATGTTAAAGCTTTGTCTTGTCCTTCAAAGTTAGACTGCCCTTGAAGTGATTTGTCAGTGGGGCTAAAGTGACAGAAAGAATATGTGTTGCAGCGAGCTGGGTGGAGAAAGTGCGCTTGTGGCTGCCTTTGCAGCCAGCCACTGAACTGATTAGGGTGTAATTAAAGCCTTAAAGCTTTCAGATGATCCACCTGGTTATTTGCTAAGTCACCAGCTAATCAGCCAAATGAGCTGTTCCAGTGTGCACATCGGGCCAAGAGCTATACTGATTAATGAAGTTTATTGGGAGCTGTTAACGGCATTAACTGGAGAAAATCTATGTAATTCGTCATATTTAGTGAGGGAAATTAAATCTCTGCATGCAAATGAGAACTGGCAACACGCACACAAAATCTTTTGGAGGTTAAGAATCTGCAAGTGTGCAACTGCATCAAGAGAATTCCGTTTCTTTTTTAGCTCGTGAGAACATGTATATTTTTAAATTGTGTAAATGTCCATGTATCACATATGAGGTTCGACAGACCTATTTGTGCAGCAAGCTGCAGGTAAAGTGGGTTGGTGAGGGAATGAAATTAAAACACTAGACGTCGTTTCATTCTCCAATTCATTTCTTTGCTTGTTGCTGATTTTAAGACGATTGTAAACACTTTACACTACATGAATTGGTTTTGCCGACGAACAAAGACGCGTGGGAGAGGCTCCTTGGAGAAGCATAGTTTATTTATTGAGGCTGATATAGGTTAGCCACAACTAACAGCGAAACGACGTTCCTGGCTATGATTTGATTCCCACTCCAGCATTCGGGGTTACAATGCATATTTTGCACCATAGTCAAATTAATTCGCTCTATTGCTCATCACTAATGCAGTCTCTAAATATTTATTGAAAAGTTGCACTAGCCAGTCATGGGCAATAGTTCCGTGTCGTGGAGGTTTGTAAACAGACACTTTAGATCGGAGTAAGTTGCAGGGGTGTGGGTATTTGAATACACACAAATAGTAGGAACAATGCATTAGGATGTTTCAACAATGATAACGTTTCATAAAATTGTTTTGAGAAGGTAAACTGAATGGAATTTAACAGAATCTTTAATTGTAATATCTGTTCTCAAATGAAAGTTTAATACGTGAATTTTAGAAGAAGGGTCCTAATTGATGTAAATAAATCATGACTGAGGAGCAAAACTCTCCTTTGGAGGATGTATCCTTTTCCTGCCACATAACCAAATGCAGGTAGAGCTGCATTTTGACAGGAAGATATATATCCAAAATTATAAGACTTTTACATACAAAGCTGATATTCAAATATATTGTGTCTATGTGAACATGAGTGTTAACACAATCAGAGGATTATTCTGAAACTTTACCTTTGTCACACACATTTGGTAAGGGTAGCTACCTGATTCTTTGGAAATCCATAAATGTTATCTTATCAAAAGAAGCTACAACACCATTTAGTAAGTTCAACTTTGTATCGTAAAGATGATTCTATTGGCTTGTTTCGCTGCTGGTTTTGGTTTGATACAATATACAAGTCACACAGGTGTTCACCAAACAACTGGGAAACGGAATGATACGGCCTTAAAAAGAAGCTGTACGCTGACTGATTATGTATCAGAGATAGGTCTAGGCCCAAAACATCAGCTTTTATGCTCCTAAGATGCTGCTTGGCCTGCTGTGTTCATCCAGCTCCAATGAGAGAAGTTCCTTTAAGCGTCCAGTTTGTATTCCCTCACTTCTGTGTGCTGACAATGTCATCAAACAACAACAAGTCAGGCATTCCACTTGGAACCATGCACCCAGACACAAGTGGGAAAGTGGCAAGGGTCTGCTGGCTACAGAAGATAACAAATAGCTGCTGAGTGTGGGTGTTGCAGAGGCTTGAGGTCACTGTTGCTAAGCCGAAACTGGTCACAGGTCTAAAACTTCCTTGAACCAAAGCCAAATGCATTCTTAAGTGCAGGAAGGACAAAGTCAGGGCATTACACTATATTGTATTTCAGCAGATTTGTCAATATTATCAATGTGAAAAGTTATAGGACCTTGTCATTAGGAGGGAGAACTGTTCTTTTATTTTTTAAGTAAACAGCAAGTTTGTTTATTATAGATTCCTGGCTAATGTCTCTTTGAGGAATAAACTTTTTGAGCTCTTTGGAGCACTTGGAAAGCAACAGAAGCAGTTCTGCAACCTCTTCCCCCATGTCTACATTTACAATTACAGGGTAATGAGACAAATATTCCTGCATAATCACACAATTTACAATCCTGGATGGTCCCAAAACAATCTTGCAAGCTGCGGTGGAAACTTTGGACCATATACACCCCGATGCTGCTGCATCTTACAAAAAATTGCCAGCAATTAATTCTACAATAACTTTTATTAGTCTTTACAGAAAGTATTTTGCGAGTATTCTGCACCATGTGTTTTCTAGGAGGTCTACTTTGTCACAATGAATTATTTCATTCAAAAAATATTGTTTCACCTTAACTTCATTTGTTCTGATATATTGTAATTTTTTTCATGGTTTGTATTTTGTAACAATTTGATATTGCGTGTTGGTTTATTTTGTTTCAAAGTTGCAGGATTCAGTCTTTCATTTGATCCAATACACACCATACAATGAGTACACTCCTCAATTTAGACATCAGCCTGCAGTGATAAATTGGTGATCTACTTCTATTCACATGCCACTTCATTTGGTCTAAATTATTGGAATTTTCTACTTCTTAAAATGTGGTTGCTCTTCCCTTTAAGTGAATATTGCCTTGTTAGCCACACCTCCTATTATTTTTTCACAGCTTTGAAATACAGCTGTTGGAATAAAAAAGAAACATGTTTATTTTTTAAGTTATATTACTTTATATATGACAGCCTAACATGAACATTTCATCTTTTTTCAAGTTGGAGAATAAGGTAATGAAGCTAAGTGGCAAGATGCATTCATTTTAAATATAACAGCAAAATCATTTTAAAGGACGCTATAGTGTTTATAGCCCAAGGTCCTGGTTTTGCGAGGTCATTAAAGAAGACAGAGAATCCAATAAATGCTGCAATTATTGGCCTAACAAACTGGTGCAAGTTATAATTCAAGTTTAATGAAAAATTAAAACGCTATAATCTTAAAATGTAAAAAGATTTTGTGTAACTCTTGCTATAACATGCCTTATTAATTTTCAGGGCCTTTTAATCGAGCTTAGGATGAAAAATAAAATTTAAAAAACAGATTATTATTAGTTTAAAGGACATGTCCTATTCAAGGTTGGGCTTCAGGCTGCATTTCCAGGGGAATATTATATTGTCACTTTTTATAACTACTCCACAATGCTTAGTGGCACAACCAAATATAAAAAACAGGACAGATTTCTTTCCCTAATGCTGTCAACTCTTGTCAGTGAATACAGTCATCTGTCTTTAACAACATCATTGGCAGCTGCAGAAATGCTTAAGCTGCATGCTTAAGTCAGAGAGATGCTATTAAAAGCGCACATTATATGGTTTCTTTATTAATGAAAAAATCGTATACAATATATGTAGTGTTAATCACTGGATATCAAATGATAACAGCAGGAAGGACTACTGTAGTTCTCTAGAGATAGAAAATTAGAAGACGATACTGTTCTTATTCATTATGCACATTTTCAACATTACTGTTAGGGTTGTTCTACTTTACCACTTGAAGAATATCATTGTAGCTGTAAAGATCCTATGTTGAGTTAAATGTCATAGCTCGAACAGTCAGTAATAGACATTTGCAAGGGTTGTTGAATTTAACTAACTTATTTAATTGTCATGTACCTTCTGCCTTGGTGCCAAGTTAATATTCCTCAGCTTGCAACTGAACAAAACATTTGGTTATTTTCTTTGATAATGTTTCAGTATTCATTGTTCTAGTTAGCAATCTGTTCCGACCATCATATTATTTCATGTGATTGTACTTTTGTCCTGTACTAATTCACAGAAAGGACTTTCCCTCGACATATTTGCATCAAATATCATCCTATTTCAGCCTATCAAGTACTACCCTAGAGGGATGAATGTCTATTGAGTTTAGTTTTAAACAGTCACAGGATCTGCTTAGACCCAGCACTTTTCTGCACTGCTTTGAAGCCTTCCTAATGTCTTTCCAGAAGTGCGCTGATCAGGTCTGGTTTCACCAGTCTATGTGAAGTGTTTCATTGTGTTAATGTAAATTTCTTCAGTGTGTGTTTTATGTGATTTTTCACTATTTCTCTATCTGCCTCAACAATTATTTTATTCAGTAGAACAAAGCTTTCAAAATTTAGTTGATTTGCCCACCCAAATATGTTTCCTGCTTTGCTTTGCTTTACATAGTCACTAACCTTCTATTGTGATTTCACTTGCTATTTTTGGTACTGAACAACACGGCTTTACGAAGCACAATATTAATGATAATTTTAATTAGATTGTTCATTTCCTAACTCTGTTCACAAATTCCAAATGATATTAATCACTTGGTACAGCCTTTTTGCCCACACAACTTCTAACCTGAAAATAAAGAATATGTACATGTAGTCTTCTTGATTACAAATACACCTAATAGCAAGGGTTCCAGAAATGCTCTTTAGAAAACTATAGTGAATCAGGTATCTGGTTCAAAATATTAACTGATATTTAAATCACAACCACTTTTGATTTAGCCAATTAACATAAATTACAACTTTATCTTTGAATCCCATGATATCTCAATTTAGTCATAAGTCTTGTTTTCTTAAAGTTAATTCATTTATTAACTCAGTGAAACGCTGTTTAGGCACGACTGGCCTTTTATAAGACACGTTGACTTAAAATTACTGTTTGCATATTGTTTTGTACTACTCGTGTCCAAATGATCAATTTTTAGGCAGTAATCAATACATTTTGCAATCTTTTCACAATACCTCTTAGTTTCAGTTTCAATTTATTTTCATACTTTTAGTTTAATCTACTTGGCCCACTACTTTCGGAACAAAGTCTGCTCTAAGTAACGTGGAAGCATCCAAATGTTCCTGTGCAGGTCGGTCACTCGGTCACTGACTCACTTACTCACTCACACACTCACACACACACACACACACACACACACACACACACCCCTGCCCCTTTTGCTCAGTAGGTACCTGTCTCACCGTTGAGTCACAAGACTGAATTTTTTACCCTACCCTAGGGATTGAGCCCAAAATATAGACCAACACCTCAAAGCTATGGTGAAGAATCGCTGCATTGGCAAAGATCCTTTTAGATGAAACACATATGATGTCCACATCACTCTGGTGGATGTGAAAGATTCCACGATAGGGAGAATAAAAGTAGAGTTGTCTCTGATGACTCGGATTATTCTTCAACAAACAGCTAAAATTAAATGATCTGGTCATTACCTCATTGTTGTCCTTATGATTTTGCTATGTGAAAATTGAGGGATGAAGGAGGTTTACAACGGGTGTTGAAATTTTGTAAAATTGACAACAGGTGAACTGAAGACAGCTAGCTGATAAGCACTGGAGCCAATTCAGCAAATCTGAGACCCTATTGGATTCTGATGAATCCAGGAGAATTGCTGCTTATTAAATATCTCTCCAGTATAATCCAGCTGAGACTATTTCAAGTCAAGTTCCTACCAGTTCTTTCTGGAGAACTACTCTTCAATATCAACATCATTGGTTATAAAGATCATGAGTATTGTTATATACCACAGTTTATCTATTTTCCCCTGAAAAACCATGTTATTCCTAACTGTTGTTTGTAGAAACTAAAATGCATCCTCAATAACCATAATGATTGAACTGAAAATGTTCATGCTGATTTTGATTTGTTTTTGCATTGGTACAATGCATTTTCTGTCACATTAAGAAATTGCAATGTCTAGGGTTTGCAATACTCATTGTACAAGCAGTGAATTCAATAACCCTTTCATAACTAGTATGTGCAATAATCATAGGCCATCCTATGTTACAATGCTACACTTCAAAATACTTCAGCCTGCTTGTGCTATCAATCTTTTGATATATGTAGGCAATGAAAGGCACTAACTTCTGAATTTAACCAGCACAAATGCAATTATTCATATCATTAGTAAGGATCGGTGCCAAACTGTTGACACATCAAATTTAACATGGCAGCTTTAGCTTTGTAACAGAAATTTGGGTCAGAGAAGCTGAGATTTTACATATCTACTCGTACATTTACAACATCTGTTTCTGCTCATCAGTAAAAGCTATAACTTCACACAGCTGCTTCGCATGGACTTAAGTGCACTATCAACTGTGATGCAATTACCTGCAAAATAAAATGTGTAGGTTAATCCCTACTCTTGTGTTGGGGTAAGATGCAGATCAAATTATAACAACAGTACATGCTGGAAATGCTCAGAAGGTCAGGCAGCATCTGTGGAGAAGAGACAGGGTTAATTTTTCAGGTCAAAGGCCTTTCATTGAGAAAGTTCTGATCAGAGGTCATCAGTCTGAAACATTAACCCAGCTTCTCTCTTTGTAGGTTCCGTGGAGCTTTTCCGGTATCTCCTGCATTTATTTCAGACTCCCAGCATCCACAGTATTTTGCTTATGTTTCATACACTCTACAGCTCAGGTTCTATGTTATTTAAATGACAACTCCAGTCCTGACTTCCACAGTTGATTTCAATCTCTGCAGTCTCTGTCTATTCTGCTAGTACATTTCTAGTAGAGTCAAGAGTTGGAAGAAAGTTATATAAATATTCAAATACAAGACAGACAAATCCCTTCTGCTTCCACAGTGCTGAGGTTTTAAACAATGTTTTTCAGATTATTTTTAACATCACTTATTCTTTCATAATTGCTTTGTATTTTCTCATTTAAATAAAAGCTGGATTTCTTTTATATTTGTTTTGCTTTTCTTTGTTAGTAATTATGTCTAATATTGACATCAGTATACAGGCACATGGCACAGCACAACTCTATTTGACTGAAAAGTATTTAATTTTTGAAATATTTTCTTTAGTACTAATCCCCATTGTTACCTCCTCAATTCTGTATTCATTGCTTTAAAATTGCCTCTCAATTAATCCTAACTCTAGTCCATACCACAATTTCAAACTTAATGACATTATAATCGCTGATACACAGTTTTATCCAGCCTACAAATTTGCCACTATCTCGAGCTCACTCCCAAATACTAAATCAAGCATGTCTCATTCTCTCATTCCCCTTTTAACCTGCTGCATCAAGAAGCAGACCAGTATTAACTCAATAAATTTGCCTCCTCCTTTTGAAGAGTCTGAACCCTCATCCTGCTTCAATTTCAAGTAATTAAAATCACCCAGAATTAATACCCTCCCTTTCTCTGATGCACTCTTTACTTGCTTGAATAATTCCATATCAGTTTTTCCTTTCACCCTGGTCATCTATAGCAATCTCCAATTATTAATTTGCTTGTGTTGCTGTCGCAGTTTTCCTCTTAAATTGACTCAGACTTTCCCTCAACTGAGGTTAAATCAACTATTTCAATAACTGTCAGAACCTTCCTACCAGCAAGACTGCCCTTCACCCACCCTATGTTTTCCACTTCCATACATTTTAAACTGTGCTAAATGAAACTCATGTAAAGATAATGCCGATGTAGAAGGACTTACACAGGTTCGTTATATTGCTACTGAAAATGATCATTCATTTGGTACTTCTGTGCTGAAGTGATGTTTTTGTCATTACTGACATCTCCTCCACTCTTCAACAACCTGAGGTTATTATTCTATTTAGTTTATATGTAATAATGGTTATCAGTTGTATGTTGTCTGATTGTGACTTTTTATATATAAATTGTAAGTAGCAGGAACAAAAATGTCTTTTCTGTTTAGCAATTAGTATACCTTGTGAAATGGATCCTGTATAAGACCTACAAAATATTTCATCTAACATCTGTGATATGTGTTTATTAATATTAAATATGCAGTTCATTTGCCTGTATTTTTATGCATCATTTAGAAAGACACTGATAATTCAATCTTTATTCTGAAATAAGAATTTTAATATTCAGAATAAAACGGCTTACAGTGTGATACTTACACATACAGGTCACATGTAGATAATGAACAACCTAATATATTAGCACTGCCAACAGTGAGAATGGATTGTGTAATGCAAAGCCACACAAAAAAAAGCCTAAAATGATTAATTTCATAGAACAGGAAACCATAGAAGAGAATGGACAGTAATTTAGCTTTAAATTATATCAGTATCTATTTGAAACAAAAGTGATTACTGAGAAATATTATTAATAACCTTATTATTTTCATTTCTTATTTAATCAATTTCTATCATTAAAAAGAAAAAAAATATATATTTTGTCCAGACAGTTTACTTAATTAGGAGTGGTGAGTAATAGTTTTCAAACCTTGAACAGTGAAAGGGCTTTTTTACTTTGCATTTGGATTTGCTGTTCTTTCTTGTTTGCTATGGTGTATTGCTTTTCCATTATGATGCAAAGGAGCAAAGTTCCAATTTATGTCACTCTGAGGAACTGGAGAAGATTGTCCTTAGCCATTCCTAAGGTTATTTGTCCAGCTGCAATTGAAACCATTACTGAAAACATGATGTAACAGAGCTTTTACTAGTTCCTGACGTGGACAAATTGACCTGGTCATATTACAATACACAGTTTGGCTTGGTAAAGGTAGCCAAGAAAATTGGCTTCCTCATTAATTTGCTACTTTACTAAACTACCATCTGCCACATGCAAACACACAGCCCAGGGATGACACCATTCTGACCTCCTTTGGATCCTCTGATAGTCAAAGCAGTGGGGTTTTTGGGCAATCCTAAACATCCACTTGGTTAATGTGTTATTCTTTTCGGAGCTTGACCCCGTGGAGGATCTTAATTAGTCGCCAATGCTGGCGTTTGCCATCATGTTGTCTACTTCTGCAAGTATCAGCTGCTGCAAAATTAATGATCAACATTTTGATTTTAAAGTGGGCTTTATATTTAAAGAAGTTCTCAGATTTATCGGCTGTTGCCTGACTAAATGATACATCACTTTTTTTCAATGTCCTAAAATTGGCTACTAAATTTTTTAAAAAGTGATGTTGCAAAGGCAATTGTATGCAGTCACTGTTTAATTTTTTTCCCATAATAATGTTCACAACCCAGTAGATCCAGACTGTAAACATCCTGGATTGTTCACACGTCCTAAGTCATCTGTAGTAATTGGCAGTGGATAACAGATTTTTCACCCATTTCAGAAGATAAATAGCAGACTTGTGACAAATTAAATTAAGACTAAGGGAGAGCAGGAACAGCAGATGCTGGAGTCAGAGACAATACTGGAGGAACATAGATGGCCAGGCAGCATCAGAGGAGCAGAAATGTCACTGTTTCAGATTGGGACCCTTCATGAGGACCGGAGGGGTGGGTTTGGGGGAAGATAGGTGGGATAGTGATAGGTGAATGCAGGTAGGGAGTGGTGGGAAAGTTGGGGTAGATAGGTGGGAAAGGAGATGGACAGGTTTAATTAAACCCAACTCAAAACTAATCATCACTGCTCAAAAAGTGCTATCAAATGTGCCATATAAGTGAAAGTCCATAATCTTTTAAAATTTTTTTTTAATTTGACCTCATCATTGAGGTCAAAGTTTGCAGTTAATTCACAGTGCATGTTGTGACAAATGTATTTAGGAAACAAACTTTGTGTGGTGATGCTACAAAGGATTTCAATGTTTGGAATTATTTTAGTTCTTATTTTAAAAAGTTGTTAATGTTTATGAATCATTAGGGTCTACAGCATTGGTGGTTGTCATTGCAGAAATCTAAAGTCTAAAGAATCTGGAATAGTGAGTTTGTAAGCATTTCATTAAGAAATTATATGTCTGATTTCAGGAACAGGCAAATAAACATATTGTCGAGTTGAGACATTTGTATTTAGCTCAACGTTAGCCTTCTCAGCTCAAAGACAGAAAAAGACAAATTCAAGCTTGAACCTGAATCATCCCATAATTTGATAGGACCAGGTGAGGAGCTGAGGTGATCTCTTTTTTCCAATATCTTCCTCTGCTGTGATCAGTTACAACAAATATTTTTAGTTTTTATCTAGGATGTAGCTATCATATGTCAGTTAAAGAACAAAAGAACAAATAAAATTACAGCACAGGAACAGGCCCTTCGGCCCTCCAAGCCTGCGCTGATCGTGAACCTCTGTCCAGATACATCTTAAAAGACACTATCATGTCTGCGTCAAACACCTCCGCTGACAACGCATTCCAGGCACCCACCACCCTCTGCGTAAAGAGCTTTCTACGCATATCTCCCATATACTTTCCTCCTCTCACTTAGAACTCATGACCCCTAGTAATTGAGTCCCCCACTCTGGGGGAAAAAGATTCTTGCTATCCACCTTGTCTATACCCCTCATGATTTTGTAGACCTCAAACAGGTCCCCCTCAATCTCCATCTTTCTAATGAAAATAACCCTAATCTGCTCAACCTTTCTTCACAGCTAGCGCCATCCATACCAGGCAACATCCTGGTGAACCTTCTCTGCACCCTATCCAAAGCATCCACATCCTTTTGGTAATGTGGTGACCAGAACCGTATGCAGTACTCTAAATGTGGCCGAATCAAAGCCTTATACAACTGTAACATGACTTGCCAACTCTTGTAATTAATACCCCGTCCAGTGAAAGAAAGCATGCCATATGCCGCCTTGACTACCCTATTGACCTGCGTTGCCACCTTCAGGGAACAATGGACCTCAACACCCAGATCTCTCTGTTCATAAATTTTCCCTAGGGCTTTTCCATTTACTGGATAGTTTGCTCCTGACTTAACTATAGTTGGCTAGATCAAAAATGAAGTTAAGCCAGTGCCAAGATTTTCTAGTTTAATTTTGTGTTAAACCCAACAAAAACAGGAAGGTAGTTGCAGTTTACAATTTTTTAGAATTCTTCCATTCTAAAGATTTAGTTGCAGCCCTGTTACCTCAGGATTGGAAAAGCTTGTAGTTCTTGAGTTATCAGTGAGCAGTTGTTCCAAGAGATAATGGGAACTGCAGATGCTGGAGAATCCAAGATAATAAAGTGTGGAGCTGGATGAACACAGCAGGCCAAGCAGCATCTCAGGAGCACAAAAGCTGTCGTTTTGGGCCTAGACCCTTCATCAGAGAGGGGGATGGGGTGAGGGTTCTGGAATAAATAGGGAGAGAGGGGGAGGCGGAACGAAGATGGAGAGAAAAGAAGATAGGTGGAGAGGAGAGTATAGGTGGGGAGGTGGGGAGGTAGGGAGGGGATAGGTCAGTCCAGGGAAGACGGTGATGTGACTGTGATACCTGGTTTGCTTCAGGACATGGTCAAGCAGTTTCAAAGCTGAAGAGATTGCAATCCCTCCGGACCAACCTCAGGGAATCTCTCTCCCACTGCAACTCTCTTGCAATCTCTTCAGCCTTGAAACTGCTTGACCATGTCCTGAAGCAAACCAGGTACCACAGTCACATCACCGTCTTCCCTGGACTGACCTATCCCCTCCCTACCTCCCCACCTATACTCTCCTCTCCACCTATCTTCTTTTCTCTCCATCTTCGGTCCGCCTCCCCCTCTCTCCCTATTTATTCCAGAACCCTCACCCCATCCCCCTCTTTGATGAAGGGTCTAGACCCGAAATGTCAGCTTCTGTGCTCCTGAGATGCTGCTTGGCCTGCTGTGTTCATCCAGCTTCACAATTAATTATCTAGCAGTTGTTCCAAGTTGCTTTTTTACTGGCAATGGATTTTGAGGTTGAGAGAGAAGGACAGGAAGAGATAGTGTCCTCCAGTTCTTGTTTGTAAATTCATTTCGTTTTTGCTGTTCCTCAGTTACTCAAAATCAGCTGCCAATAAAGGTCCATTTATATGTTCCTGATTCTAGTTATTGTTTTCCAAGCTAAGTGCTCCATAGACACTCTTTCATCACAATGTGTAACCCCCAGATTGGTGTGTCTCAACTGGGAGATATAGATATGATTTTCAACTCCCTTTTATACAAATGCTAATTTCAGCTCAGGCTGATCCTTTGTTTAGTGATGGTTTCATGAGCTTGGTCCAATCTAGTCAGGTGATCACAGCAGCCATTTTTAGTCTGTTTTGTATTTAAAAAAAAACATTTTTAGTCCATGATGGATCTTAGATGTTAAAATCAAATAATGATAATTGATGTTTACCATTACTGTGACAAAGTGGAGACTACATAATTGTCTCTAAATACGAGCTGAATATTCATGAACTGATTTCTGCAAAGATTAACCATAGGTCAACCATTATTCCCACTTCTGAGTCAGAGGTGGGCCAAGATTACCTGATTTAATATGTTAATGTCCGAGAGTGTACTTGTGCCAAATGGGTGCAGGTAGGACTCCTATTGCAACCATGGAAACATGGAAAGTAGAAGCAGCGGTAGACTATTTAGCCCTTCAAGCCTACTTCACTATTTAATGTGATTATTGCTAATCTCCATCCCCTTTGATCCTTTTAGCCTTAAGAACTAGATCTAACTTCTTGAAAGCATTCAATATTTTGGGCCACAACTGCTTTCAGTGGTAGAGAATTTTACAGGCTCACCACTCTGTAGATGAAGGACAGGTGAGATTCTTTATCCTTGGTTGCAGACCACCCAGGAGAATGTTCATCAAAAAATAAAACTTTTGAGGAAGTCACTTCAGTTATTTCTTCATAGCAAGTATGTCAAAAACCTCACATGTGAGATATGAATTAGTAGAAAACAGGTTGGATCTTTTCTCTCCATTTCGTGAGATCAGGGTATTGATAATAGTCTTAAGATTTTTTTTGTTATGATGATTATTATCTTAACTGAAGAATAAATATTACTAAACTTGTTGGTTTTCCCATTTCTACCTCAACCTCTGTGCATACATTTTGTGATAAAAGCAATTTTCTCTTGCATTTTTTGTAGCTCCTGTTGATGATCAAAACTTAGTTTTTAAAGTAATACAAGCAATTGCAAATAGGTTCCTTTCTTGAGTCTGTTCACAATTCGATCTGCATGCAAGTTGGAATACAATGCAGGAAATTATAAAAGAGCCACACAGGAAATGTTCACTTGTCAAATTTCTATAATTATACCCCTGAATGAGATTGCGCTTCATAAATAAGGATTTATAAGTTGGGCGCTCATAAATCAGTGGACTGCTGTACTGGAAAATTTTTAAAGAAGATTTTTTTACTTGCCATTATCTTTTTTTTCCCCCTGCTGATGAGGTTAACTCCTGTTTCTACATATTCCACAGGTACCAGCAGACGCCTATATCTCTCCCAATATCCCAGTATGCATCAGTGTGGCAGCAGGTTAATTAATGGTGGCGGCATCATAATAAGGTGGGCAGTTAGCTCAGTTGGATAGATAGCTAGCAAATACTTGTGAATGCAGCAACAATTTGAATTAACTTCTCTTTTTGACTGAGGTACATTTGAAACCTGCAATCCCATTGAAAACCAATGGAAAAGACTAATGATAAAATATGGGCCAGGGGCAGGCAGGTGGGACTACTTGAGTTTGGGGTTATGTTTGGCATGGACTAGTTGGACTGAAGGTTCTGTCTCTGTGCTGTATGACTCCATGACTCTGTGACCTACCTTCAGGCAGAACACATATGGATGAATGTGCCAAATCAAACATGACCTCATCCAATGTGCACTAACTATTTTTTCACCCTCAGGTGAACATAGGTACAATGTAGAATAAACATTTTGCTGTATTGGAACTCTGGGTAAGATCAAATTCCTCACCAGAGACCTCGGGAACGAATTTCCCATTTAAGATTGGTCCCCACTGTCAATAATATTTCTGGATCTCAACTCCACTCTGCAGCAGAAGAATATACAAGTTGTCTTTTTCCAGATGGTCAGTCCTTGTAATGATAAGTGTAGGAAAGAGGCAGTGAGCTCAAAGTGTTGGCTTAACTCATTATTATTGTTCGCCATATTACGGCAAACAAATTCCAATGTAATGATTGAAAGAAATGATGAAGAGAAGAGGCAGAGGCTGGGCACTAACTGTAGAGCAACTCCAGGGTTTAGTGATCCCGTTCATTCAGGCCATGCTTGGATTTGAGCGAGAATAACAATTACCTTGTTCTCAGAGAAGAAGTAATGATTTCTGAACCGGGAAACTGAGCATGTTGGAGAGATATGTGCATGTGTTATCATTAAGATCAGAACAATTCTTCATCTTACTCCACCTCCAATGAATTGCAGCAATTTATCACTTCACCCTTTGTCAAGGCCCACAGATTCTGGAGGGGCATGATACGAAGACCACTAGGCATGAGGCCCTATGGGAGGGAACTAAAGGGATACCATCCCACTTGTCCAGGCACCAAAACTGCATTGTCAGAGGTCAATGGTCTGCTCAGCCTGAGCATGCCTGGTCCTTCTGAGCATGTGGTTTCAGCTGTAGCACCTCTATGCCTCTCTCTGAGAATCACATAGAGGTGTGAATAGCCATTTCTTCAAGAGCTGTAGAGATAGCAAGAAGTGCAGATGCTGGAGTGAGGGATAATGAAGTGTGGAGCTTGAGGAACACAGCAGGCCAGGCAGCATCAGAGGAGCAGGAAAGCTGATGTTTTGGGTAGGGACACTTCTTCAGAAATGGGGAGAGGGTTGAGGGGAGTTCACAATTCTCCTAGAGCTATCCGTTGTTCCCAAGAAGCTGTCCATGGAATCTCAGTGACAACATGAACAGCAGCAGCACTCTGGATTACCACAAGAGGAGAAACATAACAGCCAATAGAAAAGCCGTAGACACCTGCTGAAAACATGGTGACTGTATACCAGTGAAATCTTTAGGGAGTGGAAACCCTTCTCCTGCTGGAGAATCTCACTGGCTGCTTACTTGGCGCATTGATGCACATCTGGCTGCACCTCTGGGAAACCAGAAATGGAAGCATTGCCATTTGTGCCTGTCAGGCTCCGTAGGCTTGAAAGATTACATACTGCCCAGGTTTTGCAAATAGGACGTCAGGAACCTGTCAGGTGAATTGGTGGCTTGAGAGACACGACCAATGTCTGCAACTGAGGTGAAGAAACTCAAGGCCGTCACACTATATGCAAAGCAACAGTGCAAGGCCTGAGATTTCCTTCAATTAGACATAAATCTCAGTTATTCAGACCTGCAGAAGTAGGCACTAGGCACTATTATCCAATATGTCCAGTGGCTGCTTCTTCAATGGTAGAATCAATACTAAGGGTATGATCTTTACTGGCTTCTTATCCCTTATTGCTGTCTCTGTCCATCTCCCCCCACCACCCCTACCACCCCCCCCCCCCCCCTCCCATCCTCCAACCCAATGTCCGGGCTGTGCATCTGCTCCTGCGGGTGTTGATCCTCATCTCTACTTGTCATTATCTCTGTGGACCTTAATCCCATGTCCAGCTCTTGCCTTCCTTGGGCTCAGCTGCACTCATACCGTTACTGTACTGTTTTTTTGGCCCCATAAATCTTGGAGTGTCACCATTCCTTCCAGTGTCGGGGTGCACAGACCATTAACTGCACTAACTCTACTCAGGACAGTCAATGGATGACTGCCCTATCTCAGACTGCACCCTTCCCTGAGCCCACCCCTTTGAAAAGCTGGCCACAATTGGCTCTCTGCTATGTTGCCACGTCCTTTTACTTGACCTGTGCCAGATCCAGTGATGATCCCGTGCCTTCCAACAAAAACAGCAGACTACCCTTTAATGAGCTGTCAACAAAAACATTGATAGGGTTGTTTGATCACTCCTCAGATCTGAGTGGCTTGGCAGATCCCATCTTCTCGCTCCTGCCTAAAACCACTGGTTGTTGGAACGATATCAGGAAACCGGCATGAGGACTAATATGAGGAATTGACACATCTGTTTGTCTTAGCTTCTGCCTCTATGTGGCCGCCAAGCCCCTTTCCCAGAAATCAAATGCAGACCCTTCTGTGTTATATTGACTTAATTTGATGCCTTAAGGCACATTCACTTATCAGTAAGCCTGATATTAACTTAAAAGTATTTTTCCTTTGGCTTCCAGTAAACCTCTGAAATGAACTGGCGGCTAAATGTAATCTAGTCTAACAGTTGAAACTGGGTCTGAATTGTACAGGATACATACTGGAACCACGTCCCCCCCCGCCCCCCCCCCCCCCACCCGCCCTGGAAGGAAAAACAGTCATACTATGATCCAGGCAGCCATGTCGGGTTGAGGTTTGGACTTCCGTCATTCAGTGAGTGGGAGTCCTGTTTTTGAGGGCTGCTGTCGAATGGAGCACAGCTGCTAAGTAGGCCCCAGGCTTTGGATGGGAATGGATTGTGGAACCCAACGAGTGTGGGCATCTAAGGTGAGGGTAGGATTTGGAGGCCAGGAAGAATACAACAAGAGGTAGGTGTGTGGTAGTTTTGGGGGCGGTGGGGGGGGCAGGTGCCCTTGATGCACACAACAAACCTACACAAATGATTTGCTTCTCTCATCCTTTCTCAAAGTCATGGAAACGGGCTTCTGATCCCCGCTTGCCTGCCCACGTTGACTCCATTAGAGTGTGGATATCATAATGTTTGAGATTCGGGCCAAGTCACTTATTCACAAGATAATGTCTGTTAATGACTTGTTAAAAACCAGTGGGCAGGATGCTAATTTCAGTACCCAGCACCCCTCCTGATTTATGGAATCTGGGGGAGGGCAGGAGGTCAGGGAACGGCTAGCCACATGACAGATTCTATTTGTGCAATTCTGAAAACATGCCATGTGGATGAGTTCTTGCAGATGCGAAAATCCAGTGCATGCCTATTGGAACATTTTTATTCTATGTAACCTTGGATATACCGAACCTTAGTTTGAGGATGCACATGATATGTTTAGGTTGGCTTGAAAGCCTTCATGTCATCTCAATGTTTTTGATAAATCTGCCGGTGAAATCATTTTGGAATATCAGCAGGTTGTGGATCATATTTGCCTAAAGATTCTCTTACCATTATTACAATAATAAAAATTCTGGTAAAGATTTTACACATATTTAAGTAAGTTAAACTTAAAATAAAACAATGAAGAGAGGAATTTTGGTTGAATTCATTAGCACGCGGTATTCACTTCCAACAAAAGAGTGGTCTTTTATGTGCTTTATGATTTTGCGATCCTTCAGATAATACAAGAGCCAAGACATTTTCTTACAAATTTCTTCTTTGTTTCTCCTCTCATCCCCTTCCGATTTGACTTGTTTGTTTTTGATGTTTTGATGGCTTCTTGTAGACCTCCAGTACTTCACCAAAATGATCATTTTTCACAAGTCAATCTTGGTAACATGTTAGCAGGCTGATCAACTGTTGGTTTTCTGCAGGATTCTTTTGATTATAATCAGGAGGACAAGAGCATCAAAGATAGATTCCACTTTACCAGAAATAATGTTCAAACCTCGGCTTATAGAATGCAATCAGCTCGCATACTTTGTCTGAGTAGGTACTATGATCAGTATTTTGTTTATTTCTGGGGTTTTAGATGACACTGACAATATCATCAAATTAAATGCAAATGGAGCCATTCATCCCATGGTGTCTGCACCAAACTCCAAATGACTGTTATGGCTTGGTGCCATTCTGCTGCCTCTTCCTCAGTACCCTGTAGATTGTTTATATTCAAATAATGATTTAATGCCCTCTTGGATGCCTCAGTTGGACCTCCACTGTACCGCTAGGCTGTGTGTTCCAGACTTTAATTACTAACTGTGTGAAAAAGCTTTTTCGCACATTGCAATTGCTTCTTTTTAAATTTCTTTAAATCTGTGCCCTCTCATTCGCAATATTTTTGTGAGTAGCACCAGATTCTCCCAATCTACTCTATTCAAACTGTTCATGCTTTTAAAAATTCTTTCAAATCTTCTCTCAGCCTTCTCCTCCTCGTCTCTTTCTCCTCCCAATATCTCCAATCTTTCCTCATAACTGTGGTTCCCCACCTCTGGAAACATTTTTGTAAACGTCTTCTACATTCCAGTGAGTTCACATCATTCCTGAAGTGTAGCACCCAAAACTTTACACAACACTCAAGCTGAGATCTAACTAATGACGTATTCAAGTGCAATATAAACCCCTTATCCTTGATGTCCCTACTAGTAAAGAAAAATCTTGGATACTGTAAGCTTTATTACCCACTCTCTCCACCTATCCTGTCACCTTGCAATTACAATGCTGTATTTATTATCCATTCCTACCTGCCCTGAGAAATGTACTTTCTTTTGTTGCTATGTTTACGCTGACAGTGCTCCTATTTTGGCGCTCGAATGTGAACTCCAGGACAGGGATCAAATGATAATCAGGAACAGCCAGGATGATGTGTAATTTAGAGGAGAACTTGAGGAGGTGATGATATTACCATGATCTTACTGCTCTCGTTGTTTCAGTGACAGAAGTCATTGGTCCAGGGGAATACTGTTCAATAAAGCTCAGTGAACATCTGCAATGCATCCTTTAAAAAAATACATATTTCTGCCATAGCACAAGGAATGTGGAGGGGTGCGTCATGAGGTTAAGAATGAGATATTCACATCCCCAGCTCTAGGTGGGAGAAATTGCGGTAAACATTGAACAATGTATGTCATTTGCTATTTGCCGTGTTACTGAATTCTGTTTGGCAATGAAAGGAAATCAAAACCTTCACTAATCCAGTTCATAGTGGGATTTCTTCTATTTTTAAGCTGATTTGTTCATTCATTTCCCAATGAACAAATGACCTTATTTAATTTATTTTCTCAAAATGTTATATTCCCCTTTGGTTTTAGTTTGTAAAACTCTGTCATCTATCAAGTCCTTCAGCCTGTCCTTGGGTCAGTGAACTAAAATCAACATTTGCAGCTACAAAGAAATGAAAACTGCAAATGCTGAGATTTTGAAGGCAAAACAGGGTGACTGGAAATACATCACATGGAAGTTGGTATCCGTTCAGAGGAAAAAACAGGTTATCGTCACCATTGTCGATCCTTTGTCAGAAAAAAAAGCAAAAATAACCAAACAGTTCGGTAAGGATAAAAGAAAGAAAAGGAAGAAGGTGAATATTTAACCAATCAATGGGTTGAATGGCCTGTACACTGTCAAATAGAAAACTCAGATGATATTGAAGTCAATCAGTACAGTGATGGAAAGACATTAAAACACACATTTTTGTGCTTAAAAACCTGAAATGACAGGCTCTGACGAACAAAATAACAAAGACAAATAACATTTTCAAGAAGATTGCAAAGCTCTGAAAATGAAATTCAGAAGGTGCTTCAAAAGAAGGGAAATAGCTCCCTCCCAGGTTGTGAATCTTTCCCCAAGTTCTTGTTTAAAATAACGTCTTTGTTGCAAATCCCAAACTACCTGGTACCTACCTACCTGGTTATGCACCTACACACCCATCCACCAAACAGCACATCGATGTATGAAATACAATTAAAATCTGAAGTTACCAAAGTTGATGTATACGCCATTCAACTACAAAGTGGCCAGGGGAAATATGTTACCCTACTCCTCCAGATGAACCTGATTGCAACGTGTATTGCTAATGACAGAAAGTTAAGTGAAGTGAAATAGTCAAATAATCTGCATTTGGGTATAGGATCATAATATTAAAATGTGTTGATGTCATAAAAGTAGAATGTTTGGCAATTTGAGATAAGGCTGTAAAAGACTTCAGAAAGGTAGAGGTGGATTAGTACAACTGACATGCTATTAGCAAGTGCAATTTAATATGGATAGGTGAAGGGTCTTTGACGCTGGAAGTAAAGACAAGAAATATAGCTAAGCAACATGTCTCGAAACTTGTTGATAAACAGTGAAAAAAAAAATTAAATGTATTCATGTCAGTGTCAGGGTAGATGGAAAATGTCATTTGGAAAAAAACAGATAAGTTTGGATTTTGTGGTTGGGGAAATGAATAATGCTGGCTTTATATAAATCATTGATTGGACCACAATTGTAGCATGGATTGAAGTTTTGGCCATCTCAATACAGAGAGTCATAGAGTCATGCAGCAAAGAAGTAGGCCCAACTCATCCATTCTGATCAGGTTTTCTAAACTGAACGAATCCCATTTGCTTGTATTTGGCCCATATCCCTCTAAACTTTCCCCAACCATATGCTTGTTTAAATGTCTTTTAAATGTCGTAATTGTACATATCTCTGTCACTTCTTCTGGCAGCTCATTCTATATATGCACCACCCTGACTGCAAAAAGTTGCCCCTCAGGTCCCTTTTAAATATTTGCCTCTCAACTTTAACCTATGCCCTCTAGTTTCAGACTCCCCTACCACGGGAAAAGGATCTTGGCTGTTCACCCTATCCATGCCGCTAATGATTTTATAAACCTCTCTATACTACCACATCATTCTCAAGGATAATGCCAGCAATGGGAAACTATCATCACGATAAGAAATTTGAGATATTGGGATTATTTGCATTGCAGTAGAACTGGCCAAGAGAAAGCTAAATCAACTTTTAAGATGGTTTATTTTTAAATTAAAGAGCCAAATTTAACTCACACAGATGTTAGGGCTAAGGCAAAAAGTAAACTGCATAGCATTCTGCAACAAGAGATACAGGAGATTTTAACTCCTGGGCCACACCAATCTTGCACCTCAAGTTGGTGGTATTTTGAGCAGCAGGAGGTTGTTTCGAAAGCCCAAAGGAATAATCTCTGGTAATCGGATAGTGTTTAGAAGGGATTTAGTGCAGCGTGGGAAAGGAGAAGAAATCCTGTAAGGCAAGAAAGACATGGGGTTATTGGTGCCACGCATAAAAGGAAACTAAAATAAAATTAACTCACCTTTCAGTGACATTTTCAGGCCCAAGACAACTTTGCCACACAATTCTCAGGTCAAAAATGCAACAAATTATTTTATTGGCACCTAATCTGCATAATTACAGGTACCCAGGTGCCCATCCCCAGTATAATACAGGTAGAAAGAAATCAAATCTATTGGAAATCAGTTATTTAGCATCTTGATAGAGTAAATCATTTTTTAAAAAATGAACTGGGAGTTGAGTGATGTGGCACAATCAATTTACGTTGGCCTAGATTTTGCAGACGGCAGCATAGCTAGGGCATTCATAGCTGACCACAATGAAAATCTCAATGAGCTATTGAATAATCTCTACATTCGAAAGCATCCCCACAGACATTTTTGCAATCCTGCTTATTGTGCATCCTGCTCAATGTTAAGGTGCAATAATATTTTCCATTTGGTCAAGCAGCTAATCATATTAAAGAGTTTTCACAGACAGCCAACCAAGAAATGAAAGGCATTGATAATCAAATAACTTTGACAATTTTCCAGGGGGTAAAATAAGGTTTAGGACTGAGAATTATGTGCCCTTGCCTGGTTGTGTCTGACTTTAACAGAAGGCTACATGATCACAATACCAAACTATGGGCAGTTGAAACAAGCAGAAAATTGGACTTTCACCCCTCAATGGAAGGAAGACCTGTTTTTGTAGTCCCAACATCACCAAAGAGAGTAGTGGAGTAACTGGACTACAAGGAGGCCCACTGAAAAGTGTAATGAATGCTAGAGACAGGCAAATTAAGTCTTTCTGGGTGGAGATTGGGTGCCCAAGGGAGGAGATGAATGTTAGATTTTGAAATCCAGGGAGGGAGCACAAAGTGAGGGGTAACAACTCTATCAGCCCAGGGCTCACCCTGAAAGAAGTACCCCCTTCCTTCATGATGTTTCCAAAGGTGATGCAGTGGTGTGAAGACCACAGTGCAGGTTGTGCTGTGTCTTAGGGAACCACAGACTTCTCCATTGGCTACGCTGTGCACTTTTCCAAGATATTGGACTCAAATAACAACCTGGACTTCTGAATCTTGATATCGGGCTTAGGTGGAGGTTCTGAGCATTTCCATTAAAAGACCACCCACAGGAGCAATCTATCTCCTAACTGGCCACCTCCATGCTTATTCTCCTATAAAGAGTGGTAGGAAGCCTCCTGATGCTGCAGGTCAAATTGGAGGGTGGGTACTACCAAGGCAGGCAAGTGAGCATGAGGATGCATAAACATCAATGTGTCTTTCTGTGCCAGGACAGACACAATTAATTACAGAAATCCTAAGCTTGTGGATCCTTTGGGTTGGAGGGAAAAAGCCTCCACAGGGCTATTTGCAGATGGAGCTGCAGGATTTCATGCCATAATCATCAAAGGATCTTCAAGCCACCTAGTACTTCCGTGCTATATTTTGTTTCAGCTTCCATTTTCCTGAGGTTATTCAATACAAATGGGTGGCATTGCTGAAGTAGTTTCCTATGTTGACCCAGACACAGCATAGAACCAGTGATGAAGACAAACATCTTGTGGCCTTAGACTCCCAATTATCAACATTGTTGCTGGCCATTGCAAATCTGAGCATTTACATTCCTCAGACAGGTGAACAATAGGATTTATTGACATTGATGTAAAGTAAAAAGTTCTGAAGGATTTGTGACCAGAAAATGTCTCAATTATCACTACCACGCTATATTTTTTTCAAAATCCACTGTCTGAATATATACATTATCTTGCTGCTTCAAGTAATGCAGTTATAATGGACATGTGACTAAATGACGTACCAAAGAATTATAATTGTGTATAAAGTTATCAACAAGAACCACTGAAAAAGTGATTTACCCATTTTCTAAGACATTGCTAAGATATAAAGTTGGATGTGTGAGCAACAGACTTCACACATCTAAATTCAACACCCCATTGTTTTGGAGTCAACAGTTCTATTTGTATCATATGTTTTTGTAATTTAAAAACAAACAGTAATCTTTACAATTAATACTTTGAAGATATAGTGTGCACAGGCAAAGAACTTCTGCCACGAGCAAGGAGTAGTATTTAACAGAAATGCATGGACTCATTGACACGTTCCATTGAATGTAATGTGTTCCTAAAAGACTGGTAATACATAATGCATTCTTGGGGGGATATTTGGGAGGGCTTGTTTAATGAGTCATGAATTTTGAATATATATGTATGTATGTATCTGTCTAGTTTGCCTTGTTTTATGTATGAAAATAAATTAATCTGATCACTTTAATAAATGGAATGTTAAAGAAAAATTGAAGGTCATGACCACCATGTGATCC
This sequence comes from Stegostoma tigrinum, assembly GCF_030684315.1. Lineage (NCBI taxonomy): Eukaryota > Metazoa > Chordata > Chondrichthyes > Orectolobiformes > Stegostomatidae > Stegostoma > Stegostoma tigrinum. Next base: position 60,327,778 of record NC_081362.1, read on the forward strand.
AATTTGTGACATCATTGATATTACTTCCAGGTTACAAAAATAACTAACCTACTGCACTGCAAATCACATGCGGTACAGTTTTTCAGAAACAGCTCTGGAGGAACTGCATTAATACAAAACACTTTGCTCCTGTCCCCTGCATTCATTCAGGAGCAAAATGTTTCCTTTAAGCATAAGTCATAATCGAAAACAAACCGAATGCTATATAGAGGATCCCGGAATGGTGAGGGCTACTCTTTCTTAAACACACAAGTTTACTAGAGAGAGTATCATGCTCCATTTTGCAGGACTATAGAAGTTAAATAAATATTTGGATCATGATTGACTATTAAAAAAAAAGTGTCACAAATTTCAAATCTAATCAAATCACATATTAAGCTATTTTCACTGGTCGGAAAATATTATATTGAAAGAGCACTTCCTGGAACTCTCTTGAAATGAGTAAGATTGTAGAGCTCTAGTGAAATGAGACCACGTCTAAATATTGGCTTTTAGAAGCTTAATTTATTTGAGTGAACACTTAAGGTATTCTGTTGAAGTATTTATTCAGCACTTTATTCAAAGCTGCACAGCTATGCCATTTTATTCTATAATAGGCTGTTGAAAAATGCAAAACTGAGCAAACTTCGAAACTGTCCCTGAGGAAAACTTGTTTGAAATAATCATTATGAAATGATCTTAGATTTAGTTTCTTTATTTTATAAAATCAGCAACTATCTGAATCATGTTTTACCCCTCATTTCATTCCTGCACTATAAACACAAAACGTTCCACTGTTCGAGCATCCTTTGGGATAACATGCAGCTGTTTCTAAATCCTCCACCTCATGACCTCCACCTGCAGTTCTGGGTCACTGGCAGAGGATGTTCGCTCTCACAAGCTATTCTTAATTTCTGCCTGCTCCGTATAATTTCTCCAAAGAATCCAAGTTATTTTGGCTCACCTTAAGTGGTAGGGTGTATTAACCCAAATTAGACATGGTTCAGCCTTTATGCTCAATTTACTCGTTAGGTAACGCGGCTGTTTAATTTTTTTCTGCTTTTGAAAAAGGCAACATTAGCTTATATGTTGAAAAAGGTCCTCTTTCAGTGGACTTGTGGTGTTAGGGCAAACTCTGTGGCCGTATGGAATTAATCAATGTTAATTAGATTTAAATGGACAGCACAGTGGGTTAGAACACTTTCATTTTTCTAGCCAGAATGATAAGGTGCCTTCTCTATGTATCTTTCTAGATTCTAATGAAAATGAATTGATTCATTCGCAGCCCAGTTTCAAGTAGGTACAAATCCATCAGTCCATAACTACCAACAACCCAATGTAATTTATCTCTTTATTAATCATTTTCCCAACCTGCTTAGAAAGTAAATCTTCCTGGAATGCCAAGGATTAGCACCGTTCATAGAAATTGCTAGGTTCCACATACCTATTCAAATTTACTGAGAGGAAACTAGAATCTTTATTTAAAATTTCATCCTTCTCTTTATCTCATTCTAAAATGTGTTCCTTCAAAACTATGCAGTTTTTGAATTTTTTTTTGCCTAGGGTTTTCTATCTCCGCTGTAAGCAGCTAACCATTTCTCCTATTTAGTTTAGTGGATAGGAAAACCGCAAACTGGCAGGCGAAAAACAAAACAAAAAAATTCCAGCCTTCATCGCTGATTCCTTCCACAAGCTTAGCATCTAATTATAACTTCCTGATTTATCACATCTATGTTATTCTGTTCAACCTTGATGGTGCACTGCCATATGGGCTTTTATCCTTCACCTTGATTCCTCAATAAAAAAATCTCTCATAAACAGAAACCACAAGGATCGTTGCTGTGGGAAATGGCAATATCCCATTATTCTAGGAGGGGCCTCCTTTAGATACTTAAGGACATTAGATCAGATTTTAGTGCTGAAGGAAAACAGATAGGGGTATATTTTTCAACTTTTCTAGTGCAGCCTGACAATCAATAAGAATCAAGATTTCCTGAGGTGGCCAGGTCAGTAGCCAAGTAAGTCATGAGCAAATTATGGGTGGATTACAGGTGGGAGAGGAGTTGACTACAGCCAAAATGTTCTTATTGGGTTCAAAAGAACATCCCAGAATTAAAATTAAAATTGAATTGGGCTCCTATCTAACAATTAGGAGTCCAATTTGCCTGTATTGGTAAGGCTCATGCCTAAACCTGAAAGATGTCATAGATGTGATAAAAATAGTGGTATTAAAATTGCCATGAGACAGGAAATAGACCATAAGCATGTCATTTACATTTTAAACTACTTTCAACCTGATTTCTCGTGGTTGGAGTGAGCTAAAATTGTCCATAAGTTTGAAGGTGGTGTTGCTGTTTTGTCATTGGACGCTTGGAAATAAGATGGATTCCACATCTTGACATCCTGACAAATATTCGTACAGGATGGCATGCAGTAGTGTTTTGAAACTCCTTTGTATAAATCATGGAAGTTTTTTTTGGTGAAAGAATTGTGATGGATAATGAATAAATAGATGCACCATTAAGTCTCTTCACCAAACATTAGTATATTCTAAATTGCCAGTGAGAGTAGGAGGGAATTTAAAAGGAAATTAGATGGTAACACATCCTACAAACAATAACTACCAGTTCCTGATATCACTAGCTGCCACAAGCTTCTCTGTTTGATGCTAACAGTGTGCTCAAACTAAAATGTGATCCATTCTTAAATTCTGTTATTCCTCATTGTTGGACGCAGCCTTTAAATTTTCTTCCAAACTAAATAAATTAATGAAAGCTATGTAGCAACTATGGACCAGCAGGAGGTCACTGGAAAAGAGCAGCAAGTTGTCGAAGTGACGGAGGTGATTTCATCAACTTTTCATTGAGGCCCCTGGACAAGCCTTAGGTACTGTGTGGAGGTCAAGAGTAAGGTCTTCATATTAAGTAAAGTTTTAAAAATTATATTGTAACAATAATGATTTGCGACATTCCCTTACAGCGATGGCAAATATTGGCTGTGAGCCCCAAAGCCTCAAGTGCTAAGAATTAGACTTCAGAAAAATAATAAAACATCCACAGGCTGTATGTGTGAAAGAAATGCATTCCACATAAGGCTTTGTGGAGCCACGCATATTGTGAAAAATAGCCTTGAGTCTTTAGTTCTTATTCACAGAAGCTATAAATTTACTTCCCTTGTAGAATTAATTAATGACTGCAGGTACAAAGTAACCATCTCGCTCAGTTGGGGTCTCAGAGTCTCTGACTAGATGATTTTCCAAGATTCCCAGGGTTCTTGATTGTTGATTTTAAAGAGCTGAACACTGCATGTATGTATTATGTATGAGGGTTAAACTAGTTGAATTAATATCGAGCATAAAAAGCACTGTAAAAACTGCAAAAGGGCCATCCATAATCTTCACCTTTTTCATAAGCATAAAACTATTGCCTATCTCTACATTGCACAATCATGCCAATGCATGATAAATTGATTTTTTTTATAGATCAAAAATTAACTCTTTCCCATTCAAATGTATTTTTGTGGCAATAACTGAGTAAATATATAAGAAACCCTTAAACTAGTTCTGTACTTTGTTTAATTACTAAGTAATAAAGCATTTTCCATTTTTTCCAGAACATAATAATATTTAGTGTTGACCTAGCTGGAATTAATTTCTATTCCATATTTTTGAGTTTTGTTTTCAGAATCTTGCTTTGTTATTGCCTTTCAGTGAACAATGATTATTTCACAAGTAAAAAATGGTAAGCTCATTCTTCACAAAATTCGAGCACACTTCGACTAAGCCACTGATTCTAACTTTTACATTTGCATTTCTAAAATAGGAAGAATTGTTAAGTACTTTTTAATAACATTAATAACGCTACCAATGAGGAAGAACAATATAGCAAAGTGATTGGGATGTAGGAACTAACGCATAATCCTTTGTGTGACAAGACTCAATTAGTGGTTTTGAGAAACATTTTACAATATTTCTTTTTTAAAAATTCCAGCTGTTATTGTTTATTTGTTTATTCATGTATCTCCCTTAGTCCGAAGAGTGATAATTGTACCTACACTTGCTTGTAATCAAAATTGTTAGCTTTATTGTATTGCATAATTAATTACCTGAAGTGTAGCATATTATATTTCATTTCTCAATTATTTACCTGTGTAAAAGGAAAGTCTGAAAAACTTTGTCAAAATTCTGGACTGTTCAGAATTCTGGAGCCATCGTGATATCTCAAGAGGCCCATGGAAAGGATTATAAGAAAATGGATTTATGTACAAATTCGAGACAAAAGAGCACATCATTTCAGACCTCCCTCCCTATTCCTTGTTCAACTTATGAACTGCATAGTTAAGAGCAACTAAATCCCCTTTAAAAAGCATGACAGTGAATTGGAAAATATTAGGAAGTATTTACAAATACAAAGAAAATTTTCTAATGCGTTAACTCACAAAGCCACATATAATTAGGGATCTATTTTATGTGCCATCAGATGTTCTATTATTACAGTACTTTTAAGAGTGGTGCAAATATCGTAAATCTGAATATGACATTACATGTATATTTTTAAGTATTGTGCGATTGTTGAGAGATTCTGCAGGAGATAACAGGCTTTGTAATTTGCATATTGTTAGTAGAGGTTGGTGCATTTCATTTGGGTTGCTGGGTTGGTGGTGGGGAATAGCTTTCTAGTGTTGTTGAGAAGCTAATACTGACAGTAAAGTGCAGCATCTGCTGGACTGACATGAAAATAGCAACACACTCACTGTGCAGCAGGAGTCTTAAGGCATCCACAAAGAAGTTTGGAAATGCTGCGGTCAGTTCTAAGTGATGAACCTCACTGAATCAGTATTCTATGTCTACTTTTATACTTGTTTGAGTTGTTTTTATACTTGTCTGAGTTTTGTTAAAAAAAATATAATGATTGAACTTCATCGAAGTAGGCTGATTTGAATAATGTCTGTCTCTCCTGTGAAATATTATAATTTCCACAGAAACAACAAAAGGAAATTGCTATACACTCTTCTGAAGCTATGTTGTTCCTGGAAATTTGACTTGCAATGTGTTTAAGTTCACTTAGATGGAACGTTCGAAATTGAGCTGAATTATCTCAGTGCTTGGAAGTCTGCCTGTCAGTAGCTATGTCACATTTCAAGCAGAAAATGGAATTCATTGCTCTTCCCAGGAACTTGAAACCCATGATTTGGAATTCTGAAATAAGGAAATCAGAGTTCAATGCCAGGTACCAACTTCTACATCAATTTCAATCACAAATGCCTTTTATTTTTCTTGGGGAAATGAATGGAGAATTCAAGCAGTGAAATAAAACATTGGATAAATCACTGGTACAAGAAGTAATCATTCTTTATTTCAAGTCATTCTGTCTTCCTTCAATCTCAACCTTAATTCAACATTTCACACCCATACAATTCTGTACCAACAGCCCCCTCTCCACCACCTCTTCAGCTCTCTAAAATTTTATTTTCCTGGTATCCCATTCACTGACAACACGATCTCTTGACATTCCTTGCCCCCTTATTACCTTACACCAATCTTTACTCCTCATTTACATGGAACAATAAACTCTCAGAAATTCAGAGATAATGGGAACTGCAGATGCTGGAGAATCCGAGATAACAAAGTGCGGAGCTGGATGAACACAGCAGGCCAAGCAGCATCTTAGGAGCACAAAAGCTGACATTTGGGTCTAGGCCTGAAATGTCAGCTCTCAGAAATTCATCCCTGACTCCTTCATCTTTGATGTTCGAATTATCTAACTCCTCTGCAACTTTCTCTGCAGAAGCAGTGAGAACAAAATGAAGAAAGTATAATGAAAGATTATAAAACACTGGATCAACCTCAACTGGACTATTTTTTCGCAAATCTGGCCACCACACTTGTAGAAGGATGTGAAGACATGGAAAGGTTACAGCAAGGGTTAATGAGACAGGTGCCAGAGATAAGAGATTTCAGTTATAGGGATAGATTAGAGAAGTTGGGGCCGTGCTTGAAGAACAGAAGGTTGAGATGAGATTAGACAGCATTATTTAACATCATAATCTAAACACAGCACATAGAGAGAAACTGGCAGAAAGATCAGCAGTCAGGAAATGATGATTTAAGATGAATGATAAAGGAACAATAGGTGACACGAGAAAAAGGGATAACGCAGTGTGGATGTGGAGAAACACAGTAGACCAGGCAACATCAGAGGAGGATGAAAGTTGACATTTTGAATCGGGACCCTTCTTTAGCATCGGCATTTCTTACTATTTCAGACATGAGAAAAAACCTTCTTATGTATCAAATGATTTGGATCTGGAAGGCACTGTCTGAAAGTAAGGTGCAGGCAGATTCAGTTGTAACTTTCAAAAAAAATGAATTGAATCTGAAGATCTGTCAGTGAGAGGTGGAAATGGATCACCCACTTGACATTGATAATGGAAACTGCAGATGCTGGAGAATCCAAGATAATAAAGTGTGAAGCTGGATGAACACAGCGGGCCAAGCAGCATCTCAGGAGCACAAAAGCTGACGTTTTGGGCCTAGACCCTTCATCAGAGAGGGGGATGGGGTGAGGGTTCTGGAATAAATAGGGAGAGAGGGGGAGGCGGACCGAAGATGGAGAGAAAAGAAGATAGGTGGGGAGGAGAGTATAGGTGGGGAGGTAGGGAGGGGATAGGTCAGTCCAGGGAAGACGGACAGGTCAAGGAGGTGGGATGAGGTTAGTAGGTAGGAGATGGACGTGCGGCTTGAGGTGGGAGGAAGGGATGGGTGACAGGAAGGACAGGTTAGGGAGGCAGAGTCTCTGCCTCCCTAACCTGTCCTTCCTGTCACCCATCCCTTCCTCCCACCTCAAGCCGCACGTCCATCTCCTACCTACTAACCTCATCCCACCTCCTTGACCTGTCCGTCTTCCCTGGACTGACCTATCCCCTCCCTACCTCCCCACCTATACTCTCCTCCCCACCTATCTTCTTTTCTCTCCATCTTCGGTCCGCCTCCCCCTCTCTCCCTATTTATTCCAGAACCCTCACCCCATCCCTCTCTCTGATGAAGGGTCTAGGCCCGAAACATCAGCTTTTGTGCTCCTGAGATGCTGCTTGGCCTGCTGTGTTCATCCAGCTTCACACTTTATTAACACCCACTTGACATGACTGGCTGAAGATGAGTGAAAATGCTTCTGCCTTGTGTTTTACACCAATATGCTGGACTCCCCCATTGTTCGGGTTGGGGATATTTGTGAAGCCTCTATTGTGGTAGTTCATTAATTGCCCGCTACCTTTCACGAATGGATGTGGAAGGACTGCAGAGCTAAGGGCTGTGGGATGGCTTAGCTTAACTATCATATGCTGCTTCCTCTGTTTGACATGAAATCATAAGAGCCCGTAGTGTTGGAGGCAGTATATTGGCATGGAAAAAGAATTGGGATAAGGAGTCCTTTTTCGGGTTGGCAACTTGTGCCCGGTGGGGTCTTACAGAAATCAGTGCTGGGATTGCAGTTGTTTTCAATATATATTCATGACTTGGTGGAAAGAAGTGAATATACTATATCTAAATTGACAGACAACACCAAAAAGGTGGAAAGGTGGATTGTCAGGGGGATACAGAGAGATATTGATGGGTTAAGTAATGGGCAAAAATTTGGCAAATGGAGTATATTTGTGAAAATGTGGAAAAGAAAACAAAAGAACAGAATATTATTTAAATGAAGAAAAACTGCATAAAACTGCAATACAAAGGGACTTGGGGGGTGCTTGTGCATGAAACACAGAGAGCTAACACTTGGGTGCAGACGGTAGTTAGGAAGGCTCATGGAATGTTGACCCTTACTTCAAGACGTTTGGAGTAAAGTAGGGAAATCTTAGTGCAACTATGCAAGGTGTTGGTGAGAACAGTTTGGAGCACGCTGATCTGTCTTGGTCCCCTTATTTAGGAAAGATATCATTTTGTTGGAGGCAGCTCAGAGAAGGTTCACTAGAATGATCCCTGGTATGGGAGGGATTGTTTTATATACAAAGGCTAAACAGGATGGGATTCTATTCACGGAGTTTCGAAGAATGAGACGCAATTTAATTGAAACATATAGGATTCTTAGGGGGCTTGAGAGAGTAAACACTGAGAGGATGTTTCCCCTCATGGAACAATCTATGACAAGTGTGCATAGTCTCAGGCTAAAGGGGTGCCAATTTAACATTGAGGTGAGGTGGAATTTCTTCTCTGAGAGATTTGTGAGTCTTTAGGATTCCTTGCAACAGAGAGCTATAGGGCAGAGTCCTTGTGTATATTTAAGGCTGAGACAGATAGATTCTTGATCAGTAGGGGAATTAAGGGTTACGGGGAAAGGGCAGGAAAGTGGACATGAGAAATGTTGAATCAGTCATGATCCTATTGAATGGCAGAGCAGGCTACAGGCGTGATACGGCTGACTCCTGCACCTACTTCTTATGGTCTAGTTCTATGCTGTAGCTTCATCAGATTGAAATCTCATTTGTAATATGCCTGGTGTTGCTCCTAGAATATCATCCTAACTGGGTCCAGTAACTCATCTCCTGACTCCAAAAGAATTTACAGTATGTACAAACCACAAATAAGGATTGTAATGGAATACTTTGAGTATTGTGGAGGATTCTTGATAGCATCGAAACAAAGAAACCCACTTGGTTGACATTGTATTCGCTACCATAAACATTTGCTCACTCCACCACCTCGCAGAGTGGTACCAGTGTGTATTATCTACAAGATCCACTGCATTCACTCACCAAGCCTGCTTTAACAATAGTTCTAAACTGCATTCCCTGCTACCCAGAAGGACAAAGGCAATAGGTGTATGGGAATACCATCGCTTACAAACTCCCCCTCTAACCCGCACACCATCCTGACTTGGATCTAAATTGACGTTCCTTCACTGTTGCTGAGCCAAAATCCTGGGTTTCCCTCCCAAACACAGCATTGGATGTGCCTACATCTCAAGGACTGGAACTATGCAAGAAGGCAGTTCATCACCACTTTCATTAGGGCAATTATGGATGGGCAATAATGAAATGACCAGCCAGTGATGCCCACATAAAATCATAGAATCCTGAAGTGCAAATAGAAGCCATTCAGCCCATCAAGTCTGCACTGATCCTTTGAATAGCATTCCACCCGGACCCAAACCCCTTCCCCCATACTCTCTCCCTGTAAACCCGCAAATCACATGGCTAATCCACCTATCCTCCTAAGCCTTGGACACTATGGGGCAACTTAACATGACTCAGCCACCCAACCTGCATGCCTTTGGACAGTGGGAGGAAACTGGAGCACTCAGCGGAAACCCACGCAGACACAGGGAGAACATACACAGACAGTCACCCAAGGATGGAATGACACCCATGTGCCTGGCGCTGTGAGACACTAACCATTGAGCCACTGTGCTGCCCATCTTGTAAATTATTTTAAAACAAAGGTCCTGCCCACCTAGGCAGTGACTTTTAAGTGTTCCTATTCTTGCTTGAGGCGTGGAATTTTCAATTTGACAGTAAATTACTTTTCCAAATTTTGGATTAAGTTCACTAAAATATATATGAAAAAAGCTAAGTCCTACCTTAATTTCCTTCATGATAATGTTATTTTTCATGTTGCTGGAGTGAACAAGACTGTAATTGTTAATCTACCTAACTGAATATAGGGATAGTGGTGCTGTAAGGGACAGGGAAGGGTGAGAACAGTTTTGTGGAGACTAAGTCTCACCTTGATATTGACAAAACCTCCAATGTATTGTGAGACATCATCACAGTGCTAAAAGGGATGGAATACAAACAGATGCAGCTACTCAAGACTGGCCATCCACAAGGCACTGTGGGCCATTGACAGCAGCACAATCTGCAACATCATGGCCTGTCATATCCCTGATTCAACCATTACCATCAAGCCAGGGAACCCTGGTTCAATGGAGAGTGCAGGAGGACATACCAGGAACAGCATCAGACTTACCTAAAAATGAGGTGTTGACTTCGTGAAGCTACTTGCATGCCAAACAGCATAAACAGCAAGTGATAGACAGCACTAAAGAGACCCCACAACCAACGGATCAGATCTAAGCTCTGCAGTCCTGCCACATCTAGTTGTGAACGGTAATGGATGATGAAATAACTCACTGGAGGTTGAAGCTCCACAAATATCCCCGTCGTCAATGTTGGAATAGACCAGCAAATCAGTGCAAAAGATAAGGATGAAGCATTTGCTGCAATCTTTAGCCAGAATGCCGAACGGATAATCCATCTTGGCCTCCTCCAGTGACCCCCAGTGTTACAGGTACCAGCGTTCAGCCAATTTGATTCACTCCAAGTGATATTAAGAAATGCTTCAGGCACTGATTGGAGGATACTGCAAAGGCTACAGGCCCTGACAATATTCCAGCAATAATACTGAAGACTTATGCTCCAGAACTTGCCACTACCCTGAGCCAAGCAGTTCCAGTATAGCTACAACACTAACATTTACCCGACAATGTGGAAAATTATCTAGATATGTCCAGCACCCAGAAATGGATGGATTCACCCCGGCCAATTACTGCTCAAACAGTTAACTCTTGATCATCAGTAAAATGATGGAAGGTGTCATCAACAGTGCTATCAAGCAGCACCTGCTCAGTGATGCCCAGCTCGATTCCGCCGGGGCCACTCAGCTCCTGACCTCATGACAGCCTTGGTTCAAACGTGGACATAAGAGCTGAATTCCAGAGGGTGAGTTAAAAGTGACAACCGTCGATATCAAGGCCACAAGTCAACCAAGTATGGCAGCAAGAAGCCCTGGCTAAACTGGAATCAGTTGTGTCAGGGCAAACTCTCCACTGGTCAAAGTCATGGCACATAGGAAGATGGTTGTATCTGTTGGAGGTCAGTCGTCTCAGCTCCAGAACATCTCTGCAGGAGTTCCGTACGGTAGTGTCCTAGGCCCAAACATCTTCAGCTGCTTCATCATTGACCTTTTTTCCGCCATAAGGTCAGAATACTGAAGCAGTCCATGTTCAAATGCAATAAGATCTGGACAATATCCAGGCTTGGACTGATAAGTGGCAAGTGACTGTAGCAGCCTCTTGGCTGTTAGAACACAGTTTGCCAATTTAGCTGAGCAGCAAGGGATGCTGGTTACATCGGCCAAGTGAAAACACTGATATCATAAAACCCCCATATAAGACACCGTGCAAGCAAACCAGCCAAATGCTAACGATATTAACATAATGTAGAAGGCAACAGTTAGTCTGCACAGACGCACCCAACAATTTATCCATTAAACAAAGGGCAGCCCAGACCGAAAGGCACTGGGTCCTGCTACACAAAGAAACTTGACAGTAGCATGTTATCTAAATGATTGACTCTTGTTTCAAACTAGTAAATGTGTACCCCTGATTGGCCAGAACTACAGAAAGTTCCAGAAAACCATCTAAAAGGTATAAAAACGGAGTTCGCCTGCCAGGTTCTCCCTTGGAACGTCTCTTGGAACTGCTCTTAGAATTGTCTGAGGCATTTTGAGGGGACCAGCATGGCAAGAGGCAGAGACCAAAGGACTATCCAGAGAGAGAGAGAGGGAGAAAGCAGCTTCACAGGCCCAGAGACAGAGCAACAGAGAGCCCGACTGTATAAATTTGGGAAGCATTTTAACCATAAACAGCTAAATAAGATTAAGAATAGTATGCCTAGTTTTAAAAGTTATCATAATTTTGTTCATAATAAAGTGAGAATGTTTTGCTTTGGTACCAGCTTGTGTTCTGCTTCAGTATTGTGGGACACCTGGACAAACCCATTGATAACATTCAGGTGGAGTTGTCTGTAACTTGTTTAATGGGGAGCTGGACAACATAACATTCATGCCAGACAAATGCAAAACAATGCCTCTATTGGAGATGGTCAATCTAACCACCACACCTTAACATTCAGTGGTGTTCACCACATTGAATCCCTCACTATCAATCTCCTTAGGGTTAGCATTGACCAGAGACTCACCTGGATGCACCACATAAACACAATGGCAGAGGCTAGGTGTTTAACTCACCTATTGACTCCCCAAAGCCTGTCCACTATCTACAAGGTGTAAGTCAGGGGTGTGATGTATTATTCCCCATTCGGCCTTAACGATGCAGATTCAACAACACTTAAGAAGCCTGACACCATCCAGGACAAAATAGCCCACTTGATTTGCACCACATCTGTAAACCTCCACTCCCTCCACCGCCAGCACTCAGTAGCGGCAGTGTCTACTATTAATAAAATGCACTGCACACGTTCACTAAAGATCCTTAGACACATCTTGCGGACCTATGACTGCGCCATCATGGACAATACAGCAGCAGATTCCTTGGAACACTGCCACCTGCAAGTTTCCTTCCAAGACAATCACCATCCAGACTTGTAAACATATCACCATTCCTTCACTGTTGCTGGGTTGAAATCTTGGAGTTCTCTCCCTAAAGGAATTATCATTCAGACTACAGCACATGGACTGCACTTGTTCAAGAAGGCAGCTCACCACCACCCTCTCAAGGGCAATTAGGGATGGCCAATAAATGCTGGCCAACAAGCAATACCCATGTCCCATTAATAAGTAAACAGAATTTTAAAAAATGTTCAGGAGACTCTCATGCAGCAGCTTGTGTCGAGCCCAAAAAAAGAGGAGCCACTCTAGTTGTTGGGAATGGGGTGGACCAAGTAGTGACAGTGAGGGAAATATAATTGTTGTATCATAGGGTTTAGGATGACAGAGAAAAATTACATTGGTCAATCCAGAGTAAGAATAATCAACTGGTGGAGAGCTAATTTCAGGGGGACAAGAACAGAGCTGGGTCAGATAGACTGGATCCAAAATTTGACAGGAGAGACTAGCTGAACAATGGAATACCTTTTGTTTCATCAGTCATGGATGCAGAATGTGGGGCATGGGTGTCACTGGCTGGGCCAGTATTTATTGACCACCCCTACTTGTCTTTGAGAAGAGGGCTTAGTCGAGGTACATTCCCTGAAGTGGGAAAGATAGGACAGATAAATCCAGAGCTCGCTGATGATAAAGGAGATGTAAATTAAGTTGAGGCAGAAAAAATGTGCTTACAACAGGTTTTAAGTCATAATGCTTTTGAGAACTAAGCTGAATGCAGAAAGTTCAGAACAGGGATAAGACAGCACATATGAAAAGCAAAGATAGGCTTTGAGAAAAGACATGAAAATGTTTGGAAATCTTCTCTCAGCGCATCACCAGGAAAAGGGTGGCAAAAGAAGGAGTAGAGACTATTATAGACCAAAAAGGGTATTTAATAATCCACATTAAGGTCGACATTTAGAGATCTTCTGGATCAGATCAAACACCCTTCAAATATCTCAAAGAGAAAGCCTAGACCCTAAGTTTTTTTTTACAGGCAAGTGTAAGGTGGTGTGTTCCAAATGTGATTCAATTGGTGATACAATTCAGCTTTAAGCAAAACACACTTTATTCTTACCCTGTGGTTAAAACACAAACAAAAGAATATGGTGTATTGAAAAACTGAAATAGAATAGCAAATTGTTTAACTACTAAACAACTACTGTTCCAATATAGTAACATCCCATAAGGACACTCTTGGCAAAGACAAGTTCAGTAAAATAGATTGTTTCACATGGGTGTATTCCCGGAAAACTAAAGCCCTGGTTCTGTGGGAGCCTGATTCCACCCATTCATGCTGCTTCTGTTGTTCTAACATTTAATAAAGAAAATCACCCAGTGCCTCAGAAGCTGTTTACTTTATTGGCTTGGGGGTGACATCTTGGTACCTCTGCCTCAAAACCTGTCTTCACAAAAAGGGACAAAATACAACTCTTAAAGCTATAGTATTATCACAAATACAAGACAAATGATAAGATGTTGAATTAATACTTTGCATCTATCTTCATCAATGAGGCAGATAGTGCCCAGGCCATGATGGCAAAGGAGAAAATCCATTCATTAGAAAAGTTTAAAATTGATTAGGAGAAGACATTGGATAAGCTATTGGTACTTGAAGATTGATAAGACACTAGGATCAGATGAGGGGGATCCAAGGATATTGAATGAATTGAAAGTAGAAATGGCAGAGGCACTATCAATAATTGTTCAATATTCCTTGGGAGGAACGGTAAGGCCAGAGGAGAAGAGAATTGTAAATATTATTGTCTTGTTCAAAAGGGATGTAAAGATTAGCCTAGCAATTACAGACCAGTCAGCTTAATTTCAGTGGTGGAGAAACTTCTCAAAACAAATATTCAAGATAGATTTCATAGTGATGTTGATTGCTTTAGAAGAATCAGCACAGATTTGTTAAGGGAAATATGTGCCTAACTTTCTAGAGATTTTGAAGAATGAAAAAATGGCTTGACGGGAGTGAAGGCCATTGATATGATGTATTTGGACTTCCACAAGGTGTTCAATTCTAATGCCACATAACATGAATTCTAAAGAAAGTCATAGGTCAATGAATACAAGAGAAAGCAGCAAATGGACACAAAATTGGTTGAGGGATAAATAATTGAAAGTTAAAAGCATTTTTCGTGCTTGAAGAAGATTTATTGTACAGTTCCTCAGGCGTCATTATTGGGACTCCTTGCTTTTCCTGATATATATGAATGATCTAGACCTTAGTGTGATGGATACAATCCCAAAGATTGCAGGTGACACAAAACTTGCAAAAATTGTAAAGTGTGAGGAAAACAGTGTAGAACTTCTAAGAAGATTGACACTTTGGTGGAGTAGATGAATAGCTGGTAGCAGCTGAAACTAATTGCAGAGATATGTGAGGTGATGCACTTATGGTGTAAAGAACTTGGAGCGATAGTATAAAAGGAAGGGCACTCTACTCAAGAGTGCACAGATGCAGGGAAAGATGGGTGTATATGTGCATAAGTCATTGATGATGGCAGGGCAGATAGCGGAAGCTGCTCATAAAGCAGATGGTATTCCAGGCTTCATTAGTAGAGGCTTAGAGTGCAAGAGCAGAGAAGTTATGATGAACTTTAGTAAGACACCAGCTAGATCTCAGTCAGAATACTGTGTACAATTCTATGCACCATGTGGTTGCAAACATATAAACACATTACTGAGGGCAAAAAAGAGGTTGGCAAAAATGTTTCCTGGGATGATGCATTTTAGTTGCAATTAATTGGGAAATTTGGAAAATGTTAAGAGCTGATGTGTTGAAGTTTTCAAAATCATGAGGTGTCTCAACAGAGTGGGTAAGGAGAAATGGTGCTCACTTGTAAATGAATTGAGAACCAGAAGCCATAGATTTAAAATGTTTACCAAAAGCAGCAAATATGGGCTGAGAGATAGTTATTTTACACAGGGGGTAATTTGGTTATGGAATGCATTATGTGGAAGTGTGGTGAGAGTAGAATCAACTGAAGCATTCAAGCGGGTAATGGATAACCACTTAAGCAGAAATGATTTAAAAGGCTGTGGGGAAATGGCAAGATCACCATTAAGTTTAAAAGCTCAGAGAGTCATTACGGACATGATGGACCAAATGGCCTTCCTCTGCACCATACCAATTCTCTGATTCTGCGAAGCACATTATTGCTGAATCAACTATTATTCTTCATATTCCTTCATTGCAACTCACCCAAACTTTCCCCTTCATAATCCATTCTCAAACTCTTGAACCACTTTTCTGTGTTGCACAGCTGCTCAGACTTCAATGCATTAGTTTCAATGTCTGTCCAGTAAACTTCCTCTGGTTCTGCACAATAGCTGCCCAGTTCCTTCTCTATCTTTTCAGCCTGTCAGACTTTAGCTGGCAGATATCATAATCGCAATGAGTTATTACTGAATACAGAAATACATCAACTGCATCATCACTGCAATTGATTTAGCTCATAAGAAGAACGGCTTTGATTTATATATTTAACTATATAAGTATTATTTTAGAATGCATGCTGTCTCTACGCTTAGCAATAGAAAACTTTTGCTTCCCAATATCATCTTTCTCATTTTGCAAAGTTATTATATTGATATATAATTGTTATGAATTGTCCTGAATAAAAGAAAGTCAGTAAACAACAAATAATTGTTCCTGAACATAATTCTATTCAATGTTGTAAAGACACTGAACCAGATAGAACCAACTTGCTTCGCAAGTAAGGGAGGAATTAGACAAAATCATTCAGTCCACCTATTCCATAGACTATCTACAATTATCACAAACATAAATTTTCCTTTTGCAAAAGAAAATATAAATACGAAAGCAGTCTTCAGAGTCAGAAATGCAGTAAGTGAAGGGAAATACAGTATATGTGATGTTTAAAAGACCTAAAATAAGAAGAGTATCCCTTGCATGGCTAATTCAGAAAATGAATGATGGTGAATGGGCATCTCGTTAGCATAACACTATCATATACATTTCTTGAATCCGGAAAGAATGGTTCAATTTTGCGCATGGTCGCAAGTCGTGTCCAACGTTCATTTCAGGGAGCAGACACAAAACGTCAAAGGCTCATTTTGTCTACGCACATTACATTCATTTTTATGAGACTGTGGCAAAGAAAAAGTCCTTTAGCTTGTCACTCAAATACATGTGACAATGTTGAATTAGAAAGGATTCTGAATTGAATCTGATCACTTTGCACTTCTTGATTCTGGTATTTGCTGTTTTATTTTAATGAAAGGGAGCCGTTGGTATGCAAAGATTAAAGTTTTCTGCTTTTCATCTGCTAAGTAGATGTACAATGTCTTTTTCTGAGACTGTGCATTGTAAGATCAGGTTTAATTGTTTCCAGCAATGTCAGCATTTTATTTAAGCCAAAACCCCAAAAAATTGTAGATGCTAGAATTCTGAAACAAAAGACAATCACTTGTAAGTCCTTCATCTAATAGACTGCATTTACTCCATCACAGCGTGATCTCCTCTTTGTTGAGCTATCTGGTGGTGGCAAACTAACCATTTTCCATTATCTTCATTCTTGCTCTAAGAGCATCCTACCAGTGGGTCACTATTTCTTGCCATTTCCTCTTTCACCTCTTAATCATTGGTCTCACACAATTCTGATAAAGTTCAAGGAAAGTTTCATGAACAATGTGGGTGAAAGTCTTGGGCTGCAGAAAGGATGGTGACGAGTTGACACGTATGACAAATGTTTTCCATTCTATCTAACCTTTGTATTTCCTTAGGCTATTTCCTATCTTCCATAGCTATTTATACAGGAAGATATAATACATCAACCCAACTAGTCTATGTTGGCACTTATCTCATACACGTATGGGTTTTAATCCAATGTTCCCACCCTGATCTTATGTCTATTTATCCTCTTTTCTTTTCACTAAATATCTAACTGTTTCTGAAATAAAAATGTTGTAAAAGGTTTCTGTGGGACCAAGAGGAACAGCCCTGACCAGCCCTCTTTTTACTGTTCTTGTCCTCTTACGAATTACTGACAAATGCTGCGAAAGAAGCAGACAGCTCAGCAATTTACCTGGAAAGGTATACCAGGAGTTGACAAAGCATCCAGGATATATTGACAAGATCCATGACCCAATATTGGACCAACCTCAAGCATCCAGTTGAGGCATACATTAATGCATCTGTGTACAGAGCTGGGCACTGGCAACTTTCTGTCCCAATGTTTCAGTGTTTAAGTTATTCCTCTTCTTTACATACACAACTTAAATCAACAAAGTGTAATTTTGGTGGAAATATTGGAACTTGTGCAGCAGCAGGATTTGTCTTAGTTAGGCAATAACAATTTATTTAGAACTTTGAATGTACTAAAACATCCCCTGGAGCTTCACCGGAGCATAATGAAACAAAATATGACCTGAAGCTACAAAATATGTTGGAACAAGCAAAAGCTTTGTTAAAGAGGTAAGTTTGTGGGAATAGTAAAATTCACAATGAAACAATTGATCACATGGCTCTAATGATAGTAAGAGAGAAGACACAAGCTAAAATGAACATGTGCAGAAAGAGAGCTGAGACATTACACTGGAGAACTGTGTTTGAGAACCTACTGCGAACAGATTTAAATAAAGGAGTGTTGTAGTACATATGGAATTGAACAGCTTGATTTAGAGATAAGAAGCAAGTAGCCTCATCAACAATATATGTGCTCACATCCATAACCCAAGACACTTTAGACTGGCATCTCTGTGTAAACATAAAGCACAATGTAAACCAAGTTTATCTGCAATTTACATATATGCACCTTAGAGCCAGGTAAATTTCCTGCTAATACACAATTCCGCTATAACTTAGTGCTAATGTAATTTACTGTTTTATATTTCTCTGGTATATATAATGTCTGCTCCAAAATCTTATTTCCCACATTATATTTGTCTCCTTTGTTCCCCATTTTTTAAAATTAAAGTTGATCATTTATTTGCATTCCCTGAAAGCATTTTAGCCAATTGTCAAGCTCATTTAGGGAATAGAAAATATTGTCCTTTCCTTCAAAGATTTCTTTAGTATATTTAAAGTTCAGAGTGTTTTACTTTTTTTCTATTTTCAAACTTAAAGCATGCTCACTTTTTATTGGTTTTTCAAAAACAATATTTTAAGCATTGCACTATACTATTTCTAGGCAATGTGCTCACTTCATGAATGAAATAAAAAATAAATAAGGAAGAGTCTATTTAGCACCTTTCACAACTTCAGGAAATCTCAAAATATTTTATTGATGTTAAGCATAATTTGAAGTGTACACCCTATTGGAATGCAAGAAATTCTATATTGTGAAGTAACCAAACTATTGGCTTAAAGAGCAGCTATCACCTCTACGATCTGAAGGATGATTCAAACCAGACACATTTGGGAGTGACTCAAGTTAAGTCTGTGTCCTTCTGGGAACATTTGAAGAAACAGCAGCCAAGGTTAAAACCAGAAGCAACCTATCACCCAAACTCACTTGATCTATATGACTCTCCGACACCACCTCCTACCGCCTCCTCGATCATGACCCCACACCCGAGCACCAAACCATCATCTCCAACACCATTCATGACCTCATCACCTCAGGGGACCTCCCACCCACAGCCTCCAACCTCATTGTTCCCCAACCCCGCACGGCCCGTTTCTATCTCCTTCCCAAAATCCACAAACCTGCCTGCCCTGGTCGACCCATCGTCTCAGCCTGCTCCTGCCCCACCGAACTCATCTCCACCTATCTGGACTCCATTTTCTCCCCTTTGGTCCAGGAACTCCCCACCTATGTCCGTGACACCACCCACGCCCTCCACCTCCTCCAGGACTTCCAATTCCCTGGCCCCCAACACCTCATATTCACCATGGACGTCCAGTCCCTGTACACCTGCATTCCGCATGGAGATGGCCTCAAGGCCCTCCGCTTCTTCCTGTCCCGCAGGCCCGACCAGGCCCCCTCCACCGACACTCTCATCCGCCTAGCGGAACTCGTCCTCACACTCAACAACTTCTCTTTTGACTCCTCCCACTTCCTACAGACTAAGGGGGTGGCCATGGGCACCCGCATGGGCCCCAGCTATGCCTGCCTCTTTGTAGGTTACGTGGAACAGTCCATCTTCCGCACCTACACAGGCCCCAAACCCCACCTCTTCCTCCGGTACATTGATGACTGTATCGGCGCCGCCTCTTGCTCCCCAGAGGAGCTCGAACAGTTCATCCACTTCACCAACACCTTCCACCCCAACCTTCAGTTCACCTGGGCCATCTCCAGCACATCCCTCACCTTCCTGGACCTCTCAGTCTCCATCTCAGGCAACCAGCTTGTAACTGATGTCCATTTCAAGCCCACCGACTCCCACAGCTACCTAGAATACACCTCCTCCCACCCACCCTCCTGCAAAAATTCCATCCCCTATTCCCAATTCCTCCGCCTCCGCCGCATCTGCTCCCACGATAAGACATTCCACTCCCGCACATCCCAGATGTCCAAGTTCTTTAAGGACCGCAACTTCCCCCCCACGGTGATTGAGAACGCCCTTGACCGCGTCTCCCGCATTTCCCGCGACACATCCCTCACACCCCGCCCCCGCCACAACCGCCCCAAGAGGATCCCCCTCGTTCTCACACACCACCCTACCAACCTCCGGATACAACGCATTATCCTCCGACACTTCCGCCATTTACAATCCGACCCCACCACCCAAGACATTTTTCCATCCCCACCCCTGTCTGCTTTCCGGAGAGACCACTCTCTCCGTGACTCCCTTGTTCGCTCCACACTGCCCTCCAACCCCACCACACCCGGCACCTTCCCCTGCAACCGCAGGAAATGCTACACTTGTCCCCACACCTCCTCCCTCACCCCCATCCCAGGCCCCAAGATGACATTCCACATTAAGCAGAGGTTCACCTGCACATCTGCCAATGTGGTATACTGTATCCACTGTACCCGGTGCGGCTTTCTCTACATTGGGGAAACCAAGCGGAGGCTTGGGGACCGCTTTGCAGAACACCTCCGCTCAGTTCGCAACAAACAACTGCACCTCCCAGTCGCAAACCATTTCCACTCCCCCTCCCATTCTCTTGATGACATGTCCATCATGGGCCTCCTGCACTGCCACAATGATGCCACCCGAAGGTTGCAGGAACAGCAACTCATATTCCGCCTGGGATCCCTGCAGCCATATGGTATCAATGTGGACTTCACCAGTTTCAAAATCTCCCCTTCCCCCACTGCATCCCTAAACCAGCCCAGTTCATCCCCTCCCCCCACTGCACCACACAACCAGCCCAGCTCTTCCCCCCCACCCACTGCATCCCAAAACCAGTCCAACCTGTCTCTGCCTCCCTAACCGGTTCTTCCTCTCACCCATCCCTTCCTCCCACCCCAAGCCGCACCCCCAGCTACCTACTAACCTCATCCCACCTCCTTGACCTGTCTGTCTTCCCTGGACTGACCTATCCCCTCCCTACCTCCCCACCTACACCCTCTCCACCTATCTTCTTTACTCTCCATCTTCGGTCCGCCTCCCCCTCTCTCCCTATTTATTCCAGTTCCCTCCCCCCATCCCCCACTCTGATGAAGGGTCTAGGCCCGAAACGTCAGCTTTTGTGCTCCTGAGATGCTGTTTGGCCTGCTGTGTTCATCCAGCCTCACATTTTATTATCTTGGAATCTCCAGCATCTGCAGTTCCCATTATCTCTGATCTATATGAAGCACTGCTCCACGAATCTGGATTTCAACCCTTGCCCTTTCATACTCCACTGCTGAGTACTGTGCGCCTATCTGATATAGGTCATCACAGACATGCCTTGTTGACCCTCAGTTGAATGCAACAATGCACATCACAACTGGATCCCTCCACTCATCACTCAACTCCCTTCCTTTTCTTGCCTCCAAAAATGTCACATCTGCTGACTGATGAAAACCCACAACCTAGTTGAAACCGTTTGTGAAGCACCTTACTATGCATGCACTATTTAAGTAACAAAACAAATAAATTAAAAATACAAAGAATGAACAGGCATTTCAACATTCTGTACAGCAATCTTTCTTTTGGCACTTTTCTTTTTCTGCGGTCGCTGAGCAATATAAAGGAATCTATTATTCTTATCCTGTTCTTTAAGAAATTTTGGATGATTTTCTTCCTTCAAATTTTGAGAGAAGCTGTGAATATTATTTTGTCTTATATTAGTTAAAAGAACATTTAAAGAATTTTCAGAATGTGAGACCAGAAAGATGAGCGCCTTCATTCAAACATACCCAGATGGCTTGAATCACAGAATGTCTTGGATGTGTTTTTGTGTGCTGACATTGGTAACTGCTCAAAACTGTTTGAATATTTCATCAATCAATTTGATACAGGTTACTGTATGGTCAGAGGATGTAACAGCAGAGATTTGGTCTGTTGCTCAGGGGCAGAGGATAAACAAGTTGCCTTTCTTTGCCCTGTTCCACCTTGCATCAATCAGAAGAATGACAGAATGAATGGCAGTGAGTTTACTGAACGTACACTTGAAAATTTCTCAAGTGTCATATTTAAACAGACATTGTGCTATCCAGCCTATTATTCAGAATGATCAAAGTCTGAAGTTTCAGATCATAATTTCAGAAGTCAAAATGGTGTGTTTAGTTTCCTCAAAAGAGGTCACTCTAGGTGCCAGTCACTGATTTTACATCTATCACTATTTCTATCTCAGCAGACCCTAAACATGGACCAAAATGAGAAAGTGAACTAGACGGGCTGGATGGGACTTTCTCATTGCTGTCTTATATGTAGATTGATCTACCTTTCATCGCATGGATTTGATCGATGGTTTTATACCAGTAATTGGCTTTTATTTAACGTGTCACAAATCCGCCACCTACTGGCACCGAATGGAACACCATGTGCCCCCATTCCACTGTAGAGTAAACCGGATAATGCACAGAAGCCTGTCAATTTGCCATTCATGAGAGAGCTATAACTTAAATATGTCAATCACTTTGAATTCGCAAACCTAAGAATTTCTGTGTTCGCTTAACTCAAAACAATCCTATGTTCATGGTTTGCTTTGTGTTCACTTTCATTTCAGATTTGGTCCTCTGTTTTCTGATTACAAGGCATCAGGATAAAGCGAGCATGATGGATTTTTCTAGGACCGCATTTTCAATTGGTTAACAAGATTCAGCCAGATGGACTGATCATTACAATTTTATACTTCGACAAATCTGGCAACAAGAAATATTAAATTGGCTGTTGGTAAATTACAGTGAAACTTTTAGAGCCCATGTTTTAACATGAGAAAGTTATCACTGCTAAAGACTGGATAAATCAGGTATTAACTGAACAGGTCCTTCAGATTTACTCTGATTCTACATGTGTGCAGCAGTAGAATGAAACAGGAAGATAGGAATGAATTCCACAATCTGGCCATGTTGTTAACTATTTGCTTCTTTTAAAATTTTGAACTGAATTTTGTTGTATTGTGGTAAATGAAAGCCACGATTGTTCAATGTGATTGAAGATGCATGAAAAAGAATCTCTCAGAAGTGTTTGATACTCGTTGCTATACAGTTGTACATTTGTGGAAGGCAATTTAATTTTATTAATGAATCACAATTCTACTACAATTTATTACAATTATATAAATACAGCTGCTGCGAATAAAATTTCAAGGAGCACAATGCTTTACTTTTCCGCCTTCCTCTTATCATTTATGTGCACTAAGTACATCTATATTAACACATTAGATTCAAATTAATTCATTCTGTTTCAGCGCACATGTGATAATGGATTGGGGAGATCTTCTTTTATTGGATTTCTAAGTAACAGCAGAATAATAATAGTCATCAATGGCAGCATATGAATTGCCCAGTTTACAAAGTTGTTAGCTGCACGTTTAAGACCCATATTGTTTGAGTACACATTTCATAAAATGCAAATGTACAATGCTCAATTAGAGCAACCATTTACTCAGCAGCAACTGACAGTTAAGAATATGACTTTGCAAAAAGAAAGTGGAAAGGAAATGACTGAATAACAAAAATGACACTGACAGCTTATCTACAGTCCTATCAACTATCACCCAATCTGTCATAATATACAGTCAGTCATACATTATTGCTTAATTACAAAAGCAAGTGTGCACACTGCTGTTTCGAAGAGCTGCCATTCATATGGAGTAGCAATTTCACTGCAAATTGTTCTTTTAGCATTCAGGCAATGCATTGCTTGCATAATACAGAAATCATCAAGATAACCCAACATAAAAACTTGCATTTATAACATTGGAAACTCAAGAGATGATTTTATCAAGGCCAGCATACCATTGCCAGCTATAATATTAAATCATCAAGAACTCACAGATGTTTAGTAAAGATCTAACATATCTGACATATTTCATTACATGAATCAATGAATGACTGAATTATGGGTAGCAATTTTCACTAAAATGGTTGTTAAACACAAATTTGATGTTAATTAACATCTTAATTTATTAAAGGTAACATAGCAGACAGCAAATAAAGAGCCTGTTAAATACCTCAACTACTTTTTCCTTCCCAAGGCATGTGATGAGATGGATGACAATGAATTGGAGAAGGAGTCATTGTGAACACATCCATTAGCCTTGGACCAATATCCATTTTTATGTTCATATCTCAAAACAACCTCAATCTTTACCACCCTATCAATCACTTCTTAATTTTCACGTACAAGTTCCTGTATTCTTATGCAGGAGAATGTTGGTGCAGATATGGCATTGGCAGAGGAGAAGGAGACTGAAAAAGTGGACATACTGAGACTGTGCCAGTCTCCCAGAAGTGACCAAGGGGAATGTAAGTCAATAACATCAGGGCTTTGGGATCCAGAACTCATGGACATCCACCTGGAAAGGATTTTTGAGGAATATATAACCTTATTGCAAACATCAACAACATTTTATTCTCATGATACTTCACTGAAATTCCTGACTAAGAAGTGGATGGTACCCAGTCATTGCCATTTTCTCCTCAGTAACTGTACAAGGTATCAATAGACAATTCTCAGATGCCAGCTTCTATTCCATAACGGTCAAGATACAGATTTCTGTCTCTGCGGGTGCTCCAGAATGGACAGCTGTTGTTAGACTAGTCAACTCACTGGTCAATGAAGTGTAACCAGAAGAATTTTCTTGCTCAATATGTTTCCTGTCCAATGAGAAATGAGGCATTGCTGAGGAATGAAAGGGGTGAAATGGAGAGTGGTAAAGTTCAAGTGTATTATTTAAGTTCATTATAGACATTAATTCTTTTTTAGAAAGGTGGCTGAATGAGAGCTACATCCACTGAACTGAGGGACAATCTAGCCTGAGTAGGTTAAGTGCAAAGATTGGCCAACAGAAATATGAGAGCTTGGACAGCCTTTAAAGAGGAGCTGATTTGAGCACAGCGGAAGTATGTTCCTACAGAGGAGAATGGAAAGACAATCTAGGCCTTTGCTTGGATGAAAGTTATTAGAAAGCACGATAAAGCATAAAAATGTAGAGTATGATAGATGTTACTTGATAATACAGGAGAGACCTTTCTTTTAAGAGGTGAAGTGAGCCAGGAGGAAAGAGGAACAAAGGGACGGTAGACAAATATATTGGCAGCTGACATGCAACAGACTTTGAAGGTCTTCTTTGACAAAGCAGGGTTGTCAGAACAATGGTACAGCTGTTTAGGGACAGAAGTGAAGGACTATCGATAGAGGCAGAATCTATGGCTGAGGCATGAAATAAACCCCTACTAAGGAAGTGGCCAATTTATGGTGGATGAGGAAATTGCTGGAATGATGGATGATCTAAAAATAGATAAACAGAAATTAAACAAAAGACTCATGGGAATTAAAGTAGAACTATCACCTAGTTTCCAAGTGCTGGCCACCATCCTGCAATTCTATTTAGATACAGGGGTGATGCTGAAGATATGGAAATTTCATGATTTTACAATAGTGTTCCAGAAAAGGAAAGTTTAAACCCAACAGTTATAGACACGTCTGTTTAATAATAGTGATGAAGCTGTTAGAATAAAAAGGCTGGATTTTCTGAATAACGGCAACTCATGCAGATTGCAGCTCTACCTCTTCCTAACGACAAAAGGAGAGAGCTCCATGTTTCCAAGATGTTATTCCAATCAGGGCTCCTTTAGAAATACAATGCCTTACTTCCATTTTGTAGCAGAACTGTCAGAGAAAAACAAACCATGTCCCCTTTCCCAACAGTCAGCTGCTGTGATCTGGAATTGAAAGAGTCTGCTATTAGAGATAGCCGCTTTGTCAGCTGTGATCAAAGGGTAAACATATAAACTAGTTAGAGAGGGCACGATGCCAGTTAAATCAGGTGCCAAACAGTTGGGAGGTAGGTTGCCAGGTGGTTAGGGTGCCAGGTGGGTAATGTTGTTGGTAAATCACCACAAGTTACCTTTCATTTGGCTACTTATTGAGAAATCTCACAGATAATCAAATACTGAAACAATGGGCTGAACTTTATTGCATGTAGCAACAAGGCCAAGCTTCCTCAAGTAAGAAGGTTAAGCCTCACAATCCAACTTGGCTACTGTAATTTATCCTGTAATTTAGTTACGATTCCAACCAATGGTGTCTATCTTTGGAAATGTCCAAGGTTTCATCCTTATGCAGTGTTGTTCTTCCAAGTTCCACTACTGACTTATTCTGGTGTTGGATTCTTATACAATTTTCACTCTTTCAGGCTGTGGTGTGAAATGATGATGATTCAATAGATTCTCCCATCCCCAACATTTATTATTCTTCTGAAGACCTCAAGTCTGTTGTTTGACTTCTTAGCAGGAGTAGCACCCTTCTTCCTTGTTGCATTGGATTTGACTGTCTCTTTAAAAACAGTTTTTCCTTTATTTCAAAACATTTGTTCTGCAGACAGTTTTAATTGCCCATTTATCATAAAGCAACAGAATGTAAAGCTGTTGGTAAAGCAGTTTTCTTTATATAATCTCACCAAGACATGGCTAATTGTTTTCAGCTCTTTGTAACGACTTGTTTTTGTCCCTTACCAGTTTATTCCAGACAAAGTTGTTGCTGCTTCTAACTGCGTGTAACAGTTTACCTTTTCTTCATTCATTCAATCCATAAACAGTTATTAAAGCTCTGAACTCGCTAATATCACAGTTGAAGTATGAGCACGCAGGAGGTGGAGTAGGATGCCAATTGAGCAGGGAGTAGTTTGCCAGCAGGTACAGTGCCAGGTGGTTAGAATGCCGGAATGCAAGTGGCAAAGGATGCTGAGTTCCTGGTGGAGGTACAGGCAGATTAAGTCCAGAACAGGGGAAGGATGGGCAGTGGATCCAGACAGGAAGGGGAACAGCGGGTCTGGGCCTGATGTAAGGGATTAAGGGGAACCAGGTTGGAAGCAAAGGAACAGGGAGGCAGACGGGGTGTGGGTAAAGAAGGGAATGTTGGGGTCCAGAGCAGTCAAAGTGGATTGGAAGGCAAGTCACAAGGGAGGAGCTGATTGTTTCTGGAGCAGGGGAAGGGGAAGGGTGTGTGAGCAGCAGGTCCAGAGTGGGGCTGCAGGGGTTGGGGGGTAGGTGTGTCATCTCTGGGCCAGGACGGGGTGTGTTGTTTCCTGGGGAGAGAAGGGGTCATCAGGTCAGATACTGGGGGTGTAAGTGGCATGCGGGTGCTGTAGCTGTGTGAGTATGTAGGAGTCAGATTATACATTTCATATTCCAACTTTTTGCGAGTAGCTGGTGCACTTAATTTCATCAAAACCCTCCAAATTCTCTAATGTAAATGGATATTTTACAAGGGTTGCAAGCATGGGGGAATTTTCTGGTCAGGTGTATCGAGTACACTATGATGGGGATTCTGCAGGGACTCTGTGCTGAACTTCCATCTACTCTGGAATAATGACTGTCTGGTGTTTGGAAAATCCAGGCAAATGACCCTGGTGAAAATAAATAACCATTTGACCAAATATGGACCAATATTGGAAGACTAGCAAAGATCTGTTAGGGACTAATCATGTTTGACTAACTTCATTAAGACTTTTGAAGAAGTAACAGGGAGGGTAAATAAGGAACTGCAGTTGATAGACTTCAAAAATGCTTCTGATAAATAATTATATATTTGTCTTTTTAGCAAAATTGAATTAGCTGGGTGAAAAGAAGCAACAACAGCATGGTTATAAAGATGGGCGAAGAAATAGAAAACAATGTGTGCTAATTTTTGGATAGAACTAGATGTACAACAGAGTCCTCAAAGTTCAGTACTGTTCGTTTCTAGGACCACTGCTGTTTTTTTTTCCATGTTCCTAACTTGGATTTGGAGCACAACACAATATTTTTATGTTTGCAACTGACAGTTTGGAAAACAGTGAGGAAACTAATTATAGACTTCAAAAGAACACAGACTGGTGAAATAGGTCAATACATGGCAAATTAAATTCAATGCTCAGAACTGTGAAGGAAAACTGGAGTCCACCATGCATACTTAATGGGATAAAAAAAAGAATCAAGACAGAGGCCTAGGAGTGTCTGCACACAAATCTTTGAATGATGCAGAACAGGTTATTGAAAGAGTTAATAAATACATGGGATATTGAACTTTGTCAGGAAAGGTATTGGTCACGTAATTCATATGATCTTGATCTTGGCTGCACCCTCTGCAACTAGATCCTCAGCTTTCTGACCCACATACAATAATCGGTAGTGATAGGTAACTGTACCTCCTCCACAATAACACTCAATATTGAAGCCCCCAGTGATGCGTCTTCAGCCCGCTACTGTAGCCCCCCCCCGTTGTACTCCCTTTACACTTACAACTGTGTTGCCAAATTCTGAACAAAAGCAATCTACAAGTTCACTCACGACATTACAGTGGTAGGATTAATATCTAACAGCGACAAGTCAAACTACAGAAGGGAGATAGCGGGCTTGGTGACGTGGTGCAATGAAAACAATCCGTCTCTCAACATCGGCAAAACTAAAGAACTGATCATCGGCTTCAAAAAGAAAGGAGGAGAACACCCCCCCGTCTATATCAACAGAACTGAGTTTGAGAGAGTGATGAGCATCAAGTTCCTCGCAGTGACGATAACTGACAATCTGTCCTGAACGTCCCACATAAATGCAACAGTCAAGAAGGCTCAACAACACCTCTTATTCCTCAGGCGGCTCAGGAAATTTGTCATGTCCGTAAGGATCCTCACCAACTTCTACAGATGTACCATTGAAAGCATACTGTCTGGGTGTATAGTGGCCTGGTATGGCAACTGCCCAGGACCACAAGAAACTACAGAAGATGGCGCAGACAACCCAGACCATGGAAGCAAACCTTCCATCCTTGGACTCCATTTACACAGCTTGCTGCTGCGGAAAGGCAGCCAATTTCATCAAAGGTCCATCGCACCCCGGTAATGATCTCCTACAAATCTTCTGTCAGACAGAAGGTACTGAAGCCTGAACACACACAAGCAGGCTCGGGAACAACTTCTTCCCAGCCGTTATCAGACTGTTGAATGGACTGTCTAGCCTGCTCTTGCTAATGTTGATCTCACTAGCACTCACCTTGTGCAATGTAACCTGTATGCCCTACTCTGTCTTTTTGATCCATACATCCTTCACTTACTATGATATGCCTGCACTGCTCGTAAACAAAGGTTTTCACTGTATTTTGGTAAATGACAATCAAGCAATCAACCAATCAATCATTTATATTAGACAGACTTTTGGGGCTACAAGGATCATTTTGCAACCAAAATGATACTTCTGGTATTGGGTTCATCAGGCAAGATTTTGGCAAGGGAGTACTGAGAGAGTCTGCCAAAAGTATACAGAGTACACAGATTGTGAGGCCAGCCAACATGCAATGCTGATTTGATGCGTTTGCTGCTGTTTTGGACCTCAGCAATCCAGTTAATGCCATCTCAAACACACATTTGAACTACTTTGATAAGCTCTGAATTGGGCTACCCTTTGATAACATGGTTTTGGATTCCAGTTCACAATCCAGTTCATTCGGGTAGCATGCATATACCGAAACAGCAAATGTGGTAGAAGGAACCAGTTCATAAACACTTAAAATGTTCTGAAAGAGCCATGATATGCTGAGCAGAGTGAATGTTAAGAGTTGTGATAGTTTGTTGCATGCTGACCTTTCCAGTTTGGGGGAACAGACAGCTGAGGAGGAGTAACAGGCAGAAGTAGTGGGAAGGTAACGATGAGGAAACATTTTGCTGGGATCATCGAGGTGCCAGTCAGTGTGAGTGGCAGAAATCCTGTGGAGCACCTACATGCTCATCCTCACTCGTCACGCATTGAGTACCTCCTGCTGTGTTGCAACTGAATCTGAGACATTGGTTATTTGGACACTGAACTAGATCAAGTCATTTTGGAGCAGGGGTAGGTCATTCAACCCTTCAAGCCAGCCTAGCCATTCAATATGAATGTGGCTGATCATCCAACTCAGTTGCTTGTTCTAGCTCCCCATGCCCTTTGACCCCTTTGACACTAATGACCGTATATGAAGACCTTTTTGAAAACATTCAATGTTGTGACCTCAACTGTTTTCTGTGGCAGCAAATTCTACACACTCATCACTCTCTGGGTGAAGAAATTAGTCCTCATCTTGGTCCTAAATGATCTGCCCAAATTCTTAGACTATGATTTCTGGTCCTAGATTCCCTACTCATCAGGAACAACCTTCATGCATTTAACATGTCTAGTCCTGTTAGAATTTTATAGATTTATATGACGCTCACCCAACTCCCCTACATTTTTCTGAACTCCAGCAAATCCAGTGTTAACTGATCCAGTTTCTCTTAATACATCAGTCCTGCCACTCTAGAAATCTGTCTGGCAAATATATGTTGCACTCCGCCTGTAGCCGGAACATCCTTCCTCATTTAAAGAGACCAAAAGGCGCTGTACAATTGCAGCAAGACAACCCTGCTTCTGCACTCAAATTCTTTCCCAATGAAGGCCAACATACCATTTGCCACCAATTGTATAGTGACAGGAAGATGCGAAGGAGTTCTGAAGGTGTCATATTTGACTTGGAATGTTAACTCTGTTTCTTTCTCCACAGATGTTGTTGGATCTGCTGAGTTTCTTCAGCACTTTCTGTTTATATTTCAGATTTCCAGCACCTGCTATATTTTGCTTTTGCCAATATCCTTGTTAATTGACTACTATCATTGACCATCACAGTAATCTGGTCCCAACGGCTTCTCAGATTTGTTTGTAAGGCTCCCTAAGGTAGGTGACATCTCGCTTTCTCTCCACCTCCTTCAGCAAGGCCTTCAGTGGTGTGTCATCAAATTTTGAGTCTATTTGCTGACATATGCTATTCTTTCTCAGTTCTAGTTTCATTGTGGGATGACTTGCAGCTCCTCCTTCCTTTCAGATATGTAGACTTGTTTATTGTAGAATGGTGGAACAGGTTCATGATGCAAAATGATCTCCATGCCCCCTTTGTACATTGTAGCCCTTCCTAGTCGGGAAGATGTGTTATCTAAAATGGATTATGGGGTGAGTGTTGATGAGAGATGCAAATTTTCTAGCTTAGGAAGTCATAATGAACATAAAGATATGAAGAAAATAATCAAAGGTTGTAGAACTGTTGTACTAAACAGTAAGTTATTCACTGGGATAACAAAGTGTGGAGCTAGATGAACACAGCAGGCCAAGCAGTATCTTAGGAGCACAAAAGCTGACGTTTTGGGCCTAGAACCTTCATCAGAAAAGGGGATGGGGAGAGGATTCTGAAATAAATAGGGAGAGAGGGGGAGGTGGACCGAAGACGGATAGAGGAGAAGATAGGTGGAGAGGACAAGAGAGTTGCAGTGGGAGAGAGATCCCCTGAGGTTGGTCCGGAGAGAGGAGGTAACTTCTTCAGGTTAGGCATCCTGGAAGAGGCTTCGCAGTGAGTTTAAAATTGTGATCAGAGATAGGGAACTGCAGAAGCTGGAGGATCCGAGATAACAAAGTGTGGAGCTGGATGAACACAGCAGGCCAAGCAGCATCTTAGGAGTTTAAAAAAGTTTAGGCAAAATGAAAAGCTTTGAAAGATCATTTTTCCCACCAGTTGCTGGACCTCATTAAGTACATGTTTTCCTGAGCCGTCCAAATCCAGGAAGTTCAGATGTGCTTCAACATTGACTTTCATTTTAATGTAATAAAATGTGGGTAGTGATGGATCAGCAAACAGATCATAGTAGATATGCAGAGTAGTGAGGAAATGCACGGGTAGGAAATTATTCACTGAAAATATTGAGTGGAAATCGCTTTCACACAATTTTTTCATCAAAAAGCTTACCTGTGTTGTCTCTATATGGCATATATGCCAGAAATAGCAAAGGAATTCATTGCTTTTGACTTCCTAATATCGAATTCCATGGGTATTACAACTCAAAATCAGACAATTCACAACAAACCATTGGTATTGCTGTTTATCCCCACGTGAATACTAATCTTATTTCCTTACACCAGATTCTCAAACTCTTTGATTCTCTTCGTATTGGCTTCAAATCTAAACTTTCTCTTTACATTTTGATGTGGTTTCTGCTTCAGTCATTAGTTCTGAGAGAGCATGCTGCTGCCCACTGGGGAATAGGTCACCTTACGAAATGCTCCAAACCTCATTGTTTAATGTAGCCTACATGTTCTATACAAAGAAAAATTATCTTTATATCCCAAAGGTGGCCTGCCTCTCCCAGACAAGAAAGTTGTTTAATTAAATTCGGAACCAACAGGAAAAGGCTGGGATACTTGCTGTGATAACGGAGACAGCAGGCAAGCTAGAGGAAACCGATAAAATGTATTCATTTTCCAGCCAGGTTTCAATCATATGGGAAAACTAAAATCCTCTTTGACTATTCCATTGTGGAATGAAACCTTTATGTTCCTTTCAAAATATCAACAAAGGGAAAGACAGGTGCTGTTAATCACAGGTTTTTTGTCTCACCTTCGCTGAGGTGAACCGGAGAAATTCATATTAAAAGCTGTGCATTTCTTAATATTGTGAACATGAAATATGCCTGAATTAAAGTCTTGAGTGTCCGAACATCAAATAGCAAAAATAATTCTCATGTCCCACAGAATGAGAATGAGATTCTGCTGCTTCAACTCGTACTGAGAGCTTTTGCAAACGGCACATGCTCACATTTCCAGTATGTAGTTAAAGTTGTGTTATGCCTCATGGCCAGTGCTCCTTTAAGAGACATGCTCATGATATCGTCACTGTATCATAACATATGACCCAAGGGTATGAAGATACCAGACTGCAAGTTGACCATGGTGCTTACAACTTTAGATGATTGCGCATATAAGTCAAACTAAAAGTTCTGAAAAAGCAGGCCATTTTCTGTTACCTTGGATTCCCTTCTCAGGTCTGTTTAGTGCATTCATGCTCACTTTTGTCTTCTAATAATAGTATTATCAGGCTGACTGTCAATCTGTTGAATCATGTAATAAATGCATCATACATGGCAGGCAAATAGAAGCTTTTATAGTGCAGTGCAAGTGTCTCTATCTGTAAACTGCAAGACCTGAGTCCAAGTCTTACTTGCTCAGAATTGTGAAGCAAATCCTGAACAAGCTTTTAGAAAATTATTCCACAAAATAGAAAAAAAATTAGAAAAAGTGATTAGAAAATATATCCGAAACAGACAGAGCCTGGACTTCGACCCAGGACTTGTAGAGCAACAGCAGACGTATTCCCAACTGAATCATAAGACTTCACTCTTTGACATGTCATTAAACCTCTTTTAGCACTGCAGCAGTATTGGAGATTGAGAGGTGACATTAACTACCAAAGATACTTTCCTCAAGAAGTCCTTCAAAATAGAAAATTCTGAGTCCACACAGGTTCAGCTGTTGAAAGTTACTACAGGAATTTTTGGCTAGCCAGTGGCTCGATTGTACTTTTCAGCTCTCATTACCCCTGGGCTGTTACTGCTGCTGATGGATTTGGAGAGTGATTAGTCTGTGCTGGTTCCTCCTGATGCAGGCAAACATCCGTGCTAAGTGCTAACCTAAACAAAAAGTGGTTTGCATCTCAATGCCTTGTTGAGTAGCTGTACACCTTCGATGGGCTTGAACTTGTGCAAGATGAGCACCTGTCAAAGTTAGCAGGACTATTTACATCAGCTTGCCCTTCTGAAAGGGAGGATTATTTTTGACTACAGCAGACCCTAATCTGGTTGTAAAAGGAACCCTGAGCCAAAATAATAATATCTAATAGTGGCACCAGCATGCTCACAAATAATTAGGCACAGCAAAAAAATTCTTGATGAAGGAATTGGAAAAGGGAAAAGAGATCCTCTGTCCAGGGCAAAACAGGAAGTCCACCAAATAGACATTGTGAAAGCAGTTAACCATTGCAATCTAGCCCCAAGATCTAAATGTACAACCGATCAATCAGATTGCCCAATTTACATTCACTACCTCACACACAAACTTTCTCAAGTTTGTATGTTAGCCACATCTCACAATTGGCACATACCTCCAGCTATTCAACCAGGTACTGCCATTCTCGGCCTCACGAGCTCAGGTTGCACACAGCCAGACGTAGCAGCACCTACCCAGTGGTTATGTTTCAAACTGTCATCAGAGAACAATCAGGAAGGATCAGAGTAAAATGGCACAAAAGGTACAGTGACAGAGCCAGCATGTAACCGGAGGAGAAAAAGGTACAAGATGGGATCAGATGGGTTGTTGGTGTAAGCAAAAGGAAGATTGGGAAAGCAATATTGCTAGGAGATCTGACAGGGAAACAGATTGGTATTTCTGTAGCCACTAATTTGATTCCACATTGGTAAGTAACTTTCCTGCTTCCATGGTTGTCACGGAATGAGTACAGAGCACCTTGAAGGGGGAAGGTGATAGCCAGCAGTCATAGACCATAGCATAGGGAGAAAAAGAGTGAGGTCTTGCTGGTCTATTTCATGAACTAGGAAGTAGAATAAGAAGCAAAACTGCAGAGCTATTATTAACTTCAAAGCTAGTCACTAGCAGTGTCATGTGCTGGTGTGTACATAGATTTTTAAAAAATCAAATGGATGTGTGGCTGGAGAGCTCTGGAACTGGTTCTGAGCAGATGTGAATGGTTTGCATTTCTGCAGAATTGAAACCAAAGGCCGCATGCAGTAGTGTGATAGTGCAACTGAGAATGGTTTAAACTAACTTGGCAGGGGCCTGGGAGCCAGAATTTGTCTTAATAGGGAGAAGCCAAATGGTTCTGGGTAATAACGTTGGTCAAATGGGTTCCCTGCCATCTAGGGAGTTTTTAGTGAACTGTGATCATAATATCATAAGATTAAGAACAGGCAGCAACCTAAAATAAAAGTATTTAATTGGAACA
The DNA here is from genome assembly GCF_030684315.1 of Stegostoma tigrinum. Taxonomy (NCBI): domain Eukaryota; kingdom Metazoa; phylum Chordata; class Chondrichthyes; order Orectolobiformes; family Stegostomatidae; genus Stegostoma; species Stegostoma tigrinum. The sequence continues at coordinate 60,362,471 of NC_081362.1, forward strand.
GGGCAAGTTTCAATAGAGTGAGAATGGATCTGTCCTAAGGTAAATTAGATTGAAGAATTCACGGGCAGAATAATGGTTGTCTTTTAAGGGTGGGGGCTTGGGTATAGTTGAAGTATATTCCCATAAGGGAAAAAAGGTAGGACGATCAAAGAAAAAATATCCTAGATGCTAAAAGATAGAACGTAAGATACAGCAGAAACAAAGTGCATATGGCTGAAGTTACATTGATAATACTAGTAAGAAACAGTTTTAATGCAGAAACTTCAGACAGAAAGTGAAAAAGTAAACAAGAAAAAGAGAAAGTATGCAAAGTGACTGGCGACCAAAAGAAAATTCAAAAGACTTTTGTAAGTATATAATTGAAAAAAGAGAGAAGAACTGTACAAGGAGGGGTAGGGTGTTTAAGGGCCTAAAAGGCAATTTATGCATGGAGGTGACAGGCATGCATGGGGTTAATAGTGAATACTCTGCACCTTGCATTTACCAAAGCAGGAGATACTGTTAGTAAAAATGGAAGTAGTTGAGGTACTGGATGAGCTAAAAATTGTTAAAATTGAGGCATTAGAAAGATAAATTATACTAAAGTTGATCAGACTTGCTGAACTTGACTCCAGACCAATTGGTCCCTTTATTGCATTGCGTCAGTAGTACAGGGTTGTGGCCTGGAAATGGTCTGAATGTCAGGTTCGTGACCCTGGATTGAAAACCTAACATGATACTTTAAGCAAAGCTAAGCACCAGCCCATTCCTCTAGTACTAAATAGCAGGTATTCATCTCCTTTGCTAAATCAGGCAGACCACCTTGCTATGTGCTTTCATGCAGTAAAAATGCACAGGAAATCAAGTCAATGAATGTACCAAAATAATGCCATTCATTTACAATACCACCTTATGGTAGAGTTGTTGAATTTGATTGCCAGACCACTGGGGAAATCCCTGATCAGCGTGTATTAGCAATCAGAAGAATTCAATCACCGATATTACATTGTCTCTCACGTTTGAACAGGCATACAGTTATAAAGTAACTGCTCACAATGAGCAAAGGCCACAGGAGATCTGATGATACTTTTTGAAACTTAGTAATTTTCCTATTGCTGCTTTCCTGTTCTCACAGCATTCTATCACAGGCCTACAGTATTTTTAATAAAATATGAGATCCCAGATGTTCATAGACTTCTGAAGATCTTTCAAACACAAAACTGAGAATTAAAAAATCAAAATATTAAAATAACTCACTTTTATTCTATAATCTAAGTCCTGTGTAAATTGACAATACACACATGAACATTCAGCAGACGAGGAGCATCAGGCATAGTGTATGAAGAGGAAAATTAATGATCAGTGATAGCAATCTTGCCTGTGAGTCAGAAGGTTACTGGTTCTAGGGATTTGAATACATTATCTGAGCTGATGCTTTAGTTTAATATTGAGGGATCATTGCACTGCTGAGAAGTGTCCTTCAGATGAGACATTTAACAGCCTGTCTTCCTTGTTACCAGTTCCCCCCAGGTGTCCTGTCCATTATTTATCCTTCAAATAACATCACATAAAATAAACAAAGGATCTGATTCTTATCACATTGCTGTGTGTGGAATCTTGCTGTGCACACACTGTTTCTTCTCCTTCATTGGAAGCACCTCAACTTCAAAGTACAGTGAAGCAGTTTTGGATATTTTTGTGCTCATGCAAGGTATTAAATAAATCCAAGCTTTTTTTCTGTTTGGATTATTCTTAAGTTAATGCTGACAAAATGATATTAAGTGCTGATGCTCATGTGACACTGCCCAATTACAATTACAAAGGTAAGAATTTAGAATAAAGAAGACACCTCTGTCCATGTAAATGTAGCTTCTATATAATGGCAATGTAATTGGAGGCTTGGTGAATGTCAAAATATGCTCAAATTGTTTCCAGTGCAATATAGATTCATATTCTGCTGTTATAAGAATGCAGAATTTACACATGTCGAAATACATTCCCAATGAGACTTTAACTACACAGAGCTGATGTGTATTATTAAAATTCACAGGAGCAACGGTTGTGGAGATAAACACTCTGATGTTCTAAAAACAGCTCACATACATAGATATAGAAACCAATCTGGAAGACCGTCTTATGCTAGCTAACATAATGTTGATCATTTAAAATGGGACCGTATAAAATGCTGACTTACCGAGAATGTCAAAATAAATGTTCAGATAAAACTCACATGTACTTGGAAAAAAAGTACCCATTTATTTTACATATAGAAAATCAATTAAATTACCTAATATTTCATGATATCTTAGTTCCAATTATTGTTATTCTTTCATCATTTATCTAAATGGGATGTATCAGTTCTCACAAAGGCTTTTTTGTATCTCTGTCTTCCACATTGTGCTTTCACCTCTAGCGAAGAAATTGTGCAGGTTTATTCAGTGGGCTGGGATGCTAGGGGCAGAACCTCCATCAAGATATATGAAGGTTCATGCAGGAAATTTGTATGCAAAGCAAGAGCAGCTGGTTCCACCCTCCAGGTAAGAGTGGCCAAGTTTTCACCTTCACATTTACTCGCAGCTCTTCTCCCCAAATGATCAACCTAAGGAGCCGAAGAAAATAGGAGACAGGAGCGGTGCAGCCGTGCATGCCTGCTCAGCTTATTAAAACAGGGAGAGGAGGCAATATTTCACCCCAAGAAATATAAAAAAAAGATGGACAAGTGAGGGAAGCTAATCCATCTGATGAAATTAGCAGGCAGAGTATGTAGCTGTTTGAAATGATAAACGAGGTTGAAATAGCTACACAGGGTAACATCCACTGGGATAATTACTCCTAGCTCTCGGGCTAAAATCTGTCTTGAGGAACTTGCAGCTTTGATGACTCAATTTCAATGGGCACGCTTATGAAATACATAGTAAAAGCTATTAAAATTAAAATTGTTCTTGGGTGGTATTTGCCGCTTGCTGCTGACCTTATCAGCACTTTCTTAATAAGGTGCAAACTATTTTGGCTGTCTCACTGGCCCACGAGCTTGAGTTGCCCACCCAAATAGCTTATAGGTTGGTGGATTGAGTTACCGCTTTAGGGGATTTTGGATACAGATATTGAGACAAAAGAGCAAGTGAGCAAAAAAGAAAGAAATAAAGACAAAGAGAGACATGCATGCACAAAATATAATTAACTCCATTCCTGTACACTCAAATGGAAAACTTCATACCCCCCTCACCCCCCTCCACACTCAGCACAAAGTAGTAGTGTTCCCTTGTCAATTATTGCTATAAGACAGCTTTGGTTCTGAGGCACAAACGTCAAGTGAAATGGAAACAACCTGCCTAGATTAATGTCACTAGATCATTAAGGAGCTACACGAATAGCCCAGGATTGCCAGAAAGCATTTTATTTCAGAACTCCAGGTTCTCCTAGCACTTTGAAATTGATAATTACCCACCACTAAGAATGAATGGGTAATAACTCTTTATCTGCCTGAGTTAGAGAACCACCACCATCTCCTAGTTTCAAAGACACAAAAATGGCTTTATAGTTTAACCTTTATGATCCTATTTCCATTTTCTCATTATGCTTTGTACAGAAAGTTTAATTTCAGCCAGCGTATTTTAAAACTAACAGCTTTTCACCGTCATTTGCTGGTGATAAACAGTCATTTGGTAAATGTCTGAGTAATGGCGCAATTTTGCAGCTTTAACCCAAGTCCAAATAGAACCTTCACTTTCACTTTTAATTAATCTGTGTTTTTTTTAAAAAAAGCATCGCAGTGTGCTCTACATGTATAAATAAAACAATTTGCTAGCGGGCACTTTCCCTGTTAGCTATGCTGCATCTTTAATGGCTTTGTTAGAATTTAGATGTTAAGGTTCTAAGGAATGCAATATTTCAATAAAATATTCAGATATGTGGATTGTTGGAATTAATTCTTGCCATAACCATCCTGATTGTACTGTATAATGATTTAAATAAAAAATAATATGGCTGTAGGGAAAGCAGCAGCAGCAGTAATATGAGCTTTTTTTTAATTTTGATTAATCATATTCCAGATAACCCAGAGGAAACTAAAAGGGAATAGTTAAAGGCAGATGCACTTCAAGCTGTGGGATACTGATTGGTATAGCTTCTTTGTCTCAAAGAAACATTTGTGATTTCTCCTTGACTTGGATCCAAGTTTCTGAAGTTAACCTCGAACGTGAACATGGAGATGAAACCTTTGGTGGCACTCCTCATCACTGGTATGGCTACTATGACCAACTTTGTAAGATAGATCCAACACAGGGGTTATCTTTCTTTCAGCAAAGCTTCCCTGAACGAGCCTGACAATAAATGAATGTATATTTCCAAATTTAGACCTCTGTCTACTTTCCTAACATACAAGAAAGCAGTCTGTCACAGCTGGCTGAGGGTCAAAATGGCAGTGCACATTAGCGGGGAGCTATAATCCTATCCTTCACAATGTCTATCAATTTTTCATTGGTTTTATCTTAAGCTTTGCAATATCTACTTGCTTTTAAATTATTTCTACACACATAAAGCAAGGATTCAATTATATGGCCTTTTCTACTCGTGTTCCTATTTAGCTAAAAACAGGCCACATTTCATTTAATTCAATATGCCAATATATTTGCCATAGGTCTCTTGGTTGATATGTTTTAGGATTAAGGAATTTAGTATCACAGCAAATTGCAATTTAGCCCATTCTGCCTTTGAGATTTTTTGTAAGATCTATACTAATAGGCCCACACCACAGCCCTTCTCTTGAAGCCCAACAATTTTTTTTTGTTGTTTTTAACTATATGTCTACTTTAAGTACATCAAATGTTTCTTGTGAATCCATATAACCCACAACCATTGCATTTTCTTGGTCTATATTTTCATTTCTTTGAAGAATTCTGCAAAGTTAGTGAAGCTGATGATCTTGTAAAATCCATGATGACAGGTTTTGATCAATTCACATTTTCCAAATGCTTAGATATGTTTACAATGATAAACTCTTCAATAACAGTAGTAATACTAACTGGCTTACTTTCCTATTCTTTTTGATGACTGGTGGTCCATCCTATGCACACAATGGTCATTTCTGCAGAATTTTGGAAAACTTTAATCAAATGTGTCATCAATTTCCTCTTTAATTTCTCTCAGGACTTTTGAATGTGACTGATGAGATCCCAGTGATTTGTCTGCTTTAAGTTTGACTATCTTCCTTAGTATAACTTCTCTGAGCACTAACTTTCACTAACTGTTTCACACATTTTGTCAAAACTATGATAAAATGTTTGTTCAGCTACTGTCCAGTCCAGAAATTATTATGAACAGCAGTATGATACTCTTCTAGATCTACTCAAGATTGTGCTTCTGTGATCTCCCAACTTTTCAAAAATGCTTGGTGACAATTAAGTCCAGTGGAGCATTATTACAGAGGCTTTGTCGTGCACCAGCTGCATCCCTAACTCTGGGACAGAACTCTGGGTCTCGTTCCTACACCAAGTCTATTTGGCATGGAAAATGCATCTGGAGTGTAGCTAAACAGGTTGATTTACAGGCTGTAAATAGTTTCAATTAGCCCAACAGCAGATGGTAAGAGCAAGAGAGTCACTGGTCAGCCATCTTTCAGGAGGGAATAGCAAACCCTGAGAGTCCATTGACCATAAACTCAGAAACAAAGATGAGGAGACAAGACAGAGGGCTGAATCTTACCAGAAATCAGAGAAGTGTCATTTTCATTGAGTTTCATGTGGGGTTTCCCTTCAAGAGATTCAGCAAGTTTTCTCAATGTATCATCCTGAACTCACCTCTTTAATCAGGTACAATAGACCCTTATGCAATGCTAGCTGAATTCTCCCACTTCCCACCACCAAGACATCCTGGGATATCTGGCACCAGTCCCATCTTTGACTCCCAGCAATAAATTTGAGATAGATAACTTTTTGTTAAGCAAAGGTATTGAGGGATATGGGCCAAAGGCCCATATATGAAGTTAGGCAATGTATCAGCCATGATCTTGTTGAATGGTAGAAGAGGATCATGGGGCTGAATGGACTATTCCTGTTACCACACTCCTACGTAACCTGCTGAAGCATTGGAAATCCAGTGATGACCTTCACCATGCATATAGTGGCACACCCACCACAGGCCAATTATTCCCATACATTTAGGTGGTATAGTTGACAATGCTTTGCATGTACAACTGCACATTTCTACACCCTATGCTGTTTAATCAGCAGGTCACACAGCTCACCTGTCCTTAGCCACATCCCATCTTACAACCCTTTCTAAGTCATTTCCACTCTTGCCCCAATGCCCAGTGTAGTATAGCATTTAATCATTGTTCAATGTAGAACCCATACATACAGGGAAGTCTTCAAATTGCTCAAAACAGTCACTTTTATTCACCGAGACCAAAAGCAAACAAGAATTAAATAAACAGAACCTGCATTTGTCTCTCAGAACAGAACCAAACTGTATGCATGTCGAACACCAACCAGCTAAGCAAAGGTATGCTGGCATTTGAGGTAGTCCGGAGAAGGTTCACTAAGCTGATACCGGGTATGGAGGAACAAAAACAAAGTTGCTGGCAAAGCTCAGCAAGTCTGGCAGCATCTGTGAAGGAAAAAAACAGAGTTAACGTTTTAGGTCCAGTGACCCTTTCTCAGAACAGGTATGGAGGGCCTGTCTTATAAGGAGAGGTTGAGTAGATTGGGCCTTTAATCATTGAGGTATGGAGAAATAATGTACAACCTGATTGAAACATTCAAATTTCTTAGGGGACTTGACAAGGTAGATGTGGAAAGGTTGTTCCCCTTGTGAAAAAATGTAACAGCAGTGAGAATAATCTCATAATAAGGGATTGCACATTTAACACTCGCACCGAAATAGGGTTCATGTTTTGACCCAAAAATAAGAAACTGACTCTACCCACTCCAGACGTGCGCACCAATATTTTCCATTCATGGGTAACAATTGGGAGTCACGAGATCATAGAAGGAAACACAAGTTGTGCAGGACACCTTGAGGTGCAGGCTCAGCCTAGTTATCCGATCGTCACTTCCCTCTCCCTTTCCTAGCCCTGTGTCCCTTTCCACCTGATACTCACTACTAACTTCCCACTCTCTACCTGTCACTGTGGTTATAATTGTAATCCTTAATCCTTAACTTCTGAGTCTGGTTGCTGGAATCTAACCCCGCCCACCATCATCATGCACACTCTCCCTTAGTGGCCACAATAAAGGCGACTGCCTATAACCACCACCTATGCTCCCAACAGATCCCATGCCCACTCATGCACTAACTAATCTGCCCCTTCTTTTTTGAATTTCCGTGCACTTCATGTACACAACCCTTTGCATTCCAGGTTGCTGCTTCCAAACCTTAGCACTGAGTCCCCAATTCCTACACTACAACAGTGTGCTCTAATACACCGCTCCCCACCTCTTTAGTGTTTATCCTGCTGACCTCAGGACTGATCATTGCTCAATCCCTTGATGATTTTAGATAGATGGACCCAACTGTTTACACCGGACCACAGGACTGATGATAGCCCACATCACTGTGAGTGGATGCTACCTTGGACTGACTATACTGGGTCCCCTGGAAGACAAACAGGAGTCTGGAAGAACACAGCAAACCAAGCAGTATCTGGAAGAAAAGAGAAGTCAAAGTTTTGGGTGTTATCCTTCTTCACGACTGATCAAGGAATGTCACATTGAAGAAGGGTATTATCCAAAACATTGACTTCTCCTTTCCTCCAGACACTGCTTGGCTTGCTGTGCTCTTTCAGCCTCCTGTTTCTGAGGATGGACCACCGGACCTGAAACATTAACTCCAATTTTCTCTCCACAGATGTTGCCAGACCTGCTGAGCTTTTCCAGCAAATCCTGTTTTTGATGCTGTTGTCTACCTTGGATTCCAGCATGTGTCATACTGGGACACATGACTGACAGCAGTTCCCCGTGACTTGAGGACGACTTCTTTGTAACTTTGAAACACAGTCATTTGTCTTATGCACATATAGTATGTCTGCAACTTAGGCTGCGAGCACATGCTGCAGGTGTGAGATTGGCGTAGGACTGTGCTGTATAGCAAATTATCCAACCACCTTGATTGATCACTGTTAACAGCCATAACAAGGTGCCTAGTTTTGTGCCTGTGCTAAACAGCAAGACAGGCCAGAATTACTGTGAGCGTTTAAGGCCTGACTGAGGGGTTAAGCCCAAAAAAGCAAGGCAAGGCAGGGATGTAGTGAGCAACCAGGTGAGTGCAAAGTGTGTGTGCGTGTAAAGTGAGTGAACAAGCAGCCCCAAGATGCAGCTTGGTCCAATCTGTGAGCTGAGTCCCTATCCCTCTATGTAAGTATCCTTGGAACAGTATTACAGTGAAAGATGCCAATGTGCTCTGAATAGCTGCATTAAAGTGCAGAACCATAATGTAAGTGGCTTGGAGATTTGCCATGATGATGCATTGAAGCTGGTATGTATTGGATAGGATGGACTGGGATATGTGTGGTCACTGTCTGTGGAACATGAACTGAAATTCTGATGCTAGATGTCCAAAGTGGAGGTCTGGAGTAACAAGCAGCAATCTGGAGTTGCTAGATATCGACTCTGTTCCAGTCAGGAATTCTTGCCATCTAGTTTCAATCCAGCAGGTCGGAGAGTGGAAGTCTGCATATTAATGTGCAAGACCAGATAGTGAGAATGGTAATGAGTGATAATCCATGATAAAAGGCCATTCACTTTTCCTGAGAAAACATCTCATCCCAATGCCCAGGACTTGGTTGTAAAATGTGACCTTTTGCTCTCAACACCAAGGGGACATCTTACCCAATTTTCCAAACTTTCTTGCCAAAGTCCATAATTGTTCAGGAACTGGGAAGATTCAGCCCAGAGAGACAGTAGCATTATTAGGGAGTAGCAGACATACTGACATGATACCCTCTGGTGTCAATTTCAGTATGCATTAGAAGCAGATACAAAGAAGAGTTTTAAATTCACATGGAGAACAAAAACCTTCCACAGGATATATTTCCCTAAACCTATATTCTGGACTGACCCTCTATGGCAATGCTTCACCATTAGATAATTTACCATTTTACCCCTTGATAAAATATTAAACTGGTGCATTATCAATCATTTCTGATGGCTCAGATGGATGCAAAGTATACTATCATTCTGTTCAAAGGAGAGCAGAGTTTTTGATGTAAAGCCGACATAATAAATTAATGTCAGCAACAACAAATGAATTGGATTTCTTTCGTTGCTGCCTATTGGATGTTGCTTACAAAGCTACCACAATTACATTCAGTTTGTCAAGTTAAAACACAAGAACTCAAGACATAGGAGTGGTAGTAGGGCCTTTCAGTCCATCAAGCCACTTCATGAGTCAATAAAATCATGATTGCATCCAATAACTTTTGATTCCCTTGTCAATCAAAAATCCAGCTAACGCAGTCTTTCACATAAACAATGACTTTGCCATCACTGCTGTTTGGTGAAAAGTATTCAACAGACAAATGACCATTTGAGAGAAGATAATTGTCTGCATTTCGGCCTTAATGGGAGACTCCTAAATTTTAAACGATGTCCCTTATTGCTAGGGTCTTCTACCAGGGGAAACATCCTCTCAGCATTGATCCCGTCAAATCCTCTGAGGATCTTATATATTTAACTAAGATCCTTTCTCATTCTTCTCATTTGCAATGTGTAGTGGTAAAACCTGCCCAACCTTTGACCAGTGAAGACATTTTTGTGATGGACCTCACAACTAAGCACAAGCTTGCCTCCAACTGTGTACTTCGGACAAGATTGCATACATAACTGTCATTATTGAAAACCCCTAACCTAGAATCAAAAGATCAATTGTGCATCTGCTGCTTTAGCTGCCTACACATAAGACTTTGATGGTAGTTTAATTTAATACTCAATGGATAAACCTGGTGGACCATCAGACCTTAGATATAGTAACCTAGCAGAGGACAGGAAGCAAGTCTCAGCTTGACTTTTGCTTCTGACTACAAGTGTTTCAGGTTCATAACTTCAGAATCTGACTACATACATGAGCAGCAATGTTAGAGGAATGTTACAAATGATCAGTTGAAAGCAACTTTAATTCAGAGCCCAAGCATCTTGAGCAGATCTATGCAAAAAATCTCATAGTGAGGAAGGGAATGGAGTGCTCCTAGCAACCTAGCGAATGAATTTATTGAAGCCTACATCACCTTGCAAAGCAGATAGGTTGTTCATATTCTATTGATGAAAGCTTGGTGTGTAAAAGTTAGCTGTTGCATTTAAATACATAACACTTACTGCCATCTAGAAATAAATTGATGGCTTTGGGATATTCTAAGGCTGGATAATATGACATAGTAAATGCAGGGAAAAAAGAACTGTTAAAAATTTATATATAATGTCATTGAAATTCACTCTCCAAACTACTACCTGTAAACATTTCTCCACTTTGTGCTATAATTTTTCTGAATCACGCATCTCAAAGAGCCAAAATTAACCAGAATTAAATCTGCAAAACTTATTTCCCCCTGAATTTGGAATGAATTTTATTCAAATTAGTCCTTTTGAAACTTTGTACATGATCACCTCTGCCCCTTAAATTAATCCTTTCACCCACTTTTGTATTATGCTGTCATAAGTTTAGTTAGATTTTTACAGCTCAACTCAAGCTCAGTTCTCTTTCTTTACCTATCCCTGATTTCATTAGTTGTGGGAAGAATACTGGTTTGATTTAATTTGATTTATCCTAATTCCAAAATACCTTAGAAAGACATATCACTGTTAGGTAACATGCCACTGAAAAATGCCTTACCTAACTTTCTCCTGAAAATCTATTTTATGAATGCTTTCATGAATGGCTCACTTCCCATTGCTTTGCAGTCCCAGAGCTACCCAGCATTCCAATTCACTACCTTGGATGGGTAAATATTGTTAATTTTTAGCTGGCCCAGCCAGATGAAGCATTAAACAGAGATCGAAAATATGTCACTTAATGAGATGATAGGGATGGAGACGGAGTGGAGGGAAGAAAGGGCTGACATTAGTCTGCAAGATGTGGTGAAATTGTGCTTTTTGCTGGCAAATGAAAATTCTGTTATGACATTTTGAGGTCTGGAGCTTAAACCTTCCCAGCCTGCCTGTGCAATCTCCATCTTAAGGACTGTTCGTTCTCCAACGTGTTACTAATAGATGGAAGCTAATTGGTAAAACAAAAATAACAGCACTAAAAGTCATCCTCATCCTCACAATTCAAAAGACTAGCTTAGTTTTTAGTTTGATATTTCAAAATTATTTTCTTCCACACATATACGCAGAATTTTAATCTAAAATGTTAGATCTGTACCTGAGGAAAGAAATTCACATCAACTTGGACTTGACTGGTATTTGAACCCTGAAACTCCCAGTTTATACATTTCCCACTGTCATCAGCAGAGACTGCCACACCTTCTGAGTACACTTGATGTCTCCAAGTGTATGAGACAACAGTCTTATGAAGATTTGCCATACATTCACAAATACATCTTCACTTTTATACACATAACTCTTACCTTAAAATCCAGTATTGCTTGTTATATACACGTGAGATGTGTGTGTCACTGGCTGGCCAGCATTTATTGTCTGCCCCTAGTTGCCCTTGTGAAGGTGGTGGTGAGCTACCTTCTTGATCTACTGCAGTCCACACATTAAGGGTTGATCCAGAATGCCATTAGGGAAAGTGTTCCAGAATTTTTACGCAACAATGAAAGAACGGCAATATATTTCCAAGTCAGAATGCCCGAGTAGCTTGCAGCGGAACTTGCAGGTGGTAGTGTTCCCAAGTACCTGCAGCCCTTGCCCTTCTAGATGGAAGTGGTCATGGATTTGTAAGATGCTGTCGAAGGATCTTTGGTGAATTTCTGCAGTGCACCTTGTGGACAGTACACACAGAGTATTGATGGTGGAGGGAATGGATGTTTGTGGATGCACTGCCTATCAAGCATTTTTCTAGCTGATGTCAAGCTTCTTGACTGTCATTGGAGCTGCACTCAACCAGGCTAGTGAGGAGTGTTCCATCACACTGAATGTGCTGCCAGAATACTAAATCCATCCTCCCAGTTATACCATCTAGTTTACCTCCATTAAAAATGTGATCATTGTGAACAGACACACCTCTGCTTAAATGAACCCGCCCTGCTCTCAAATTCATGTAATGCTATCCCTTTCTTCAATGTTTTGAGAAACAGGGCATTCTCTGATACTATCAACCACAAACCTACCTTCACTGATCATTGGGACTCCTGCTTCTGTACTACCTGCAAGATAGTGGCTCCCCTAATCTGATCATCTCTTGTTAGATATAGCACTAACTCATGGATAGCTTTGAGATACCGCCTTTGGTCTTGAAAAGTGCCCAGTCTATCTTAGATTACCCTCAAAGGTCATGTTATCTCAAAGGTATGAGCTATAGGTGAAGCTAGCTATTTCGTGTTGCCACAGTGTTTATCACTAACAGAATGCTACCATCAAGCCAAAAAGACGTGTTGAATGTTTAAACTGAACAAGGTTTGTGACAGCCACTCACTGGTTCATTTCTCAGGGCAATAGCTTGACCAATCTGAGTCAAACTTCTTGGTTCCAAATTTAAACAGAGCCTGGCAGTTAAATACCAATCATCACTAACTGGTGCACTCTAATGGCAATGCAACTACCAATCAAAGTCTGCTTCATAACCATCAGCACTCTCTTCTCATACATAAATATTGGTTTTCCCTGTACATTGGATTTGTGGCAAATTGTCCTGGTGAATTCAAAGGAAAATAAAATCAACAAAATATGTATTTTTTTCAGCAATTCTCAAATTCTGTACTATCAGATTAGTAAAAATATAGTTGTCCTTTTACTCGTTTTAACCAAAATTTACTACTTCTCAGTTAATGATTTTTTGAGACTCATCTAACGTTTTTTGCTTGTTCCAACAATTTAATGATATCTGCTTGAAGCTATTTTTGATCTTCAGAATGAATTCCTGTGCCTCCTATTTTAGTATCATCTGCAGATTTGCACAGAACACTAGTTTATTGCCATTGACCTACATAATGAACAGAAGTGATCTCAGAAAACTGATATTTGTTCCTGGCTACACTGAGAAACTGCTCCTAACATGAACTTAAGGCCCTACATCTAGGGAGATGATGTGGACCTCAGCTAATGGCTGGAGAGCCAGAAATATCCCTAACACTGCCTCCTTTCTGCATCTTGTGGCACTCAGACACGTGAAAGGCCAACAACAGGCCTGCCTCTGGTATCACAAAGACGGCAGATACAGAGATCCCACCCCCACTGAGACCTACTGTTCTATCAGGGCCCAGCCTGCGGCTCATCAATACCTAGCAGCCCACCTGGAAGCCGGCTGCTACTGCTGGGTGTAACATTTCCTCAAAGCCTTTGATCAAGAAAGAGTCTGGGAGCTGATAGGTGAGATAGGCAGAGGTGGTAGTCTCAGGGTGGAGGTAATGGGGAAAGAAGCTTGAGCAAGCCAACAGCAAGGAAAGAGGAGTACCTTTCTGTCGGACACCCTCTTCCCAATGCCAGCTCTCTTGATCAGCCACTGAGTGGCTGTATTTCTTGTACTTCTCCCCGCATGGCGAGCCCTCTACCAACTGCTAGCCTAGTGCCACTAACAACCATTTTCAGATAATCAAGTCAGCATTAAGGGGACCTTCCTGTTCTGGGCTCAGTTGGGATTGAAATAGGAACATACTAGGTTACATACTGGCATATACCTCATCAAATTAAGTGACCCTTGTCCACAACCAAATTCATCATAGATGAGGGCACACTGTTTCTTTCCTTATAACAAATTTTTCATTTGCTCAATAAAATTCCCCATATTTAATTCTGCTTTGTCTGTTCCAATAGTCCACCTTGCCAGAGGCTTTATGAAAGTCGCATCCATTGCATTTTCCCACCAACAGAACAGTGGAACTTCGTACAAGTGAAAAATTTGAGGGAGATAGAGAAGAAAACAGACAAAAATAAACATTGCTACATACCAATCTCAATCGTATGACAGAAAACAAAAAATGCCGGAAATTACAGCAGGTCAGATAGCAATGTGGTTAAAGAGCAAGGTAGCATTTCAAGTCCAGATGCTCTGTTGAAGATGCATCTCAAATTGAATTGTTAGCGTGGCATCTCTCCATGGATGCTGCCTGACTCACTGTGATTTCCAGCATTTTTTGTTTTCAGTACAGATTCCCGCATCTGCACAAATTTGCTCTTCAACAGGCTAACCTAAAGCCCAACATATCCAGGTGCTTGATGGAAATATTCACTTTACCATTAATCAGATTTAAATGCACCATTAGATTTTGATTTTGCTCTGCTGACATGCTCAAACTTTGCATTATTACAAAATGAAAGGTGAATTTCATTCATAAAATATGCAGGGCTCAAAGGCTTGATTTTTTGCGTTGAATTTTCCCGTGAAGTTGGATCAATTGTTCAGGTGAAATCAACAGAAAGCAAATTGGTGACTTTTTGCAGGCCTAAGATGAAATCAAGATGTTAAGTTCAATTAGAAGAAATACTTCCGAGAAACAAATAAACTGCAGTTTTTAGAAAAAATCTTGGACAGAGCAGCAACAATTCTTTAGGCAAATGTTACATTTTTGCAGCTGTCTTCACAAAATGCCCAGGCTCTTGAGAAGAATCATTAGCTGCATTCTTAGCGTCTCCTCTCCCATGAAACCTTGTTGAGTCATTTGTGACATAGTGAACTGATGGCACATATTGTCTATCACATTGCAAGAAGATGAAATATAGCCTGCACCAAAGTATTAGCTGTATGCTGTGAAAGAACTGCAATGTATTAATATTAATACTTCTAGTTTAATCTCAAAATCAGCTTTTGAGGGGCAGTCATCAAACTTGGCCCTAAAATCAGAAAGCATAAACATAACTCTAATAGTTGATACTGCAACACTAAAGATGGTAGCAGGCTCCTGACCGGAGTTCATCTGCTTGGTCCGCTTTTACATGTTTTACTTAACTCTCCCTTCTTTTTATTCTTACTTTCATCTACTTGCCTTCTGTGGAGAACAAGTTTTGCAGTGGGGAGGAGATCAGTGCAGAGGAAAGCGAGTCCAATGCAGTGGAGTCAAGTCATCACAGGCAAGTGAGTCCAACATAGCAGAAGATCAGGTCCTCAGTAACCGTAGTGGTGCAAAGGACAAGCAACCCTAGGTGGCGGCAAGAACAGGCAGCCGTTCATTGAGCTCAGTGTGGTCTGGTAGTGAGGCCCGGTGCGGTCTGGAGGTGAGGCCCGGTGCGGCCTGGTGGTGAGGCCCGGTGCAGTCTGGTAGTGAGGCCTGATGCGGTCAGGTGGTGAGGCCTGGTGCGGTCGCTGGAGGTGAAGCCCAGTGCGGTCTGGAGATGAGGCCTGGTGCGGTCTGGAGGTG
This sequence comes from Stegostoma tigrinum, assembly GCF_030684315.1. NCBI lineage: Eukaryota > Metazoa > Chordata > Chondrichthyes > Orectolobiformes > Stegostomatidae > Stegostoma > Stegostoma tigrinum. The sequence goes on from NC_081362.1 coordinate 60,377,898, forward strand.
AGGCCCAGTGCCGTCTGGTGGTGAGGCCTGACACAATCTGCATGAAGGACTGCAATGCTGAACTTTTAAAAATTTCTTTATTTTTCAAATTTATTATTCTGTCCATGGTGGAGAGCGTGGATGGTGACCCGGACATAGGTTGGGAGTTCCTGGGCCATGGGGAGAAAATCAAATCAAGGGGAGATGGAGGGCGTGGGTTCCCAACCCAAAACGTCATCTTTCCTGCTCCTCTGATGCTGCCTGGCCTGCTGGGTTCATCCAGCTCCGCACTGTGTTATCTATGATGCCATGAGTGGCGACTTTGTAAACTTTTATCTGCACTCGTGCCAATACACCTAGTTCAATTCAATGTAGTTTAATTTAACTCAGAGCAAATTGTAAAGAAAATTCCCAGCTTCTTCTGTCTTAACTCTGCCATTCTTTGCTCACCAATGCAATATGGCATAACTTTGCCCAGTTGAATCAGCATTAACCAGAGATTTGGTTTCAAGCAGTGCCTCATTTATGGTGTGCAGCACCGGGAATGATTAACAAAATGGCATTTTTTAAAAAATTATTCATGACTTTGTTGTTGCACTATTCCAAGTATATATTTTAAATAAAGTCTGCAATCAAAGACAATGTGTATCTTCATTTCTTGATTCTTCACAAAACAAAAGCCGATTTAGGCATTCCTCTTGTGCAAATGTATTCTCGTCCAATGTAGAAAGGAATGTGCATTTAAATTTGTCATTGATGTATTCTAGGAAAAACATTTTCTTTCCTGCATTCTCATCTATTTTGGAAGTCAGACTGCAGTTTTGCAGCAATGTGTAAAATAAGTAGTAATTGCTCTACTGTAATACATTTTAAACCTATTAAATTTAAGTCATTTTTAGTGGCAATTAAGCGCTGGACAATTCTCAACAACTGGTATAATTGGAATTTAAAAAGGAGGATTATTAACAAATGTGACATGTTATATCTTAAAAAATGCATACGATGCACTTTCCACTAGCTACTCACCTACATTGCGGAAAGCTGAGCAAAGTAAAACTTCTGCGCATTGCTTCTCAAAGTGTAGCCATGAATTGAAAGGCTGAGAATGTTGTGCACTTGTAAATAAGAACAAAAGGATATATTATTATAATTTCACCATGGGTTTCTTCCTTGCCTTTTTTTAACTTCCTATCAAATTGCACCATTTTTTCATCAGTAACAGAGGTGGGGGGGGGCGGTTAATCTAATGAATATTAAAGAGACCCAAGGGGTTAATCTAACACTATTAATCAGTCAACGTGCTGTCAACTGTGAAGGCTGCAGATAACAAACAGTCATGGACTAAAGCGCTATCATTTGCCAACAACACATTCTTAAAAAGCTTTACTCTTGCAATTAAAACCTTGGATTCCAGAATTTTATCAAAAATGACATTGAGAGAGATGCACTCTTATAAAGGGAAAGTATTCTTATTTGACCTTCACAATGATTCTGTGTGAAACAACTGTAATGTTTGATTGAAGGCAATATCTTGACTGTGTCAATTCTGGGGGGAGCACAACAATACAAACATGAAAAAATAATTACAATTGTGTTACAGTTACGCCTCCCACCATTCATTGTGAGCTGCACACCAAGATCCTAAAGATCCTGCCAAATCTGCAGCTGTGCAGTCATTCACACGTGGACATCACATTTAGTCTAAAACAGTCATCTTAGCGGGATTTGTTTTCAAAATTTCCTGTTTCTCCGTGGAGAACATAAACATTTCCTCCCAAATCTAATCAGTTCAAACTGAGTCAAAGAGGAGAAAAAAAGAACTGCAATCAAAATTACCAGGAAGATATTAGAAAGAGTTGAAATGCGTTAGAATGACAGACAAGGGCACAGTCAATCAAATCTTTAACTCCCTATGGGAGGTAATAATAGATGGATGGAGTGAGTTACAAGGAGCACAGCCATTGAGGGAGTCTAGGTGATGTCATAAAAAAAACAGCTTGAGAAGCTCATAAACATCTTCTAAACCTCACAAATTGTGCATGAGTCCTGCAACAAATATTGTATCTCATAACACACAAAATGCTATTCACCTTTGATTAAATGTGCTTTTGCATCAATTACTGCAATATCCCAAAACCTGTAATGTGCATACTTTGTTATATAATCTATAGAAGATAGTCTAATACCCTTTCACATTGAAATATCAGGAATTTGTTGTATTTTCTCTGTTATGTAAATTTGGCACACCAAATACTTTTAGCTCATTTCAATGAAGAGTTCAGAACTGACAAGATGTGGATTTGCTGGCAGTAAGTTTAAAATATTTATTTTAAAATATGAATTAAGGTACATCCTGTGATATACTGGGGATAAAACACTCTTTTGACACGTGACATCACAGAAGCACAATTTTTTACAGTGCAGAACAAAGCAATGTGGCCCAACATGTCTATACTGGCTCTCTGTCAGATCAATTTAATTAACACCATCCCCCATTCTCTTCTCATAGCTCTGTTCATTCTTCCTTTTCAGTTAACATTCCAATTCCTGATTGAACGCCTCAGCTGAACCTACCTCCACCAGATTGTCAGCCATCACTTTTCAGATCCTAAGCACTTGTGAGGTGAAATCTTTTTCCTGATGTCATCATTTCTTCATTTACCTTCGATCTGTGCACTCTTCAAAGTACAAAGTTAAAGAATTGGATGAAAGTCTTGTCTTCTTGCATCCGTCATAAAATTCATACTTGAACAAAATTCAGTCAATGACATGGAAATCAAAAACAAATTACGTTTTGTGTATCCATTTATAATCTTACAGCAAAGTATTTAAGGGTGCAAAAAAACCCAGAGAACTGTGGACGCTGGAAATCAGAAACAATTTTTTTCAACAATTTCTGTTTTTGTACTGAAAGAGGAATATTCTTCAGTGATAGCCTTTGGCAAAACCTTTCTTACTATCTATAATTTAGCATGTTATGATGTATAATATGAAACTGAATGAATGTATTATTTGCTGGTATTGTCATTGTGATGAAAATAACATGCAGCTTCTCTGACCACTTGGCATCACCAAAAAAAGGAAAACATTTTCCAAACATTTTCTCTTAGAGTCAGGAGCTGTAAATAGTAAAAATAATTGAATGCACTTATTGCACATTGTTGACATAATTCTAGTGTATGTGTAGTTTTAAAACAAGAACAGTTCTGCAAACTTAGCTGATGTCCTCTGCCGATATTATTCTATCTGTGAGCAATTCCTTTCTTAAATTTATCAGGTCAGTTTAGTTGCATAACAAGGCAAAACACTCAACCAGTCAACTAAATCAAACTTGTTATTGTTCATATCTGCATATTCTATCATGTATTTTCCAAACATTTCATGATGTGATCATCAATAAAATTGGCAACAACCCTGACTGAAATTAACAGCCATAGATAATTTGAGATGGGGATGGGGGTATGTGATTTGCTGGGGGGGGGGGGGGGGGGGGGGTGCAGCACATTGCAGTCCTTGTTGCCTTCCTTCCACAATCAAGCTCCACACAGGGAGGGTGGAGAGAAGCCTTTTGGGGCTTCTAAAGGCATTGTCTTGTCACTGTTGATGTTCACTATTTATGGAGGCTTCCCAGCAAATGCTGTCAATTTTACCTTCGAGATGAGCCCCTCATACTGAGGCATTCTCTGCCTGAGTGAGGCACCTCAGCTCCCCAGGAAGGCGAGAGTCACCTTTATGCCCTAGCTTCCAACCATCTCCTCCCATACCAGTGACTCAGCCCCATCATCACCATCTTCTTCACACTCATATCTACCTAGGGATACATGATTGATCCTTCATGAGGGCACAAGTGTTCATATTGGTCATTGGCACCACTGCCCTTAGCCCTGCTTAGGTGAATTCCTGGCTTCTGATTGGACAGAATGCACCCTACCCCCACCCCTTATCCCAAAAATAGCACACTTTCTACCCTGCTGGCGGCTTAACCTCATACAAGATCATGATGCCATCGAAATAACTGCATGATTGGCTGGCAATTGTATCAGGTATATCTGGAGATAAGACAAACAAGATTCCAACTTGATTTCCAATATGTAGGTGAGGCTCATCATCCTGAAGGAGCAGATCATCTACTTGTTCAAGAACTTGCCCAATTTTCATTCCATTACAACAGTTTCTTTGTCATTGACACTATTTTTGTTCGGGGTGGGGGACTCAATTTCGTTCCTTGGAGTGAACAGTTTTAATATTGTGAGACATGACACTTCTTTATAGGCATCACTTACTATCAACAAGAAGGGCTTCTGCATTAGATGCCACATAATCTAATGAAGAGTAGAACAGCCTCTATTTTGCTGAACTGATAAGCTAAACTGCAAACTTTGCAGAACACCTACCACCCCACAGCTGCATTTTCCAATCATCCTTTTGCCTTGTCCAACTGATCCTGAATTTCCAGGACCCTTTTATAATGGTAGTAGGCTCAAGCTTTTTAAAAGCTTGAAAGTCCCCAGATTCATTCAAATAGGCATTTATATTTAATAGAAATCATTGTATCAGTTCCAGAATGGTTTTAAACCAACTTGAATGATACAAATGATACAAAATATGCCATTCTAAACAGCTCACTTTTCAAAAGCAATTGGGCTTATTTTAATTTACTCGTGGCCACATGCAACCTGGAAATTATCTGAGTGATTGTTAATTTTATCTTATGATTTAGATATAGCTTTAGAAAATGCCAGAAGCAAATTCTCTGACAATGATTATGAGGATGACATTTATATCCCATAATGCCAGAGGCAAAGTATGATACATAGTTTTCCTCTGAAGGTTAAACTCAGATAACCTGCCTGTGGCATTTAATTAGGTACTTATTAAATACTCTTTTAGTAATAAAATGATTAAAAATTTTATTACTCCACAAATGAGGCTATTTTAAATGGATTTAATGACTCGATTACTTTGTGGCTGGAATCACAGCTCAGGTTGTATTAAAGTGCGATTGAAACATTACTGACAAAACATAGCCAGAAAATGATGGTTTCGGAAGGTATAAGGGTTTAACTATACATGTGTAATTAATTACCTTTTCCTGAAAAATGGCAATGTCTGATTTCAATGGGAATTTTAATACCATTTCAATTAATATTACGGTTAACTGAGATAAAATAAAACGTACGGACCTGTCTAAAATGCCTTATTGCTTATTGATCCATATATTAAATTGTAATTATATGTGTGTGAGTCTCACCAAATTATGTGATTATGATTTCAAACGAAGGAGCAGCATTCATCTTCCAGTTGAAGTACTTTCTTTGAACAATTTGTCTTCATGTTGAACATCTAAAAAAAGCAGAAATGCGAATAAGAAGAGTTAACACTCCTCATGCCATAATTTATTTCCAGATGTTTGTAATCAACAAGTCATATGATCAGAAAATACAATGCCAAAATCTTTAAAATGGCATTAATCCTTTGCAACTCTCCTCCATAGGCCTTGGCAAAAAAGAAGTTAGATTGTATTAATCTCAAATCACTCCACAAGACAATTCTCCCTTCCCATATCAATTTATCTTTGTTACCAACACTAGTACTTCTGAGCCACAAGCTTATGTGTTTAAACCCCAGTTGTGAAATTTAAATATCATCTCAGCTGATTATCTAAGTCATGTTCTGAGATGTTTGGTTTTGGACTGAAGTGCTGAATTGAAGTTTATCAATCTCTTCCTGTCATAGTTATAACCGACTACATGGTAATACTTGCTGCATAAGTAATGATCTTCAATTTAGTGTTCCTCCCTCAGACAAAAAAAAGCAGCTTAACATAACAGCATTTTCTGTGTCTGGGATCTTCCTGTGTGCAAATAAGCTATCAAATGAAAGGTGACCAGACTTTCAAAATCAGTTCACTCGGAGTTCTTGGAAATAAATGTGAAAATGTGTTGCATAAATGCAAATTCCTTCTTCTTCTGTGTGATTGCCTCCAGCATTCAGTAAAAATCTGACATAAATAAAACCGTGGCTTCGTTCATATTTCTTTGCTCTCCTTACTGTACCATTGGCAGCTCACTTCAAATAACAATGGGCTAACCTCTAAAGGTTCCACTTTAAACAATTTCACTTCACCATTTCAATCAGTTCTGACAAAGAAGGCTTCTTAGAAACCTAATTCCTTTACTGTGTTATTGATTATTCACCACCTCAATAACCCTCTCCATTCCTCCACATCCTCTATTTCCATTTCTCACCACACTGTTACATCTTTCTTCTCATTGTTAAATCCATGAAATGTTCTTTTTTTTTGTAAATATCTCCCTCATATCAACAATACATTTTCCTTTTACTAGTTCAAAATTGTGTCCTCTTATTTTACTTCTACAATTGACTTTCAATGATATTCTGCATTTAACTTTCTCATGCCATTATCTGCATTGTACAGCTCTACAGGATCTCATCATAGTCATCGTGAAGATTTCATATTGTTCATGTCTTTCTTTATAGTTTAGACATCTAACATGTGGACCAGTCTCCCACCTCTCTTTCTCTGTAATTATTCTGATATTTGAGTATCTCCTACATTTCTTGATGATCAGAATTGATCACAGTCTAACAATTACATTCTGGATTATGATTCAACATTTCATTTGGCTTTATTAACTTGCTGTTCTGTTTTGGTCCCACATATGGCTTTTTCATACTTCTAGTTCTCTTCCGATTGATCCTTTGGTATTTCAACACTGTTCATACAGCACATCTGTCGGTTATTTTTCCTTCCTGTCTTTCTCTATCCAATTAATTAAATCAAACACTGACTTACCTATGTACATATCTTGTTTCTAACTGTAAAAATTTTGGAACTTGGGATGTTAGTGCCTGAAGGATGTTAAAGAGGTTCATCAGGCTATTACTAAGTTGTTTATATGATTACTTATGTTTACTCCTAATAATCAAGTTTGTTATTGTACAAGTAATGAATGGAAGACTAATAGATTATTTGGCCATCTATGTCTTTTATCTCCCATTTTGAATATGGACTCTACAATTTACCTCCACCAATGTATATATCCCCCGCATATGGCTCTCAGTGTCACCCATATTTCCCTTTTGGTCAATTTTCTGGGTCGGTGCCTTTCTAAGCAATTTGTTTATTTTGAGCCAAGTTAGCCTGTCAAAAACTTACATCTGATATACATTAAAGTTCTGAAGAAATATCTGTGGACCCGAAATGTTAACTCTGATTTCTTTGCACAGGTGCTGCCAGACCTGCTGAGCTTTTCCAGTAATTTCTGTTATTGATGTAGCAAAGTTGTTTTGACTTTGGCCATCACAGTTCGGGAAGACCAACTCATACATGTTCCCTTGGAGGAAGTAATTCGTCAGTATGATCTGCTAACTAAATAAATTATATTGGAACACATCCTTCTGTCACTTACTTATCACAGTGATTGAAGAAAATAGCACATTCTATTCCTACTTCAATTCAAAAGGGACTTTCATGACCTTTTTCTCCACTGATGCTGTTGATGAAAAGTAGCATCTAGAAAGCTTCAGGAGCAGTCAGATCAAACTTTCCATTGACAGTATATAATTCAGAATGACAACAACTTGTATTTATGCAGAGCATTCTAAAATGAAATCTAACGCCCAACTACATAAGAAAATATGAAATCGCTTGATCTGAAGCTTGGTCAAAGCAGTTTATTTTAGCAAGTGTCTTAAAGGGAAAAAGAGAGTAGAGAGCAGGAGTGTATAGAGAGAAATCTACAGCTTGATGTCCAGGCATCTGAAGGCACCAGTGGCACTGTAATCATTATTGGGACAGCAAAAGTGACTGAAGTTAGACTAATGCCAGTATCTCAGAGGGTTATGAATTTGCTGCCAGATACAGGTAAGGAGAGTAGAAGCCATGAAAGAATTTGAAAACAAGGATGTGAATTTTAAAATTAAGATGTTACTTGCCTGGAAGCAGGTCACAGGGATGATAGGGGAACAGTATTGGGTGTGCTATGATACCAGTGGTATAGATTTGGATGAATGTAAGATAACAGAAAGTAAAACTTGAGAGACCAGCCAAGATGTGATGGAGTCTAACAAAGACATGGATGAGGCTTTCGCAGCAGAGCTCAGAAAAAATGTTCACTATTTATATTCCTTTAAACCAACATCATCATATCGATAATCAACAGGATAATAAAATTTAAATATTACCTGCTGCAGAGTAACGAGCATTTTACAAACGGAAAAAGAAATTCAGAATTTAATGACTTAATCCAAGCAATTTTGTTTCTTCAGTATTGTTATTTTTATTCTGTTTCATCTTACAAGCAGTGCAAATGAAGTCAGACGGGACACTTACTTATTTGAAGATAGTTAACCAATAGATCCCAATGAGATTGCATATCTCATTTACATTGAGCCTTGGGGGTAGCAGTCATTTGAACCTAACTTGGAAGGGTTTTCTTGAGAGAATATTGACCAGAACAAAGTTACAGCCTGTGCTTTGTAATTAGAGCCATGGGATCTTTATCATTCAACCAGGACAGACAGAACCTTGGTTTAAAATCTTATCTGATGCAGAGCGCCTACAGCAATGCAGTGTCCCCTTTGCACTGCACTGAAAAATCAGTCTTAGGTATGAGCTTGAATCCCTTATATGAGCTTGAATCCATAACGCTATGATTCAGCGGCAAGAGAATTATCTCCAATACTTTTGACTTCTCTGATACATTGATGTATGGTGCATCAGTTGTTTAAATGATGCCCATTTGTATTAGGACCAACAACAGTATACTTTGACCAAGAAAATAGAAAGTACAGTCGGGATTGGTCTCAGCTTGGAGAAATATATAAACTGACGATTATATGGTGATATTAAAACAGAGGAGAAGAGGTTAAGATCTAAATTATCCATCCTTTCAGCAGCAGGTTGGAATGTGGCAATGGAGGATCAGTCCACTCATAAAAGTAGGAAAATACTATAATGGCAGCTAATTAGCCAAAGGATATATGTGCCATGTTGTTTTCTGCCCTATTTTCATTCATAAGAATTGTGCTGGTAGATATCAAGAACATATTATTTTAGCCATTTCTGAGTAGGAAATAGTTACGTCTGATTATTGCTTAAGGAATTGGCATTATCATATTTGTATGAAGATATTTTCAAGTATAATTCAGTTAATTTCCAAATAAACAAATATCTTATCCAAAGTCATTCCAGTTGAGCATGGACCTTCAAACCAAACACTTTCACTTTTCCTACATGGATCATTGAATCCCTACAGTGTGGAAAGAGACCATTTGGACCATCGCGTGTCCACTGACTATCCAAAGAGCATTCCACCCAGATCCACACCCCTATTCTATCGTCACAACCCTGCATTTCGCACAGCTAAACCACCTAATCTGAACATTCCTGGGCACGATGAGGTAATTTAGCATGGCCTATCCATATAACTTGCGCATCTTTGGACTGTGGGAGGAAACTGGAGTAGTTAGTGGAAACCCTTGCCAGCGTAGCTCCCTGTGAATTTTCCATTCGCTATGCCAAACATTGCTATTATCTCTCTGAAAGAAAGTTGGAATTCCTTTCGATTGGTGCAGAATTCAGAATAGTGTTGAAATGTCAACTTACATTCCCGAGGATACTGGATTGAAATCGTCAGCGTTTCATCTCAAATCCAATTTTTACTTGATGTAATCCACCTATTTTAGAAAAAAATGTTAGATAAGAACAAAAATTATTGTGGGATGCAAGAGGCTATGATACATGGATAAATGTATCAAACTTGATTGAATACAGCCTGATATAAATTTAGAAATATTTGGCTGAATTTTACCAGAAATTTGCTGAGTTAATTTTGGCGGGTTTCTTTGAGGGTTTCTCTCAGTAAACTCCGCTGAAATTTCTCATGCTATCTCCTGAAATGTATCTCATTAGCCATGAACCACACTTCTATGGCAACCTGCATGTCACATCTTCTCTCTTGCTGGAGATGGAAATACTTGTCATCGCCAGAACATCCCAGGATTGCCAGTGGTAGGGACATTTCTAAAGCCTAGCCACGTACTTGGTCAAGAGCTGCCAGCTAACAATTGACCTTCACAGAGCACGAGACGAAACAAAAATAAATACTTCTCAAGGCACAATGATGGCAGGGTTGACACCTCAGCGCAAATACAAATGTAGGTTCATAAATCTGTTGCTATTTACACACCCAGTACATATTTTATTCAACCTTTGTGGCATCCCATCTCAGAACTTATTCTAAGGGAGCACTTTGCCCAATGCTCAGTGTAGTCTAACATCCTTTTTATTGCAGCAAATGTTTTATTAACCAGCACCGATGGGTCCAGGAGCATACTGATAGATCAAATATTCCAGTTGATCAAGAGGTCCACATAATCGGTGTAAAACCATAACCTAAGTAAGAAGAAACACAATACAGAGGGTATACATATCATTGTTATACTTTATTTACAGCATAAAACACTTAAATCAAAATGCAACTGTGCTTTAAATAAAACTTACCAACAGAAAATCTTCTCATTCATATTCTCAACTGACTGCTTAGACATCACAGGGGTTGTGGCGACAAATCAAAAATTTCTGGAAAAGTCTGGCAGAGTTTGTGTTTCGGGCCGGGTGATGCTTAGAACTGATGGTAGGAAAATGTCAATTTATATGCAGAGGATTACTAGGGGGAGGGAGTAAGGAGTAAACTATAGATGGGGATAGAGCCCAAAGAGACAGTAGAGCATTTGGACAGCCAAAGGAGTTGATAATGATCTGGAGGGTGAATAGCTCTAAATGGACACTTTTAGTGGATAATAATGTGTTGTGTAATGGCAGACTATGTGATAGCAAGGCTTGGTGTGTAGAGTAGAAGGCTAGGGCACAGGGGAACTCAGGCCCTAAAATTATTGAACTCAATATTGAGTGCGGAGGGCTGCAGGGTCCCCAGATGGAAAATGGGGAATTGTTTTTCCAGCTTGCAGCAAGCCTGAGACAGAGATGTTGATCAGGGAACAGGGTGGTGTGTTAAGGTGGCAGGCAACTGGAAGCTCAGGGTCGTATTTGCGAGCAGAACATAAATATTCTGTGCAGCAGTCAACTGGTTTACGCTTTGTTTCCCCCATGTAGAGGAGACAAAATTGTGGGCAGTGAATGTAGTAGACCAGATTGTGGCAAGTGTAGGTAAAGTGCTGCTTCGCCTGGAAGGTATGTTCCATTAACAGCAATTTACTCTCCTAGCCAAATCATTGTCAACTCTTATGTCTGTCCTACTGCTCTTCTCTCTCTTTGGGTTCTATCCCGACCTATCATTTTCTTCCCACCCCTTCCCGCACCTATCTTCAGCATATAAACCAACATTTTCCTAGCTAGCATCAGTTCTGAGGAAGGTTAGTGGGGCTGAAATGTTAACTCTGATTTCTCTTCACAGATGCTGTCAGACCTGCTGAGCTTTTCTGGCAACTTCTGTTTTTGTGTCAATCAAGCCCTGCCTGGCTTGTTGTATCTGATGCTGCAACACTCTATCATATTGAACGTGATATTCTTCCTCCTCAGTGACCTCATCTTCATCTTTGGAGGACATCTGCCACTTTCCCAGCTCTTCAGAGTCCATTAAATCTCTTCTCTGCCCTGCTCCAGTTGCATAGAGCTCTACAGTCCACTCCATGACACCCTGGTTCAAGAATGATTTACCTTGTATCTATATTCAGTCTCAAGCAGTGGGACATAGCATAGTCATCAGCTGTGGTTGGAGACCAGAGGCCTTGTTTCCGAATTAGCATCCCTGTAAAGTATCCAGCCCTTGATGGTTTATTGTACTCCTCCTTATCATGGGTAGACATGTTACACTATGGCACCATCCAATGCCCAGCTGCAAGTGCCAGGTGTTTACATGCTAACATACTGCATGTGTTTCAACCAAATGACCAGGCCTCAGCCTCTAAGGTGAGTAGCCCTCAATTAAGTCAAGTGAGATAGCTTTCAGTCAGTTAGTCCTGGCACAGTAAGTCAAGGTCAGCATCTGATATCAGTCCAGGATCCTGGACGTGGTCATTCAGCTACTTACGGCAGTCAGGGTTCCATATACTACTGCCCATGGAGTAAACAGGTACAGTATGACCAGTCTGGGGATTGGTGACGAGTCACTTAGGAACCTGCACAGAGATCAGTCATGGGTCTGGTCATCTAACACTTAGGTGGGTTTGCAACAGTCATTTGCAGGGTTCAACTCAATATAAGTCAACAGGATTTATCAGAGGGCATCACTGTAATTGGGACATTGGGGAAGTCAATTCTGGGGATTGATGGCAGCACGCATTAGGGAGAGGTGAAGGTCTTGTGATATTATCGCTAGACTATTCACCCAGAGCCCTAGGTAAAGTTGAGGGGGCCTGAACTTGAAATCCTGCCATGGCAGACAGTGGAAGTTGAATTCAATAAAAACCTGGAGTTAAGAATCTAACAATGACCATGAAATCATTATCGATTATGGTAAAAAACATTCCATTCACTAACATCCTTTAGGAAGGGAATCTACTGTCCTTACCTGGCCTGACCTACTTGTCACTTAAGACCCACAGCAATGTGGTTGGCTCTATATGAGCAATAAATGCTGGCCTAGCTAGTGATACCCACATCCTGTGAATAAAAAAATAAAATTCTAGGAATCAGAGCAGACAATAATTGTGAAGGGAAATCTCAACATTTTACACAGGGAGGCTAGTGTGCATTGGTGGACAGGGGTCACCACAGGAGGAGGTGACAATGAGGACCACAACCACTCTGACTTCAGCGGGTAGACAGTGCAGCATGATGGTTTGCAAGACTAAGCTGTAGGACCATGGCTCAGTCTAATGAAGCCATAAGTCAAAAGATGTGAAGGAATGTTTGCAATCTCAGTACTAAAGGGCTTGCCTATAATTGCCTAGAAGAAAGAAACTTGGACGTTTTGCACTTGTGAGGGCCTTGATTAACATGGTCCTGCAACTTCCTGCATCTAATGCAACCTGTATTACCTTCCATGCTCATGCAATTTGTAAATGCATACTGCAAATGGAAAATGACTGTGGCCACATCCAAAGTGGACAGAGCATGTGTTTTATTTTCTGTCTGAGTATGCAGGCTCTACTTGTGAGTGATGTGAAGCTCTTCAAGGAGCAATTGCATCAATCAAGCACTAAAACGGTACAGTTAAAGACATCTATAATCAAAACATCCTGCATGCAAAATGCATGCAGTGTCCAGTAAAGTGGCGTACAAATCTTGGTCACAAACAATTTTCGCCATGTCATTGGTCATTACAAGTTGATCACAGTCAACTTTGTGAAGCAAAGTTGATTGCAGGCAACATTAAAAGAGATACCTGAGGGTTATAATTCACGAAGCAATCCAAGGTCTCATAGGTTGTACAGAGCTACTGATTTCCTTGCACCTTGAGCTGTAAGTATTCACCAAGATCATTTCCATGCAACGCAGCCTTTTTTGGGTGATGTGAGGGAGTGGGTGAGGAAGAACAAGATATCAGCAACCATACAGCACTTACAAACTCCTACTGCATCTGCACCCAATGAATTGTGCTGCATTCATCTGAATAAGATCTCTATGTTAAAGATCTGTGTAGAGTGAATCCCGCCATTTCAGAGTCCTCCATGTTTCACTATATGGGGGAAAGAAGTCAAGCCATCATTTCATTGTGATCTGACTGTCGACTACTCATATTACTGAGGGCCTGAAAATTCTGATATTCCCAACGCAGATTCCTTGGATCCATTACTAATGGAGCCTGAATGGAAGGAGTCACTGTGGCTGTGGCCATGATGCTATAAATGTGCGGAGAAGTTGAGAAGGAATAGATGTTCCAGCACATTCAGGACCAAAATCCTGTTGCTGCTGAATAGCATCCACATGAAGAAGCTGCTGCAGAAGGTCCCTCAGAATGCACAGCAGGTTTAGAAGGCCCAGAGTCTCGCAGTGCCAATGGTATTTTCTCCAGATGAGTGGGGTGCAGTGTGACTCAACCAGAGGATGCCCCAGATTACAGAACTACGGCAACTGCTAGATTGGGGCATGTGACTGAATGGTTAGATAGCCATCCTATCACCATGACCATCAAAATAAACAGCTGCGCTAAATATTACTGTAACAAGCTGCTCCCAAGGATCTACTGGAGGCAAGTGTGTATTCTGTCAATCATCAATCCAAAAATGTATCAAGATTATTAACAACGCAGATCCCACCACATCATGTCATTTTCCTGTGATGAAGTTGGAATTTGCAGCCCAGGCAGTCAGCTTCTCCCAGATGTAGAGCAATATAGTCTGTGCACATGTTACATTGAGAGCAGCAAATCATAACACAGCTGACTTCATCAACAGAAAGGATCCACTCCATCAATGTATGAGTCATCAGCAATCATTAGTACCATATATTAGAAGCCTGTGCCAGGTAACCTGGAAGCTGTCATTATGCTTATTGCATTGAAAGTCTCTCTGATTCTTGCTTCATTTCAGAAATGATTAGTAGGTGACAAGGGCTACGCTTCTGTTACCATGGCTGATGACTGTTATGTATCCCCTTGACTAAGGCTGAGTATATTTCAATGCAGCCAATTTTTCAATGACGGCAATGGTGCAATATACTATAGGTGCCTTGAAGATGATGCCCTGATGCTTGGATCTGTTTGGTTGTGCCTTGCAGTACAGCCCAAGCCAAGTGTGCTGCATTATCCTAGCCTGCTATGCCCTGTACAACTGGAGCAGGCAAAGAAGAGAAGTGATGGACACAGAGGAGCTGAGAAAGCGTCAGCAGTCTTCTGAGCTAAGAGGTGAAACATAGAAATGTAGAAGCTAATTGCCATGTGGCTTTTTGAACCTGCTCTGTCATACAATATACTCAGGGGTAATTGGCTCCCTCAATATAATATTTCTGCCTTCTCTCGACACCTCTTGTTGCATTTAAATGCTATAAAAACAAAAACTATCTCTTTCTTGAATATTTTCAGTGACTTGACCTCTGTAGCCTTCCATGGTAGATCATTCCTCAGGTTCACTACCTTTTGAATGAAGAAATGTTTCCTCCTAGTCCCAAATGATTTGTCCCCTGGTTCTAGACTTTCCAACCAGGCAAAACATCTGCCCTGAATCTAATCTGTACAGCTCTGTTGGAATTTTATTTGTTACAATTCGATCCCCTCAGATTCTTCTAAATTCTAGGCTCTTTCAAACTAATCTCTCCTCATAAGACAGTCCTGCCAAGCCTGGTATCAGCGTCATGAACCTCTGTTGAACTTTGTCTCCGTCTCTAGCAAATATATCCTTTCTTATGTAGGGAGATCGAAACTGCACACTCTAACTTCAGGTGTGACCTCAGCAAGCCATTGTACAACTACAGTGAAACATCCCTACTTCTCAACTCAAATCCCCTTGCAATGGAAGGCCAATATGTCATTTGCCTTGTAATTTGCTTGCTGCATTTTTAAGTCTACTTTCATTGACTGGTGTATAAAGGCACCCAGATTGCTTTGTACATTCACACTTACCAATATATCAACATTTAAATAATATTCTTCCCTTTTGTTTTTCACGTTGATGTTATAACTTCACATTTAGCCATGTTGAACTGAGTTTTCTACCAACCATATTTCTCTGAATCACCTTGAAACTATCTGTACCTTTTGCACAACTCACAATCCTGCCTAGTTTTATGTCATCAGCAAACTTGAAAAGGCTGCATTTGGTTCTCTCATCTAAGCTATTTACAAAAATAATGAATAGCTAGGGCCCAATCACTAATCCTTGCAGTACCATACAGCCCCTGCCTGCCACTCAGACAAAGGCCCATTTATTTCCATTCTCTGTTTCCTATCTGTCAACTAATTCTTAATCCCTGCCAATATATTATCCTCTAACCCATGTGCTTTAACTTTACCCATTAATTTAAATCGGGGCAATAACACAGTCTGTTAAAGAGGGCTGGGAAAATAAACTAAGGGGAAGGTCAGTAAATGAGCAGTGACGAACATTTAAACAGATACTTCGTAATACTCAGCAAAATTTTCTCTAAACCAGAAGAAGGACTCCAAGATGGATAAACTGCATCTAGTTAACACAGATAGTCAAGAGAATCTTCAATCAAAAAAGTGGCCTAAAAAAATGGAAAAAAAACAAGTGATAGTGTAGAGGACTTTTTATGGACTTACAGCATATGACTAAAAAAATTAACGGGAAAAAATTGATTATGAAATAAAATTAGCAAGAAATATAAAGATAAGCAAGAGCTTGTGTGGATTATACAAAAAGGAAGAGAGTAACTAAAATAAATGTGGCACATTTGAAGGATGCAACTGTAAAACTGATAACAGGAAACAGAGAAATGGCAGAGAATTTAAACAAAAATTTTGAACCGGTCTTCACCATGGAGAACATGGTAAAACTCCCAAAAAATCAGATAAGCCAAGTGGAGGAATGATCTTGTAACAGTCTCAATCATGGGGGAATAATGTGTTTCCCAAAATAATGGGACAGAAGGCAGACTAGTCATCAGAGCTCGATTACGTGCACCTAAGGGTTTTAAAGAAGCGGTTGCAGAGATCATTGAAGCTTTAGTCAAAATATTTGAGAACCCCAAAGATTCTGAGAGCATTGCAGTGAATTCAAAAACTGCTCATGTAGTACTCCTGTTCCAGAGAGAGAGGGAAGATCAGAAAACTGTAGGCCAGCTAATCTAACATCTATCATTGTTGATATACTACAGTGAATCCTTTAGGAAAACTCGCCAGACATTTAGAAATGTGTAATGCAATAAAACAGGATCAATGTGGTTTTGTGAAAGGGAAGTCATGTCTAACAAACTTGCTACATTTCCTTGATGAGAGATTTCTGGTAGATGTATCCTATTTGGATATCCAGTGGCATTTGGTAAAGCATCATATAAAAGGTTATTGCAGAAGATAGCAGGTCATGGTATTGGGTGAATATACTAGCATGGATTGAGGACTGATTAACACACTGAAGACAGACTTGGAGTTAATCAGACATTTTTTCAGATTGGAAAGATACAAATGGTGGAGTGTCACAAGGATCAGCCCAAGGGCTTAATTATTTACAATCAAAATTGAAGGCTAAAGTTTAATGTGAGTGGGGAAAAAACTCGGCTGATGGAGTTAATATAGTAAAGTGTGAGGTCACGTACTTTGTAAGAACCAAAAACCCTACTATTATTTAAATATAGAGAATTTCCAAAAAAAAGCAACTCAAAGGTATCCAGGTGTTCTTTTGCATGAAATACAAAACATTTTCAAGCAAGTAAGTAAAAATGGAAATTAGAATTAAACCACTTATTGCAAGGGGTTGAAGTTTAAAAATAGCGATGTCTTGTTCCAACTGTACAGGGAGTTGGTGTGGTGCCATGTATAGTACTGATACGATTTTCATCCCTGCATTTAAGAGAGGATGTAATGGGATTGGAGGCAGTTCAAAACAGATTCATGAGGCTGATTCCTATGATGAACTTGTTGATTTATCAAGACTGAACAGATTAGGGGTCATTATTCATTTGAGATTAGTAGCATGACAGGTGGCCTTTTTAAACATACAGTATTTTTTGAGAGGACTTGATAGTTTAGTTGTTGAGAAAATGTTTACACTACTGAGGGAGTCTCAGACTAAGGGACAGAGCTATAGAATAAGGGGACACTCATTTAAACTGAGATAGAAAGGAATTTCTTCTCCTGAGGGGTAGTGAATATCTGGAAATCTCTACCCCAAAGATTTGTGGAACCTTGGTCACTGAAAGTATTTAAAGAGGAGGTTGATGAATTTTTGACATTTGAGGAATTGAGGGGCACGGGTAGCTGTGAAAGAGGAGCTAAGGCCTGGTGCAGATCATCCATGATCTTATAGAATGGAGTGTAGTCTTGAGCAGCAGGCTGGCTTATTCCTGCTCCCATTATTTATGTTCACCAATCTTTCTGTGTAGCTTAAATCCTTCATTCCCGTAATCATGCTTGTGAATCTCTTCTGTACCCTTTCTAACTCCTATTCATTTCCCTGTCCAAATATCTTTTCAATGTGTCTACCACTTCCATTAATTCCATGAACCATTCTCTATTTGAACGAGGTGCCCCTTTTATACCTTTTAAATCTTTCTCTTCTCACCATAAAATTATGCCATCTAGTATTGAAGTCCCCAACCCTAGGGAAAAGACCTTGGCTATTGACTTTGTCTATGCCCCTCATGATTTTATAAATTTCTACAAGGGTACCCCTCAACATCCTTTGCTCCAGTGAAAAAATGTCCCAGCTTATCCAGCCTCTTCTTGGGCATATACCCACATCCCTTTGATCCAGTGCTGCTTTTATCATTGCATGCTGACTTTTATATTGTCTTTCTGTGTTGTTCCTACCAACAAATCACTTCACATTTCTCAAGTTTAAATTTCATGTTATTATCAGCTCATTCTGCCACCCTGTTCTCATGGGTCACCAGATCCAAATTTTGAATTAAGTACAAATTTCGAAATTCTGCCTAGAGACCAAGCTCTAGTCATTAATAAATATCAGGAAAAACTGTAACCCTAACAGCAATCCTTGAGGAAATCCACTACAAATATCCCTCAAGTCAGGAGATAACTGTTCATAACTACTTTCTGTTTTCTATCACTCAAGCAAACTTTGTATCCACATTGCTACTATCCTGTTTATTCCATGAACTCTGTCTTTACTCACAGATGTGTCATACGGGATAGACTTTATGAGACTCAAATGGACCTGGTTGTCTGAGTGTATGAATTACAAAATGAATTTGCAGGAATAGCAAGGGATTAGGAATACAAATAGACCATTATCAATTCATGTAAGGTCATGAGGATCATGGATACAGTGAACAGCCAAGGTCTTTTTTCCAGGGCAGGGGAGTCCAAAACTAGAGGGCATAGATTTAAGGTGAGAGGGGAAAACTTTAAAAAGGACCTAAGCGTCAGCTTTGTCACGCAGAGGGTGGTGTGTGTGTTTGCAGGTAGAGCTGGGTACAATTGCAACATTTAAGAGGCAACTGGATGGGTACATAAATAGGAAGGGTTTAGAGGGTGATAGCAGGAACTGCAGATGCTGGAGAATCGGAGATAACAAGGTGTGAAGCTGGATGCCAACAGCAGGCCAAGCAGCATCAGAGGAGCAGGAAGGATGACGTTTCAGGCCTAGACCCTTCTTCAAAAATTTCTGAAGAAGGGTCTAGGCCCAAAACTTTAGCCACCCAGCTCCTCTGATGCTGCTTGGCCTGCTGTGTTCGTCTAGCTCTACACCTTGTTATCTCAGGGTTTAGAAGGATATGGGCTAAATGGGACTAGATCAGTTTAGGATATCTGGTTGATACAGACAGGTTGCACTGAAGGGCCTGTTCCCATGCTGCATTACTCTACAACTTCACGAGAATCGAATACTAAGGTACGGAGTTATGCTTCAGTTATAAGGACTACACCTGAAGTACTGATTACATTCTTGGTCATGTTATAAAGCATACATCCTTCATAACGTTTTCAAAACCCGTCAGAGGAAGTTTAGCAGTCTAATATTTGGAATGAGCTTGTTGACTTATGAGGAAAGGTTGGGCAGGCTAGCCTTGTGTCTAATGGACTTTAGAAGAGAAGGAAGTGACTTCACTGAAACATATAAGATTCTGCAGGGTCTTGACAGGGTTAAGTTTCAAGAGGCTGATTCCTCAAATAGGAGAATCAAGAACTGGGGTTGGGATGAAAAAGTTAAGAGTTATCCATTTAAAACAGAGATAAGGTGGATTTTTTTGAGTGTTGAGAATCTTTGGAACCTTCTTCCTGAAAACTACTGTCCTTCAATATTTTTAAGGCACAGGTAGACAAGCAATGGGGTGAAAGCTTATCAGAAGCTGACAGGAATGTGGATTTGTGGTAACAGTTAGATCAAATGATCCTATTGAAGGGAGCAGCAGGTTAAATGGCCTACTCCAGTTCCTTGTTCATATGTTTATCAGATGTTATTTGAAATACATTTATACCATATTAACAGCATTGTCCTCATTAATCCTCACTACTCCTCAAAAAATACACAGATAGGTTAGCTTTTTGTCTTTAACAGATATATAGTGTCTTTTCTTAATTTTCTTAATTTCAGAGCCTTTACCTAATGACTATTAATTTTGTCCTGAATTATCATCTCTAGATGCTCCACAACACAAGGCAAAAGTGACTGGCAGTATTTGCTGGGTTTATCTTTACACTATTTTTGGAATAATGGTATGACATTCTGAATTCTCTCTTCCTCTGGCATCAACTGGAGTCTAAGGACATTTGGAAAATTGTGGTCAATGCCTCCACAACTTCTGCTGTCAATTTTTTCAGGATCCTTGAATGCATCTCATCCAATCCAGGTACTTTATCCACTTCAGAACAGAAAATCTATCCAATACTTGCTGTTACCAATTTTAAATGCTTCAGATGTCCAGACCACCTTCTTTTTCACAAAAATCTGGAGAATATCTATCTTCGTGGCAAAATCTTAATTTATAACCTCAGCCATGCCCCCTCTCCATGCGATAAATCCCCCATTGTGGTCTAATCAGCCTCACTTCTCCTCTTACCATTTTACTACTTATATGCGTCTAGACCATTTTTGAATTTCCTTTTCTTTTAGCTACCAACCTCTCCTCATACTCTTGTTCCTTGTATTGTTATTTTAATTCCTCCTTGAACTGTCTATGTTTGCCATGATTCTCAATTGTATTATCCACATCTAATCTGTTTTAAGTACATTTTGCTTCTACTTTATCGTAATCCATGTAAATTCCTTCATCCAGGGAGCTCTGGATTTGTTTGGTTTCCTTTCCCCTTTCATATACATTCCCGATGTTCAAATACTGTACTTCAACTATTTCTTCTTTAAAGTTTCAGATTCAATACAATGCTGTTAACACAATTCAATTGTTAAGATTAACTTATGCCCCTAAAATTTTGTTCCAAATTAGAAGGGCCAGATCCATTCTCGTTTCATTGAAGTTAGCTTTTTCACAATTAATTATTCATTCTCTGGATTGTCTCTTGATCTTTCCTATTACCAACAGATGCCTGATGATAAAATGTTCCCAGACTCCTCAGTGTTCCTCTACTGTTACTTGATCTACTTGGTCCATTTTATTCCCAAGGACCAGGCCCAGCATGTGATCTGTCCACCCAAGAAATGTAATTGCAACTTTTTCTGTTGTTTAATCAAATAGGTTATGTTTTTGATCCTTCTGCCCACTGCAACATTCTCCTTAATCAGTACTGCCATTAGGTTGATGGATTATGCATACAGTACAGTAAATGCAGTGATAAAAACAGATTCATAACCAATTCTTCAGTTAGAAGATTGTACTCATATGGTGGGAAGTGCTTCATTTATTGAAGTGGCAAACAGCATTGACATCTAGAGCTAAGACAATTTCAGCTTTTGTCACACCAAATGAATTTTATAAATGTTGAGTCATGTCATTCAGGCTCCTGTTCCAGATAGTTTTCAAAGATTTATGAACCAAGTCATAACCAATGCACCTAATTGTGCAATTTACTTGAATGATGTATTGATATACAGTAACATCTGGGAAGGACATATAACACAATTGAATGCCTTATTTATACCAGTATAATTAGCTAGCCTTGTGAATTATCTTGCTAAGAGTGAGTTTGCAAAAGTTGGATAAATTACCTAGAACACATCATAGGGCAAGGACAAGTTTTACCAAGGACATTGATAGTAAAGGTTTTGACAAAGTCCCTATTCTTAAAAGTAAATGGGAAATTATGAGATTTTTGGGAATGTGTGGCTTCTTTTGAAAGTTTGCCCTAAATATTAACATGATAGCTGTTTTCCTAATAGATTCATTGCAAAAGCAATATAGTCAAAAAAGTACCAAACAGCTTTTGGGAAGTCGAGGCAATTCTAATAATGAACGCTGTAAGAAATTTGGTCCTAGCCCTATTTAGATGCTACCTGTCGAGCTTGTACAGGTCTCATCTTCCCCTGAACTGACCCCAGTATCCCAAGAATGTAAAGGCCTCCATTTTGCCCCAATTCTACACTTCTATTTCTGGACTCACTAGTGTGTGGTACGGGAATTAATTGATAGATTACTTTGGAGTTTTAGGATCCTATTGTCCCCCACTGGTAACACCTTATTTGCCAATCAATCAACACTCCTTTTCTCAAGCAGTAAATTATCTTGTGATCATTTGAAATTTATCATCTTTGCCATCAGCTTGTCCTGTTGAGTGAAGGTACAAAGTTTTAGCGACCTGTCTCTCTGTCTGCAATCTACAAGTTCCATACAACCAAACAATTGAAAGAAGAAATTACTACTTTTGATGTCCTGCATGCTAACTTCCTACTTGGATCCCTAAGTTTTGTCTGCAATGCCACTTCCCTCTTGCTGCTAATCATTGATGCTGGTATGGATCATGCTCTGTTGCTGCCCAGTGACACCCTCGACTCTAGCACCAGGGACATAACACAGCAGGCTTGACCCGCAGCTGTAATTGCAGAAACGCTTGTCTGTTCACACAGCTGTTAAATCTACAATCCACATTGCTTTTTCAGCCTTCTTTGTGTCCACTTATTCAGCTGAGCTAGTTGTGGTGCTGTGGACTTGGGCTGGCTGCACAGCACTTCCCAGTGGACCATCACTTTCATCAGTATTTAGAACTGAATGCAGGTTACAGAGTGACATGCACTTGGGGGTCGCCTGCTCTTCTTGCCTATGTCTTATTGCCTGCCTGATGGTCATTCATTCTATCTCTCTCTGCATACTCTTAAGTTATGGGCTGACCAAATGAATAAATGAGCTAACCACATGTGTTTAGGTTCTATCCTCAGAGAATTTTCTGAATAAACATTGCTTCAGTGTTGGTGAAAACTTTATCAAATATCCCAGAATGTTCTCCTCATCTGTTTCAGAGGCCCTTTTCACAGTAGCTAGCAGACGAGAAAGATGAAATACTTAGGTGACTGTAAGTAACATTTTAAATCAACGTCAGCGCTATTGTTATTACCAAATAATTGGTTGATCTAATTGAAGGGCTAACTACCAAAATGCCTTATTGACTTGTAAATGTATACTACCAAAAGTTTTAAGTGACAATTGGTTGTTCAGCAAGTCTTGGGATAGCCATTCCTGGTGTTACCTTTACCAAGATGATATTTTGTGGTAGCTGGAGGATAAACCAGCAAGGTAGCTCAAGACCCCATTGTGACCACCTCAAAGGCTCCTTAGCACCTAAAGTATGAGCAAAAATTACTCCAGTGAATGGAAGAAAACAAATTTGAAAAAGGCTTCATTGTTGTATTTGTGTGCTAAACATGTGTTAGCATGGAGCCATTGAATGGTGGAGCTTAAAAGTACCTTCAAAGCAGTGAAGGATGAAATAGAAGCTTTGCTCTCTCTCTTATCACATGGTTACAGAGCAGCATTGGTGATTCTACTGCATGGTTGATGATGATGGGTAAAGAGCAGAGAAGCAAACTGAGAAATTACTAATCGCATTTAAATCATCTGAGAAATCAACCCTTTTTGGTAAATAAAAGGAAGTCATGCTGTACTACGCAAGAACTTTCAGTCAGAACTTTATATTTGTAAGCAAACTCAAAAAGCTTCAAAAGATGGTTGCCTAAAGGTCAATTGTCGGTTTTGTAGAGGAAATTAAGAGGAAATATAAGAAATATTTCTGTCTGATGTTGAATCAATATCCTTTTTTGAAGCTATCCCAAAAACGTATTATCAAATTAAATTGGTCAAACAAACACTGGCTGTGTCAAACACTCAAATTATTAAATCCACAAAATAGGATATGGAATCAACATCACCACTCCTCTCGCTGGAAGAAAAGACTTTGAAGTTGTAGAAGTCACATACTCTGGAAGTCATATAATGAGGAAGCCATTTTAGAACATAGAACATAGAACATAGAACAGTACAGCACAGAACAGGCCCTTCAGCCCACAATATTGTGCCGACCATTGATCCTCATGTATGCACCCTCAAATTTCTGTGACCAAATGCATGTCCAGCAGTCTCTTAAATGACCCCAATGACCTTGCTTCCACAACTGCTGCTGGCAACGCATTCCATGCTCTCACAACTCTCTGCGTAAAGAACCTGCCTCTGACATCCCCTCTATACTTTCCACCAACCAGCTTAAAACTATGACCCCTCGTGCTAGCCATTTCTGCCCTGGGAAATAGTCTCTGGCTATCAACTCTATCTATGCCTCTCATTATCTTGTATACCTCAATTAGGTCCCCTCTCCTCCTCCTTTTCTCCAATTAAAAGAGACCGAGCTCAGTCAACCTCTCTTCATAAGATAAGCCCTCCAGTCCAGGCAGCATCCTGGTAAACCTCCTCTGAACCCTCTCCAAAGCATCCACATCCTTCCTATAATAGGGTGCCCAGAACTGGACGCAGTATTCCAAGTTGATTCTTTTTAAATTCATCAGAAGCTGTTTGAGGAGTTCCATCAGAAGTCATCAAACAAGCTATAAAATACCTGACCAGTCATGATTATGAACAGAAATATTTTGAAAGAACAGGAAAAAAAGACTTTCCCAACGAGTGATTTTGTTCTCACCTGACAACCAGCCTTTTGGAAATACATAATGAGAAACTTCACAGCTACCTGAGAATTATTTGCTTTATTGGGCCTTCACTTAAACATTAAATAACCAAATTAATCTGAAGCTAGGCTATGAAAGGGACAGAAATAATTATACGACATAATGTACCAAACATTCATGGGTATGGCTTGTTATTTTTGGGAGAATTGAGTTAGAAAAAATAAGTTTCGTTATGTTTAAACTCTCAGAAGGTTTTCTACTGAATTCATTCGTTAAGATAATTTGTTGTATGGATAAGAAATAACACAGCTCTTATATACAAAAATACTAATCATGAGCACTTAAGAGAACACATAAATAAAGCCAATAACAGTAGTAACTCACCAACATAAAATTCATCCAGAGATGGCAATGGTGGCTCAGTGGTTGGCACTGCTACCTCTCAGCACCAGGGACCTGGATTCAATTTCACCCTTGGGCAGCTGTCTGTGTGGAGTTTGCACATTCTCCCTGTGCCTGTGTGGGTTTCCTCCAGGTGCTCTGGTTTCCTCCCACAGTCCAAAGATATGCAGGCTAGGTGGATGGGCCATGCTAAATTTTGCCCATAGTGTTCAGTGATATGCAGATTTGATGGGTTATAGGGAGATAGGACTCGGTGGGATGCTCTGAGGGTCGGTGTGGACTTGTTGGGCCATGCTGTAGGGATTCTATGATATGATGATCCTATAATTTGCTTTCTGCTGCATTGACTATAGATGAACATTTTACACATAAAAAACCACTTTAATGGCAATCTTCCTGTGGACTACCAGCTGAAATGACCAAAGCATCAGTATTTCATTTTAGGCAGCCAAGTCTGTTTTTATTGTCACACTAAATATTTTATGTATATCATTATGCTCTGAAGACTTGGGTTGTGTAACAGATTTCACAAAATTTATTTGTAATTCTGGTCAACCACATTCAAAAAAAGTGCTGACTGAGTTTAATCTATTAACTGTTTTTGTCACATACGCATATTGTAACAGTAACGTGATTGCATACTGGAGTTCCAGAACTAAATTATCACAGGATTTAAAACCTCTGTTTCCTCAAAGTTTTAGCAGACATTGGATTTATATCACCCTTCCCCTTTTGGCTGTAACAGATTACTTTTCCTGAAAAAAAACATTTTTCGAAGCAAAGGTTAAAAATATCCATGATTATTTGGGGGCTCTGATACATTATTATCACACTTCCCCTGAAAGTTGAATGAAATTAGATTCATTCTCATATCATTAGAAAGGCAAATATTTTAAAAAATTAAACATGAAGTAATAATTCATTTCCCAAGCCTCGATTAGTATTATCTTTTCAGTTCTAACCAGGTCTCTTTAATTTCTGGCCAAGAAGTCTGCAATTACATTCAATTTCCCAACAATATGGGTGGCTTTTAGGTTGTATGATTGAAGGAACAAGCTCTAATAGAATACTCTGGTGTGTTTGGGCTTATATCTTACCACTAAGATTAATGGGCTGCGGTCAAGAAAATGTGGTCTCTCTGTATCCAGTATGGAAATGTATATTAAATCTTTTGAAGGCAGTAATAAACTGAGGGTTTCCTTCATTATGGTGGATTATAATTTTTGATGTTTGTTTAGTTTGTTGAATTGGTTTCACTAACCCAGGTTTGGCTTCCTGCTGTCAGTTTCATCAATGACTACTTTAAATGCTTTGTTAAAACAGGCTTGCTTGTTCGAAAGGCCTTCAGCTTTTCAAACGGGGTTTAGCATTTCTCAGTCAATACTATTGTTATTTTTCACTGACATATGTCTAGCAGCAGTACAATAATTGTTCTGGAGTTTGTGACGAATGTTTGGTAGAATCCAAGAACCTCATCATTTGCCATTTTATTACACAGCTTTTGTCTTTTTTAATGATCTGAGTTCTTAAATCTCTTTCTGGCAGCTCTGTAAAAGCCACTGAACCAAGCCTTTAATGATTGGTAGGAGTACTAACATGCTGTCTCCTTGCTGAAAGGTTTGGCCCTGAAATGTTTAACTTCTTTTGGTTTCATCACCGTTTGGGAAATTTTCAAGTATTCACATGCTACTTTACAGGTTCATGAATCTTGGAACTCTGCTGTGCAGTTTAACATGGAGACCTCTGTTCTAAAAGCCCCTTGTTGACTAATTTCATAAGCACTCATATTTTGTGTCCATAAACTAATTCAAACAAAGTTAAAATGTGAAATAACTCAATTCATAGAGCCTGGTGGCAAACAGAAAATCTAGTTCTTTGTCCCAGTCGCTGGGGTACTCATGCCAATTTACCCTGATCATTGTTTTTACTGTCTGATGGTATCATTCAAGCACAGATTTAGAATTCCCTACAACATCGTTATAACAGGTTTAGGAGCCAAAAACCTTACGTCACCATTGTGGATGGGTGGCAGTAAAACTGCTGACTCATGTGCTGACATTCCCAGTCATCAGAATTTCAAAAGCAAGCATAAAATTTCTCAATTGTAGTGAGAAAACAGTTAACTGTTTGAATCCAGTCTCTGAACTCAAAACAGTAATTCAGTTTTTCTCTCTACAGATGTATGCCAGACCTGCTACATTTCTCCGGCACTTTCAAGTTTTGTTTCAGATTTCCAGCATCTGCTGTTCTTCATTTTTATTTCCATACTGGACCTGGGGGACACCATTGGATCGCTGTCATTCATCACTTGCAGGTCTGTGAGGAGATTACCATCTCCTCAGCAGCACCCCATTTTATTAATATATAACAATCAAGGACTACTTCTGCATTAGCTTCAGTGTAAGCAGTTTGAGCTAACAATGGTGCAGTATTTGACAGTGATGCAGACTGGTCATCTATGTTTGAATAAGTTCTATGTATTACCTCATTCGGGTCTTCTAGATAGATTTCAGCTAACTAGACTGGAGAGGTTTCTGTTTGCATTTCCACCTCTGACTGCTCTGGCTAAATTTGTCTGGCCATAGACTGTGTACTCACAGTCGAGGAAAATGCCAACAGTCATTCAGCCTCCCTGACCTCAATAGGATTCTGGAGACCACTGGGAAGCTTTGATCCCCATGACATGCTGAGAAGCAGGTTAATCTCATCCATTGGCAAGTTGGAGACAACACACATGGTCACAGATCCTGACAAGAGATCACATTCTAGGTGCAGCAGTAATGGGAAATGGGTATGTATCCTGTTTTAATTCTTTTAGCAGTACCTGGCACTTACTGTACTCTCTGGTGTAAAGGTCATGCCTTTTCTCAGCGGTAGAGTTTAGTTGGCACCAGTACCCCCTGTATCACTACAGGTTTTCTGGCAGCTGAGTTTCTGGGTTTGTGAATAAGTGCTATGAGCACCAGCCTTGTACTTAAGCAGCTCAGCAGCTATTCAGTTTCAAATGTTGGAAGTTTTTTTAAGTCTACCTGATAGAAATTGGGAGTGCCATAAAAATAACTTTTCTAGTATTTCCTGCATAGCAGGTTACCTATATAGAGACCACTGCCACGGTAACCAGTTTTCTCCACAAATTATCTGATTGCTAGTAAATAAAGGATTACTAAGATCATGATGTTCCACTGAAATACACCAAAGAACTATACTGCACAATGTGTACGCCATTATCAATGCAGTGTTTGGGAACATAGATGTCTTGATCTCAATTGTGTTCCAAAAAAAAGTAAAAATTGATCTTCAGATAGAGGACAGAACTGAGGACTGTTGCCCTGTTGTCATGAATAGCTGTTCTTTTTGAAGGTTCTTTATATATAATCAACAGCATATAAAAAGCAAATGTAGTAATAAGCACCAAAAATCTAACAAATAAGTTTTATTGAACAATTGTTCTCCACTCCATCTTGGTGATTTCAACAACTTCTAAGCAGTTAGGGAACTATGTTCATTGGACATTAATGTTAGAAGTCCGCATCAAGTTTAATATGAATTAGTAATTTAAAGATTGAAATTAAGTTTCTGGTGGCCCCACTGGATTTTTTATTTGCCGGCAAATGTCCAGGCTAAAACTGAAGTGGATCATGTTGAGTTTCAGGGTTTTAACCTCATGTCTACCTCTAGATCTGCCTCTACCCACGAGTTAAAACTCTGCGTCAAATGCTTTGAACAAACCTCACACCACAGCCACGTGACAGCATCCAAAAATTATTTGCCATTGCAACAATCATTGAGCAAATAGAGAGGAAAAGATTTAGGAGTTGCAAAATGCAAAGCAAAGGCAAGAATGAGGAGCTAGAAGCAATTCTTATCAAAACACCTTTATAAACAGCAAAAATCATTTGTCAGATTCTCAATGACAATATCTTAATCTAAGTTCCTCCTCAGAGCCAATCTACAGTCCTTTGAAAACTCAGACATTCTGCTGCTTTGTGCAGGCATCATTGCTTTTCTGCACAGCAACAATGAAGTGCGCCTTTTAGTAGCAGCCTTTACTTGCTATTTTCTACCATTCACTGAGAGCTAATTGCTGCAGGCATACCCAATCTAGGCCAGGAACCTGCTATGAATAGTCAGTGATGCTGACCTAGGAAAATCCAATGACTTTGGCCCAGTTTGGCAATTGCTAAACTCATTGCTCCATGGCTTCACCAATTTAGTGCCTATACTGAGAATTTCACCCTTACATACACCTTCAGTTTTTGTTTTAAATTTTACATGCTGGAAATGTAAGAATTTAAAGAAAAGGACCGAAAGAACAGATTGAAAGAAAACCAAGGAAGAGGCAATGAACTATCAACAGGGAGAAAATAACAGAAAAAGCAATACAAAAATGGGAATAGAAAGAACTTCTTTTTTGTAACTACTAAAATGGGGAGTGAGTAAAACTGTATTGGTGGTGACATTTCATTTGCTGTCAATTAAAATCTGTAGCACCCAGATAGACATGTAGAAAACAATGAAGCAAACACAAGTTTTGATGCAAACACTTAAATACAGTAACTAGACCATTTTGTTCAAAGCTTTTTTTTCAGTATCAGTCAATCCATTTAATTTAGAAATCTTGATTTCAAAGTAAGAGTTGATTTTTGATGTGACAAAAAGATTAACATATTAAGGTTTCAACACATCAACAGACCAGATGGTACAAACTCATTGTGGAGTAACATAATAGAGCTCCCAGGAGAGAAATGGGAAATTTAAACTTTGGTGAACTGATTAAAGATAGCAATGATTCTTCTGTTGTAATAATATTGGATGTAATGAAATGAACCTCACCAAGATTATTGCCACAAGTCGATCATCAAGCTCGAACAAGATCTTCGTGAACGTGGAAGACACTCCTAATAAATTGCAGAACTTTGTCTTACCATCTGCCCTGGCTCATCTACATTCAGCATTTCATTGCCTATCATTTGATTGCATCCTCCAGACATCCCCTTGTTCATCTACTATTTAGGTGATCTGAGTGATATCTTAACAGGATTAAATCACACATGTTGACAGTTCACCTAGCTAATGAGAGATACATTTCAGTAAACTGTTGACAGAGCTGCCTGAAAGCTTCTTTAATTTACCAACATGTAACAACACATGAACATCATTAGTCAAGAGGATGAAGACAAATAAGCATCAAGGTCGAGGGGCACTTCACATTAACACTTGACAACCTGCAAGTGCTCCTGTCACAGAAGCTGATTTGCCCAAGGCAGTCTCTAAAATGTGGTGCCTGTCAAAGAAAAACACCATCAATAAAGGAAGCAAGTCAGGATTTTCACTGAGTGGCTTTTGAGTAAGTTAAGCAGAGATTTATGGACAAATCAAATAACGTGTGATCCTTTTTCAACATGGTGCATCTTACATATATTGTTATTGCACTAATTGCTTAATGTTAACAGAATTGAATAAGAATGTGCTTTTACTTTTGTTTATGCAGCCTGAGATATATGTGTTTGATCAAAGACTAAGACGCAGTTTTGTAGTTTTATTTATCTTCCGACATGTGACGCCAGATGGTTTACGGTGAGTAATATTACAGTCAACAGTGGCTCCCTGTCCATAACATGGATTTTTGACATAAAGATTGATCACTAGCTGCACAAAAAATTCTCATTACTGTGTTTGAGGGTACAGGCATATCTGAAAACTAATAGTGACTCCGGAAAAGATTTTTCTTTGAGATACATCCGAAAAACCAACTAAACCACAATTACTACAGGAAACATATGTCTCATAAATCAAGACTTGCAATACACAGAAGTGGAAATCTTAAACCAGATTAATAACCAAACTATTGTTGACACTAAATCTGAAGACCACAGCCTATTTTCAGCCTTGAGAGTAGTTGTGCTCTGGTTCATACCATATCCTTATTAGACCAAAGCAAAGAGAGAAAGAAACTGTGAGATCCCACAAGTTGAAGATTAACAAAAGCCAAGTAATAGTTATCAGAAGACTGTGAACTTTTGAACCCAAATCTTTTCTTCCTTAGAATGTTAGGCTATGAGAAAAGAAACGTCTAATTCTAGCCATTTTACATAGAAAGTCTAAAACTATTTTTTTGACTTGAGGGAAAGTGAACTACTTTATGAATACCATTGTTGAAATTCATCAAAGCAATGTACGCATTGCAGACTTTGAAGGATGGAGTCCACTCGCAAACCAACTGCCATAAGTCATACAGTCATAAATCCAAGCAGTTAGGAGAAACAGATGGGCACAGAACCATACTTATCTCTCAAAGTAAAGGCTCAAACATTCCTTCCTGTCATACAGCAATATAGTTCTAACCATTCTCACAACGAATTTACAGAAATGATAAAAATGGTCAGTGAAGACTGAATGGCTCAGTGCAGTAATTTATTGGGATCATTTATGCTGCAAGTAAGAAGCCATGTTCATCAATAATACCAACTAGAAATGCACTGTTATAGTCAAACGCAAATCTAATTTGAATTCTGTCTCTCATCTTCTGCTCATGCTAGCTGTAAGGATTTCTCCAAAAATAACTCTAAATCCAGCTCTTAAAGGGGTATATGTTTATAGTGCTAAATCATTCACAGAAAAACAAAAATAAGATTTAAGTTAGCAATGATAGGCAGAGAGGTCAGCTGTGGAAACTGATATCAGCTCTGTGAGACGGGGAGGGGGGTGGTTGAGATAGTCAGGGGTTCTGGTGGCATGGGGTCATTATCAGATTGTAATTGAATAACATTGCTGATATACATAGAATGATGGAATGATTTATATATATCTAGATGTTATATATCAATGATGATGCAACATGTGGAACTGGGTCTTTTTGAGTGTACGATTTCCAAAGATGCCCCCAACCCTGCTTTTTCTTGTAAATGGTGCCGTATTCACAAAGTTTATTAATGTTCATTAACCTAGGTGTAGACATGATCTTTCCATAGTGACAGTAGCACATAAATACTCTGTGCACAGTGGACCATTGTGGATTCAACATCTTTGTAGCGAATTGAGATACTGATATATGTATATGATCCTGTATCAGCACGACCAGCAGTCTTGTGCCTGACCTGGGAAGACAGAAGCAACAGTCAGGCAGTGCTTGAGCGTAATGTACTCCCTCAGAGTAGAGTAGGCATAACCCTGCAAATAAAATTTACAGAGTTTTATAGAAACCTATCTGAGTCAAACTACAGACACTCTTAGGTAGAAGCAGGCCTCTGGTACTAGAAAATGCATCCATGTAAGATCCAAGTGTTGCACGCCAAACAAGAAATTATTTTCATTGTTGAGAACAGGTTGTTTACTGAGTTCTGAGAAAAAGTGTCATGAAGTCAGAAGAATCACAAAAGGATGATGCTGAATATATGGAGATTAGGAAATGCTGCCAAGAAAGTCGCTGAAGGTTTAGCCAAATTGGTCAGGAAGTACCACAAACAGAGAAAATATGACAATAAAGGTCAATTATTGAGACTTTCACCATAGATTCGTAATACTCAGGATTACAAGGGAGGAAATAATTCACAGAATTCAAGGTAATCACTTCGAAATAGCGAAGTGTAGTACTTTTGCACAACAATTTGACGAGTGGCCCAGAATTCCCAAAGCTAATTAAAGATTTTATATTGTCCTGCCAAGTAATAACCAAATACTGTCAAAACCATCTAGTTATCTAAACAGTCCCTGGCAAAGATTAGGACCCCTTTGACTTTAGAGCAATAATGCACTTGCTGGAGTGGATTAAAATTTAAGGTGGTTGACTGAAACTATCAGTCTATACAGTATGACAAATAAAACATTAGCAAAAAGACTAAAGAATATCTTTTCAATTGATGGTACCATTGAACTTATTCAAGACTTAGTTCGATAGATACTTCAAGGACAAGGGTATCGAAAGCCATGCGTTGGGGGCAGATAGGATAGTTAAGTTGAGGGCACATACTTAGTGAATGGTGGAGCTGGGTCAAAGGGCCGAATGGCCTACTCCTGCTCCTGAATACTATGTTAATTTCTTAATTTATTCCTGTTCAGGAAATGGGAGACAGTGAAGACTAAGATGTATATGTCTTCAGAAAGTAATAGAGCCTTAAGATGACATGCTGGACTAGCAAATGTTCTTTGAGTAAACAATACATGGGAATGCAAATGCTACTGATGTTAATGATATGGGACAGAAGGTTGTTAAGAATCTTTCAATGCTTTTTGAAAACAGTGAATGGCATGCTTACATCTGCAAAGCAAACTCTTGAGAAAAAGAAGAGAGATCTTAGTTTAAGTTCACAGAAAAACATCGTCAAACAACAAGCCTTTGTTAATCATTGGCAGAATAATTATGAACTTCTGAAGAAGGTTTTAGAAAAAATATTGCTAAGAAAAATGAA
Organism: Stegostoma tigrinum; assembly: GCF_030684315.1. Lineage (NCBI taxonomy): Eukaryota > Metazoa > Chordata > Chondrichthyes > Orectolobiformes > Stegostomatidae > Stegostoma > Stegostoma tigrinum. The sequence continues at coordinate 60,411,308 of NC_081362.1, forward strand.
GAATTTAGTTCTCAACACTGGCCCAGTCTGAACTCTCAGATGAGAAAAAGAATTGTTTTTGCCATGATCCAAGCCTACCATCAAGCCTACAGATCACAGTTTTGCAAGAGGACTTCCTAGGGATCACACAATTGGTGATGGAATCCATCAGAAACTGATGAAGGAATCTCCCCATGTACAATTTCCTCAGCTCTTCTACAGTCTTTGATTGTTTATGATGATATGATGCATTTTTAAGAATCTCAGGAAACTTGTCCGACGTTGAGGAATATTTTCCAGTTGAAGTGTATGACGTTTTGAGTCTTTCTTTGCTGTACAATGCAGCACCAAACTGTACAGCAGTAAAGTTTTCTGGCAAAGTTGAAGGATTACCATTATATTCAGGTCATTGTCAGTACCACAGCTTAAATCCCAGTTGTTGTCAAAGACTGGAACCTCAGTCTTCCATCACTTATCCAAGGACAACAATATGAGAATATATTCATCAAAACATTTCACAGAAAGGGCTGAGAATATTGTTGGAAATTGACGCCTTGGGTGGAAGGGAGTATTATGGGGGTTGGAAGAATAGAAATAAAATGAAAATGTCAATCGTTGAATGTCAATGGTTAGAAGAGTTAGACTAAAAGACATGGTGGAAGTTGTGTTATGGGGGCTATGTTAATTAAGAGATCATATCATCAGTGATGGTAGAGCATGTGGAGCTAGGTCCCAAGCAGGTAGAGTGCTCAAAATTGCCCTGTCTTGCTTTCTCATTGCAAACAATGTCATATTCAATAAATTTTATCAAAAGTTAATGATCTGGAAGTGGGTATGACATTACTACAACACTAATTAAATTGAATTATATCTTGCATCAGGCACTTATACACTTAAACATTTCTCATATTAGTAAGCAGAAAAACAATCATTAAAAATTCATGCAATTGCGAAAAAAAGACATGGAATGCGCTTTTTGAAGTTGAAGAATTTGAACTGAATATTTCCATGTGTGTTGGGGCCCCAACTTCATGAACATATGCAGGTCCTGAGCCTGCATAAAGCTTTAGCACACCCACTAGTGCAACTTTAGGTAAGGCTGCCTCCTAATTGCCTGCCTCTCCTCTTCTGCACCTTTGCTGCCCAATTAAGGGTAGCAGGTCAGACACTAATAAGGCACAGGAAGTTCAATGAGAGTGTTTATAATTACGGACAGCCAACAGGCTGCTTCATCAGGAAGCAGTAGATCCTATTGAGAGAGGTTGGAGGCCATGCTACTCCACAATGGACACATTCTCAGATGTCTGTAAAACACCTTCTTAAAAAGGCCGATGAGAGTTGGGGCCATAAATGTTGAGGAACAATCTCCACACCAGCTGGAAGGTTATGCAGCTGTGCTGGCCTTGCCGTTCAGTTGTCATTAGCCACAGGTTCGGCCAGGCATGATAAGTATCTTAAGGATTTTATGTTTTTTATTTCATCTATCAACAATCTCTACCAACAATCTGGTTAACACAGATTTATTTCACCCTCATGCGCTGTCATAATGGCATCTACTTAACTACCTCGTAGCTCACACACACAGACAGATCTTCAACCATGATAATTCTATCACCTAAACATATTGTGACAATCACTGAACAAGGTAGTGTACAAACAGAGGCCATAGAAGCTATCCAGCAGGGACAGCACATTTCAATCCCCTGGAGGAGAATACTCTGGCTATCATTTCAGTGTTCATGACCAAGATATTGGTCAGATTTTTTTAAAAATTATTCGGTAGATTTGGGCTCTGCTGGCTGGGTCAGAATTTGTAGCACATCTTCACTTATCTTGGGGAAGCTAGTGGTGAGCTGCCTTCTTGAGCTGCTGCAGCCTTTGAGATGGTGTCAGAATGGGAGTTCAAGCAACAATGAAGGAATAGAAAAAATTTCCAAGTCAGGATGGTGAGTGACTTTGAGGGGAACTTATAGGTGGTCGTGTTCCCACAAATCATCCGCATTTGTGCTTCTAGATACTAGTGGTTATGGGTTTAGAGAGTACTATCTAAGGAGACTTGGTGAATTTCTGCAGTGCATATTGGAGATAGTACATACTGCTGTCACTGAGCATCGGTGGGAGGGGGAATAAATGTTTTTGGATGTAGTGTCAATGAAGCAACTGCTTTATTCTGGATAATATGAAGCTTCTTGAGTGTTACTGAAGCTGCACTCATCAGGCATGTGAAGAAGTTTCCATCACATTCCTGACTTGTGCCTTGCAGATGATTGATAGGCTTTGGAAAGTCAGCAGGCAAGTCACTTGCTAAATGATTCCTAATCTCTGACCTGCTTTTGGAGCCATTGCATTTATATTGGTTGTCCACTTCAGTTTATGGCCAACGATTATCATCAGGATGTTGATAGTTGACATTCCCTTTTGTAGTGTGAAGGGTAAACTGTGGTTGGTGCCGGCAGAAAGCATGGTTTATACTGTCCTGTTTAAAAAAAAGTAAAAGAATATTTTAAAATGTAAACGATGCTTTAAAAGCTATAGTAAAACATTGAATAGTTGAATGAAAGTGATGTGTACATTCATAGCTCTGTACAAATCCTCACACCAAGCTTTAACAGTCTGTTACATTGTGGTTGAACCAGTTACAATAAAAACCAAAAGAACTGCAGATGCTGTAAATCAGGAACAAAAAAAAAGTTGCTGAAAAAGCTCAGCAGGTCTGGCAGCATCTTAATTCATTAATTCTGAATAAGGGTCACCGGACCCGAAACAGTAACTCTGTTTTTTCCTTCACAGATGCTGCCAGACGTGCTGAGCTTTTCTAGTAACTTTGTTTTTGAACCAATTACATCGCTGTTTTACACAAGGTGCTTGAAGTACATGAGTAGCTGGATAGAATTTAGGGACAGATCCACGCTGCCAAGGGTAATAGGTTGCTTCGGGGATCGTATTTCCTCATAATAAAAGATCAAAAAGTATTTAATTTCCAATACATATGGTTCAATACTCTATATTTCTATCATTTCCAATTGAGAATGATAGTAGTCATTTAGGTTGTTAATAAGATAAGGAACTTCCATAAAGACCCTATTCAAAATCACAACACTTGACAGAGTATTGCACAAGACAAGGTTGAAGCATCTGCAGCAAAACCTATTGTATGATTGATCCAACTTTACTGCTCACTGATGCTAATGTTCAGTTTTCTCTTTCATTCCATGAGATACAAAAAAAACTGGCCACCATACACATCCACTTGGCAAGGGATCTTGACATTATCTTGTCTATAATGTTGAATACTTGTACACTAGGCGTACTACACTCAATCCTTATTCCATTTGAGCTGGGCTTATTTTGCATCTAAAGCACTATCATTAGCAGGCCAATTTGAATAGCTGCCCTGTTGTGATATTTTCAAGCAAACAAGATCTAATGTTGCCATATTAACTCTCTCAGTGATCAGCAAAGTAACAGGGGGATACATTAATTGTGCCATCAAGTGACACCAATAAACCATCTCTAACACACTGCCATGACTACTTAGTTTCAGGCCTCATCACAGCCTTGATTCAGTAAAGAAATCAATGCTAAAGGAGTATTGAAGTAGCTATCCTTGACACTGAGGCTGCCTTCATTTAGTTCTGGCATCAAGAGGGTCAAGAGGTCAATGGGAAGCAATGGGAAAACTCTCCAGTGGCTGAGGGCAAAGATGGCATGCAGGAAATTAATTCATGGTTGTCGGAGACAAAATACCTCAATTCTAGGGCATCAGTATAGGATTGAAACTGATATGAATAGTCATAGACTGGAGCAAACTAAAGACAAGACTCCCATTACTACTGTAGAATGCTGACTTTGCAAATTAAATCAATCCTGCTGTAAAAACTTCATGAAATTATCAGATATCCTTGCATCCTCTCGAATAAATGAGCTTAAAAAAATAGAGATTTTACAAACAATGATCACAAGGAAAGCTCTGTGATAAATAACAATTTTTTGGCCATCTATGCAATATGATTAATACTTCCACTTATGAGACTGACCTGTGAAAATAAATTTTAAAGAGGTACAGTATTTTACAGCAGGCCATGACTTACCCTCAATACATTTCACTCCACACAAATGTTTTACAAAAAGTATCTCATCCAATGTTTCAACACTTAGAGATTCAGACATATTTTCTACCGTTCAACATCTTGTTTTACTGCCCTGCAATTTTGACAACCTGAATGAAAGAAATACATTATTCTATAAATCATGGCTCTTCTGCATACACAGAACACGCAAGTTCATAAAACAGTATTTTATAGGTCAGATCTGCATGGAAGTGGCACACAGTTGCTTCATCTTGGTAAATTAGTAATGTGTTTTTAAATTATTCATATCTTTCAGTCCTGAGGAATTTAATGATATAGTACATACACTGATAGTAATTTACTTCTTACAAGTACATTTATTTAATTATGCCACTAAACTTAGTGCACCAATTGGTCATCATGAGGGCTTTAGGCAGGGTAGCTAGGCTAATCAGAAATAATGGTATGTGTTATTTTGTCCCTAGCGGCTAGGTTCTGAAATGCTATTTAGATCACAGAAGGTTAATGTCCTCCTTATGTAAATTGTCCAATTTAACATTCACTGGCAGTATCATAAATCCTAGCTCCAGGATTTCATTAAACCTATGTTCAAACTAGTTGACCTCGGAGGTTAACAATCACAAGTCACACAGGGCAATTATTTAACTCTCTTCTTATCACAAGTCTGAATCGTGCTAAACATTCTGCAATTATTCATACCTCACAGATAGAGTTTACAAAAGTAATTGCTCAATCTATGGGTCATGATTTTCCTAAAGACCACATTTGCTAGGGTCTGCAAATGGGCAAATAGTGCATGTTCTGCAGCGTTAAGGAGTGCCTTTGATGTTGTAATCCAATTACAAACCCTTGTAAGGGTCAATTTATATCATAGTATAAACGTGTAAATGAAAAGAGCCTTTTCATTTGCATACAAGCTCAATTAAGGCCTGATCCGGATTAAACAACATTGTGGGAATGATTTTGGAAAACCTTAATTCAGAATAGCCCCAAATAACATTTCTCAAGTTGATCCTGCCAAATGAGGAATGATTTTGTGTTCTGAATGTCTATCAGGGTTAACAGCTTGAGGTCACGAACGAAAAGGTAATCCCCAGTTTATATGCAAGTTTAATTTAATAATCAAACAATATCACCACATATTATTTTTTTATTTTATTGCCATTTTTATATACTCAACATGAAAGTTGTTTTTTAAAAAATTAAGTCTATAATTATACATTGAAAATTTCAATCCAAACAAGTAAACTTGACGAACAACAAGTTGATATAAATTAATCTTAGACGCAGAACAAATTAACGAAAAATCAAAAATGTTTTTGGCACCCTTGGGAACACCACAAGCTAAATAGGAAGTGAACCAATTCCAGCTATTCTCGTTCTTTCACAAAAATAGAAATTGGATGTAGTACGAGGGGAAGGGTCGGGTCATTCAGAATTGCTTTTTGTTGCCTGATAGAAATATTAGACAGGATAGAATAAGGAAAATTTATGTAGCACATCAGGCATGTTTCCTTTGCTAACTACAAACAAATTTCCAAAAAATGAATTGGAACTAAAGCCTAATTTCCGAACAGAGACAACTAGTCACTGAAATCACCAAAAAATGCTCTCTATATGCTCTGAAAAGGAAATTGAGGAAAATTCTGATGTGAAAAATGAAAGAGCCGTGGATACTGTAAATCAAGAAACAAAACAGAAATTGCTGGAGAAGCTCAGCAGGTCTGGCAGTATCTATGAAGAAAAAAACAGACCTAACGTTACGGGTCCAGTGTCCCTTCCTCTGATGTATTAGATTTAGATTTATTTATTTGTCACATAAACGAAGTATAATCTACTTCAGTTTAGCCCGACTATCCTCTCGTAGCAGCTGCATGCTGAAGATTGGTCTCAGAACTGCTGGTGCCATTCTGGTTCTTTTTTAGATGACACTAATTCATCTGAGCAAATGATGAATTATGGATTTCATTATTTTGCAATGGTGTCCTCCAGTTCTATAGTAACATGATACTTCCATTCACTTCGAGCACAATCTTCTGCTCGCTTGAGTCATGTGGGCAATGGCAAGAAATGTGGTGAAATATGGAAAAATGAAAAACTCAGAACCTGATCCTTGAGAAAAAATTCATGATTAAAGTTTTAATGATGAGTTCAGAATCTCACTAATAAACAACTAACTTACTTCCTTGTATTTGCATCCAGTTGTCCATTCCTTCCCTGAGTTGATCTGGCAAGTAGTAACTAACATGCATGCAGCACAAGTGACAAGAAATAACCATCCTCTAGTAAAGAGAATCTCATCCTCACACCTTGACTTTGAATGGCATAAATATCACCCACTATCAATATCCTGGGGTTACCACTGACCTGAAACTGAACTGGACTAACAACATACATATTGTGGGTATAGAGTAAGTCAAAGACTTGGCATCCTGCAGTCAGCAACTCACCTCCTGACACCTCAAATGCCACCCACCATCTGGAATTCATGAGTCAGGTATGAGATTGAATACTCTCCATTTGCCTCGATGGGAACACTCAAGTAGTTCAACACTATTCAGAACAAAGCAGTCTGCTTTATTGGCACTTCATCTACTAACATGCACATCCTCTGCCACCAATAGTCGTGTCTGCAATCTTTGAATGCATCACACGCATTCACCACAGTTTCTTAGACAACACCTTTGAAACCTATGATACTTTCATCTAGAAGAACAAGGGCAATGAATATATGGAAACAGCGCCACCTGCGACCATCCTCGAATCCATGTGCCATTATAACTTGGAAATATATCACTATTCCTTAACTATTGCTGGGTCAAAACGCTGGTACTCCCTCTGTAATGGCATTGTGGGTCCACTTACTGCACATGGAATGCAGCAGTTCAAGAAAGAAGCTGATCATCACCTTTTCAAAGGCAGCTAGGAATGAGCTATAAATGCTGGCCAAGCCAACAATATCCACATTCTGTGAGCGAATGAAAAAAGACTAGTTAGCACCAATTCTCAACATGAAAGTCAGAATTGCAACCCAATATCACAACTTACCTCCTGCTTCTCCAGGTCTTCATCACATCATCCCTAAATGTTCCATTAACACTGTCTTTTTCCATCATTCATTCACATGAGCCAGTGTGAACAAAGCAGCTGCCTCACTACATCATCATGCCTGCTCTTGGGCCAACTTGCACCACTTCAGCACTTCAAGACCTCACTCTGAAGGTGCTCAACAATACCTCCAACTTGCATGCTTCTACTGGGTTCCTTTGTTAACCCGGAATACACACAAATCTCATGAATCTGCAAAGGATATAGCTTAAGGCTCTTGGCTTGATTCCTTCGTGCTGATATATGCTATTCTTACTGCAGAGGCTGCCAGCACCAGTGGCTTGCATTGCTTTCAGTGCTGATGGAGAGGCAGGTGGCTTGTCACAGCTTGTTGCACTGAACAATGAAAGGGTAGGTATGTTGCTGTATGGCAGCACACCTACACCATGTGCCAGCAGCTTGTATAGCAAACACATTGCATGTGCAAGAAGCAACTGGATGTCTCCAAAAGTCAAAGATGAAGAGGGTCTACAATCAACCAGGGGCTACCACCTTAGTTAGTCAAGGGGCATATCTGATTCCAGTCCTGGAAGATGGCTGTGGTCAGTCAGGCACTTGGTCCTACTAGATTCAGAGATCTGTGTCTTTGCAGTCAGGAATAAGACCACAGTTGATCCTACAGCCAGTTCAGGGATTACAAGTATGTTATTCAGTGTGAAGAGGAGTCCAGAGTGTTGAATAATTTGAGATGCAGGGAGGGATTGAATATAGATGGCAAAGCAGTTATTAGTGATTCCTGCGTAGGAAGATGGTGAAGTGCCCCCAGTGAGTGAATAGGAATCAGGGAAGGCAGGAAGGGTTTTTCAATTAGAAGAATGAAGTAGGTGAGAGTCATTGAGTGGACATGATGCATATAACAATGAGAGTTGAACAAAAACAAAATTACTGGATAAGTTCAGCAGGTCTGGCAGCATTTGTGAAGGATAAAACAGAATTAACGCTTCAGGTCCGGAGACAATGAGAGTTGTCACCCATGAGCCTGGGAGAGGTAGCAGAACCATGGCACATTGTGTTTCTGATTCTAATCTCGTTAAAATATCTAGTGAATGTCAATATCTGAGCTGGTGGAGAGTGTAGGAGGAAAGCTTGCTGGTGCTCCCTCTGAGAGACCTTTACCTCTATTCTCAAAGGGGCAGGAGGAACTGGTGTATCCAGGACAGAGGCTGCGTGAGAGCTGTTCTTGCCTGCAGAAGACAAAAGCAGGAATGAGTAGCATAATAGGGGTGAAAGCTTATCTATAGTAAGAGTACATTCATAATGATATAATGAGAAGACAGAGCAATACTTGATGATTGAACATGACTTTATTGCCAAGATATGGAGTTCTCAGCATTGCCACACACTCAGTCATGGTCCTCATCCACGAATACAATGATTTAATCCTCATGGAGGGTAGACAATAAAATGTTACTGCTCATCAGTGTGTATACACCATGATGGCATGCAGGACAAATGGGGAATTCTTAAAAAGAGGTACACAGGAAAGCCACACACATTGACTAAGTACTGAATTTCTTCCTAACACAGACAACTGAAGTTGTATAAGAACGTTGTTTAAATGGGCAACAACACACTGCAGCAGCACAGAGCTACACCAAAAAGAAGAAGAGTACCTCTTCCAGGTATTCAAAGGTGATGGATACGCGAAAAACTGGGTCAGACGATATCTATCACACGCACGACAACAGGAAAATACTACACGCCCGACACACTCACCATGGTACCTTACATCAGGAACACATCTGAACTGACCACAAGACTCCTGCGACCACAGGCCATCAGAGTAGCACACAAACCCACGTCAACCTTATGACAACTGCTCACCCGCACCAAAGACCCACTACCCACTATGGACAGGGCCAATGTCATGCACAAGATTGCCTGCAGAGACTGCAATAAACACCACATTGAACAAACGGGAAGGAAATTCTCCACAAGGGTACACAAACATCAATTGGCAACAAAAAGACACAACCAATACTCACTTATCTCCATGCACTTGGATAAGGAGAACCATCAATTCAATTGGGACACCAACATCCTGGGAGAAGCAAAGCAGAGACAAGCACGGGCATTCCTAGAAGCCTGGTACTCCACTAAGAAAACCATCGATAAACACATAGAGCTAGACCCCATATATACTATTGCGAAGGAAGCTCAATGGACACCAGAGTTTAAGTAACAGGTGGGAAAACACAACCGCGCTTCATCACAAGCTGCGCTGATGATGTTACCCAGCAGGGTAATAAAACATCTGCAGTGCAACAAACCAGCTCAGTGAACCAACCATCCACAATCCAAACTACAAATCTACTCTAAAATCTTAAAGAATTCCTCTGTCAGAGGGTAGTGAATCTGTGGAATTCTTTACTGTAGAGAGCTGTATTAGGTGGGTCATTAAGTATATTCAAGCCTGAGACAGACAGATTTTAATCAGTAAGGGAATTAAGATTTATGGGAAAAAGGCAGGAAACTGGAATTAAGGATTATCAGATTATCCATGATCTCATTGAATGGCAGAGTAGACGCAATGGACTGAATGGCTGACGGCTGCTCTTACAGCTCATGATCTTATGTTCGTACAATTTGTAAGTCAATTCAATAAAATCTCCTGAAAATGATCTATTTTACAGATTTTAAAGCATCAGTGATGCCAATTATCCAGAATTTGAAAATGAATTTTCTATAATTTCATTGAAAGTAAATGGTAAAACCTTCAGTAGTTCTCTTTGCTTGGTGAGCGTTGTCCTCAGTGAAATAAGTTAGAGCTGAAACTAGAACATGTTTAATCTCTTCTAGAGTGTGAGGACATAGGTGCGTGTTGGCCACAGAAATTTGGTGGCTTTTTCCATGCAGCCAAACTAGGAGAAAAAACTTTCAAAAATCATCTTTGTGAGGGAAGAAGGGAGAAGCTCGACTCACTAAGCAGCTATCAGCGGGAAAACCTTTGTGAGGTCACAGGTTACGTTGGGGAACTTAGAAGTAGCCTCCAGTGATTTGATTAAGGTACGCATTGGTGCGTGAAATTGCTTTGGGGGGTCCTAAGAGCAGTGCAACATCCTGATTTAAATATTTTATTAAGGCACACACTTGCTGGGATAACAGTGCTGGCTACCCATTTCAGGGCTCACTTGGAAATTCAATCAGGCAGTCTACAGGGAACCATTAGACAAGAAGTGATTTTACTAAAGCATTATCCACCTACCTTTTTGGCTTATGCACTCTTAGAATGGGAAACAGATTGAAATCACTGGTATTGGCATTGCTTAATGCCTCTGTGCAAAATAGTGCTCTGAAGTCGGAAGCTGGAATCTTGAAGGGTGCTGTATACTTCGACTTTTGTGTCAATGCAAAACAATTTGGATTCTGTCACTGGAATGCACTAAAGTTGAGTTGTGTGAAGCTCCATTAGGTAAGTCATTTCACAACACTTGGCCTTGATATTGCAGAGTATAACGGCAGTTCAGTGTGAAACTGGTTTTAAAAATACTTCACTTGTGCATTTGGAAACTTTGTAAATAAAATGGGAGGTTTATTTTTATCATTATTCTACCAATATTATGAACTTTAAAAATCAGTGTAAGCCAAATTCCTTCAGAGGCAGACTAGATTCATGGGTCTGAATTTTCATAGAAAAATAGGATTGGAACCCCATATCTGGAAGTTCAGTTCGTGTAGCTGGTAACCACCATTTTTGCTGAGGGGTGGAGGAGGAATGGGGCATGGCGTATACTTCACACATAAACTGTTCACAGACATAGTGACATGTTGATAAGTCCTTTCACTCAGAAGCCATATTTTAAAGTCCCTGAAATATGCCTCCTAATAAATTTGAGAATAAGGTTTAAACTTGTCAGAGTTCTTTGGAGAGGTCAGGTACCCTTTTGGAATTGATAAGTGTATCCATAAACGTGCATTAGAGTTGGATAAGGCCCTTGGAATTAAGTTATCAATTAAATTTCCACCCTTAAAATTTTGGAAAAGACCAGAGTGCTTTGATTCTCAGATAATACGGTGCGAAGCTGGATGAACACAGCAGGCCAAGCAGCATCAGAGGAGCAGGAAAGCTTGACGTTTCGGGTTGGGACCCTTCTTCAGAAATGGGGGAGGGGAAGGGGATTCTGAAATAACTGGGAGACGGGGGAGGCGGATAGAAGATGGATAAATGAGAAGATAGGTGGAGAGGAAACAGACAGGTCAAACAGGCGGGGCTAGAGCCAGTGAAAGTGAATGTAGGTGGGGAGTAATGGAGGGGATAGGTCAGTCCAGGGAGGATGGACTGGTCAAGGAGGTGGTATGAGGTTAGTGTGTAGGAGATTGGGGCTTGAGGTGAGAGGAATGGTTAGGGAGGCGGGGACAAACTGGGCTGGTTTTGGGATATGGTCAGGGGAGGGGAGGTTTTGAAGGTTGTGATGTCCGCAGTGATACCCTTGGGCTGCAGGGTTCCAAAGTGAAATATGAGATTCTGTTCCTGCATCTTTCGGGTAGCGTCATTGTTGCAACAAACAAAACCTCACAGTCGCAAACCATTTCAACTACCCCTCGACTCCTCGGACGACATGTCCATCCTGGGCCTTCTGCATATCACAATGACGCCACCCGAAAGATGCAGGAACAGCATCTCATATTTCACTGGAGAACCCTGCAGCCCAAGGGTATCAATGTGGATTTCACAAGCTTCAAAATCTCCCCTCCACTGACCACATCCCAAAACCAGCCCAGCTCGCCCCCGCCTCCCTAAACATTCCTCCCACCTCAAGTCCCACCCCAATCTCCTACCCACTACCCTCATCCCACCTCCTTGACCTGTCTGTCCTCCCTGGGCTGACCTATCCCGTCCCTAACTCCCCACCTACATTCACCTTCACTGGCTCTGACCCTGTCTCTTTGACATGTCTGTCTCCTTCCACCCGTCTTCTCCTTTATCCATCTTCTATCTGCCTCCCCCTGTCTCCCTATTTATTTCAGAGTCCCCTTCCCCTCCCCCATTTCTGAAGTAGGGTCTCGTCCCAAAACATCAAAATCTCCTACTTTTCTGATGAAGAGTCTAGGCCCAAAACATCAGCTTTCCTGCTCCTATGATGCTGCTTGGCCTGCTGTGTTCATCCAGCTTCACATCGTGTTATCTCAGATGCTCCAGCGTTGGCAGTTCCTATTATCTCTGCTTTGATTCTCAGTTGAAAATAAATTGGTACTTGCAATTTCAATAACTGTTTGTTAACATAAGTCTAATTATGGCATTAATTCTACTGGTCTGCTTCCACACCACTTCTTTGTTACAGTGGGAGGCCTATAATCTTATAGGTTGATTGATAACTTCAAGTGATTATAACATAATTAGATGCAATGCAATAAATGTGATTTTTTGTTATGTAATAAATGTTTAGAGTGTTTTAAATATATTGGATTGGCTTTAATTGATAAGAGTACCTTTAATGTAATAATGTTTGTAATAAAGTTTTAGAACTTCATTTCATCTGAGCAGACTCCTGAGATGTGCCCAAGTTAGATATTGGGTCAGATGCCATGGTGGGTGGGTGCATTTGTGGCATTAAGGTGGAATAGGGGCTACAAGGACCCACAGGGATGGTTGGCATTAAGTTGGTATAGCAGCCATAAGGAGTCACGGTAGAGGACCACAAATTGGTATGGACGGTTATAAGTGAGTGCATATAGGATGGGAGTTAGCATGAATGGGGGGTGGGGAGTGTGTGGGAGGAGCTGGGGCTGGTTGCCGGCAGAGGTGAGGAACGTGAGAGATAAGGGCTAGAGAGATTTATTGTTTTACTTGTAAAACAACCTTTTAAATAGACTGCCTCACTGTTGGGCAATCCTTCTGATGCTGCTGTGTTGTTTCTAGGGGCAATGAGTGCAACTCTTAGAAGAAAAATCCAATGAGGTAGGGCAGTTTTTCTAAATCAGGTTCACGAAGCAGGAAATTTCCAGACTCTGTCTCTGGCTCAGAAATTCAAATTTAAGCTACAATCTATGACATAAGAAGGGCGCTGGGTATTGTACTTTGCATTTTGCATTTATCAGTCTCATGGTGATTAAATCATTATCTAACATTACTTTATAGGAATTACCGGTTTTGAAAATGCACAGGTATCCATGGATTCACTTCATCTCTGGGCCCATTGTTTATGATATTCAATGCATTGCAATATATTAAAAGGATCTGAAGGCTTTTCCTGATAAAGTATTGGCATAATTTCTAACAATGTTCACCATTTCCTCACAATGCCCGCAATAATTAGCTCTCCTTTTTCTCAGGGGTTCAGTTGTATCTTGTCAGGGGTTCACACTTAAGTGTCATTGATGCTTTCTGAGCAAATGTTGCAGTCTTGCACAGATGACACCATGTGATATATTTTCCATCACTTTCCATGGCTGGATTACTGGGCTTTAAAGTAGTGCTTAAATCCAAAAATCGCTGAAGGGCATTTCGGACATCTCTCCCTGCGACAGTTTTCAAAAGATTCCCCAGAAAATACTTCAGGTGTTATGATTTAAGTTCATTCGCACCTTAAAATACAACAGTAAAGCCTAGCCTTCAATTCTGTATGGCCTGAAACATGACCTTATGCATGAATTAATAAGAGCTAACAGGCCAAAGGGCAAATTAACATTTAAGCATTATTATATACTACGGAGTTGATACAGCATTGTACCACAATTCTGTGGGTCATGATGTGGAGGTGCTGATGTTGGATTGGGGTGGAAAATGCCAGTAGTTAGAAATCTTCTGTGATTCCAAATAAACCTGTTGGACTATTACTTGGTGTTGTGTGATTTCTAATTCTATGGGTGACAGACTGAATATTGCAGTGGCACCTGACCACTTGACTTGCAGAAGTCTAAGAAGACAGTTTACCACCACCTTCACAAAAGCAATTAGGCTTCAGTAATAAATCCTGACCATGCACACAAAAGCCAAATGTTCCAAAAATGAAACAAAATACGCTGACCCTGTACAACGTGCAGTCTTTGTACTCACCCAAAACATATCTGAAAATTATGGCCTGTGTGCAGGACCCCAGTGATAGTCAGCAATTTTAAGGAAAAGTATTCCCATATCTCAGTTCATATTACAAAGCAAGTTGTATTGACAGAGAGAGTCATAACTATATAGTAGATTGGCTATTTTACAAATTCTAAATTTATGTTTTCAAAACAATAACATTTTTAAAAAGCAATACATATCTCAAATTTTGACGAATCCACAGTAGTAACAATTGTTATAATTTTCTACACTTATACAAGAGGTATCTTTTGATTTTGTGTGATGGTGTAAAATGAGTGAAAATCTATCAGCAACTGATTTTACATACGTCAACTCCTAGAAATTGGAAGAGGCAAAAAATGGGCAATCAATTCACTATCATCCATTTTACACTATCACATAAAGTCATGACATAGCCCAATAAGTTTGGATCAAGCATCTGTATTAAGACGTTTTACAGTAGGTGAGCTCATAAGGACAATGTGCACAGGGAAGTCGACAAAACCAGGGGGATGGAAGAAAACAAATGTTCAATTTTAGAAAATTTTTGCACAAGAGTTGTTAATAAAAATAGCTTAATCATATTTAGGGCATCCTCCCCTTTGTTCATCGGTAGACCCAGCTTCAGCCAGGCACCTACTTCCAAGATGAAGCAAGTTAACCAACCATCTTTCATTTAATTCTTGGGAATTGGATTATGTCAGCATGGCCATATTTATTGCATTTCCTTGGTTACCCTATGAACTTGGCAGTGCACACCCTCCGAGAACTATCATTCCTTAGAATTATTTCATGAGTCACTTGCTAGAACACTTCAGAGAGAAGTTAAGAGTTAACCAGCATTGCTTTGAGGCTAGAATCAAATACAGAACAAACCAGGTAAGAATAGCAGGCTTACACTACACCCTCTATTAGGCTAACATCATATTTCCAGAAAAACGGAAGTTGCAGATGAAACTCAGCAGGTCGAGCAGAATCTGTGGGGAGAAAGCAGAGTTAACCTTTCGAGTCTTGTGATGCTTCATTTAAATGGATATCAGATCTGCAAAGTGTTGCCACAATTTCTGTTCTTGTTTCAGATGGTCAGCATCTGCAGTTTTTTGTTTTATTATACTTTACTTTCAATCTCTTCAAAAGCCTGATATGATAACCATGCAGTTATTATAGTGTGATAAATATGCATTAGACTATAAGTGCCAAAAATCAATACTTATTGTGGAATTTCTTTCACATTGTCAAACAACAAAGTAAGAGAATTCCCATTCCTGTCACATATAATTAAAGATATCAGACAATAACAAAGGAAAATGTGGATTACGTAGCTATTTTTAATTTAAATTGTGGAAAGTAATGGCCTGATGAATGCAAGAGGAGAGAAGTGCAGTTATGTATATTCCATCGACACAGGCTGCTTTTACTCACCAGTAACTAATAGCACAGCCTCAAATTCTTTCTCCCCAACTAAAAATATGGATGACAAAGACTCTTATGATATTAGACAGGACACATTGCCATCAATCTCTTACACACACTTGATTTATTTGTTGCATTACTTTCAATGACTAGATATTTTTCAGGATCTTAATGTAATGCTCCAAGAGTCTGTAAAGGACATTCTAAGCTTTCATGCTACAGTGTTTAAAGATTCCTTAATCAGTACAATTCATCAGGGTTCCCCAACAAGTACTCCAAGCTTTCTCACTCATAATACCCAGGACTCTATTGCAATTTGCAGATATCCACAAATAAGTCAGGATCAAATTCCTTTCACTGCTCCTAAATGTGTCTATGTGAATTTATTCAAATTGTCCAACTGCACTATTCCTTATTGGGATTGGTAAGCTGTTTATCCAATGTGATCTATACTCTCATCTGTGCATTATAAATGAAAAGGCAATAACAAAGTATGTTCTGGGGAAGGATATTTTTGTTCATAATTAGATTATGCCTCACGATACCTCACTTGTAAACATGCACGTTTGGATGCAATTGAAGTTGATGACATAATGGTGTTTGAACAGTTCTCCATCAAATACATTCCCCAAAAATCTGTTCACTGACGTTCAATTTAAGTTTCACAAGGATCAGACCCCTCCTGCCTTTTGTATAGGCTTGAGCTATTCACAGATGTTACAGCCTAATTCTAGAGAGTCAGTGAGAATAACTGTGCCTTAACATAGAGTTATAGAGGTTTAAGCATTGAAACAGGCTTTTCGGCCCAACTTGCCCATGACACCCAGTTTTCACAATTGAAACAAGTCACATTTGCCTGCATTTGGCCAACAACCTTTCATGCCTATCATATCCATGTACCAGCCTAAATGACTTTTAAATGACAAAATTATATTCACTTCCACCACAACCTCTGACAGCCCTTTCCAGACCTTCACCATCCTCTACTTAGAAATATTGCCCTTCTAGACCCTTTTGTATCTCTCTCCTCTAATTTTGGAATCCCCTACCATGGGGAAAAGCTGTCCACTATCTACCTTGTGGGTGAATGTCATGGCTTTACATGCCTCTATAAGGTCACCTACTTTCCAGGGAAAAGAGTCCCAGCTTATCCGACCTCTCCTTATAACACAAAACATGAAGGCAACATTTGCCCACTGTGACATTGTGTAGCTCTAGTAAAATTGGTGTCATAGAGTCATATGGCATGGAGAAAGGTTCTTCAGACCTACTAGACCATGCTGACCATGTTCCCAAACTAAAACTAGTCCCACCTGTTGCATTCGGCTCATATGTCTACAAACCTTTGTTATTCATGTACTTATCCAAATGTCCTTTAAATTTGTAATTTAGGAATAGAACATAGAAATATACAGCACAGTACAGGCCCTTCGGCCCACGATGTTGTGTTGTGAAATAATCCTAATCCAAAAATAAAATAACCTAACCTACATTCCCCTCAATTCACTGCTGTCCATGTGCATGTCCAGCAGTCGCTTAAATAATTGTACCTGCAAACACCACTTGCCCTGGCAATTCATTCCACACATGGGCAACTTTGTTTAAAAAAATTGCTCCTCATGTCCTTTTTAAAGCTTTCTCCTTTTACTTTAAAAAATGTCCCCTTGTTTTGAACTCTCCCACCCTACGGAAAGGATCCTTGCTATTCCCCCTATCTGTGTGCCTCATGATTTTATAAATCTCTATAAGTCACCCCTCAATCTCCTATGCTCAAGTGAAAAATGTCCCTGCCAACCAGACTATTTTTATGATCCCAACCCTCCGCTCCCAGCAACATTCAGGAAAATCTTTACTGAACGCTCTCCAATTTAATAACATCCTTCCTATAGCAGGGCAACCCAAACTGCAGACAGTAGGGATCAGTAGAAAAACTTTCCATTTGCTAGGATCATTTTGAACAAAATGGAAAATAGTTGTGGTTGTTATCAGTTAGACCCAGGATATTATGGTTGGAGCTCTTCAGGATAGTATCCATGGCCCAACTATCTTCAATGATCAATGATCTTCTTCACTAATATAAGGTCAGAAGTGGAGAAGGTTCACTTCTTTTTCTCCTCTTTGCAGTATTTTTTTTGCACTCCTCGCCACTCCTTCACCAAATTTTTAATGACCCCTAAATTTTAATGACCCTTATCTGAAGAAAGGAATCAAGGGAGAAGAGTTGCAATCAGTTCGAGTTGGCGCTCGAATCCCAGAGTGGCGGCAGCAGAATGAACATGGGCCAGGCTGAGTCCCTGAGTGATAGAGGGCCTGAGTCCCAAATGAAGACAGCAGGGGATCCCCGAGTCCTGGAGCAGCACGTGGGAAATCTCAAATCACTCAGACTTGGGGAATCCTGTGTTCTGGAGTGGCACGATGTGAAGCAAATCCCAGTATAGCGTGGCTTACCGCGTTGCTGCAAAGTGTCAGTGAGGAGCGGACTGGAGGCCAGAATGATGCTGGACAGTTGATGTACTTTGACTTTGAGCCATGTGCTGAGCTGCTGCTGTTTGGTATGCTTTACCGGGGTGTAATTTAAATCCTTTTCACAATGTTATAACTATCTCATTCCTAACTCATTCTCTTTTGATTAACAACACTTCTGTTTTACTTTGTAAGATTTGTGCCTAGGTATTTGTGCCTAAGCTGGTGCTACTAAAAGGCAGCCACTGGAAAAACTCTTCACTGTATTCTTGTACTGGAGTATACATGTGACAATAAAGGGTATTCTATTCTATTCCATTCTATTCTATTCTATACATGGCAGGAGTAAATGCTTGATGCTTGTAAGACTGCATTAGTGACACTTACATTGAATCATCAGTAGATTATTAGAGCAATGTTCTATTTCTCTGATAGTGAAAGAAACATTAGATGAAGATTGCAAGAAGTCCCTCTATAGACTTTCTATCTACAAGCAGCAAATATGGTTAATTACTTTTCTTTAGTGACTGTATAGGACTCTGTTCATTCACCTCACAATTCCTGAATTACCAGGCACACATAAGATTTTCCACCCATTCTGATCTGAGGAATAATGTGGTTATTATAATTGGTTCAGGGTTTCTATACAGGGTGAATGTGAGAAACGACAAATTGCCAAATCTTGATTCGATACTCCTTTATTCAATAACTGAATACTAATTCAATCTAATTTAGGAATAATAGAATCTAAGTGTAAAACATTTGGTGAAGGAATGTAGACTTCAACAATTCCCTCAATTAGACTGTGTGCCACAAAGATCCCTTAATGAATCCCACCAATCTTTTGATCTCTGGCTGTCTAAAAATTGCTCTTCCTTTCTTTTATCCCTTCCCCTTGTTCCATGCAGAAGTCCCAGGTATCACTGATAAATATCTATTAGCCAGAATAATTAATGGTTCATATTTTGGACATGTGTATGGGATATACTAAAGCCCAATATTACTACATTCTATTTAAAACACTAAGCAGGTTGAAATACTCACATTTATTTATTAAAACTCTGTAATGAAACAAAGAATCTGGAAATCAAGCATCTCAATCACTCTGTTCATGAGCACTTGAGAGGAGAGAGACTTTAAAAAGACATGAAGGGTAAATTTTTTTAAACACACAGGGTGGTTCACATGTGGAATGAACTTCCTGAGGAAGCGATGGACGTGGGCACAATTACAATGCTTAAAAGACATTTGGATAAATACATGAATAGGAAAGGTTTGGGGTGTTATAGGCCAAGAAGAGGCAGGTAGTTCTGGCGTAGTTTGGGATTATGTTTAGCATGGTTGGACCAAAGGGCCTGTTTCTCTATGACTCTGTAAAAATTTGTTGAATTTTTTTAACTGAATCTGAATACAATCTAGAGATGCTGTTTGCAAAACTAGACTCTTAACTGTTTAGATAATCAAATTTGTATCACTGGACACATATTAAAATAATACTAACGCGTGGTTTTCAAATTCCAATTCAAATTAGCTGAATGAATAAACTTAAAATAAACGTGTGCATTAATAACACATTTAATCTGTATCATAAGTAGGAACACATTTGAAACGGAAGGTTTAAGTGCAAATATGTTCAAATCATTAGAATAGATCAAAAGTGAAAATACTTTGAGGAAGCAAACCCTTTCTTGACAGAAATGCTCAGAGAAAAAGAATTCTCCCCTGCTATGCAGTAGTTTTTCAAGGAAGGCCATTTTGCACATTTAATGAACTGGATATTGTTGGTTTGCCTTCTATTATCTAGATCATGGGATAAGCTTTGCAGGTTCTTGCATTCATTCTGCAAGAATTCTCAACATTTCATTCATAGCTGCAACTCACTTTCTCTTCTGACTCCAAAGAAGCATTTCTATGTGCAAGAACCCAAGATAGATCATGGCAACCTCTCATTCTGCCTGTTTCTCTGTATATTTCTCATGGTGTTGCTCTGTGCATCATTTCTTATGCTAACCCTTAGCAAAGCACACAAAACCATGAACAGCGAACCATTTTACTTTTATATCTGATTAATGGTTTATATCAGAATACCAGTTTATGAAAAATGAAGCTAGACAGTGCTTATTAAGTAATACATTCTTAGCTCTCAGGTAAGTGCCTATAAAATAGAAATTCAAAGTACTGTAATTTATATTTTAATGTTCCCAGGAGAAACCAAACGCTAATATTCTTGTCTTTTTCTAACAGCCAAAATGGATTCTATAAAGTACTGATTATGGAGAACGGACAGATAAAGTTTGATCAAACCTTTATGTTGCATATCATCAAATAAAGAGTTGTACACTTATAAATATACTGTTTTAATTTATAGCTTAAGGGGTTAAAACTGTAGTATATTATAAGTACACTTCATAATGATTTTCATTTTCATTTGTAATAGTACATTAGAATATTTACTGTCTGAATCTAAAGCTAAATTCCAGGTACTGCTTGGTGGAGAAATATTTACAATAAACCAAACTGTCGACCTGGTGATTGAGCAACTTCAATCACATCGGTTCCATTTTACAAGTTTCCTTTTAGCACACACATAGTTACAGCCTATAGTATGAGTAATGCTGGGATACAATGAACCTTGAATAAGGTTTGTAGCAATTATAACTAAACATGAGCAACTACAACTAAAATGGCAATGCGTTGAGTTTAATCAGTTTAAAATAAAATAGAACTCATATTTTACAGTAAAAATATACAACTATGACATATAGAAAATACCAGTCCATCCTGAACAGAATGCCTGATATCCACCAGCGGCTCTTTCTTTTGTTTTTACTGAATCTCTTTTCGTGCTCCATGACTTCTCAACTTCTTGAGCCATTCAGGAATGTTGGATTAGGGTCTTCTTTGAGGGATCTTCTAATTGCCCAAAGTTTCCTATATCCTCTTACTTCATGCCCTTAATCAAGACTGGTGAATTACTAACAATAACTTTCCCCAAAAAAGATTTACTCTATAATGAATTAGTCTATAAATTGTTGAGTTCTTTATCTAAAACTTGGTTGGAAACCTTACTTTCTGTACCAGTTAACCACCATCATCTATTTGAGCCTTCAAATGCATCTTACGTCTTTGCTCAATCACATTAACTCAATCACTTAGTTTCATCCTTCTAAGAAACCCCCAGCCTGAAACTAAATCTTGGAAAATCCATACCTATATCTGTCATATCTCTATATACTATTGCCCAAAGCCATTCTTTAGGCTTGTTAATGAATTCTATATAATGGCTATTGACTCCAGTGTCCTTGTCTATCATCAAACAATTACTAGTTCACAGAAATAATTTATTTTTGACTTCCATGAATTAATTAACTTATATTCCAGTAGTCTTAATTGAGCAAAGTGAAATTAAGAACCCAGCATTGATTTGTAGTATGGTTGTTATGAATATGTGCAAGTTGGTCTCTCACTATTGCAGAGGCCGTGGTTATCTCTAGGCTCCTTTTTAGGCTTGGTACAGCGGTCATTACCTTAGAATAATAATCCACTGATTAGTTTCTTGAGAACTAAAATCATGGGCAATTTCCAGGAAAATTCAACCTACTGATTTATCCTATTGCTTTATTTATTTCAAATTGGTGAAGTGAGTTTTAGGGACTTTGTATAATGTAGAGAACACTTTGGCCACCTTGTTGTTGCCAAAAGTCCTCATATTTGAAGATCACATATCAGACAAAAAGAAATTTCATTTCCTGATGATAAAAGCAGATAAATCTGTTTGCCCCCACCACTGCACCCCTCTTGCACCCCCTCCTACCTAGCCCCAGGATATCAGCTCTGAACATTCAATGAACTCAATGCTGCTGATTTCCCTTATATTGTCTACAACAACAGTTTATATAATACTATTGTTAGGCTCTGTTACCCATAGGCTCTGGCTACTTGCAGGCTCACTGATGTTGGTTGGTCATGCCGCAGATGTATCTTCAGGAAGTAATTGCTATTTATTTTCCAAATGTGTTACTGATTTACATGTATCATTTCAGTACCTGAAGTTAAGCTGAATTCCCTGATAAAGTATGAGGGACAGTTTCTCATAGTAGAAACAAAATATGCTGATTCTGGGTCAATGTATGGTCAGGATTGTTTAAAAAAAACACTGCCTCTGATTATTATAGTGTACTATTGGTATTTGTATAGAGCCATCATGTTAAAACAGCATATCATGAATTACCTTTGAACGGCAGTATGCAAATATTAATGAAGTCAAATAGGTCCCTTTTATCAATTTACTCTGAGCAACAATGTGTCTAAATAAATAGCTTCTTCCTGAGTTCACTTATGTTGTTTGCATTCAGCTATGCACTGCAGTATTAAAATAAATATTCATCTTGCTGCAGTGGAATTGTTAGAATATGAAAACTCTATAGCTATTACTTAGTTGAACCTGATTATTTGTATTATTCTAAGCTACGTACAGTAGGTAAGGTATTGTGTTTGTTATTAATCTCAACTACAGGTGTATACGTGTGTAAATATTATAGGCCAGATTTTCTAATTTGGTCATAGCAATACAGAAAGAAAACATCCTTGGGTTAGAAAAGTGATGAATATTGGCAACCACATATTGCAATCACACATGAGCAAGGGACTTTGAAACTGGGAGGAGTTACCAACTTGTGTGTCATTTCCTTTGAGTTTCTCCCAAATGACAAGCGATCATTCTCAGCTACGCTGTTAAATGCAACAGTTATAGAAGTCAGCTGACAGGAGGGAAATGATAAATAGGTATTTAATGATGTGCTTTATATTGAAATGTCTCTGTGAAGATATAACCATTAAATACTGTTTTGATCATTCCAAATTTGGCATTAGTTTATGTCCCTCCACCAGGAGCTGATTCATGCAAAATCAAAATTGCAACCCTGTTTGAGTCATGTTGTCATTTGTTCTTCCTTTTTCACAGATGCAGTATTCTGTCTAGGAATAGGCATCTTTATATTGGCACTGTTACACTACAGCATTGATATTGATGTGAAACAGTCTGAAATGCATATTGAGTGAAAATGTGGAGAAAGAGAGGAATTTGAATTTACACAACGCTTCTCATTACTTCTAGGCATTTGCAGGTGAATGAAGGACTTTAGAAGAGAAGTCATTGTTATAATGTAGGAAGCATAATATTCAATTGTACACGATAAAATCTCCCAAGCAACAACGAGATGATGAGTGAAAAAGATTATCTGTTTTTAGTGATATTGGATGAGGGATAGATATCGGCCAGGATAGTGGGAGAAATTCTCTTCTTTAAATAGTGCCATGAGATCTTTAGCTTCTGCCTAAGATGTTTAATATCCCATCTGTAAGATGAGACCTCTAATAGTGCACCATTTCCTCAACACAGTATTAAAGTGTCATCCTTGACTATAGACTTAATTGTCCGCTGCAAGACTTACACCCACAAATTTCTAATTGAGAGATAAGTGTGTTACCTGAGACAGGATTGACATATATCTTAGGAGTGAAGAAATTATCAGATTCCCAGATGCACCAAAACCGATATTCAGTCACAATGTTTAAGTTTATACTTTCAGACAGAATTTTATAAAGTATCATGTAATATATGTGTTAATAAAATTGAAGCCCAAGGGATGAGAGGAATAGTGGCAATATAGATGTGAAATTGGCAAAAAGACAGAAGACAGAGAGCAGTAGCTAAAAAGGGAGGTATTCAATGCTGTACCTCAGGAATTGGTGTAGACCACTGAGACTTTTGATATATATTAGTGAGCGGAAGTAGGTTCAAAAGGCATAATTTCAAAGTTTGGAGATGACACAACTTGAAAATATAGTAAACGTGAGGATACTCATAGACTTCAAGATGATTCATAGAAAATGATGAACTTGCAATTCAACACAGAAAAATATTAAATGATACATTTCTGGGTTTGAAGAATGAAGATAGACAATATAAAGTGAATAGTACAGTTCTTAAAGTGGTATAGGAAAATAGAGACCTGGAGGTGTATGTATGTAAATTTTTGAAGGTGACCAATTAAGTTAGGAAGACTGTTGAAAATATACAAATTTACAGATTAGGAACTGAAGTGGGCCATTCAGCTCATGAAGCTAGCTCGATCGTTCAATAAGATCACAGCTGATCTGCTTGTTAGCGAGTTTTGAGAAGATTTGTAGCTCAGGTTGAGGTTCTGGAGGTGAGTTTGCTCGCTGAGCTGGAAGGTTAGTTTTCAGACGTTTCGTCACTATTCTAGGTAACATAATCAGTGAGCCTCCGACGAAGCGCTGGTGTTGTGTCCCGCTTTCGATTTATCTGTTTAGGTTTCCTTGGGTTGGTGATGTCATTTCCTGCGTTGGTGATGTCATTTCCTGTTCTTTTTCTCAGGGGATGGTAGATTGGCTCCAAATCAACGTGTTTGTTGATGGAGTTCCGGTTGGAATGCCATGCTTCTAGGAATTCTCGTGCATGTCTCTGTTTGGCTTGTCCTAGGATGGATGTGTTGTCCCAATCAAAGTGGTGTCCTTCCTCATCTGTATGTAAGGATACCAGTGATAGTGGGTCATGTCGTTTTGTGGCTAGTTGATGTTCATGTATCCTGGTGGCTAGCTTCCTGCCAGTTTGTCCAATGTAGTGCTTGTCACAGTTCTTGAAAGGTATTTTGTAGGTGACGTTCGTTTTGTTTGTTGTCTGTATAGAGTCTTTTAAGTTCATTAGCTGCTGTTTTAGTGTGTTGGTGGGTTTGTGGGCTACCCTGATGCCAAGGGGTCCGAGTAGTCTGGCAGTCATTTCGGAAATGATCTGCTTGTATTTCGAATTCCACATTCTGGGACAATCCAGTCAACTGGATAGAGTAGATAGGGAGAATCTGTTCCTTACTGTAAAAGAAAAAAAATAACCAGTGAGCATAGATTTAAAGTGAAGTTCAAAAGAGGCTAGTGTGATGTGAGTAAAAACGTTTTCTCACAGCATGTAGTTAGAGACTTGAATGTACAGCCAGGAAATGTGGCAGGGGCAGGTTCAGGAGATTCACAGGACATTGGGTGAATATTTGATATAAATAGTCTGAAAGGATATGGGATCAAAGCAGAAGATTGGCACAAGGGAATGATCCACATTTGAAGAGTCAGTACAGGCATGATGGGCCAAGTGGCCTTTTTTCAGCTCCATAACAAATCTGTGATTTGGTGATTCCCATATATCTCTGATAACCTTTATTTCCTTGCCTAACAAGAATCTATCTACCTGAAACATTTTGCTCTTTCTTCACTGCCACTGGGCAAAAATTGTGGGACTCTCTACAAAATTACGGGTGGACTACAGCAGTTCCAGAAGGCAGTTCACTTACAACTTATCAAGGACAATTAGGGATGGGCAATAAATCCTGGCAGAACCACCAATGCCCACATTCTATGAAAGAGTGAGAAAAAATTGACAGTGAATCAGGCTGATGTCAATTTGGATAACAAAGTGTGAAGCTGGGTGAACACAGCAGGCCAAGCAGCATCTCAGGAGCACAAAAGCTGACGTTTCGGGCCTAGACCCTTCATCAGAGAGGGTCTAGGCCCAAAACGTCAGCTTTTGTGCTCCTGAGATGCTGCTTGGCCTGCTGTGCTCATCCAGCTCCACACTTTGTTATCTTGGATTCCCCAGCATCTGCAGTTCCCATTATCTCTGATGTCAATTTGGGTAAGCTCTCAACAGCAAAAGTCACATGTTGTGCAGTCAAACATTTTGCATTCTGTTCTGGATACAAGTTTTAGCAATATGCTTTTTCTGAGCAAGCTGGTTTTTTAACTTTGTCAAGCAAAATCCTCTTTTGTATTAAGAACTTTGTTAAGGTTACATTGACGATCAGAAAACAAAATCAGAATATAGTTTCTTTAATCAAGAATTCTTTTAAATTCTTGTTGCTTTTTATCTTTCAACATATGACAATTTTTATCAAATTATTTTATTGTAAGACCAACTATTTAATCATTTTGAAGCTTCAATTGATGTTCAAGAATATATGTCCTTGCTCATAGCTCTATGCAATTGCTAACTGTTTAAGCTGAGACTTTCCGTTTCAATGCAATTTTTTCCTTTGTTCTGTCATCAGCTTTGGATACTGTCGCTGTCTGCTTTGATATCTCTTTCTCAGATTCTGTCTGCATGTTTGATTTAGGCAATTTTAATTCACTAAAAATTGTCAGAATCTATTTGTTATTAGTAACATCAGCATTCTGAAGTTTTGACACACAACAAACAAGCTGGACATTGTAAAATCTTGACATGGAAATCAGAGTGAGTACCTGGTGAGTTCATCTCACCTTCGGCTATGAAGAGCCTCCATGTTGATTAGCACCAAAAAGCATCTCAAGCCACATTGCATAGGCACCAGCCACATACATCCTTTGTCCATTGACATTTGCACCTCATATTTGTCAGCCCCTCATGACGTTTATGGCACCTCTCCAATCCACTGGCTGGCCTGTTAGGAAGCACAGATTTGGATTTGAGGGCAAATTAGTAACTAGGGTCGAAAAGTAGTTGCAAGGGACCATTTTGCACAGGGCCAGGCACCCTGTTCATGAAATGGAACAGGCTGCATCTCAGGACTGCTGGCTTCGTCTGTTTTTGTTGCCTCAATTGGAACCCAGAGATAGTAAGAACTGCTGATGCCAGAGTCAGAGATAACACAGTGTGGAGTTGGAGGAACACAGCAGGCCAGGCAGCACCAGAGGAACAGGGAAGCTCAACTTCTTTGTTCTGATGCTGCCCAGCCAGCTGTGTTCCTCTAGCTCCACACTGTGTTGTCAATTATCACCCATCTGTGTACTTGCGACATCCTTCCTTTACCATCCAGTGCGATGTGAACAACTGCATTGCTACTTCAACCAGAGTCAAAGTGTATCAACAGTGCCATATTAACAAGTTCCCTGCACAGCCACAGACAGGCAGCTTGTCAGTGGGAATCTGCCCAGGAGTGCACTGAGACATTCAACCATCACAGGCACAATGTTCTTTGGGCAGCAAACACACTGCACGTGTACGCAACCAAATGGCCACATTGGAAACTGGGTAGGGGCTGACCCTCAGGCCAAGCCAGCTGGAGTGGTGGGGTGCTGCATGGCAGGGGTCCTGGTTCCGTAAATCAGAGGCACAGTCTGCACTCAGTCTAGAGGTTTGGTGACACTCAAGTCATTAGCTTCAGATACTCACTAGCAGGGATTCCATTTGACTGCCATCCAGGGAGTGTATAACAGGCCCTGTAGGCCTGGCAGCCACATTCAGGGAGGGACTGGGGTAAGAGTACCAGGGTGAGCATCGTATAATATCAGAACTCAGGGGTCAGAGGGGCAGTTGGAGGTGCAGTTTAATGTGATGAGTCTCTACTGGAATATTGATAGAAATGGCTGAAGGGGTAATGTGAGATAAAAGGGGTCAGGGAGGTTTTATTGAGTAGCCAGCAACTGAGCAGTTTCTGTTGTTGACAGTGTCTGAACTGTGTTTGCTGCCATTATTTGCTGTTCTCCAGATGTGCAATGCAACTGGGAAATGGCTCGGATTAAACTCAGCTCAGAGTGGGAGGAGCCTCCATGTGTGCTGAACATTAGGACACTGAAGGGCGAATACAAGAAGCATGCATTTGGAACCTCCACCTACATCTAATTTACAACCATTTCCTTACACTTATGCAATGTATGCCGAGTGAATGTGCTTAGGTATCGGATAATGGTCAAATACAGATTGCTTCATACCATTGTTGCTAGCCAAACTGACATTGTCATGCCCATGGTGCTGAAGGTCATGGCAATAAATTTGAAAAAGGTGAATACTGGAGAAAATCACCTCATCATTTGTGGAACACCCAAGGGTACTGTGGGATGATGGTAACATCGCTGCACTGTATGTCATGTAAATATAATAATGGACTCTAATGAAGGCAATGGAAAGTGGAATGTTAGCTGTGGTTAATTCATTTTCCTATTCGGTTTCTGTGCCTTAGAGAAATGGATTTTTTTGCATACCATACTTTAATTCTTTAAATGTAAAATTGCCTGCCTACCATCATACTTTTCAATGTATTTCCCAAATTGGTCCCAGCCAATTTGTCCTTCATACATTCATTGTTTCCTTTCTTTGAATTTAAGACTCTTCTTTAAGACTGAACTATATAATTTTCAAACTTAATCAAAAGTTTTGTCGCAAGCTTGACCCACTGGCACAGCATTCTCAAAAAATACACTGCACTCTAACAAGTGCTGCTGTCTTGGTCCCTAATTTCTAATGATTTGCCTCCATGTATCCTTTCTTATGACAAAGATAACATATTGGCCTCTTGAATCACACCTGATTTCCCGTACTGTCTTTCTTTTGATTACTCCAAAAAGTGTCTGCCTTTTCAGTTCTGCTTCCTTTCTCACTGTAACTAGTGTTCTGCTCATTATCAGACTTCTTTTCCCTCCTGTTTCTTTGAGGGCTCATAAACAATTATCTGCTACTAACATGCTTGTGAGACATTGTGTAATTATTAACCATTATGGCAGATCCTCTTAGAAACTTTATGGTCTTCCAAGTGAGACATTATTCCCAAGGGGACAATATTTTAAAATTTCTCCATTAGCATTATCTCCCTAAGGTCTTCAAAATTATGTTCAACCTTCAAAGACCTACACTATCTATTAAATATCATGTCCTTTTCTCTACAAAATTCCACAAATGTCTGATTGGTCTCTTACTTACATTTCTTAACATCTGCCTATAAGCTTCCAGAACGAACTCATCTGCATCAAGAACTGCAGTTTTCACTTTAATGCAATAACTAGACTTATATCTCGAAAAGCAATGAGTACACATCTAATGCTTCCCTATGAATATATTTTACTGTAAAATCATCCAACTTTCTTTTGGCCATTGTACATTTGAAGCAATTTTGACAATTAACATAAAGTACATTTCAATTCCTCCTTCATTGACACAGTGACAAAATTCAATATTTCTCGCTACATCTAAGTCACAAGTTAAAACTGAATCTTTATCAAATTTTCCAGCCGCTCCCCAGTTGGCATATTGCTAAGTTGTTTTTTGTCAGAATCAAATTTCCTCATTTTTTTTTCTCTGGAATGTAAGGTTTTCATTTTCACTTCCTCTTTGGAATTCAAGTCCAAGTTTACATTTATCTATTTTCTCTTTGATATTCAAATTCAAGTTTATGCTTTTCCTTTCTTTACATTTTCCTATTTTTGTAATTCAATTTCTTTTGTTATTTCTCTCTCTCTTTGAACTCAAATGTTTGTTTTTTTCCTATGTTTTTCCAATTCCAGTTATTACATTTGTAATTTAGTTTAGCCAACTCAACACAAATACTACTTCAATCACTTCTTTCTTCCTCAAGGCTCAATGGTGAACCAATATTTCAACAATCTTTCTCTCTGTAAATGCTACTTTTAAATCTACTCCACCTATCTTCATCACTGCATTCAATTAACCATCCTTAACTGTTGTAAAACATTCATAGATAGTAGCTGATCCTTTTCCTGTATTCATATTAACTTTTGTCATTTGTAGAGAGTTGTAGTGGAAGGGAGTTTCTCAAAATAGAGAGCTGTGGCCAGTGGTGTTCCACAGGAATCCACATTGGGACCACTGTTGTTTGTGGTATACATAAATGATCTGGAGAAAGGTATAGATGGTCTGATTAGCAAGTTTGTAGATGACGCTAAGTTTGGTGGAGTAGCAGATAGTGAAGGGGGCTGTCGGACAATGCAGCAGAATATAGATAGATTGGAGAGCTGGGCAGAGAAATGGCAGATCGAGTTCAATCCAGGAAAATATGAGGTGACGCACTTTGGAAGATCCAATTCAAGAGCGAACTATATGGTAAATGAAAAAGCCCTGGGGAAAATTGATGCACAGAGAGATCCGGGTGTTCAGGTCCATTGTACCCTGAAGGCAGCAACGCAGGTCAATAGAGTGGTCAAGAAGGCATACGGCATGCTTTCCTTCATCGGACGGGGTACTGACTACAACAGTTGGCAAGTCATGTTACATGACTTTGGTTCAACCACATTTGGAATACTGCGTACAGTTCTGGTTGCCACGTTACCAAAAGGATGTGGATGCTTTGGAGGCAGTGCAGAGGAGTTCACCAGGATGTTGTCTGGTATGGAGGGCGCTAGCTATTATTAGGATTATTTACATTAAAAAGGCAGAGGTTGAGGGGGACCTGATTGAGGTTTACAAAATCATGAAACAGGGTGGATTGCAAAAAGCTTTTTCCCAGAGTGGGGGGCTCAATTACTAGGGTTCATGATTTCAAGGTGAGAGGGGAAAAGTTTAAGGGAGATATACGTGGAAAGTTCTTTACGCAGAGGGTAGTGGATGCCTGGAACATGTTGCCAGTAGAGGTGGTAGAGGCGGGCCCAATAGCTTAATTTAAGATATATCTAGACAGATACATGAATGGGCAGGGGGCAGAGGGATACTGATACTTGGAAAATAGATGACAGGTTTAGAAGGAGGATCTAGATCAGCGCAGGCTTGGAGGGCCAAAGGGCCTGTTCCTGTGTTGTAATTTTCTTTGTTCTTTGTTCTTCGTATTTAACACAGCAAAATGATGTTTTTAAAATTCTTGTAAATTCTAAGGTAACTAGTATACAACATCCACATTCAGTTCTGAGGATGGATCACTGGAACTGAAACGTTAACTCTGATTTCTCGCCACAGATGCTGCCAGACCTGCTTAGCTTTTCTAGCAATTTCTGTTCTTGTTTCTGATTTCACGCATTCCCGTTCTTTCAGTTTTCTTTAGCTTTATGTCATGGACAAGGCCTCATTTTATATGATTCCAGTGAAGACTAATAACACTTAAAATCAGCACCAAATTCTGCGTGGCCAATTCAAAGAAATGCATGAGAGGATTTCATGCTTTAAGACTTTCCCTATAACACTAAAATCAACATCGACCAATTGTTATTTAGTAGGATTGCAAAGCTGAACCATGAATAAGTTATCCACCATTAATTTCCTAATATGACTGAAAGCCCACAGTGTCACCCAGCACTCCGTGTAGGTTGTCTTTTTGACAGGACTTTCTCTCCTCCATTTCACTGACAAATAATGTTCAGTGTCAAAATTTCTTTCCCTCTACTTTTTGCAAATCCCCAAATAAACTTGCATCAATATGGTCCACTCCACTGACTCCTTCTCCTAACCACAGTAGGACATATCTTCCAGTGTCCTTAAATCTCTAAATGTTCCATCTCTTCCAACAGAGAACAAGATCCCCCATGCAGTCTGCCTGGTGGCTAACAGAGAACAGTCTTTTTTATGCCTGTGTGGAATATCTGCTGTCTCTCTCTCCCTGCCTCTAACTCTGTCTGTCTGTCTCTCTCTGCCTGAGTTTTTAACACTCTGTCTCTGTCCAGGATATCTGAATCTAGCAGCCTGAGAGTCTGTAACCTGCCCGTAGCAAAGACAACAGCTCCTTTCCTGTACCTGGATGTGAAAGTTGACATTTGTGTCTCAATGGGATTTGATCCAGGGTTCCAGTTCTCATATTGATTTATTCAAGCACAACGTGTACCAAACCACATGACCCTTTCCATTTTACATCAAAATGAGGAGATGGTTTTATGCATAACCATCTATAAAAAAAGCCTTGCCAATATGAGACAGTAAATTATTTTGAAGCCGATACTTACCAATTATGTAGATCAATACACTAGCTGTTCTGATCACATTTGTGAGGGTAGACTGTTAAACAAGACATTAGAAGAACAATCCTTCAGATAGTGCTGTGAATTCCCTAATATGCAATTGAATAGGCAGAGAGGGTCTTAAGTTAATGTCATCTAAAGGATGACAATGCTGCCTGAATAATAAACTGGAGCTGCAAACTTCATTATTTTCTTAAAACTTCAGGTAAGACATAAAGCTTTTATAAAGACAGCATGCTGCTGACTGAAACAATCAATGTACATCTGGATAGTCTCAATTGTGGATGAATTATTCAAAAGTTTTCAATTTAAACTGAATACCAGGATTGGCCAACTTAATTGCACACTTTAATATGAAGGGACTAATCCTACATGCAGCATTTGTTCATGATGTGTGCTTTGGGCAATTGCTACATGTCAACTTGGTTAGAAGCTCCTGCCGCCCACATGAAAGTAGAATTAAGGCTGATCCCATTGGAAGGCACCTTTGTGAAATTAGATCATAACTGCCTGATAAACAAATCCTGCTTGCTCTATTCAGTTTTCTCAAATCTAATTAACTAGGCCAGCAGTCCTTGAAGGATTGTGGGAGGTTGACACCAAAAATATGGTGACACAGTGAAATTGTAATCTGCTGCTGGCCAACATCTAGCTCCCCTTCTGAATTTTGTTCTCATCCTTTCATGACCAGTAGCTAAAGCACTGGTCCTCAATAGTGAGCACTAACGCACCTTGCTCCTTTCAATGCCTGATTACTACAATGGCAGAGCAGAGAAACAAAACCTATTGTATATAATGTGCATTTTATATATAAAGGCCCATTGCTGCCATCTCTGCTAGTGAACTTGCCCTATTTGCAAATGGTCCATCACATCCTGGTAGTGTGGGTTTTCTTTTGCACACTGTTCTAAGCAGTAAGCATGACCGCTGCTGAGTTTGTGTGTTCAAAAGTAGACAACTATCTGCACAATGACGTCTAATTTAAACTATTTAATTTATATTGTGGGCTCAGTTTTCATTTATATTTACGGAAAGCATGTTTTTGGTTTAATATACATGTATACAAAGATATACAAGTACGCATGTGCATTTGTGTGAATATATTTTTATGTATAAAATTCACATTATATACAGTAGGTTTTGTTCCTCTGCTCTGTATTCGATGCAGAAGCGCGTACCTTTGCCATATGTACGCAGCACCATTCACACTAACTTAGAATAAGAGAATAAAAAGATAACAAGAGAGTCCAAATTTTCTTTCCACTGCTGCAGTCCCACTCAGGGATTTCCAGCACTCGCTATCCCACTGCCAGTGTCCCACTCTGGGCTGCTTCACCAGCCCACACGCAAAATGCTATTGCTGCAGTTCAACCCACGCATTCAGCTCCCACCATGTGGTTCCTGGTTGTGACCCAGCATCTTCCTGACTCCTTAAGTAGTTAGCCAGGCGGGTCTTAGGGCTCTCCGCTTCTTCCTGGGGCAAAGACCTGAACCGTGCCCACCCACCACCACACTCCTCTGCTTGGCCGAGCTTGTCCTCACCCTCAACAACTTCTCTTTCAACTCCTCTCATTTTCTTCAGGTGAGAGGGGTTGCCATGGGTACCCACGTGGGCCCTAGTTATGCCTGTCTCTTTGTGGGGTACATGGGACATTCCTTGTTCCAATCCTATTCCAGCCTCCACCCAAAACTCTTTCTCCGATACATTGATGATATCATTGGTGCTGATTCCCTCTCTTGCCTGGAATTGGAAAACTTCATTGCCTCCAATTTACCCCCGGCCCTCACTTTTACCTGGTCTATCTCTGAGTCCTCCCTTCCCTTCCTCGACATTTACGTTTCCATTTCTGGGGATAGACTGGCCCCTAATATCCATTAAAAACCCACTGACTCCCACAGTTACCTGGACTATACATTGTCACACCCAACTTCCTGTAAAGACTCCATACCATTCTCTCAGTTCCTCCATCTTCGTCGCATATGTTCAGATGAGGCCAACTTTGACAAGGGAGCCTCTGAAATGTCCACATTCTTCCTCAACCGAGGATTCCCCAGCACCGTTGTCAACTAGACACTCAACCAGGTACGACCCATCTCTCCCACTTCTGCCCTCACTCCTTCACTTTCTTCCCGCACAGCAATTGAATTCCCATTATCCTCACCTACCATACCACCAGTATCCACATCCAGAAGATCATCTGATGACATTTCCGCTACCTCCAGCAAGATGCCACCACCAGACACATATTCCCCTCCTATCCTTGTCTGCCTTCCACAGGCACCATTCCCTCCGGGACATCCTGGTCCACACTTCCTTCACCCCCAACACCTCCTACAGCCCTATGGCACCTTCCCCTGTAACTGGCAAATATGCAACACCTGCCCGTTTACTTCCTCCCTCCGCAGTATCCAAGGGCCCAAAGATACCTCCTAGGTGAAGCAACATTTTACCTGCACTTCCAAGAATCTTGTCTATTGTATTTGCTGCTCACAATGTGGTCTCCTCTACATTAGGGAAGCAAAGTGTAGACTAGGCGCCTGCTTCGCAGAACATCTACATTCTGCTCGCAAAAAAGACCCCAAACTACCTGTTGCCTGCCAATTCAATGCACCATCCTGCTCTCTGGCCAACATCTCTGTCTCTGGCTTGCTGCAGTGTTCCAGCGAAGCCTAACGCAAGCCGGAGGAACAACATCCCACTTTCTGCTTGGGGATCCTACGCCCCATCCGTACTCAATATTGAGTTCAATAATTTTAGGGCCTTAACTCTCCCATGTTCCAGCCCCCACACAACAGGCTTTGTTACCACATAGCCTGCCATTACATACCCCCTGTTATTAGTCACTAACAGTCCCCATTAACAGCTACTCACCTTCCCAGCCTGATCGTTAGCAACTAGTTCTGAGGAAGGGCCACCGAACCCAAAATGTTAACTCTGTTTTTTTCTTCACAGATGCTGCCAGACCTGCTGAGCTTTTCCAGCAACTTTGTTTTTATAAGCTGGAATTTGGTATGAATATTGCTTGCCACTTTTCAGTGCAAGATTGGATATTGCCCTGGTCTAGTTGCATTTGTATTTAGTCTTCTTCATTACCTGAGGAGTTGCAAATAGTATCGAAAATTGTGCAATCATTGGAGAACATCACCATTTCTAATCTTATGGAGGGATCATTGATGATGCAGGTAAAGATGGTTAGGCTTAAGGCATTACCCTGAGGAACTCCTGAGGAGACGTCCTGGAAAATTAAATGACTGACTTCTAACAATCACTTCCTATCTGCCAGGTATGACTCTAACCACTGGAGAATTTCCCCCTTGCTTCCCATTAACTTCAATTTTGTTAGGGCTCCTTTGATGTCACACTTGGTCAAACATAGTCTTGATATCAAGGGCTGTCACTCTCACCTCACCTCCGGAATTCAGCTCTTTTGTCCATGCTTGAAACAAGGCTGTAATGAGGTCAGGAGTTGAGTGGTCCTGGTGGAACCCAAACTGGGAGTCACTGAGCAGGTTATTTCTGAGCAGGAGCTGCTTGATCGCACTGTTGATGACACTTTCATCATGTTACTGATGACTGAGAGTAGACTGATGGGTGGTAATTAGCTGGGTTGAATTTGCCCTGCTTTCTGTGCACAGGACCAGCCTGGGTAAACTTCCACTTTTTTGGTTAGATATCAGTATTAAAACTCCACTGGGACAGCTTGGCTTGAGGAGCAGCAAGTTCTAGAGTGCAAGTCTTCAGTGCTATTGCTGGAATGTTGTTTGAGTCCATAGTCTTTGTGGTAGCCAGTGCTTCCAACCATTTCTTGGTGTCTCGTGGAGTGAATCAAACTGGCTGAACGTTGTTATTTGTGACACTGGGGACCACTGGAAGTGGCCAAGATGGATGAACAACATTAGACAATTCCTTGGTATGCAGTTTAAAATCAAAATTCTTCGAGTGGGGAGAATGTCACTGAAGGAATATACACTGATATCTATTTATGTCAAAGATGTAAATATAATGAAACACAGCCAGTTGCATCCATTATGCTGATAAAGGGATGACAAGCAGATATTTTATGTTATTTTCTTCTTACATTTCTTATCCTCTGTCTTTTCCTCTGCATTTCTCATCATGGCCCATTTTTATTGTAGGATCTACCATAAAGTAAAACAAACCTCACTATAGACAGCACACTGCCATAGCATTTGATATGAAGTTAAATCACAGATCTGGCACTTAAGAAAAGATTTTTAATGACCAGCATAGATACTGGATTGACTCATCTTCCATAGTTTGCTAGAACTCTCTGCTCCTCCAATCAATTTGGCAACATTGAGTCTCGCAAGGAGCATTGTGGTCTTCAATTAACTCAACTGTCAAATGGAGGAGACATAATAATCTAGGCTTTCTATGTCACTGTACAATAAAACATCGGGCATAGTGACTCAAAATCAGAGGCTGTTTCGATCATATTAAATGAATAAGTTGAACAAGACTTGTGCAAGTACCTCCTGGGGGCAATGTAAAGAAAATCAGAATTTCAAAGGACTCTTACGAAATTTAAATCAAAATATTATTGTTGGAGATTCAAAGTGCACAGGAGCAGTTGCAATAGGGGATTCCATCGTCAACGGCACAGGCAGGCATTTCTGTGACCATAGAAGGCACTCCACGATGGTGCCAGGGTCAAGGACGTCTCTAAGCAGGTACTGGATATTCTCAAAAGATAGGGTGAGCACCTATAGGTTGTGGTATACACTGGTGCTAACAACACAGGCTATAACAGTGACGCGGTCCTGCAACGAGAGTTCAGAGAATTAGGTATTAAGTTGAAAAGCAGGACCTTTAAAATTTGTAATTTTGGGATTACTCCCTGTGCCACGGTCCAGTGAGACTAGGAATAGGAAGATATTGCAATGAAATATATGGCTAAAGAATTGGTGTAGGAAGGAGGGCTGACTGGAGTCATTGGGATATCTTCCATAGTGGGTGAGACCTATATATGGAGGGCAGGTTGCCCCTAAATCTTACAGGGAGGATTGCTACTGCCGTTCAGGAGGGTTTTAGTAGTGTGGTAGGGGGATGGGAACTACAGCAGTAGTTCAACAAGTGAAATAACTGAGGAGGAGTTTGATACTAAGGCCAAGAAGGCTAAGAGGAAGAGACTATTGAATACATTGAGACTGGTGGTGTGAACTGTATTTGTTTTAATGAGGTATATGACAGGCTTGAACTTGGATTAATGCATATAACTATGATGTCGTAGCAATTCAGAGATTTGGTTAAGAGAGGGACAAGGCTGGTAGTTTAATGTTCTGGGATTTGTTTCAGGCTTGATGGAGATGGGGGTAAAAGAGGGGAGGGTGTTGTGTTAGAGAGAATATTACAGTTCCATTGAAGGAAGACACAAAGCCACACACTCCGCTGCGCAATCCCCTCCAGCTCCCCCACTTCCGGCACTTTACCCTGCCTCCAAAGCAAGCGCTACACCTGCCCCTATACCTCCCCACTCATCCCCATCTCAGGCCCCAGGAAGACTTGTCACATCAAACAGATGTTCACCTGCACATCTGTTAATCTGATATACTGTATTCGCTGTACCCATTGTGGCCTCATCTACATTGGGGAAACCAAAAGGAAGCTTGGGAACCACTTTATGGAACACCTACACTCAGTTTGCAACAAACAACTACACCTCTCAGTCGCGAACCTTTTCAAATCCACCCCATCAACTCCTTGGATGACATGCCCATCCTGGGCCTCCTGCAGTGCTACAATGACACCAGCTGACAGATGCAGGAACAGCATCTCATATTTCGCTTGGGAACCCTGTAGCCCAAGGGTATCAATGTGGACTTCACAACCTTCAAAATCTCCCTTCCCCCCGACCACATGCTAAAACCAACCCAGCTGGTCCCCGCCTCCCAAACCATTCCTCCCACCTCAAGCCCCACCCCCATCCCCTACCCACTAACCTCATCCCGGCCCCCTGACCTGTCCGTCCTCCCTGGACTGACCTATCCCCTCCCTAACTCCCCACCTACATTCACCTTCACTGGCTCTAACCCCGCCTCTTTGACCTGTCTGTCTCCTCTCACCCTATTTTCACCTTTATCCATCTTCTTTCCGCCACCCCCTGTCTCCCTATTTATTTCAGAATCCCCTTCCCCTCCCCCATTTCTGAAGAAGGGTCTCGACCCAAAACATCAAACTTTGCTGCTCCTCTGATGCTGCTTGGCCTGCTGTGTTCATCCAGCTTCACACCATGTTATCTCAGATTCTCCAGCATCAGCAGTTCCTACTACCTCTCTCCAACAAAGCCAAGGGTAGAGCTCAAGAGTAGGAAGGGTGCAATCACTTGGATGGGATTGCATGACAAGTGTCCCAACACCCAGCATGAAATAGAGGAACAGAGAAGTGGGCAGATCATGGAAAAATGTGAAAACACAGAGTTATTTTGGTGAACGATTTTAACTTCCCCTATATTGACTGGGACTCCCTTAGTACCAGGGGCTTGGGTAGGGAGGATTTGTTATGTGCATCCAGGAGGGTTTCCAGAAGCAATATGTAAAGTCCAACTCGGAAAGAAACTATACTAGATATGGTCAGAGGTAATGGGAACCGCAGATGCTGGAGAATCCAAGATAACCAAGTGTGAAGCTGGATGAACACAGCAGGCCAAGCAGCATCTCAGGAGCACCCTTTGGGTCTCGGCCCGAAACGTCAGCTTTTGTGCTCCTGAGATGCTGCTTGGCCTGCTGTGTTCATCCAGCTTCACGCTTGGTTATACTAGGTGTGGTATTGGGGAATGAGCTCGGCCAGGCAATCAAATTACTGTGGGAGAGTATTTCAGGAACAGTAACCATATTTCTGTAAGCTTTAAATTACTTACGTATAAGGATAAGAGTAATCCTTAACTGAAAGTATTAAATTGTGGAAAGGCTAACAACAACAATATTAGGTAGGAACTGGGGAATGTGGATTGCGGGCACTTGTTTGAGGGTAAATTCACATCTGTCAAGTGGAATCTTTAAAGGAGAGTTGACTGAGTTCAGGACCAGTATGTTCCTGTGAAAATGAAGAATAAGCATGGCAAGAGACAGGAAACTTGAATGACAAGCAAAATTGAGAGCTTTGTCAGTAGGGAAAAGGAAGCATGTTTAAGGTTTAGGAAATGGAGGAATATAAAGAAAGCAGAAAAGAACTTAAACAAGGAATTAGGAATGCTAAAAGAGGCAATAATATTATCTTGGTAAATAGGATTAATGAAAATCCCAAGGTGCTTTATAAATATATAAGGAAAAAGATGGTGGCTTGAAAGAGGGTGGGTGGATTTGAGTGAGGTCCTTAACGAATGCTGTGCATTGGAATTCACATAGGAGAAGGTTATTTTAAAGGGGGGTATATCTATATTGTAGGGCATGTCATGAGAAAAAAGGTGATGGGTGTTTTAAAAAGCATTAAGGTAGATAAGACCCTAACAATCCCAGAATGCTGAGGGATATGAGGGAGGAAATTGCTAGGACCTTGTATGAAATCTTTATATCATAGACAAACTCCCAGAGGACTGGAGAATAGCCAGCTATATTCCTTTGTTTAAGAATAATTTTCAGAAATTCCAAGCTGATGAGCTTTAGGTCAGTGGTAGACAAATTATTTAAAAAGATTTTTAGGGGCAAATTTTATTCACATTTGGAAAAATAGAATAGAACAGAATAGAATAGCCTGTATTGTCATGTTTGCATGAGTGCAGTGAAAAGTTTGTAGTGTTGTGGCATCACGTTAGGTACAGGGTACCGAGGTACAGACACTTTAAGTGTTGTTACAGAATTGAAATAGTGAAAAAAAACTAGCATGGGAATACAGAGTTTAAAAGTCCAGAATGAGAATAAAAAGTGTCTTCAAAGTACTCAAATTATGGTCCTTTCTCACAGAGTAGCTGCCTGCCAGGCTTCAGAACATGATGCCCCTCTGCCTCCACACGCTGGCCTCCGTCTAGGGCTTATTCCCCCCTCACCCGGCAGGCTTGGGCTCGCTCTGCTCCCACTCCAGGCTCAAGCCGCAACTTGGCTCCCAAATCCACCTGAACTCACTCTGCTTCAACTCTGCCACGACTCGCTTCCAGGACTCGGTCCCTCTGGCGGCCACTCATCTCCTGTGCTGAGTTGGTCTCCAATTCCATTCTCCATTCCAGGTAGGGTACTTTAAGAATTTAAAACCTGGCGGTTGGGGGAGAGGAAAAACTGCAACAAGAGGTTAAAAAAGAGGAAGACGAGCTTACGAGTAGAGGAGCTCTGGCTCGAGCAGCTTACTCTGCCGCCATCTTAACCAGATGGACTTATTAGCAACAGGCAACATGGCTTTGTGCAGGGGAGGTTGTGTTTCACAAACCTGATATAGGTTTTTGTGGAAGTAACAAAGCTGATTGATGAGGACAGATTAGGGGTTGTTGTCTCTACGGACTTTAGCAAGGCCTTTGACAAGGTCCCTCATGGCAGGCTGATACAGAGGGTGAAACAACATGGGATCTGTAGAGAGATGGTAAGACGGATACAGAACTGGGTCTGCCATGGAAGACAGAGAGTGGATGCAGATGGATGTTTTTCTGACTGATGATCTGTGACCAGTTGTGTTCTGCAGGGATCAATGCTGGGATCGCTGTTGTTTGTAATGTGTACGAATGATTTGGAGGAGAATGTAGGTGGCCTGATTAGTAAGTTTGTAGATGACACAAAGATTAGGGAACTGTGGATCGTGAGGACGAATACCAGGGACACAGCAGGCTATGGATAGGCTACAGATTTGGGTGAACAAATTGCATATGAAATTTAATCTGGACAAATGTGAAGTTTCTGAAGGTCAAGTGCAGGAGGGAAGTTTACAGTAAATTGCAGAACCTTTAGAAACATTAAAATACAGAAGGATTGAGGTGTACAGACCCACAGTTCCCTGAAAGTGACAACACAAGTAGATTTGGTGGGCAACAAGTCTTATGACATGCTTGCCTTCATCAGTTGGGCATACAGTATAAAAACTGGCAAGTCGTGTTTCAGCTCTATAAAATTTTAGTTCGGCCACATTTGGAATATTGTGCACAGTTCTGGCTGCCACACTACCAGAAGGATGTGGAGGCTTTGGAGATGGTACGGAAAATGTTTACCCAGGATGTTGTCTAGTTTAGAAGATATTAGCTTGAACACCAGGGGCTGAGGGCGACCTGATAGACGTTCACAAAATTATGTGAGGCATGGATAGAATACGTTGTCAGTCTTTTTTTAGGGTAGAAAAGTAAATTACGATAGAACATGAGTTTAAAGTAAAAGGGAGAAAGTTTAAAGATGTGAGAGGCATAGAGGATGGTAAGTGCGTGGAATGTGCTGCCAGATGAAGTTGTAGAAGCAGATACAGTAGCAACATTTAAGAGGCGTCTTGACTGATATATGGATAGGGAATAGGGAAGTACACATTGCATGGACGCAAAAGGTTTTTAGTTTAGAAAACATGTAATGGGGCAGCACAAGCTTGGTGGACCTAAAGGCCTGTTCTTTGATTGTTGTGGTGAGATAAAGTATGTCCACATATTGCAGAAGGCCTTAAGTATATTGATGGACAACATGAGCTCGCTCTTCAACGACCACAGACACAAATGTTACCAGAGAATAAAAGCAGGCAGTCAGGTTCAACAAACCACTTCGTGACAGTCAGCTTGATGCCAAGGTGGCTACACAAATGAGATGTTTCTCCAATCTATCTACTCTGCTCTGCACATGGTGGCTCAGTGGTTCGCATTGCTGTCTTACAATGCTGGGGACCTGGATTCAGTTCCAGACCCAGGCAACTGCCTTTGTGGAGTTTGTACATTCTTGCTGTGTCTGTTTGGGTTTCCTCTCTCATTCCAAAGATGTTCAGTTTAGGTGGATTGGCCATGCTAAATTGAGGAGTGTCCAGGGATGCATACGTTAGGTAGATTAGCCATGGGGAACACACAGATAGTGTCGGGTGGTGAATCTGGATGGGATGCTCTTTGGAGAGTTAATGTGACTTTGTCAGGCCAAATGGCCTATCCCACACTTTTGGGATTCATGATTATAAAAACCTATCACCACTGAACCAAATTATAATTTACAGTTCCAAAGAGGCACTGTATCAAAACTCAAAATATCACTGGGGTGGGGATTGATA
Source organism: Stegostoma tigrinum (assembly GCF_030684315.1). NCBI lineage: Eukaryota > Metazoa > Chordata > Chondrichthyes > Orectolobiformes > Stegostomatidae > Stegostoma > Stegostoma tigrinum. The sequence goes on from NC_081362.1 coordinate 60,453,249, forward strand.
ATGCACTCAATCCTCTGTGGATCCCACTATTCGCAGGAGGCCTGAAATGTGCTGGTGGCTACTACATGCTCCTTCCAGAAGGTCAACCATATATCACATGGAAATGATGCAGGAGCAGCCCATCACTTGGCCCTAGTATTGGCCTCTTAAGCCAGGCACTGAGCAGAAATCCGCTGGGACCATTTCTCAAGTTAATAGCCATCTTAGGATTTTAAGGAATACTGAAGAAGAAACTTACTTGTTCTTTAAAATGACATAACTGGATATGAATTGGACATTAACCCAGGTCTGTGTGTTCACTACCACCAAGAGGATTCTGTCAAGGTGGAGCGAATTTATTGGTTCATTATTGCCTATGTGGACCGACCCTGTTCCCTGATGGGATTGTATACACAAATAGAACTCAGGGAAAGAAATGCACTAGCATCTAATAGTTTATATAAGAAAAAATTTTTTTTATCAGTTTGCAAACGCGAAGACGGTCACCTTATTATGCTTGACCTAACTAATTTGAAAGTAAGCACTGGTCACTTGCGAACGTTCCCTCAATCTAACAGCAGGGGCAGGATTGAGGCGGACCCTTTGTTTCAGTCGCTTCTCGTGGGGGCGAGGGAAGGCTGTATTGGTTGCACACGGCGTTGTTGTTTCCGGTCAACATGGCGGTTGTTTCACGTGGAGGCGGCGGTGAATTGGGATCGGAATTGAGCGGTAAATAGACATGAGCCAGGCCCCGGCAAAGTGCTGGAGCCTCCGGATCTTCTTCATGTTTAGGGAGAAAGCGCCAGTAGGAGCGGCTGCGGGAAGAGAAATGTGTTTTAAGGGAACAGTTCAGCCTGGTTTACAGTGTTTACTGGAAACTTCAGACCGCTTTTATTTTGCGTTCAAACTAATATTTACTGCTTGAGATTATTCGAGTGACTTGTCCAGAAACTTCCCCCTTTTCCTTCCCACGTCGTTATTTTGTCTCTTGCGTCTTTCTGCTTGTTTGAAAGATTCCCTCCCGGCTCCCCATCTTCTCCATCCACCTTTAACTTTTATTATCACTGACAACTCTTTATCTCCGTCATCTACTTGATACTTTTAGGCATTCTTCTCAGTTTATCAGAAATAAGGCACGTACCATATTGTCACTGGCATCTCTGGTTTTGTAGCCACCTGTGATTTTTTTTTGTTTACTGGTTGTGTGCTGCTGGCCATTACTATCCAGCTCACATGATATGATCAGTTTCACCTTCATTGGCAAAGTGTTAGCGACCTCTAAGTTAAATTGTTTAATATCAAAATTAGGATAGTGCGGAACTCGTTTACCTGAATATTGGCCTGACGGAGACTGATTTTGTTTGCTTTCATCAGCATTTCTTTTTGCAATTTAATTGGTGGCCTTGGCCAACTTGATTCTGAAATCCACTTTTGCAGCATTGCATTTTTAAGATTATAATTTAGTGTGTTCTACCTACCTTGTGTAAATGTTTTGTAATCCTTACTAAGCTGCACACACAGCTGTTCTAAAACTTGTACTTGAAAAGTTGTGAGGACTTCATATTCCATTACACTATTACATCTTGCTGGTTTGTTAAATTCAGAATTTATCAGAAACAAATTCAGCATGTTACTGACTAACACTACTGCTATGAAGATAAAGATGTTCTAGATTGTCTATCCTTGATGATGTGAATTATTTGTTCAGAGAAAGATGTTCAAAAGCCAGTTTCTTTTAGTGTGCAGTTACTGCTTTAAGCAATTCACTTTTGCAAGTACATTTGTAATTGCTGCAAAATGGGGATAAATGGAAGAAATTTATATGATGGAAACCTTTTGGCTTGTGTTAACTGTACTTCAGCTGTTGGTGCCATGTTGATGTTCATTTTGTTTTGAGTTGCTTGTCATCCAGCTCAATGCTTATTCCGTTTGTAGTAGCTGAATGTAGTCAGTAGCCATAGTGGAACAGATGCTTCTGTACTTTTTCATCCCTTCTCAATTCTGTCATTTCCACCTTATGTCTCTCATTGAATCCCAGACTAGTCTGAACTTCCTGAAGGTCTGCCTTGAGAATGTTAAGTTACTTTCTCAGATCCTCACTGCAGACTTCCCTCCTTTATCACCTTTTCCTTGGGCAGTCATCAAGCGTCATCAGTTTTGGTGTTCTGTTTTGTTTTGAGCTAATATCACGTTCAATAATCTATCCAGTGGCATAGTTTTGCCTCTGTAGCATTGCACTCACCATGTCGGAGATAATGATAAATACTTTTGACCCTGTTCTTTTCTCCAAAACTATGCTCATATTCAACTCACCCATAACTATTGTTCCCTGATCTTACCCTTTCTCCTTTTCCTTTGTAATGAATTCAGCACTTTTTATTGGTTCTTTAGTGGGACATAGTGTCACTGGCTGGCCCGCATTTATTGCCCTTCCCTAGTTGCTCTTGAGAAGTTGGTGATGAACTGTTGTCTTGAACTGCTTCGGCCCATGTGCTTTAGGTGGACCCACAATGCCGTTCGGGAGCAAAATCCAGGATTTTGACTCAAAAACACTGAGGAAGTTGTGATATATTTCCGGGTCAGGATGGTAAGTGGCTTGGAGGGGATCTTGCAGATTGTGGTGTTCCCATGTGTCTGCTGCCCTTGACCTTCCAGGTGGAAGTGGTCTTGTTTTTGGAAGGTATTGTCTCGGGTGTTTTGGTGAATTTCTGCAGTATGTCTTAGAGATGGTACACACTGCTGCTTCAAAACATTGGTGGAGGGAATGGATACTTGTTAACATGGTGCCAGTCAAAGGGCTGCTTTGTTATGGATGGTGCCAAACTTTTTGGGTGTTGTTGGAGCTGCATTTTCCAGGCAAGTGGTCGATTCTTGACCTTGTCCATAATTCCTACCATGATTTACCCTACTGTATATACACTATTATGTTGTATTTCTGTCAGAACAATCTGTTATCATGTAACCTTCTGCCCTTCCCTCCCCACCCCCCTCTCACCTCATCCCCAATGGTGATCACCTATCACATCAGTTCTGTTTGGATAACAAAGTGTGGAGCTGGATGAACACAGCAGGCCAAGCAGCATCTCGGGAGCACAAAAGCTGACGTTTCGGGCCTAGACCCTTCGTCAGAGAGGCTCCTGAGATGCTGCTTGGCCTGCTGTGTTCATCCAGCTTCACACTTTGTTATCTTGGATTCTCCAGCATCTGCAGTTCCCATTATCTCTGAGACAATTAGTTCTGTTTGGAGTTTCCTTTCGAAACAAGTCATTCTTCCATTGAAATTCTCCAAATCTTCCAACTTTCTCCATGGCTTGGCATCACCTTTCATTGAGCTTATTTGTGAGGAGCTTGGGATGTTTTTGGTGCTGCCAACATTTTATAAATACAGCTTATTACGATCGCTGCTGCAATAAAAGCATCAGTTTTACTTTTCTGATTCCCCTGTAGTGGTGTTGAAAAATAGCCTTCAGCAAGGCATGATGCTGATAAATACAGAGGAAACTGTCAAGGGCCTGCACCTAAGCAGGGGTTGGAATGTTTGGAAATGCAACTAAGGGATGAATGACTTGGTTAGGGACTTGGGAATTTCATGAATATTTCTGCTGTGTCAATTGCAATGCTGAAAACAGTTGTTGGTCTGCGACTGTTTTCTCCTCATCTCCTGGGAGCCACCTTAGGACTGCTACCTGTGGTCCAAAAATTAAAATCCTCCTTGCTGGCAGGTCACCTAGGAACTCCCAACAACAATCTGCACTTCACCAGTTTTCCATTTTTCAAAGAAGGCCCAATATCGAGTGTACCCCATGACAACTTGTTCTATCCTGTAAATCATTCACTGTGCCCAGGTCATTCCAGTTTGTCAGCGCAAACTAATTTCAAGGCTGTTGTGTCTCGTAAGTAAGGTTAATTGATGTTAAGTGACAGAATTCTGGCAGCTACTGTCTAATTATTCCATACGTTTCATTTAAATCTTGAAATTTGTGTTGCTATCTTTTCAAGAGCATATTGCTTGATTTATCTCGGAATGTCAGAGAGCCCAATTGTGGTTACTCCCATACTTGTAACTGTTTGCTATGAGTTAGGCACAAATTAAAATATTAAGCCAAACTCTTTGTTCCTCTCTTGTCTTAACTTCAAACTATGTTATAATTTGTGGTGTATGCACTAATCGCACATCTGCATTTTGCCAATTATCATTGTGCTCCGTGGCCTGGCCAAGGTGCCCAACCAGAGGTTGACATGGGATTTGGTCCCTGGGAGTGATTGTCCTTAGATATCTGTCATTTTCCCCACAGCCTTGTTTAACCCAAATAGCTCAATGAAAAGCATGCAGTACACACTGCAGCCAATAGTTATTGCAGCTATTCGAGGGCATATTTGAATCAGATGTAAGTTTTATTGTTTAACTTGTTCAACTTGATTGTTTAGCTTTCTTAAATTGTGTTTTGGCATCTCCATGATAACTCCAAAGCAACTTGCCTTATTTTAAATGTAATCAGTTAAATGAGACACTTGACAGTTTCTGTTGCATCAACTATAGTCCAGTCAATGAGTACCCTTTTCTCGAGTTACAGAAATTGTTCACTCTTTACTAAGTTGTGTTCCTAGATTTGAGTCCTGATGAGTGCAAGGTGAGAAGCTTTGTCTTTGACTCTTTCATGATATTTTGTGTTCTGTTGGCTGTATCTGTTTTCAAGGTGGCACATTTTGTAGGCTTTTGAGTTCATGGCACTGGCACAGCTTAGAACCTTCTGGATTTTACAAGAAAAGGTATCTTGGGTTCCTCTGCTAATATACAGTGCTGCTTTCTAATGGCATATTTGTTTTGTTGGTTTACTTGGCCAATCTATTGAGTTTGTCCACAAATAAATTCAATTGTTCTGAAGTCCATTCACGTATCAAAGTACATCTAAATTGTACATGTAAAGATCCACATAAATCGTAATAGTATGTCGTTGCAGGGACTGCTGAATATTCTTAATGCTTTAAAGTTTGTTTGCAAAACTGAATTTCGAATTACTGTTACAGACAATGAATCAGTATTGGCCACTGTAACAGAAGTTCAGATTTTAAATCAAGTTTGAGTAAAGAGAATCTAATGGCACAGTAGGATGCAGATTTCTTTAATGTTGCTAAACCTGAATGTTAAATTTGGTAAGCTGTAGCTTCGAGATTGCAGAACCTTTTATCAACACTAGATGTCAGTATTGTATCAATGAAATTCATGCTTGATGTGTATTCATAACAATAGATCCATCTGTTGTCTTTTAGGTTCTGATGGAGATCTTGCAAGTGACCATTTCTCCTCTCAAGATGAGGAAAACCATGATTCACAAACTGAACTTAGAGAGGAAACTGCAGACTTGAGTTCAGCAAATCCCAATGCTGGCTGGGCGGATGCCATGGCCAGAATACTTAATAAGAAGGTTCCTGAGAACAAACCAATCATTCTTGCAAAAAATAAAGAGAAACTGAAAGAAAAAGAGAAACGTAAGGAGGCAATGTTAGAAAGGATGAAACAGGTAGTAATTGCAATTCTCTCTGAAGACTTTTATTTATGCACAGGGTAGAACTTATGAAATATTTGCATAAGCTGGATTCCATGTGGGAATAATGTGACTCAACAGCAACAAAGTCCATTTTGTCCCGGGTCATAGCAAGGAATTTGCAAACTGTATTTTAATGCGGAGTCATCCTCAGGTTGTTAGTGCAGTGTTTCTACTTGTATCCTTGACTGTTAAGGAAATCTACCCATTGACAGTTTAAATTGAATTGAATTAGCTTTATTGACACACCTCAAATGAGTACAGTGAAAAGTTTACAAGTTGCCACTTTGACTACCATCATAGGTACAGTTTATGAATAAATAAGAATTGAAATGTTTTTCAGATTCTAATCTTAATCTACGGTGGCAAATAGAGTATGTTAGCTGGCAACTGATAACTACCAAAAGGGAAAACAAATTGTTCTTCTTTCAAATCCTGAAGGCAACAGAGTTGTGTAGCAAGTTATTAGGGAAGCCGATTGAAACTAAGACTAGAAATAGGTTTTCTTTGTATGCCTCACTGTTGTTTCTGAAGAGAGGGACTCAAATGTTGAAGAGATGTATGGAATTGACCAAATTTTTTAAAAAAAAGTTTTTCTGAAGCATTTTTGCACTTGAATGAGTGGTGAAAATTTTTTGGAAAGAAGCCACAGTTGACTTTCATAATCAGGTGGTTTAATTTGCTTTTCTGCGCAAACAGCCTTGGCAATATTTGTTACAACACTTTCAGGTTGTTCTAACACTGAAGCATGTTTCATAGGGCTTCCCAAACAAATATTACTGCATTCCAGGTTTTCCACACTCCAAATAGTAGACTCCAAAGCTATTACTGCTCTCAGACGCATCCCATTTTCCCTGGTTTTAACCCTTAGTCTGTGACTGAATAGAATCAATGAGTGTGCAAAGTGAAAAGTTTTATATTAGGTTGTGAATCAGTTTGAACCACTAACTCCAAGTCACGTACAAGTTAACCATTGCTGTTTTTATCTAATGAAATGCCTTTTTGTTGTGATATGAATAAAAACGGATTGTCAGGATAATGTGTGTTTAAAATTACACTTGGCGAGCACTCTGTTTACTGTTGACCAATGTGGAATTACAAATGTTTGCCTTGGCCATTTATTTCAACAAAGAGGATTACTTAAGGGTTATTGGCAATGGAACCAAAGGCAGCAATGCCATTTGAACCCCTCAATCACATTGTAAGCCACAAAACTGAAGCTTGAAGAGTTTGTCAACAAACCCCCAAGCTTGGAATACTGCCAGTAACCCTGTGCCAGACCTCCAGCATTTATCATGTTTTGTAGTTAATTCTATTAAAGTTACATACGTTTCTAATATTTTTTAAATTCTGATTAGCATGGTATTTTTTGGATTCTAAGGGGCACTGAATGCAGTGGGTTAGCATATTATTCTTAAACTCTCCTGGAAATTGATGGGAGGCAAGTTTTCTGTTCCCTGAAGTTCCACGTGAAATGAATTTGCCTGGCTCCATTGCCATTCCTCGTGGATGTAGACCCACCGCATACAACTGCTTTCAATTCAATTTAATTGATAATCTGGCAGAAACTGGTGTAAGAAAAGAGGATCTTAAACTGGTACATAAAGGCACATTGTTGGAATTTACTCTGCATCCAGCCTGTGCTACACGTGATGTAGAATTGCTTGAGACTGGTATGTTGAATGGGGAAAGTACTTCATTTCATGCGGATGTCTATCACTGAGCACAAAATTTAATTTTAAGAAAAGATTGCTTTGCTGGCATCTGCTGTAAAGGGTGTTTACAGAAGTATTGCTAATGCTAGTAACTGTTTTGTTGAGGTTTTAGATTTTGCTGAAACTGTGGTTTCACCAGTTCCCAACAAATGTTTGGATATTTAATACAGTAATTTATTCATTAGAAACCTTTGATTTCTATGAAGTTATGACATTATTCAGCATGTTCTTAACTATGCTTTCTTTGGCAGCGGGATAAAAAAAAAGAATGGGAACAGATGTGCAGAGTGAAACCTAATGTAGCTGAAGACCGAGAGACTGAAAGGGCTTTCCGAAAAATAGCCACCAGGTAAGTTTTGTACAGCTCTCTGCAGAAGAATTTCAGATGGCTGAAACTGCGAGGCCACCCTTTGAAAAGTAAATTTACTTGCAAATGCATAACGTAAACAATATGCTAAATACGTCCTTGTTTCACGTCACTGAAATTATTTTTATTACATCTGTGAAATGAAATAGCGACTTCCTCTGTTTGCTTTTAAATTAACATGGTTTTTGCTTTAATGAGGAAAAGCTAACTTGATTTCAGAAATTTTAATTCCATCCACCAAAAATTTGACCCCTTTTTGCACCTCCTTCACCTCAAGACTCATTGATCTACATTTTCTAAATCCTTCAGTTTTTCAGCCCACCTTGAAGAAATTGGGTTGGAAAAGTGCAAGGTGGTTGATTTATGCCTATTCTTCACTCTCAAAGGATGGACTTTGTGTCAGAAACTGCACCAACCAGCCATACTTGGATAAATCCATAAAAAACAAATTGGGATATGATCTGTATTGTGTGTACCACTGCTGCTTCCATTTAGAAAGGGCCAACTGAAAGACTTGCCATCTAACTTAAGGGTTGGTGGTAGGGACTTCCCAAGATCTGTACAGCATGCCTATTAGCAGTTCTTGGAAGTAGCAGTGAGTAGCTTTGTTTCGATTTTCATCCAGCTTGAAGTCCTGTCACAAGTACAACAAAACATGTTAAAAACCCCGTTGACAGGGAACATATCACATTTGGGATAGATAAACACCCTATCCTCCTAAAAACCTGCTACCATGTGAACATCAAGGCTGTGATTTTTTTAAAAATCTCAGCTTTTGCATTTCATGATCTTCCCACTAGGTGGTGTATAAGGGTAACCTGAAGTGACTTCTTTCTGTATTTGATTGCCAAATCAACATGAGCAATAATTATCGGGATTCCGTGTATATCATTGCATGTATAAAACATTCCTCATTTCTAATTTGCAGTATCTTAACCTGCAAAAAGGCTTCCTTTGGATTATGTAAATTCTGAAGTTGCAAAATCAGTAAAATGTGGATTATCTTGTAGTGTTACCTCCCTTTAAAATGGCTATATCTTGATTGATTTGAATTAGATTATGGGGTTTGGTATTAGGTAAGGATTTGCCCGATTTTTTTTTTTTTTTTGTTTTTGTTTTTTTTAAAAAAATCTACCAACTAACTGAAGGAAACACCAGCAGATTTGATGTTTTAAGAGTCCTATAACATCTCCTGTTCTTCACCTCCCCGGCTCTTCAGTTAGCTTTCCTTACGTGTCAGTTACCTATTGTACAAGTTAAAATAAAACCGATGTCCGGTGTTGATCACTTGAATATTGAGGACCAGCTTTGTTTGTTTGGCAATTTGACAGGAAACAAAATGACCTTCCCAGTTGGTCCTGGTTTGAATTATGATTGACAGATTGAGGGCATTGTGCTAATCTCATGAATAACCTATTCCTCTGTTTAGGAATCTCAATTCCAACATATTTATAACTGCTGTCCTCTGGGCTTAAAGTAGAAGCATTATTGACTTGATAATGAATCATTTAGTAATAATAAAACAAACCAAAGATCTACAGAAGCTGGAAATCAGAAACAAAATTTAGCATGTCTGGCTGCATCTGTGGAGAGAAGGTGGAGTTAATGTTTTGAGTCCTTTCTTGAGAGCTGATTTTAACGAGGAAAATTTTGGTATATATTGCTAGAGAATGTGTGGGATTTGGGGAAGGAGTAAATGATAGGTGGCAATTGAGCTCAGAAACTTTAAAAAACATGGCTGCAAAATAATGGGTAAAAGTCAGCCTGGGAGAATGAACAGCTGCTAACGGGGACCTTTAGTGGCTGATGGTGGGTTGTGTGTGGTAGCAGTCCATGTGATGACAAGGTCAGTATGTGGGGTTTGGGGAAGGATGTGGGAGAAGGTTCTCAGGCCCTAAAATTATTGAACTCAGTATTGAGTCTTGAAGGTGACAGGCTATCTGAGCAAAAAAATGAGGTGTTATTGTTCCAGCTTGGCCAGCATCAGGAAGTTCAGGGTCACTTTTGAAGACAGAATGTAGGAGTTCTACAAAGTGTTTGCCTAGTCTATGTATTGTCTCCCCAGTGCAGAGCAGACCTTGTGAGCAGAGAATACAACAGACTAGGTTGAGTGAGGTGCAGGGACGTCATTGTTTGACCTGAGAATTGTGTCTGGAAACTTCAATAGTGAACAGGGAAGAAGGAAACAGTCAGGTATTACACCTTCTGCAGTCGTCAGAATGTACCATTGGGAGTGAACCAAGATGTCCCGAACAGAGTGATTGCTGCAGAAGGTTGACAAGGGAGGAGAATATGTGCCTGGCATCCCACTCGAGGTGGCAGAAATCGTGGTTTTGGGTGTAGATGTTGGTGGGGTGGTAAGTAAGGACAAAGGGGACCTTGGACCCGAATCTGAGTTTTTCCAGCAATTTCTGTTTTTGGCATTTGGTAATTAGTTGCGTTTATCAACAAATCCACTGGTAAAATAACTTACACATTTTTCTTAACAGTTTTTGCAAAGACAGTTTTTGGTGTTTCTGTAATCTACATTCCATTATGTTTGAGCATGTAGATCTAATAAGTCAAACAAACAACCTTTTTGAAATTTAGCCGGCCTTTGATATTGTGTTGCACTCAATATGCTGCAGTGTTCAAAGAGATGTGGTCCAAAGAACCATTCATTCTGGCCAATGTGCTGTTGTATTCAAAAGCAAAATATCTTCATAAAAATGATTCTTGTTTGTTTTTGCAATTTTTGTTTATGTGCATTGAACGTAACTGAAGAAAGTGAAAGGTACTTGAGCAAAGCCCTCAACGTCTATTGAAAATAGGTTATGTAAATAAAAAGTGACAATTTGCGGCAGATGTTTTGGCTAGGTTGGAGCCGATGGAGGACTAATATTTTGATCTCCACTGTAATTGTGAGAGAAACAAAAAGACTTGTATTTATATAACACAGCATGGAGCTGAAGGAACACAGCAGTCCAGGCATCATCAGAGGAGCAGGCAAGTTGACGTTTCAGGCCAGGACCCTTCTTCAGAAATGGGGGAGGGGGAAGGGAACTCTAAAATTAGAGAGACGAGGGTTAGGGCTGGGGAAGGTAGGTGAGATGATGACAAGCGAGTGCAGGCAGGCAGTGGTGGGGATTGGTCAATGAGGTGGATTGGTGGGAGAGAAGACAGACAGGTTGTGTCAGGTTAAGGAGGCGGGAATGAGAGGGAGGGTTGGTCATGGGATGAGGCCGGGGGGTGGGGAGATTTTGCAACTGGTAATGTCCACGTTTTTCATGGACACCAGGCATTGCTCAATACCTTGCAACAATGAATCACAATTATAATGGAGAAAACATAGCGGGCAATTTTCACACAGGAAACTCTCAAACAGTAGTTGATCAATGACCAAATAATTTGATTTTCTGATGTTTGAGATAAACATTGCTCAGTGCACTGGGACAATCTTCCCTGCTAATGTTTGATTCCATGCCTTGGGGTCCTTTGCATCCACCCTTAATGTCTCACTTGAAATTTGTCGTCTTCAGCAGTATAGCACTGTTGTGCCAACCTTGATTGATTTATTGGTTTGTGCTCAAGTCCTGGAAGGGTACTTAAACTCAGAAGCAAGAGTGTTGACAACTGAACTATATTACAATTTGATCAGCCTTGTTCTTATTGAAGGGACAGTGCAGGTTCCCCTGAATAGAGGCCTCCTGCTCCTAATTTGTGCATGTGTGTGTAATCTGAGTGGATTGAAATGACTAACCTAACTAATTTATTTGTTTGATACACAGAGGCGTTGTGCAATTATTCAATGCTGTTCAAAAGCATCAAGTTAGTGTGGATAAAAAAATTAAAGAGGTAGGTAGGTCTGAACAAAAACGTGCCAAGTTACTATCCTCTGTCTCAAAGAAAGACTTCATCAGTGTACTCCGAGGCTCGAGACCGAATGTTCATCAGGACTCCGCACCGAGGCCAGTTAATAGTATAAAACAGGTGTGTTGAATTTTGTATTACTGAATACTCATGTTTCTGTTGATCGTGTAGGTTAAGTGATATAGCCACATTTTAAATGGTTCTGTATGTTTATTTATATTTATCTAATCAGGATCATTAAGATCACTAGGATGATTAGGACAGTCTTGTTGAACTTCTTTCCTTGATGGTGCATGCTCCCCAATTATTGTCCGTGAGTTAGGTGCTGCCAACTCCTTAAACTGCTGCAATCCACTCTGTGTAGGTCGGGGAGTTCAGGATTTTGACCCAGCAACCATGAGGAATGGTGATGCATTTCAAAGTGTGCAGTCTTTAGGGAGTTAGGAGTGAGTTACTCACATCAGAGTTCCCCACCTTTGATGTCTTACAGTAGTAGTAATTCCGTTGAATATCAAGGAGATGTAATCAAAATTGCATTCAGCTTCATAGTGATTTGGATTAGCTCAGGTGGAGATTAGATAAAATAAATGTCATGTGGGTGGCTGTTTTCTGTACTCGTGACAAACCCAGCTATTTTCCCATGTATATGTGTGAGGCCACAACAAAAGAACTCTGAGCATATGGACTCTATTCCCTGATCAATTAGTTCCATCCTAAAATTGGTACACAGAACACTGCTTCTCCCTTAATGCTAAAATAATTAGCCTGTGTTTTCTTATGTGCCTGGATAGCTGACAGTCTCGGTATCTTCAGTATGGTTGTGTAGTGGTCTAGGATGTTACAACACCTGGGCAAAGCTCAAGTAGCATGAACAGACAGGTGTCTGGCATCTACAAAATGGTGCTATTGATTTTGTGTAAATGCTTGGGAAGCTACTGTGCATTTTAGAATCAGAGAAAATACAAGTAGGAGTAGGCCATTTAGCCCTTTGAGCCTGTTCCATTGTTCTCTATTATCATGGCTGATCTTTCAATTATCCCGTTCCCAATTTCTCTCCATACCCTGTGATCCCTTGTAGCTCTAAGCACCATATCTAACTCGTTGAAAATATTCAGTGTTTTGACCTCAACCACTTTCTAGGGCAGAGAATTTCACAGGCTCTTCGCTCTCTCTAGTTGACGAAATTTCTCCTCATCTTAGTCCTAAATGGCCTACCCCACATTGTTAGATAGCGATCCCTGATTCTGGGCTCCCCGGTCATCAGCAATGTCCTTCCGGCAATTACCCTGTCCAGTCCTAGTGGTATTTTGAATGTTTCAATAAGGCACCCCCCTTCGCTTCTAACTGATCCTAACTGAGGTCCTAACTGATCCAGCCTCTGTTCAAACATTAGTCTGGCAAACCTTTGTTTAACTCCCTCCAGAGCCATCATTCCTCAAGGAGACCAGAACAACACACAATTTTTGAGGCGTGGTCTGACCAACGCCCTGTACAGTTGCGGGAAGATATCCCTGCTTCTGTATGCAAATCCTTTTGCTATGCAGGCCAACATATACAGCCTTCAGTGCTTGCTGCATCTGCATGCTGACTTTCAGGAACTGATGTACAAGGGCACTCCTTTCCCAATCTATTGCCAATTAGATAATCTGCTTGCCTGTTTCTGTTACCTAAGTGGGTAACTTTGCATTTATCTGTATTATACTTCATCTGCCATGCATTTACCCAGTTGCTCACCATGTCCAAATTTCACCAAAGCATCTCTGCATTCTCCTCACAGCTCATCCTCCCACCCAACTTTGTGTCTTTTGCAAACTTGGAGATATTTTGTTTGGTTCCCTTACCGGAATAATTAATATATTTCTAAATAGCTACAGTCATTTTTGTACAGGTATGCATCTTTGACTAATATTGAGAGTTGTTTGAATGCTTCCTTGTAATGCTCAGCAAAGTTTCTTCTGGCATTGCATCTGGCATGTACCCCCTGTGAGCCTGGAGCACTTCAGTATGAGGAGGATAAGCAGGCAAAGTGTTCACTTTTCCAAACACAATCTCTCTTTCAAGTCTGAGCTTTCTTACAGTAAGGAAAGATCTGTCCCTCAGCACTTGATAGGAGAGGTACCTAAATATTGTAATGTCTCATTAATTAACCATTACACTGTTGGGCTTACAGCAGGAACATATCAGCCCACATCTTCCTTGTCTGTTCTCTAGTTCTGCTGCCGGAACTAGACAGGGTACAGAAGTGGTAGCTTTCCTATCTCTAGCCTGGCAGACATCACCAACCTAGACCAGCAAAGGTAGTGTGGCAGAACTTGGCTGTTGTGTCAGCTTGCTGATGAGCGGGTAGAGGGACACTGGGCAATGAAAGGTGGAATTGTGCTTGCAACTCAAGGTTATTCAAGTTTTTGTTGGAGCCTCTCTCCGTGGTGTGGGTAGACTTAAATGAGGTGATCTTAATCTTGACCCCTACTTTAAAGTAGTCAGTACCCAAGTCCCAGCAGCTGCCTACATAGATATAACTTGCATTATGTCACAACCTCTCTAATTTGAACTTTTTTTTAATCTTCTGCATAGAAGAATTTGATGCATGTCATTATAATTTAATGCAGAATTAGTGAAAAATTCAGGAGTAATTAGACTTTGCATCGTTCTATTCTTTTCATTCGAAAGATGGGTCCCCATGACAGCTGCTTTGTTTTGGAATGTGGTGCACACTTAGATTTTTCTTCCTTCCAACTAAAATGATCAAAGTCTTAAACCAAAGCATCTCATTTCATAAAAAAGTTTGATATTTCTTGAGCTTAGCCTTGCTCAAATTTTAAAATCCGTTGGAACATTTTCTCTTCCCCAACACTTTGTCCCAGCTGTTCAACAGATTTAAAGTTGCATTTTTTTTTTCTGGCCATAACCTTCTAAGCATCTGTCTTTGTTCAAGTGTCATCTGGTCGAAGTTTGAACAACACCTGGATATAGTCTGTAAACCAAGTAGGTCGTGTGGGTCACTATTCCATGTGTGCACTACTTGAGTCATGACAGTATCTCTTGGCCTGAGGTTTTGTAGTTGTTTTTCAAAAGGTATATACAGCATAAAAAATATTGCAGTAAGTGCCAAAATTCAGTTTTCATTTCAAACAGATATGTTTTGGTTCTCAGCTGTACCCATGTAAACATGTTACACTTGACCTTAACACTTGAACAGGGTAGGGTGTGTGCCAGTCAAAAGCTGGAAAAGCTGTGCATGTACTATCAATGAAGAACAACCAGGATATATGGAACCAGGCAGCCTCCTGCTGAGCAATTAGTAAATCTTTATTCAAGAGGTCAATGAACATTACAACCCAGTACAGGCCCTTCGGCCCTCGATGTTGTGCTGACCTGTCATACCTATCTGAAGCCCATCTAATCTACACTATTCCATGTATGTCCACATGCTCATCCAACGACGACTTAAATGTACCTAAAGTTGGCGAATCTACAACTGTTGCAGGCAAAGCGTTCCATTCCCTTACTACTGAGTAAAGAAACTACCTCTGACATCTGTCCTATATCTTTCACCCCTCAATTTAAAGCTATGCCCCCTCGTGCTCGCCGTCACCATCCTAGGAGAAAGGCTCTCCCTGTCCACCCTATCTAACCCTCTGATTATTTTGAATGTTTCAATTAAGTCACCTCTCAACCTTCTTCTCTCCAACGAAAACAGCCTCAAGTCCCTCAGCCTTTCCTTGTAAGACCTTCCCTCCATACCAGGCAACATCCTAGTAAATCTCCTCTGCACCCTTTCCAAAGCTTCCACATCCTTCTTATAATGCGGTGACCAGAACTGTACGCGATACTCCAAGTGCAGCCGCACCAGAGTTTTGTACAGCTGCAGCATAACCTCTTGGTTCCGGAACTCGATCCCTCTATTAATAAAAGCTAAAACACTGTATGCCTTCTTAACAGCCCTGTCGACCTGGGTGGCAACTTTCAAGGATCTGTGTACATGGACACCGAGATCTCTCTGCTCATCTACACTACTAAGAATCTTACCATTAGCCCAGTACTTTGGCTTCCGGTTACTCCTACCAAAGTGCATCAAATCACACTTGTCCGCATTAAACTCCATCTGCCACTTCTCCGCCCAGCTCTGCAGCTTATCTATGTCTCTCTGCAACCTACAGCATCCTTCGTCACTATCCACAATCCGCTGACCTTAGTATCATCTGCAAATTTACTAACCCATCCTTCTACGCCCTCATCCAGGTCATTTATAAAAATGACAAACAATAGTGGACCCAACACTGACCCTTGTGGTACACCACTAGTAATTGGTCTCCAGGATGAACATTTCCCATCAACTACCACCCTCTGTCGTCTTTTAGCAAGCCAATTTCTGATCTAAACTGCTATATCTCCCACAATGCTATTCCTCCGCATTTTGTACAATAGCCTACTGTGGGGAACCTTATCGAACGCCTTGCTGAAATCCATATACACCACATCAACCGGTTTACTCTCATCGACCTGTTTGGTCACCTTCTCAAAGAACTCAATAAGGTTTGTGAGGCACGACCTACCCTTCACAAAACTGTGCTGACTATCCCTAATCAATTTATTCTTTTCTAGATGGTTATAAATCCTATCCCTTATAACCTTTTCCAACATTTTACCAACAACTGAGGTAAGGCTCACTGGTCTATAATTACCAGGGTTGTCTCTACTCCCCTTCTTGAACAGGGGAACCACATTTGCTATCCTCCAGTCATCTGGCACTATTCCTGTAGACAATGACGAGTTAAAGATCAATGCCAAAGGCTTGGCAATCTCCTCCCTGGCTTCCCAGAGCATCCTAGGATAAATCCCATCCAGCCCAGGGGACTTATCTATCTTCACCCTCTGTAAGATTTCTAATACCTCTTCCTTGTGAACCTCAATCCCACCTAGTCTAGTAGCCTGTATCTCAGTATTCTCCTCGACAACATTGTCGTTTTCTAGAGTGAATACTGTTGAAGAAACCTATATCATCACAATTTCATGCCTTTTGCTCGCTGATTGCATGGAATAATTGGGCTGGATCTTGCTCAAGTTGGGCATCTCCTGGCATGCATCAAAGCTGACAATTTATGTCCATTCAAGTTGTTCAATTCAAATTTGCTTCCAAGTAGAAGGGCACTTTGAATTTGGAAAATAAGAGACACAGATAATTCTGTTTTTAGTATGTTATTGCTCGTTTGCACTTAAATTCACAATGGAATCAGTTGTGAATGCTACTAATTTATCTATTTTTATGAACATGCATTTTGTTCAATAGCTGATGACATGCTTTAAAACCCCATAAAACCTGCTGCCCATGTTAGAACATTTATTGATGCGATCTTTATTTAGATTCTTACTGCAACTTTCTGAGAAGAGAGAACAATTTCCCATTCACAAAGGAGAAATTATTAATTAATATTTTTCCCATTCACCTAATTTTGAACTTTGACAATAATGCTGGAGGTTAGCTCAGCATTTTGGGTTTCTGATCTCAAGTCAGAGTCTCAGCTTTCTGTGGAGAATTAGTATCCCACCAAACAATGACAGATTTCCTTTTGTCACGTGAGTATTTGCTGCTTTAAAACTCACAGTAAAATTATATATAAGTTTGTTTCAGCCACTTCTGTTTGATATGGTATCGACTCATCACCCTTGGTGACTTGGAATTATATTGTCACTCCTTCACTATCAGAACACTCAAACTCTGTCCCCAACAGTATCATTGTACACTTAGACCAAATGGACTGCAACTGTTTAAGAAGGTGGCTCACCATCACATTCTCCAGCGCATTGAGGGGTGGGCAATAAATGCTGATGTGCCAGCAACACCCACATTCTCTGAATAAATCTAGAAGTCCACTTTTCTCCCAAGCATACAAAGGTGTATTGTAGTGCAGAGACCTTGTGCAAGTCGATGAGAGCTAAGGTTGAGGTTCTTTCAAGTGTGCAGAGATACTTTTTTGAGTTTGTCGATTGAGCCTTCGCTTCTAAGCATCCCCTAATCACAACATAGATGCACACTACATGCTATATCATGATTGTCACACTACTTGAAAGTGTGGAGCTTTGGCAACTGCTTGAGTCTTTGCATTGCAATCAAGAAAAGTTCTGCATTTAAGATTTGAACTTGTATTCCAAATATTCAAACATGAACTTTTCTAGCCACAAGCTTGACTTCTGTTATAACTTTGGCACTCTAAACGTGAGAAAAATCTATTCTTGATAAGAACTAAAGATACTACAATAGTAACTGTTACCATTGGGAATGTTTGAATTGTCCATTCGATTCCTTTTGAGACAGCACAGGTAGTACCCAGAATAATAACAAATTACAAAATAATAACAACAACGATTAGCCAGTTCTTGAGGATGGTAATTGGAATGCATTAGATTCTCGGGCAGTTTGGGAAAAGGATGCTAAAATTGTTTCAAGGCATTTGCAAGGCAATTCACTGCTTTGTGACACTGATTATTTGGACAGATGCTGTTTCTGATCACTGCTGGCCATGCTTAGAACAATGGTTTAGTTTTGTACTGTGCACTATTCACACCTCCTATGCTATCAAAGCCTGTTATCTGAGCGGCCACGTTATTATTTTCAGCCACTTGGGCCTGTCCTTCAGCTGATTGAGCAAAATGCTAGCTGAATATGTTGTAATCTCCAACAAACCAGTGTGTATCTTTATCATTTGAAGAGTAGATCTGAACCCAGTTAATAAAAAATGGTAGAGGCCATTTATAGTGACATCAACTGCAATTTTTAAGGTATAAATCATCACGTGCCAACATGTTGGACTTATTGCTCTCAGATCTAGCAATCAGCAATATGACTAGGTATTTTACCTATTCTTCTGTACCATAGAGTTCATCAGCTACTAGGAACTGAAATGAATGTTTTATTGCTTTCATGGGGCAAAACAAGCAATTAACGACTGTCCTTAGTTTCCCTTCAGAAGATGTTGACACACTACATTTTGAATGTTGCAGCCTTTCTGGTGAAGATACTTTGTGTTCTCACAGTATGTTCCAAGATTTTGAATGATGAAAGAATGTGATTTTTTTTTACAAATCTGTTAGTGTGAATTCGAGGGAGATTTGGAAGTGATCATGTTTTGTCCATCATTCTTTGAGATTGATCTGTATTTCAACCCTCATCGAGTAAATTTTAATACCCTTGCCTAACAAAGATCTATTAGTGATAACAAGGTGTAGAGCTGGATGAACACAGCAGGTCTAGCAGCGTCAGAGGAGCTTCTCATCCTGCACCTTTGTTGCTGCTTGGCCTGCTGTGTTCATCCAACTCTACACCTTGTTATCTCAGATTCTCCAGCATCTGCAGTTCCTACTATCTCTGAACAAAGATCTATTAGTGTTAGATTTTAAATTTCCAATTTGCCTCACCTCAGATTTTATTCTGTCTTGACAAGGCCAGCATATTAGTCAAGGCAGCTAATATTTTTTGTCTTGATAAAGGAGATACTCGTCTGTGGTTTTAAGTTTGCTAGCAACAGGAGACAATAGCATTCTTATTTATCATTGTCAGCAACTTCAGTGTTCTGCATAATTTGCAACTGTATCTGGCAAAACCCTGCAGTCTAATGTATTCAGATCAATAAAAGTGGTCCAATTCCCTTCGGTTTTAATGATTTTCTACAAAATTATAGCAATTTCACTGATAACTAACAATGAAATTAGTTATGGAAAATTTGAGTGGTTGTTACAGCACTTCACCTTTCTCAAGTTTTAAACACTACTTCCCTGTCTCTATCCTAACACATTTTGCAGTCACCTGAATCTCTTACTGTTGGATGCTGTAGTTCAATTACCGAGTGACAGATGCAGGAAAGGCATTGTGGATCTGATGTCATGACTACATGCCAAATAATGTAGTTGTAAAGGGTTGTCTCTTTATCCAACAAGGATGATGGTCATAAAGAGACATCAACAGCTGAAACAATAACAAAATGTCAAAAGTACTTTATTGGTAATGATATAGAGGGGTGGTTGTATCTTAGTGGTATTATCTCTGGATTATTAATTCAGAGATCCAGGTAATGTTTTAGGGACCCAAGTTTGAATCCTGCTACGGCAGATGGTAGAATTTTGCTTCAGTAAAAATAGCGAATTGAGTCAAATGATGACCACTAAATTGTTGGAAAATCCGATTTGATTCACACATGTCCTTTTGGGAAGGAAACTGCCACCCTTACCAGGTCTGGCTTATGTGTGACTCTAGTCTCACACCTGAGAGGTTGGTTCCTAAATGCTGTCTGACAAATGGATGGGCAATAAATGCTGGCATTTACAAACAACAGTTCCCATGTCCTATGAGTGACTTTTTTGTTTAAATCTGATGCAAGTGCTATATAGTTGAAAGCTATTTTTCCCCAGTTTCATCTAGTTTTCCAGTTACTGCTTGATTGCATCATTTAATGACTTTGTATCATATTTATGTTAGACTGTTTCTAAAATATAACTTATTTGTTTGAATCGCTGCTGACCTGGATACAATTGATTCATTGTTTCCTTAATATCATTATTAGTCAGAACCATTGAATAATGATCTAGTTAGGCGTGATGCGTCCTTTGTTTGGGATGTACTCTTATTTGTAATTGTAGAATTTTTTTGGAAGCTTGGCCAGACAGGTACATATGTTTTTTCCTAATTCCTTTTGGGGATGGTTAATGGTACCTTATTGAAATGTTCATTTTTGTTTTTTTTCTATAAAATAGTATAAGTAATTTCCAGCAAAGTATGGTAACTAAAATGTTGAGCATGCGATGGGGATGTCATGCTTGTGTATCTGTTTCTTTCTCATTTTCATGCAGAGAAACACTGTGTATGGTTTGAGGGTTGACTGTTTATTTTGTGAAGTGTTGTGATTGAAAGAACTGTGGGCTGGAGTCAAATATTTGCTTTCATGGCTTGAAAATATAGTCTTTTTGCAGGTTCTGTATGCCCAGATGGAAGTGATTACCTTTGAGTGTAGGCCAGAATAGTTTTTAAAATCTTAACTTAAGGTGTCTTTTTCTCTAAGTGACTTTGGACTTGACAATTTTTGAGGCACTTTGATACTGTACAGAAGTAGGCGAGAAACAAAGTTATATTTAAATTGGGCACTTGTTCCCTTGTAACTGCTTATTTACCCTGAGGTTTAGTAAGTTTTTTTTTAGGGCATTGTGTGTCAAAACTAAGACTTCATTAAATTGTGGAAGGTTTTTCCAAAAGAAGATTGGGTGTTGCAATTAAATACTTTGAACTCTACAGCTTAGCTTATGTTGCTAATACTGAAATATTTGGAAAGATTTGATGTGTTACCTAGCAACACAAAAGGAATGGGTTTTGCTGAGCTCATTTCTGTATAATTTAGTTAGGTGTGGGCCAATGTAGAATATTTTGCACTGTAAAAATCAGTAAATAAAGCAGCTGAGTCACAGTCGTGTATAAATGCATCAGAAATCACTATGGATGTAAATTTGAATAAGTTACACAATCCATTGAATCAGCTTATACAATTTCAGTATTTGTTAGAGAGAGTTCATTTTGATGACTTAAGTTGGCAGCATTTCATCATTAGAAACAAAAGTTTACACAAGTCTATTGACTATGTTACCACTGTTTTCAGGACATTTATGACCTGGATGGTAAAAGTCCATCAAAGCAATGTTTTAAGTTGGCATTCTGCACAGTTTCACTAGCAGTGTACTGCAGGACCTCAATGTAAATTGTGGAGGAGATGCTTGCTTTGGGCATCAAGTGGTGTGATATCGGCAATGTGCTCAACCAAAGTAACAGTCTGGAGTCCACACCCGTTCCAGTTTCATTTTGTGTTTGCGAACTGTGGGCCTCCAGCAAGCTGGATTATTTGTTTTCAACATGGAAAAATGTCACAGATTGGCCTGTAGAGAGGGTGGGGATTGTGATTACTGAGAAGTGGCTAGACAGAGCTGGAAGAAAGCTGGAGGATTTGAGACGGTATTTCCACTGAATCCACTTAAAAAAAAGTGAAACTACTTTTTGGAGTGGCTTCCAGTGATCTCTTTAAGGATAAGTGATTGGGTATCTAGCTGCTAAGAAGGATGGAACTTGTCTAGGAATGCATGCTGCACTCCTTTTTAAACATTGATGCAATGTTGTATACCAGGCACAGACCCCAGCTGAACAACTTCCTACCTGTTTTGAACAGAAATGTTGAGCGTCCATTAAAGGCTTGCCTGAAATTTGATTAAGACAGGCAAGTGGATTTTGGTGTCCATGCTAAACTTTAGGTTGCTAATTGCTTGTTTTTAAACACAAAATGGATGGCCACCATTTGAAGTTCTGCCCGTTCGTGTTGGTTTATGAAAAGAGCAGCTCTGAGCAAGAACCTAAAACACTTTGTAGTATTAAGTGCCCTGCAGATTGAATAGTAAGTGCCATAGTAGCTGAAGTGCCCATCTTACATTAGCTCCTTTAGCTTTCTTGAGGTTCCCGCTTCCAGTGAAAACAAAGTTTAGTAATTACCACTGGATTATATTCCTTGCAACTGATACAAACTTATAATTAATTTAATAGAAAATTGTGTTACTAACTTCAAATATTCAAAATGATTGAAGTGGTTATACAAATAAATGAAACAATATAATTCTTTTAGGTTAAGCAAATGATGCTTTGCACAATCTTGTTCAACATGAAATCCAGCTGGCTTTGAATAAATTTTCAACTAATTCATGGTTAGCCAGCTACTAAGCCAAGGACTCAAACTGCATAATTGTGCCTGTTGTTTGTTTTCTGTTCAACAGAATCTAAACAAATGCGTAAATATATATACTGTACTTTCACTAGCCAGCCTATTGGTGCCTAAGGGATTGCATCAGCATATCTGAGGAGAACTGACCATTATGTGAAAGTAGTGAGTCATTTTGTTAAATTAGCCTTTTGATTTTTTTTAATTGTATTGACGAATTGGCTCGCTTTTATTTTCTGTTCATCCTTTTTGTCATGTTGCTCTGACCAGGATCTGACTAGCTATCAGCATATGTAACAATAGGTACGGATAAATGTTTTGTAATTATTATATGGATGAAACACTTAAGAAGAACTTGCCAAAATCCATTTTTAGTAACTGTGGTTGTTCAGTTGGTTGTTCTAATTAGTATACGTCAGTTGTATTACTGAATCTCCTTTGCTTTCACTTCAACACCATCTGTTATTTCTTAGTGGAAATAAACAGCTAGAGCTATTCACCGGTTCCTTAAAAATCTGATAAACACTTGCCTCATTGCAATATATTCTGCAGAATTTAACACAGTCTCAAGAGAAAACTGAAAGGTATAAATATAAGGGGTAAATAATTACAATTAATATTTGAACGTACTCTTCCAATTCCAGAATGTTCTATGATATTTATATATTTGTTAGGAGATAATTTGATTCATTTCTTAAAATGTCAGACTTCTGACTGAATGAATAATTTTGGATTTTATTAGCAGTTTCTTTTGGTGAACTTGAGACTGGCTATTCATACTACCTGCCCAGTCAATTTGCCTCATCTTTTTATAACCACAAATACTTTGAAACATCCACATATCCAACATAACAGGCTGTTACAAATCCTAGCACACCTGATATCAAAAAGCATATGAAAAGGTAATAAAACCAATATTTCAAGATTTTAGTATTACTCCTGCTTCTAGAAGGACAGGTGGGGGCTTTCTGTCCAGATTTGGTGGGTTTGCAAGACGGTACAGCTGAAGTCCGTTCGCTCAAAGCAATATTTAAAGGATTCTGTGAAGTTTTAATTTGAGAGCTATCAAGTAAGGAATACCTAGATTGAGTAGAAATATGCCAGAGAAATTCTTAAATAAAATATGAATGATGAGGTTTCTTATCAGAATTGTGATTTCTTGAACTTTTACCAAGGTAGGAGAAATCCTAGAATGAATGTAAGCAACAAAATCTAATTCGTGCTAAGTTTAATAAGTTCCTGTACATTTTGAGCAAGATTCATTGAGAATCACTTATGATGGTATAAGATGGCCTTGTATTTAGTAAACAGTACTAAATAGGTTTATTGTTAGTTATGTTAAGCAGATAATTGAAATGTCTTGAGTTCCAGGCAGTGATGGGTCCACTCAAAGGGTTTCAGTGCTAGTAATGCCTGGTAGTAGTTTCAAACATGAGAACCAACAAAGACGCAGTGAAATATTTCAAGAAAATGTGATGATCATCAAGTTTACATGATGTCCTCAACAGAAGTTAATGTTGAGACATTTTGGTTTTCTTCAGAACCATGTTTAGATCACAGAAGACAAGTAGACATCTGTCACAGGTCAAATTTGAATTTAATGTTCTAATCTGAGATGAAACCACAAATGGTTTAGTAATGATCGGATTACTAACTTCAGCCTTTCCAACAGTATAGATTATATATATTTTATGCTTTAGAGCTGTATAATTCCTCTTACTTATAACATCCTAATGTGCACAGAAGGAAACTAGTACATTTTTATGACTTTGCTACACTGGATAAACCAGAAAATTGTTAATAAAGTGAAGAAAAATGTAGTTGTACAGACTGGGTAGAAGAATAGCCTCACCATATGTAAATCATTCTTTCAGACATTAAGCTAAAACCAAACCCCTTGTTTGGTAGCTTATGAAAGCTATGGATCCCATGGCAATGATTGATAAGCAGAAATTTGCTTTGTCCTAGCCAACATTCCTTCCCCAACTCGTAACACCATTGAAAATAAATGAACTGATCATTCATCTCATAAATATTTGTGAGAAACTTTTTTCTAAAACAGCTGCTATATTTATAATGTTTCAAAAATAATTCCTTGTATGATTTGAGATTTTAGATTGAACCTACTTCATAAAATCAAAGTTGCTTTTTAAACTTCACAGGAGAAGAACAACTCCAAAAATGTGACATATAGAAACTGTGTTTTAAATGAATTACGCTTGTGAAATTTGAACTTGATCTTGGGATCTCCTAGACATTTGTGTGGTTAAAATGTGTGGAGTTTGTACATTCTCCCAGTGTCTATGTGGGTTTCCTCTGGAGATATGCAGGCTAGGTGGGTTGGCCATGGAAAATTGCCCGTAGTGTTGAGGGATGTGTGGATTTGTAGGGGTGTAGGTCTGCGTGGGATGCTCTGAGGGTCGGTGTGGACTTGTTGGGCCGAAGGGCCTGTTTCCACACTGTCGGGATTCTAAAACAAAAATGAGCTTTTAATCTCGAGCATCAGCATTTGCTTTGTAATGCCACAGGTATGTTTCATGTATCAACTTAGTATCAATATGATTCAATTAGTAGCAACTCTGCTGTATCAGAGGCTTTGTGTTCAAGTCTCACTCCAGGGCTTGATGAAATAATCTAGGTTATCGCTCAGTGCAGAAGTGGTATGTTTTTGGATATGTCATTCAACTGACAGCTTACCCTGAGCCGTTTTTGCAGGGTATCTTAGCTGCTAATCTTTCCTGAACCAAAAGAACCTAAAAATCTGGCTAATCATCTCATTATTTTAAAGCTCTTGTTGCACTAAGATATTTTTCAGGAGCATGTTGAAATGCAATTGAAACAAAGTACTGGAGAAATTCAGCACATCTGGGAGCATCTATGAAGCGATAAGTAGTGAATGTTTTGGGTCAAATATGAAATATGACTTTGCAACTGAATTTCAATGCTGAGAGAGCTTTGCAGTGGGCTTGAAACATGAACTGTTTCCCTCTCCACAGACAATACCAGACCTACTGAGTTTCTTGAGTTGGATGTGAATATAGGAGGCATGCTTAGTAAGTTTACAGACGACACCAAAACTGATGGAATAGTGGACAGTGAAGAAGATTACCTCAGAGTACAATGGGACCTTGATCAGGTGGGCCAAGGAGTCGTAGATGGACCTTAATTTCAATAAATGTAAGCTGTTGCATTTTGTTAAGGTAAATCAAGGCAGGACTTGTACTGTTAATGGTAGGGCACTGGGGAGTATTGCCGAGCAAAAGGATCTAGGGGTGCGGATGCATTTTCCTTGGAACGTGGAGTAGCAGGTAGGCAGAGTGGTGTAGAAGGTATTTTGCATGCTTGCCGTTATTGGTCAGTGCATAGAGTAAAAGATTTGGTTGTCAACGTGTAGCTGATCAAGATGTTAGTTTAATCACTTTTAGAATACTGCATTCAATTCTGGTCTCCTTGCTGTAGAAAAGATGTTTTTAACCTTGAAAGGTTTCAAGAAAAAAATTGCAAGGATGGTGTTGGGATTGGAGGGTTTGTACTAAAAGGAGAGGCAAAATAGGCTGGGGCTTTTTTTCCCTGGAATGTCAGCGGCTGAGCAGTGACTTTATAGAGGTTTATAAAATCATGACAGGCATGGATAGGGTTAATAACCATTTTTTTCCACAGGTAGGGGAGTCCAAAATTAGAGTGTATAAGTTCAAGGTGAGAGGGGTTAAGTGTAAAAGGGATCTGATGGGCAATTTTTTTCATGTGGGGTAGTACATGTACAGAACAAGATGCCAGATGATGTGCTGGGGGTAGGTTTAATTACAACATTTAAAAGGCATCTGTACTTGAACAGGAAGGGTTTAGAGGGATACGGGCCAAATGCTGCCAAATGGGATTAGATTGGTTTGGGACATCTGGTCGGCGTGGATGAGTTGGGCCACAGGATCTGTTTCTATGATGCTTCCTGTTGTTATTTCAGATTTCAAGTGTCAGCAGTAGTTTGCTTTTATTATTTTGAAATGCATTCCTTCAAAGACTGGGTTTTATTCCAAATTGTTGTTCAAAATTAATGTTTAAGATTACAATTTGCTGCAAAAGGTTTTAATATTTTGAATAATTTTTATAGGAAGTTGTCTAACCTAGGCTTGAAGGAACGACTTCAAAATTGAATGCAATTACAGGTTATTTGTTAGTTATCAATTTGAAGAAGAGCCCAATACTACATTGGGTACGAAGTAAGAAGACAACTTGACATAGGTAGGAGGGCATTGAATACCAATTTAGCTGGTGAAAGCTTGTTGATCTGCAAAATTGACTTTGTTTTGCTTCACAGTTGCTACCTGACCTGAATATTTCTGGCATTTACTATTTTTATTTCAAATTTCTAGAAAAGCGTAGAGCCTAGATCTATCTTTGTCTATGACTTTGAACGTGGAGCTTGATGTTTCACTAATCAGTAGAAGCCATGAGTGATCCATTCATGATTTTTCTTTCATTTTTTTAAAAGAATTAGACTTATTTTAGTGCAGAACAAAATTTGAGGACTGTTGATTTTAAACAAGTTATTCATGCCTTTCTTAGCTAGTAAGACATAAAGTTACCAGGTAGGAGATAGTCTTCGATCTCTTGTTGGCTTCACACATGGTTTTAATGTGAGTTGTGGTGGTCGGCCTCTCCGATTAGCAGCAAGAGAAAGAAAAAAGTCTTGTAACTGGCTGCTGATCAGAGCAACTCCAACTGTTGCGCTTTGCATTTGATCTGTTCATGAAGTTTTGGCATGGATCCTGATACAAAGGAAAGAATGTCAAGTATAGAGCCATGAACCAAACTAAACTATTGGAAAAAAACATGCTGCAGGAGATCAGTAAAATTACTATTCTTGTCATTGAAAAATCTAATTAAAATATGTTGTGCGGTATGAAAATCCTTGGCTCAAAAAAAAATGTTAACCAAGCTGGTTGTTTTGCATTTGTCAATGGGATTTTTCAGGTAATTGTAAACCAAGTCCATTTGCTTGACAGATAGGAATTTTCCAATTACCAATGGGCACGCACTGCAGAACCACCCAATTATGTTGTTCATTTTTTTTTTCCTTCAAACTAAGCAATCTGGAACTGGCAGCTACTACAGATCAAACCACTCATAGCCTCTTCATTATATTCAGTCCTTATTTTCCTTCCATCAGATCAGCGTGTACATTATAAGTAACATTGCAACTTAATACATGCTTCTGTGAAAAGAAAATATTAAATAAACTCTTAAAATTATTTAATGGTGGAAATTCTTGCACGAGGTTTTCCTATGTAGATCTGAGTTTGACGTTTCATGGGAGGCAACAATCCAGAGAGAGATTTTCCCCTCTTCAGTGTTTTACATAGATTCAGTCATTAAATAAAACAGCTGAAGTTATATTATTCCAGGTAAAGTTTTCTTGGTGCTGTGAAGTGATGTTTGATTCAGAACAAAGAGGTCATTGGCTTTGAAATCATTCGCAAAAGAATGATACTGGCATTTGTTACGTTGACAGCGGCCCACACTTTTAACATGGGCTTTTTTGTATGACAGCTTATTGCAATTAGAGATCCATTTCAGTCTGCTGTTCTCAACAGTGGATCTGAGACATGTAACATGCCTTTAACCAATCAGATTGGCAGTCTCAAATAAGACTTCTCCATTTGTAAATTAGAATATACAGTATAAAACCATGCACAGTGAGAAGATAGGAGATGAGTTTGAGCAACACAAAGGCTTGAACATTTTTACATTTTCAGCACTTAAGCTGAATAGTTGTAAATTTTCAGAGACAAAAATGTTGTTTGGTATTAGTTTAAATTTATCGCGTCACTAAAATGCTTGACTCTCATATATCTGGTGGATACCCTTCATGTATATTTGAGTGCTGAATGTCTAGATGTATTGGTGTAATGAGACTTACGGAGCAGTAGACCAAGTTTGACAGCAGTTTGCCGACTTCCCATTTTAGCAGCATGTCTTACTGCACATAACACTCCGAATGCCAGTAGTCGTTGAGATGCTTAAATGATTGAATTGCAATTCCATTGTGCACAGATCTAATTTAAGGTTTTGGAGTAGATCTGTGGCTCGAGTTGTGGGTGTTGAGGTTGGTTGACTCGCCGTGCTGGTTTGTTGTTCTGCAGACATTTTGTTACCATGCTGGGTAACATCCTCAATGCAGCCTCCACTGAAGCATCGGTGTGTTTTCCTGCCTGGTTTTTAAACTCTGGGCTCCATTGTGATGGATTGCCTCACTTTCGGGTTTCCTCCATAGTAGAATGTATATGGGGTCGAGTTCAATGTGTTTATTAATAGCCTGCTTCATGGAGTGCCATGCTTCCAGGAATTCTCGTGCTTGTCTCAGCCTAGCCTGTCCCAGGATCTTGGTGTTGTCTCAGTCGAAGTGGTGGTTCTCCTTGTCCATGTGGATTGAGATGAGTGAGTATTGGTCGTGTCTTTTTGTAGCCAGTTAGTGTTCATGTACTCATGTTGTTAGTTTCCTTCCTGTTTGTCAGATGTAGTGTTTCTTGCAGCCTCTGCAGGGGATCTTATAGATGACATTGGTCCTGTCCATGTTGGGGAGTGGGTCTTTAGTTCGGTGAGCACTTGTCGTAAGGTTGATGTGGGCTTGTGTGCCACTCTGATGCCTGGCAGTCGTAGAAGTCTTGTGGTGAGTTCTGATGTGTTCCTGATGTAGGGTAGGGTGATGAGTGTGTCGGGGCGTGTAAAATCTTTCTGATGCTGTTCCTGTAGACATCTCCTGACCCAGTTCTTTGGATATCCATTATCCTTGAGTACTTGGAAGAGGTATTCCTCCCTCCTCGTGGCGTAGTTCCATGTTGCTGCAGTGTGTTGTTGCCCTTCTAAATAATGTTCGCACACAGCTTCGTTTGTGTGTGCTGGGATAGTTACTATTGAAGTTCAGTACCTGGTCTGTGTGTGTGGCTGTTCGGTGTATTTTTGTTTGCAGTTCCCCATTTGGCTTTCGCTCTACTATGACGTCCATGAATGGGAGTTGTTTGTTCTTCTCCTCTGTGGTGAATTTAATTCCAGTGAGGGTGTTGTTTATGAGTTTGTGTCTCTTCTAATTTGGTCCATTTAATGATGACAAAGGTGTCGCCTACGTAGCGTATCCATAGTTTAGGTTGGATTTGCGGAAGGGCAGTCCTTTCCAGTCTTTGCATCACTTCTGCTATGAGTCCGGAGATAGCCGATCCCATGAGTGTCCCATTGATTTGCTCGTATATTTGGCCATTGAAGGTGAAGTGGGTGGTCAGGCATAGGTCCAGTAGTTTAAGCATGTTGTCCCTGGAGGTGGTTTCACTGGGGTCGTGTTCTTGTTCAAGTAGTGTTGTCGTTGTTTCCCTTGCTAGTGGTATGTCTATTGGTGTGAATAGGGCGGTGACATCAAACAATATCATGGTCTCTTAGTCCTCTATCTTTATGTCTTTGAAGGAGTTGAGGAATTCTTGGGCTGAGTGGATAGAGTGGGGTGATTTGTTGACCAGGTGCTTGAGTCTTCTTTGTAGTTCTCTGGCTAATCTGTGCAATGAAGTGGACAAGGAGAACCACGACTTTGACTGGGACAACACCAAGATCCTGGGACAAGCTAGGCAGAAACAAGCACGAGAATTCCTGGAAGCATGGCACTCCATGAAGTATGCTATTAATAAACACATTGAACTTAACCCCATATAAATATTCCACTATAAAGAAGACTGAGTCTGTACTGAGGATGTTACCAAGCATGGTAACAAAACATCTGCGGAACAGCAAACTAGCTCAACGAGCCAACTAACCTCTAAGATCTCATTTCTAAAAGAGAAAATAGTGAATATATATATTATGCTCATGCAGATATTCAAGCAAAACCAGGAAGATTTAGAGGAAGTGGAGAAGGCTGGGGTTCCGCATCTGTAAAGATGTTGAGACCAAGCAGCCCTGTTCAAGAGAATGAAGATATTGTAATTCTACATGATTACAAAGTCCTAGGCTCAACTTTTGATCTGCACTGCATTGACTGGTGTCATGAAGGTAGCACTTGGATGTTAGTTTTAGGATAGAATAGAAAATTCACCAGGACTGTTGCTGTTGATCACTGTTTCTGGTGAGTTAATGTACAATCCTGGGTGAACAGTGCTTGTGTGAAGATAGAATCTGAGTAGTTTACGATGTCCTTGGGAGTAGAGAACCCAATGTCATTCATCATCTAGGCACATACGAAGAACAGCAGCTTTGCCATGATATTAAAATTCCAGGTTTCACTTGTGCTAACATCTCTTGGAGAGATGTTAGCGCAAGTGAAACCTGGAATTTTAATTTTTTTCTAAATTTATGACTCTTGCTGTTCTTGAATCCTTAATGACAATTATGATTAAAATGTGTTTTCCACATGCTAGGTGTAGTCACTGCATGACTTTGTGTGGTTATAAATTTCACACTTTCACAGACGTTTGTTGACTGCACAGTAGCTATAATTCTTACACAACCCCTCCATATTTCAACCTGACGTCACCTGGTTATTTAGCATTCCTCAGCAGAATCTTAATGAACCTAATCCAAATCATGCCTCTTTCACATGGAATTCAGTGTCATAGGATGAAGATATTAATGTTGACTCCACTATTCTCTATCCTGAGCCGTGGATATACTAGTGGGATATTGTCGATTTGTCAAGTTCAAAGGAGCACCTCAAATGTCGAGTTTGAAAAACTCAAGGGACATTATTTGATTCTTAATTTACATAAATGCATGTAACTCTTGAAGGGTGCCCAAGTTCAAGGTTTCCTGTGAACCTTGCTTAAAAAGTATGTCTTTCTTTTGATTTTGATTAAATTAAGGACCAAGGCTTCATGACTGATAAGAGTTGCAGGTCGGTGAGAATGTTCAAGAGCTGGTATGTTGCAATTACAGAGTCTTACTTTAGCTGCCGTTTTTAGTTTCCACGTTCCCCTTCAAACACATTTGAACATTTTTTATATATATAAAGACTTTAGTCTAAAACGAAACTAACTAAGCTGTCTTTACTGTTTGTGCTGTGAATTCTAATAGACTGTAAAACCCTTTACTTGCGCTTAGTGCAGTGGGCGGGTGAAATCGTTGATTAATCGTGTAATGCTAAGAGGTACCTCAGAGTGGCGCTCCGGCTCTACCTTAATCCTTTCAGTATTTCGGAATTCTGTTCTGGCCAGTTGTAAAATTCTACACAACTATTGTATAAATAGTAACTCTTAAGGAAAGGGAGTTGAGGGGAACTCTCAACTGATTGCAACTACTGAGCCGGATGCCTCTAGTTTTAAAGACAAATATAGGAAATGTTGTGTGAGATTGTTTCCGCTTGAACCAGTGGAGCGCAAAAGAATGAATTAGTAGCACGATAACGACCTCTGACGCGTCCAAATAAAGATCAATATTACAGTAATCAAACCTCCTTAAAACCAGCTTTGTGCCATATGAGGCATTGTAGCACATAAAGGGATTTTGGTTCAGCGATCAAAAGGAATATAGTATCTGGTTTCAAAGGGCTTATGAAATCCATGCTCTGTATCTGACTGATGTGCCAGGAAATATTCTAATGAGCCAGCACCTGGGGGTTAAAAAATTACATCAGATGCGTATTCGGAGTTGGTGAAAAAGTGAATCATTTCTGCTCATCTGTGCGTTTGATTACATTTATCATGTGGTCTATTTCAGGTTAAAGTTAAATCAGAAGACAGTACAGCATGGAACATATTACGCGATGACTTCATGATGGGAGCTACAATGAAGGATTGGGATAAAGAGAGTGATGAGGAGGCAAATGGTGACGTTGCTGAGAAAAGTGATTCAGCCCGATGAACCCTGTGCTCATTAGTACTACTTGGCGTAAACCAAACTGGAGTAATACTCATTCTGTGAATGCAATAGATTTTGTATATGGGAACGAGTTGCCTCTTTAATAAAGTGTTTTCTTTTTCAAAGTATTGTTTTAAAAGTGGTCTGAATGTGGGGTACAGATCCCTTCAAAATGGAAGGGCGAAAATCTGGAATTCAGCAAAAGAATTTGTTCATTTGATGTTATTTTAAATAGAATTAAAATGTGTTGATCCAGAGTCCCGTTTGTATGTTTATTTTATTCTGCCCTCGAAATAAACAGCACTTCAGTGTCTAGCAAAACATGGGGGTGGGGGGGGTGTCCTCCGGCCACGAGTAGTAATTAAGTAATGGGACAAGAAACCGAGAGATCGCTGGAATCCACAGAGTAATGAGGGGAAAGGCCATTGAGGAAACAGGACACCTGCAATAATTCATTCCTCACTAAGTCTTCATGTTAGGTAGTGAGCATCGCCTGTGTAGTTCGACCCGGTTTCCACTTTGAGGCATTAGCACGACTTCCTGCTGTGTTCAGGTATTGATAGTTGGAAATTGATATTTTGAGGTAGATCAGCACAATGACTTTATCAGCTCTACAGTGTTATTTTTTGCAGCGAGAGAGATGTGAAAATGGCTCATTTGACCTTTACTTGCTCTACATTGGCAGCTAATGGTGATTTAGAGGCTCCGCTGTATTCAGTAAATGCTGGGAACCCCAGGGCGATGCTGCCGACCCTCAGCTGCTGGAGGGAGGTTGCTGGAGAAACTAGCATTTACTTTGTGTGCTTTACTTCACTGCACGTTTCGGAAGGAGAATTCCAGTGGTGCTGCCGAGTCTGAATCACTTTATTTTCCCCTACGACGTGGAAATATTTGTCCAACTGTCTGTTGGTTTAGAAACCGGACTACTCGTCCAACTGTCTACTCTAATTTTTTGAGTCACGTAGGTAGACCATTTCTCAAGTGATCACAATTGCCTGTCACGAAACTACCCTGAGCCAGAGCAGCACCATTGTGCGGAAAGACAGCAAAAGTGGTGTCCCCTGGGCCCTAGTGCCACTGCTCTTTTCTATTATTTTGCTCGGAAGTCCTGTGTTTTCCGAGGCGAGTTTGTGTTTTGCTTTTTATTAATATAGCTACTACTGGTTGGAAGAAATCGAACAGCTGGCAATTAGGTTGCTTGTTCCTTTTAATGTTAAAATGCCCACGAAGTTATGTACAAGAAGTTTTTTCAGAACTCTACACAGTCTACTTGGAGTGTTTAAAATGTCCCTGAATGGAAAAGTTACAGATGAGAGATGCGCCAGGTCTTCCTGACAGAGTCTTCATTTCTCAGCATGACTCACTCGGCTTGAAGCAAAAGTTCATCTTCAGTGGCTTTCTGTGGAAATCTCTCTGATGCCGGGCCCGTGCTTTGGAAACTAATAATAAAACAAAGGGCGCGTATTTTCCTGAATCCTGGTGCGAGAGGCTACAGAACTGTTTGAGCACAGTATCATTTTTAAGGTGATAAACGCGAACTGCTTTTCTTCCCCTCCCCCCCCCCCAATCCGTCCCATGTCATTTCTGATTGAAGATGATTACACAATCTATTGTTTCTGCAAAAGGAAAATCGCTGGTCGAGTTTTCCAAAGTGACAACTCGGTGGGGGATTGGGAAGGGCAAGAACATTTGCCGATGCTACAAGAGGGACATGCTTTTAGACAAACTTGTCAGTAACACAACACACCCTTCCCCCAATATGTGGCTGTCGCACTGATTGTGTGGGGGTTAAATAACTGTGCAATCTTACCTCACAGGAAAAAACCTATTCCGATATATCGGTTGTTTCTATCTGTGACTGACCAAGAAGGGGGAGGGGATGGAATTGTATCAAAACCCCCGGAAGGACAGTCGATAATAACGCTGCAGATAATTTGTTGTGCAATATTACAGTGTGCTTTAGACGAGCCATTCAACACCGTCTTCTGCTGGCGAGTGTCTCTCTCTCTCCCACACACACACAATACCCTCACCCCGGGAAAGCCCGTTTTGGACAATCCAAGTGTGAGTGCGATGGCCGGGAGCGGAGTGTGTGTGTGTGTGTGTCTGTCTGTCTGTCTGTGGTGGGGGGGGGGGGGGGGCGGGGGAGACGGAGCGCGGAGAGCCGGCGCCGCCTGTCAGTGGGCAGCCCCGCGAACGAAAATCAGGAAAATCTTCCATCGGCCGGAGCCCCACGTCACTCCATGGAGGCAACACGTGGTAAAGTGAGACATTATAAAGGTCTCCCTGTGCAGCCTGATGTTATCTGCTGGCAAGTCGCTCACTGACACGCACACTGTACAGACTGTGCCTCTCTCTCACTCACACATTTACTCACTCACTCACTCCCAGCCTGGGATCTCTGACTAGAGGATGGAGCAGCAAAAATAACGGTTTGCCAAGGACGTGAGGCTCCTACTTAAGATTTTTTTCGCATATATACCAAACTTCTTTTTTCCATCTCTTGCCAGTCCGTTTTTTTCAAAGAAATTGAACTCAGCTTTTTTTGACAAATTAATTATTCTCACCCCCTCCCCCTCGTGTGTAAGATTCTCTGCGCTTTTAACATCATCCTGGACCGCAGGAGAACTCAACCGAGAGAAATAAAGCTGCTGTTTTATTGACTTTTTCAAAACTGGAGAACCAGAGACTTTGTGAGGGAGAGAGAGAGAAGCTGAAAGAATTCCTCGGGACTGCGATGAAGTGAAGGTGTGTTGATCCTCGGCAGAAGCAGCTTTAGCGCCTGGACTACAGCTGCGACCAGAAGGAAGTCATTGAACTGCACAGGACTTGAGAATCAAGGTTAAACAATAGCAACAAAAAGTGCCTTTCCTCTTTATACATATTTTTTTCTTTTATTGTAAATATTTAACTTGTTGATCCTTTTCGCGTGACGGTCACAAACTGCAGCTGATACTTTCTCTTGTTTCCCTGGCCCTCACAACCCACCCACTCTCTCTCGCTCTCTCTCTCTTCAACTTTGCAACTGCCCAGCTTTGAAAATGCACTACTCCATTTTCACTGTTTTTCTCACGCTGGATTTCGCAATGATCGCCGCTTGCTTGTCGACCTGCAACACCCTCGACATGGAGCAGTTCATGAAGAAGCGGATCGAGGCGATCCGTGGGCAAATCCTCAGCAAACTGAAACTCACCAACCCCCCGGAAACTTACCCGGAGCCGGAGGAGGTCTCCAGCGAGGTGATCGCGATTTACAACAGCACGAGGGATTTGCTTCTTGAGAAAGCGAACGAGAGGGCAGCCACTTGTGAACGGGAGAGGAGCGAAGAGGAGTACTACGCCAAAGAAGTTTACAAGATTGACATGAACCCATTTAGCTATCCTGAAAGTAAGCAATAACAGCAACTTAAAAGAGTTTGTATCCCTTTTTGTCAGCCTACGGGGACTAATGTATTAGTCTGCTTATTTCAAATACGCCCCAGTTTGGCTAAAGATGTGTGATTGGCAATGCTTCATTTAAGAGACTGATAGTTTGAATGCCCAACCTGTGTCAACAAAAAGGGATGTCATTCCTCTTTAAGACATAAGCGTTTTTGCATGTACAACCGAATTTACAAAAGCGTTCAGTTGGCAGTTTGTTTTCGTGCTATCGTTATGTAATATGTTAGATATACACACATGAGGAATCTGAAGTATCCGCCTGTTAGAACACCACAGTTTAAGCAGGGCACACGGCATTGACTGGGCAGTTTTTGTTTCTTGGTTTTGTTTATTTTCTGGTCGCGGTAAATTGGGCTGTGGGCAGTGTGCACGATCGCCTGACCACGAACCGGGTTGGGCTGATGCCCCGCAGAAATCCTATCTAAAAATATTAACCAGACAATCTCCAAGCTGCTGTCTTCAGTGGAAATGGTGAAATTCCAAGACAGGTGCTGTGTAAACAAACACGGCAGGCAGGCTCAGGGATACATATTCTGATCGCCAACTACTATTTAACCCATTCAGCGCTGAACGACCCTCTGCGGCTTTTCGAATGCTCACTTTGGATAATTTTGCAGAGTCAAGTTTTCCAGCACTTACCCATTTCTGATGCAGAAATCGATGTTTTGTTTTAAATGGAACGACAACGTTTTATTTTCAGATTAACCAAAATTACTTTTTTTTTGCTCCGAAATATTGTTGCAGTTCTCCTGTGGTTAATTTAACCGAAGGTTTATTGAAGAACGTACATAGGAAATCTATAAAATGTGATTTTTATAATCTGTTCCACATCCCTAAATTGTTAATGGGATTTTTCGGGGAGGTCAGCACCAGGATCCAACCTGTTGAGTTGTTCTTGTATCGCAGACCGTGCATGGGTATGATTGTTTTTGTTCGTGCAAAAGTTGTCATTTAGTGTTAAATAGCCCGTGACCTATCCCATTAACGACCGATATCAGATTTTAGACAATTGTCGAAATTTTGAGGTATCCCCACAGTTCAGAATGGGTAATCATGTTCAATGTCAACAATAATCGGGCCAGCTTTATCAGTTCAGACAACAGCTCTTCCCAACAGAGTTCACCCCCACCCCAATGAAGTGGAATCGCTATTTCTGTCTGGAACACGTGCACGTCCAGTCATTTGTGCAGCGGGTTAAAGGACGGAAATCGCCTGCCTCACAATCCTCAGGGTACTGTTTCATATACAGTGCTATCCTTGGCCGTTACAGAAATACTGTCAGACTTTCTCTCAACTTTGGCTGAACACCAATACCATTCCGCACCAGAACTGGGTCAAAGGGATAGCGGCGAGATAATAACGACGATATCAGAACAGCTTGGGCATTCTTGTAAACAAAAAAAAAGTTGCCTTTAATGCGGGCTTTTGACCTGAATCACGTTACCGCTACTTTAGATAGAAATGGCAGGTGACCTTGTATCTTTCTGCTGTTTATTGGAGGTCAAATGTCGAAAACACACCTTCCTTGGTTTTATCAACGGCTTTGCTAAACGAGGAATGAGTGTAGTTTGACTCGGTGGTATTTGTATTACACTTTGGTTGCCTTGGTAAAGAATAGTTGCTAGGTCTGAATGGTGAGTGCAGTCTAGGAAGAAGCTTGGGATAATAAACGAGAAATCCAGGCCAGAAACCGACACACATCGACACAGTGCAGTGCTTTATTTCCAGTCGCCCCGAAAGCAAATCTCAATCCTTTGCGAGCCCGTGAACTGTTTTACTCCAATTTACGTTTCTGGGCATGTTTCTCTCCTCACGAATATTTTCACACTCATTGAGGAGACCGGGGAGAAGAGGAAGATCTGATTGAAAATGAAATAAGTACTTGTTTTCTGACCTGCCTAGGGATTGTTATAAAGCAAACTGATGTGAAACCACTGAAATCGCTTTCTCAGCTGTGAAGCGTAATGGGATGGCTACAAAGTGCAATGTAAATTCAAGTCTTCCCTATAATTCCTCATAATTTGGCACACAGGGTGCTAAACTTCTTACTTCTTGCGCCGAATCGGCATGCTGTGTGTTCCCGGTTTAAAACTCCAGAGTGCAAATTGGTTGCTTCTGCCTCTTAAAATCGGAGCTAAACATGTGATCCAAACGGGACGTAAATAATAGGTTCCAATCTCCAATCTG
This sequence comes from Stegostoma tigrinum, assembly GCF_030684315.1. Classification (NCBI taxonomy): domain Eukaryota; kingdom Metazoa; phylum Chordata; class Chondrichthyes; order Orectolobiformes; family Stegostomatidae; genus Stegostoma; species Stegostoma tigrinum. Next base: position 60,490,905 of record NC_081362.1, read on the forward strand.
CCGCTTGGGTGGTGGCGCAGAACGTGCGCTGCTTCAGTTTTGAGGCTGTTTTTGCCTCAGTGCTGTGTGTGTGCCTGGCTGCGGTGAACTGAGGGGAAGGTGATCCAGTGCTTTGAGTTCATGGAACAACGAAGCAGGGGCAGGGCTTTCAAAAGGACCGGCGTGAGGGCGGGGTGGGGGGCGCGGTGGGTTAGTGCTTGCCGCCCATGCAATACACGCAAGAGCGGTCAAACGTGGGATCGGACCAAATCCCCTCCACCATGAGAAGCTCGGAACATAGATTCCAGCCTCTCTCCCCTGAGGGCGGCGAGCTGTGTGGTTACTTATAACTCAACGCTAGCCTGGGCCGGGAGAGTTCCAAGCTTCATGAGGCACAGATTCTGTCATTTCGTTTTTCGAAGTGCTTACTTCTCGCCACCATTGCCCACAGTCATAAAATGTGTTTGGGCATCAGCTACTTGACACGGCCTCTTTTTTTCTTGCATTAGTTCACCGAGTAGTGAAGGGGACGAGAAGACGTGACTTCTGAATAAGCATTTCAATACATCTTCCTTGTAAAAGACAACAAAATAAAATCTGAAAGTCCACCTTTCAGCCATTTCCAGCCAGTGAGGCGTTACTTTTCTGGAGCCCCTTCACCTGCTGCGTTTTATTTGAAACCACTCTAAGGCAGCTGGCACTGGTGAAAGTCAAGTTAGAATTCCTCAGAAAATGACTTTTTTCAATACTGTATTTGTTCAAAAACCGTAATTTCACTACTTCCGAAGGAAGTACACAATCATCTGGTTCACTTTCCAGAAATAACTCTTTGATACTGGCATTTCCTCGATTGAATTTAACTTGCATCAAAACTTCTGCTGGTTTCTGCACCAGTCATGCTGTAGAATGTAGATCCAAATTGTGGAGCCCTCATCCGTACGGCATAGTGTGAGAATCAGCATAAAACAAGTGCAAATGCAGCACCATCGGCAAGTGAGCTAACAAACTGTTATAAGATAACAAAGTGTGGAGCTGGATGAACACAGCAGGCCCAGCAGCATCTCAAGAACACAAAAGCTGACGTTTCAGGCCTAGACCCTTCATCAGAGAGGGGGATGCGGTGAGGGTTCTGGAATAAATAGGGAGAGAGGGGGAGGTGGACCGAAGATGGAGAGAAAAGCAGATAGGTGGAGAGGAGAGTATAGGTGGGGAGGTAGGGAGGGGATAGGTCAGTCCAGGGAAGACGGACAGGTCAAGGAGGTGGGATGAGGTTAGTAGGTAGGAAATAGAGGTGCGGGTTGAGGTGGGAGGAAGGGATGGGTGAGAGGAAGAACAGGTTAGGGAGGCAGAGACAGGCTGGGCTGGTTTGGGTTTGCATTGGGGGGAGGGGATGAGCTGGGCTGGTTGTGTGGTGCAGTGGGGGGAGGGGAGATTTTGAAGCTGGTGAAGTCCACATTGATACCATTGGGCTGCAGGGTTCCCAAGCGGAATATGAGTTGCTGTTCCTGCAACCTTCAGGTGGCATCATTGTGGCACTGCAGGAAGCCCATGATGGACATGACATCTAAAGAATGGGAGGGGGAGTTGAAATGGTTCGTGACTGGGAGGTGCAGTTGTTTGTTGCGAACCGAGCGGAGGTGTTCTGCAAAGCAGTCCCCAAGCCTCCACTTGGTTTCCCCAATGTAGAAGAAGCCACACCAGGTACAATGGACGCAGTATACCACATTGGCAGATGTGCAGGTGAACCTCTGCTTAATATGGAAAGTCATCTTGGGGCCCGGGATGGGGCTGAGGGAGGAGGTGTGGGGGCAAGTGTAGCATTTCCTGCAATTGCAGGGAAGGTGCCGGGTGTGGTGGGGTTGGAGGCAGCGTGGAGCGAACAAGGGAGTCACAGAGAGAGTGGTCTCTCCGGAAAGCAGACAAGGGTGGGGATGGAAAAATGTCTTGGGTGGTGGGGTCGGATTGTAGATGGCGGAAGTGTCAGAGGATGATGCAGTGTATCTGGAGGTTGATGGGGTGGTGTGTGAGAACGAGGGGGATCCTCTTTGGGCGGTTGTGGCAGGGGCGGGGTGTGAGGGATCTGTTGCGGGAAATGCGGGAGACACGGTCAAGGGCGTTCTCGACCACTGTGGGGGAAAGTTGCGGTCCTTGAAGAACTTGGACATCTGGGACATGTGGGAGTGGAATGCCTCATCCTGGGAGCAGACGTGGCGGAGGCGGAGGAATTGGGAATAGGGGATGGAACTTTTGCAGGAGGGTGGGTGAAAGGAGGTGTATTCTAGGTAGCTGTGGGTGTCGGTGGGCTTGAAATGGACATCAGTTACAAGCTGGTTGCCTGAGATGGAGACTGAGAGGTCCAGGAAGGTGAGGGATTCCTCCGCCTCCGCCGCATCTGCTCCCAGGATGAGGCATTCCACTCCCGCACATCCCAGATGTCCACGTCCTTCAAGGACCGCAACTTTCCCCCCACAGTGGTCAAGAACGCCCTTGACCGCGTCTCCCGCATTTCCCGCAACACATCCCTCACACCCCGCCCCCGCCAAAACCGCCCAAAGAGGATCCCCCTCATTCTCACACACCACCCCACCAACCTCCGGATACACCGCATCATCCTCCGACACTTCCGCCATCTACAATCTGACCCCACCACCCAAGACATTTTTCCATCCCCACCTTTGTCTGCTTTCCGGAGAGACCACTCTCTCTGTGACTCCCTTGTTCGCTCCACACTGCCCTCCAACCCCACCACACCCGGCACCTTCCCTGCAATCGCAGGAAATGCTACACTTGCCCCCACACCTCCTCCCTCAGCCCCATCCCAGGGCCCAAGATGACTTTCCGTATTAAGCAGAGGTTCACCTGCACATCTGCCAATGTGGTATACTGTATCCATTGTAACCGGTGTGGCTTCCTCTACCCTGGGGAAACCAAGTGGAGGCTTGGGAACCACTTTGCAGAACACCCCCATTCGGTTCGCAATAAACAACTCCACCTCCCAGAACCATTTCAACTCCCCCTCCCATTCTGTAGATGACATGTCCATCATGGGCCTCCTGCAGTGCCACAATGATGCCACCCGAAGGTTGCAGGAACAGCAACTCATATTCCGCTTGGGAACCCTTCAGCCCAATGGTATCAATGTGGACTTCACCAGCTTCAAAATCTTCCCTTCCCCCACCGCATCCTAAAACCAGCCCAGTTTGTCCCCTCCCCCCACTGCACCACACAACCAGCCCAGCTCTTCCTCTCCACCCACTGCATCCCAAAACCAGTCCAACCTGTCTCTGCCTCCCTAACCTGTTCTTCCTCTCACCCATCCCTTCCTCCCACCCCAAGCCGCACCTCCATCTCCTACCTACTAACCTCATCCCACCTCCTTGACCTGTCTGTCTTCCCTGGACTGACCTATCCCCTCCCTGCCTCCCCACGTATACGCTCCTCTCCACCCAACTTCTTTTCTCTCCATCTTTGGTCCGCCTCCTCCTCTCTCCCTATTTATTCCAGAACCCTCACCCCATTCCCCTCTCTGATGAAGGGCCCAGGCCCGAAATGTCAGCTTTTGTGCTCCTGAGATGCTGCTTGGCCTGCTGTGTTCATCCAGCTCCACACTTTGTTATCTTGGATTCTCCAGCATCTGCAGTTCCCATTATCTCGAACAAACTGTTAGCTTCTGCCATTGCACCTCTTTCTTGGAGCCTTTCGCCTCAACCTGATCCCTTGTGGCTCTTGTATTACGTAGGACATGGTAAAACAGAGTGGGAAAATGTTTCAGACAGTTTAACCTTTCTAAATGCAGGGAATGTCAAAGTATTTTCAGATGTGCTGCGAATGATACTGGATAGGTATAATATACCTCTCAGCAAGTTTATTGTTTTAGATTATGAAGATAATCCTGATCAAACTCCAGAAACCCCATTTATGTCAATATCAGATACCTAAATACTTCCCAATCAGTCTATTCTAGGGTATTGTTTGTTGTTGCATAAGTCCAGGAAATATGAGGGATAGAGAATCCAAAATAGATTTAATGGATTGATAGCAAGAATTGCAGATGCTGGAGTCTGAGATAACAAGGTGTGGAGCTGGAGCAGCACAGCAGGTCAGGCAGCATCAGAGGAGCAGGAAAGTTGACATTTTGGGTTAGGACCTTTCTTCAGAAAATGGAGTGATACATGAGGAATTTTAGGTATGAGTGCAAGTAGTACATGATAAAGAACTTTTTTTTAATGCAGCAAATGATAATGAACATGAATTTATTGCTTATAATGGGGTTGGAAGCAGAGATGGATGAATACTTTCAGAAGGACTTTGGATAGGCATTTGAATGCAGTAATATTACAGGGGTGCATCTACAGAACAGGGTAATGGGACTGACTGGTTTGTTGCACAGAGGGCATGGACTCTGGGCCAAATGGTCACCTTCTGCACTGATATAATTCTGTGTGAGGCTTGGTGTTTTGCATGGGATGGAGAGATGCAAATAAACAGAGTGTTTTGGCAGCCCATCTCAGAAGTGTTGCAAATAATTGAGACGATTTGCACTTTGAGATGTATCAGTGGTAAACTACCACTAATCAGCTACGTACAAATTTTCTTGGAAAAATCTGGCACAATTCCAATTTTACGATATAATTTAACTGAAACTTTCCAGGAAATTCCAGGCCATCATTCCATTCTGTCAACCTTCTTCCAACTCATTTTCCTCACTTTTTTTTCCTCATTATTATTTGGCTCTGGAGAATTTTTTAACATTTTAGTCAACAGTGTGTCTGGCAGCTTCCAGCTGATGTACTGTACACAAGATAGAGAATATTCCCTGGTTTATAGATGCTGCTTCAAAACCCAATAATTTATCATATATTTGTACTTTACTAGACAAATGATGCTAAATAATTTCGCAAATTTGAAAAACAAAACAAACATTTTGTTTCTTCTTATTTAAAATATCATTTCTGTAACTCGAGTGTAAATTCCTAAAATGCCACTGGATTATGATTTTCACAGAAGGATTTATGAAATATCCTAAAACTCTGGTAAGATTCCCAGAATCTCATGTAATATAAACAAAGAATGACTTCAATCTTTGCAAACTAGTCATCCAAATTATAGATGAAGAAAGTGCTGGATTGAAGCTTCAAAACATATAGATAAGAAGTTCTGGAATCCCACAGAATAAAAACATAATTTAATTAAATTAGTCACTATAAATAAATCTTAATTAAAATAAAATTAGGAAAAACATCAATTAAACAGGGGTTGCATTTATAAGCGTAAGCAGTCTTCAAGTTTTCTGTGCAAAGTTGCAATGCTGTATGGCATTCTTGCCCAATTATTTTTTGTTAAAAAGCACAGTATCACACAGTTGACAGCAGCAGTGAAAACATTTGCTGGCTTGTGGAAGCAGGCTTAGATCCAATCTATGAATGCCATTTTATTGAATGATTTGATTATGTTGCAGTGGTTGCTTTAGGCAGAAAACTTGATTACAGATGATATTTCTGATTGCTGCTGCCTGTTATCAAAAATATGCAACTATCTTTGAGGGTTTTTATTTTTTTTAAAACGCCCCAAAACAGATGATATCCTAAACCTCATTTTAGTGTCAAAAATGCATTTTGACAAGGAAACATTTTTAGAAAATGTTTCCCTCACCACCCCCCTTCCCCACCGCCACCCTCATGAAATCCTTATAAGCAACAACTGGTGGTATTTCAACATAATTAAACAACTATCTGGAATATCTCAGTGAATGATCTTTAGATCAAATCTTTTATGTGACCTGAAAGTTGGAACTGTCCTAACAGTCTTTTCCTCCTAAAAAAAATTAAGTTGAAAATGGACAGTTTTGTTTGTGTTTAATATATGTTCAAGTAGTCTGTTGCAACATCTGAGCACTTTATCATCTAAGCATTAAATCTTTCTGAAACTGCGAACAAGTGGACACTTAAGCTCAGTTTCCTAACAAAAATCGTACCAGGGAGTGGAGCTCTATGCATGTGTGGAAATGCACATGTTCAGTGCTCTTTCCTGTCGGGCCAGTATGATTTTCAGCCACGCACATAAATTCGTTTTGCTGACTGCATTTTATAATCTACAGTAATAGGTTTTAGACAGTAATACTGCTTAACTGACGGCTTACTTGTTTGCACTTTTTAAAATATAGTTCTGCAGGAGTCATTTCAAAGTGTATGTAGCTGAACTAATTCAGGAAGGCCAGTGACCACAACTAAAAAACCTTCTATTCAGGGAAATTTTTAATCATTTGCTAATTTATCACATGCCGTTACTGACATGCAAATGTAGTTTATGGAACATTGTTCTGGTATTTTCAAGTTTTGTCAGTGAGGAGACGATTTTGAATAAGTTAGCTACAGCCAGATAATAATATCTCTGGAAGAATGTCCTTAGCCATGTTGTATCACTGACTGCATGTATCAGCTTTAGGACAATTGATAGACATATCACTGGGAAACTTCCAATTACATTCAATCTGAAACTAATTAATATAGAAAAAATTGTACATGTTTTAAAAATACAGAATTCAATTTACTGAAAAATTGGAGGAGCTTGATATGTTCACGGATGTTAGATGCTGCCTTGACACTATAAAACCAGGAAACTGTAAAACATGGAAGCAGTGGTAGGCCATTCTGCCTTTCGAGCCTGTTCTTCCATTCAATGGGATCATGGCTGATCAGACAACAGTCAGCTCCATTTTACTCCCTTTTCCCAATAACCCATGATTCCCTTACTAATTAAAATTTTTTCTGTCTCAACCTTGAATATACTTAATGACCCAGTATCAACAGTTCTTTGCGGTAAAGAATTTTGCAGATTTGCACACTTCTGAGAGAAGAAATTCCTCCTCATCTCTCAGTGAAATGCACGACCCCTTATTCTGAGATTATTCTGTCTGCTCCTAGAATCTCGCACAAGAGGAAACAACCTTTCCATATCTAACCTGTCGAGTCCCCTAAGCATCTTGTATGTTTCAACCAGGTCGCCTCTCATTCTTCTATGTTCTAACAAATACAGGCCCAATCCACTCAATCACTCATTGAGGCATACAGGTCTACTGCTAAGAAAATGCCTTTCAGCCCATCAAGTATAAGACAATCTCTCTGTATCCAGTATCAAGCAAGTGAACCTTCTCTGGACTGCCTCCAATGCCTTTCCTTAGGTAAGGGGTCAAAAATTATCCACTAATGCTGTTGGTACCATTGTTGTCAATGACATTTAGATCATTCTCCTTCCAGTCCAAGTACCTCTCCCAACCGAGAAGATATCCTTAACATGGGCAGCCAACATAGTCTTCAGGACTCTTGCTGATGACTGCAAAGAACTATATCTAATAACCTATTATACTGTATCCTACCCTAATTACATTCCGATTCAAGTGGCTTTCCCCCATTTGAATGATTCCCTGTATCATGATGCTGTGGTCAGTTTGCATATCCTCCATGCGGTTCTCACTCTCAACTGCTCACCTTGCAAAAATCTTGTAACTGTTACTGCACATGTGTCCACTTTAGATCAAATTGGTGTCCAGCAGCTTCCACATGCTGCAGGGCAACACATCACCCACCCTGCTATATCACTGTTGTATTTGATTTAACTTAGCAATTAATTACTTGAGATTCCCCATTCTTTATAATTCTTTGCAATAATACTTTGTTTTTATAAGTTTAATTGAGGTAGAAAATGACACTCACTACCATGCCTTTAATTGCGGAATGCTTCTACTTCACTGCAATGTACAGGTTTTGATGTTTATATTGATTTATTCAGAATGGTCTTGCCTTCACCTTCATTGCTTCATTCCCACCGTGTCTTTTTCCAGTCTCTCAAAACCACTATTCAGAGTGCCATCTGTTCTAAACAGCAGCCTTCAGTCCTCTTTCATACTTGTCTATCTTTGATAACAGTGCTTCAGCCAAGCTTTGACAGAGTGTGAGGAAAAACTGATGTGCTGAGTGTGATAATTAATGATTAATGGTTTCAGCATGGTACAGCGGATATGCAGTTCTCTGCAGAGTAAGTAACACTTTTAACAGTGCCAAGAAGGAAAGATGCAGTGCAGTTATCTGACATCTTTGCCACTATAATGAAGGAAAAATTGAACGCAGGTCACTTCAGCCAGGTGTTGCACCCCTACAAGTGACAGGTCAAATGACATGACCAAAGATACTAAAAGTAGTTCAGGGCCTGGGGGCAGACTGCAGACAGTGACAGTCGCTGAGCCTGTGCTTGGGCTCATTGACCATCTAGCTTGTTAAATTGGATGGTCTGTGTCCAAAGCAGCTAATCTGGAATGTAAACCATGCCAGTTGACAGGCTAATCAGCTGATGTTTGCTGGGGTCTGAAGAACAACTATCATTAAGCCAATAGGATACATCAGATTCCCCAGTCCTTTCTTTCCCTTCTGTGTGTGACATGTGGTGGATTATTTGTTGGACCTGCTGGGAAGTGGAGGCTGCTGAGGACAAGTTGAATGAATAGAAGTAAATCTGCCGGTAAGGCACACTTCTAACCTGAAAGCCTTTCTCAGCCATCAGTCTTAATGGTGCGTGTGGTCTTGTCCCACCTAAACCAAACCATTTGGATGATCTAATATCCTGACCATTTATCTGCTCTTGCACAAAGCTATTGGCTGATGGTGACAACATCACCTCCACCAAAATCCAAAATCCAGGGCATCTTTTCAGCATCAGACCTCTCTCCGTCTTACTAGGCATGTGGGGAATCATGGCTGATGGATCCTTCATCACCCCTCAAGCTCCCTGACCTGCCACCAACCCACCCCTGGGGTCCGCTTGTCAACTAAACCTCCTGCCTCACCCATGCAGCTATATATGACATTGCTCCTACCCCACACCCCAACACAGCACCCCTGCCCTCACATCCTCCAGCTTCCTGACTGAATTTTCTGATCCGAGGTCTTCCCTCTGATATCTTACAGGACCCTGTATTTCTGATTTTGTCTATGATCAGGACTGTAAGCTGGGGCTTTATCCACACAATGTGAAATTCCAGTGGTGGGGACAGATTCTTGTTCCATGTTCTGGAATCTCCAGTCAGAATGTGTAGGTGCAGCGTTTAGAGATTTTACACACAGTCCTCGTCTGCTTCATCCTCCAATACTTCCTCCTCTGTGTCTGTTTCTGAATATTCTTCTGAAGTTTTGATGTTTATATGTTTCTTCCTGATTTCAGTTTTCCCTGGATGTCGAGGGTAAGTGAGACAGTGAGTGTGAGAGAGCGAATAAGTCGGCAAGTGTGAAAGCGAGACAGCATGGAAATAACTGGGTGTGAGTAACGGAGTGAATGTGAGTTAGTGAGTGAGTGTGGGCAAGTGTAGGTGAGTGTGACTAAGAGAATAAGTTTGTAAGTGGGTGTGAGAGACACTGACTGAATGAGAGTAAGACAAGAGTGAGCAGTGTGAGAGAGTAGATGAGAGAGAACCCTGAGAGCGGTTGTGAATTGGGCGCACATGTACAGACACACATCGGCTGCTTGGTTCGGGGGCGTGCACCCTCCTTCCTTCCCAAAAACCGATCCACATACACATCAAGCAGGGAGAGGAGGGAAACCCAGGCTGAAAGACCACTTATAGCTGAACTCCACCCTCAAATATATTCCATCAAGACTAGTTTGAAGCCTGAGGCACCAGAGGTGAGTGTAGGCATATTGTTAATTAAACTCAATCCATATCTTCCCTAGCCCCCTCCTCCTCTCATGTTAACCATGTCCTGGGAGCTGATCTGTCTCCCTCTGCCTTGCTTCTCAAGTGCTAGTGCCCAGAAGTTTTATTGGTTAGCTATCCTGCTTTGCATTTTAATGATCATTTTTATTAATCACTCATTTGACAATGAATGATTTTGCCTCAGCAGGTTGTGTGTGGTTTTTTGTGTCTACCTGAACCTTTGTTTTTGAAATTCATGTTTAATGTTGTGCCAAACCAAATTGCAGGCAGCTGCTGCTGGGTTTCTTGCTGAAGGGGAATGAGAGACACACAATAAGTCTTATTGATTTTTATTTGAAGGGCTGGCAAAAGCCAGTAGAAGTGAGAAGTGTTGGAAGTGTTGGAAATGCTGAGCACCACTGGCAACATCTGTGCAGAAAGACAAACAGAGGTCAATGACCTTTTATCTGAGTGAGAGCAGATCATGAACCCCAAGTATTAACTCTGTTTTTCTCTCTCTACTACTCCTGCCTGGCCTGCTGAACATTTCCAGCATTTTCTTTTCAGATTTCCAACATCTACAGTGTTTTGTTTTTCTGTTATATTCTCCCTGCTGGGCATATAAGTACAGCTTGCCTCTACTTAAAATGAGAAAATACTCATCACTCAATGCAATATGCAATATTTCTGCTAACAAAGCCCGCTTGTGTGGATAAAAATAACAAATTTGATGGTGCTAATATACTGGAAGGTTTTGCCATTTTTTAAACTTGGAAGTAAAACCGGTTGTTACATGCCAACATAATATGTCACTGCTGGTTCAACATTTTTACATTTGTACAGAGAATTGTTGCTTGTTGTGCTTGTGAGGCTCAAACCTGTTTGATATTGGTGCTGTCTGGATATTGTGTAGGATCTAATTCTAAAATGTGGAGCTGGTTGCATAATAAAAACAACCAAGTTGTGTCCAATTGTCTGACAAAGCCATGGTTGTAAATTGTGTCATGTTGAAATGGGACAGAAACAGGAGAAGCACCAGGGTCCGTGATTTCTCTCGGGTTCTGGAACATGTCAACTCTTGCCAGCATGTAAAATGTAGAAACTGAAAAGTATGAGGTGAGCCGAGACAATTCCTCACTACAGAAAAGCAGTATAGGACTTTGGATCAGGTTCCTCATCACTATCAAACTTGGCAGGGATATTGGCATAGTGGTAATGTCACTGGGCTAAGCTAATGCTCTGGGATATGGGATCTATTACCACCACAACAGCTGGGGGAGGCTAATTTCAATTGATAAATTAGGAATTATAAAGACAGTCTCATACTAATGACCATATCATCAGTTGTCCTTGAGAGAAGGCCATCCTCATCCAATCTGATCTGTATATAGCTCTAGATCCATTGCAACATTATTGACTTTTGACTGCCCTCAAATATTTAACAAGTCACTTAGTTCGATGATAATTTGGAATGAGCAATGCTTGCTGGTCTCATCAATGATGCCTGTCATGCCACAAAAGGAGTTTGTTGCAGGTGAAGTGATTGAAATATGCATCCCAGTTAGGTTTCCTGGTTTTTATCATGCATTATTTTAAATGATTTTTCATTCTTATGTAAAACATTTTTGCTGTGTTTTCAATTTTTCTTTCATTAAGAACAGTTACTTTTGGAGAAAAACAAATAGCGTAGAGCATTCCAGATGACCAGTGTCAATGTGCTGTGACAAATGGAATAAACATTTTGTCTGTTTTACTGCTGAGATAAGTGAAATGGCGCAGTTTTCTTTCCAAGAAAACATTATCTAATTATCATTCAAAATTTGCCGACATATAGCAGAGTTTTTTTTCCCTAAACTGTACCCTTTGATTTTTCTGCTTATTTAATGTACTCAAAATAAGTTTGAACTTGAACATTTTTCTTTCGGGTGAAGGGATGTTGTCAGGTTTTAATTGTTAAAGACTACAAGCAGCAATACTCCTTATAGTGCATCTTAAGCCAGGGCTTTCCAGAATGGGGGATAGAGTGCTTCTAATCAGGTCATAAACTAAACTTTTGGTGTTGTGTGACCTGAAGCACTAACAGCTGCCTTGGAGCTTTGATAAGTTCCAACAGCCATACACATTTTCCAGCCAGCCCTCTTTCTATCCACTTTCACTGAGGGGTTGTGGCAATTTTCATGCCTCTGTCTGGGTTTACAGTGAAACAAAGTTTGGGAAGCGTGGTCTGTAGCAGATTGAACTTTAAATGAGTAAAAGTAAAAAGTGTTATGATGTAAGAAATATTGAGTGGGTTTAAAAACGCATATGGTGCGCCTTTTCATAAGGTTGTTCTTCGACTTACTAGTAAAGGGTGTGTGCTTACTATGAAGATGAATGTAAATATTAAGGATTGAATCATGAGTGCCACTAAAGGGGAATCTCCCAATGGGATTCTGAACCCTGCATTCAGGCTGACATATTTGTGAGAAACTGGCACTGTATGAAAACATTCACTGACTGTAAACCTTAGACTGCAGGTATACTCACTGTGCTGTTAGAGAAGGAGTTCCAGCATTTTCAACCAGCAGCAATGATGGAACGGTGATATTGTTCCAAGTTTCAAGTCAGGGAGGAGGTGTGTAGCTGGGAGGCAAATGTTTTTCAAAATTCATTCACAGGATGTGGGTGTTGCTAGCTAAGCCAGGATTTATTGCCTCTCCTTAATTGCACAGAGGGCAATTTAATGTCAGCAATGTTGTTGTGGGTCTGGAGTCACGTGTAGGCCAGACCAGGTACCTTGGGAAGCATGGTCTGAAGCAGATTGAACTTTAAATGCGTAAAAGTAAAAAGTGTTATGATGTAAGAAATATTGAGTGGGTTTAAAAACGCATATAGTGTGCCTTTTCATAAGGTTGTGCTTCGACTTACTAGTAAAGGGTTTGTTACCTTCCCTGAAGGGGAACCAAATGGTGTCATAGTTAAAATTAAATGCTTAACACCAGCATCTTATTGAATTCAAGTTCCACCATCTGCAATGGTGGGATTCAAACATGGCTCCCCAGAACATTACCTGAGTCACTGGACTAATATTCTAGTGATACCATTAGGCCATCACCTCCCCCATCCAATTGTGGAATCTTCCCTCTCTTAAAACAATGAAGTGAGATATGCTGAACAAAGCTGCATCAAAGCCATACTGTTGGATAATAGCTACCCTGATTAGGTAACACACAATTGAATAATATGGTATGTAGATTTCATTGTCAGTGTGATGCCACGTGGACCATCTATTCCAAAGACTGACAAAGCATTGTCAAACAGCATATTCCTTCTTCCATTTGTAACAAAGGAGGCATTGACGGTATTCAACCAGCCTGTGCTTGCAAAACTTACGACATTGTGTCATTCTGCAATTGGACAATATTTACTATGTAATTCTGAGTGTGCAACAAATTTTATTAACGGCCATAAAATCATAATATATAGGAGCAGAATATGGCCATTCAGCCCATCGAGTCTTCTCCACCGTTCAATCATGGTTGATGTGTTTCTCTGTACCATTCTCATGCCTTCTCCCATAACCTTTGATCCCTTACTAATCAAGAGCCTATCTATCTCTGTCTTGTATACACACAATGACTTGACCTCCATAGTCTTCCACAACAATAAATTCCACAGATTCACCCCTCCCTGACTGAAAAAGTCCTTCCTCATCTCTGTTATAAAGAGTTACCCCTTCACTTTGAAGCTGTGCCCTCAGGTCCTGGTCTGTCCTCATAGTTTTGGATATCAGTCAGGATCACAGTATGGTGAAAGTGCATTTACCAGAGGTACATATATTAATAGAGTGAGTTTTGCTCCTTATAGACAGAAAGAGCTGGTACATGCACTGTGCCTGTTTCAATTTAACAAAATCAGTGACAACCAATCACTGATTCATTTTTCAGTGCAATGGTCTGATTAGCCAAAGCTCATCTGCATGGTTTAAAATTAAAACAAAGCCTCACAGTTTTCTCTAAATCAGAATTCACAGGTATATTCTCCATGGCAATGTCTCTACCAATCAGAGTGCCCTTGCTAAACAATCAGGACTCTCCTGTCATAGAATATAAACATTTTTTTTGTTGGATAGGTATTCTTGTGAACTGTCCTGATGTGTTTAAGAGGAAAAGTTTCAACAAAATAGGGCTTTTTTTCAGCAACGCATGAATATAGAAGTTCATGTTCTTAAGTGATTGCATTGAGTTAGTGAGAATGAAAAAGAAGCTCGTGAAATCAAAAGCAGCCCTTGTGAAAAATCTCAAGATCAGCGCTCAAGGGGAAATAAAATACCTTTACAGTATTTGCAATTCTGGAAGAGGTAAGGGAAAGGATTAAAGTGGGAATAGGGGAGGAGTAAGGAGTATGGAAACAGTAGAAGGACCAGAGCACATGATATTTTTCCCCCAGTGTTATTGAAGGAATGGCTGCCTAGGAGGTCATGGACCAGTGACCAGTTCACCTTACAGATGGTCTTTGGGTGTGCAGCTGTCATTTATTCAGTGACCTTGGCTGAGTTAGTGCAGACATTGGTAGCTTACCACTCAGTGTATGCTAATTGAATTTGCCTACTTCAGGAGCTATGAGTTGGTGACCTTGTCCTTCCATAACATGCAGAGTACACTTAGGAGGTGACAAAGATGGAATCTGTTCAACCTTTACTCCTGCCTGGTGTACAGATCTTACTGCTGTAAAGGAGTGTGCTGAGGATGCTGGACATTAACCCCTAGTTTTGGTGTTCTCAATTAGGCTGCAATTGTTCCATTCTCTCTCTCTTACTCAGTTGAAACCATTGCGATGCATGTGTTGATTTCAGCACCAAATGGCAGAGAGCTGGTGATTGTGGAGGCTGGAGATGTGAAACTATCGACATCCTCCATAGTCACATTAGCAATGCTGATCAATGGCAGTTTGGCAACAATCTGGACTATGATGTTTGTCCTTATGCACATGGTCAAATCAAGCTCTTTACACATATGAGAGAATCTGTCCTTTTGCCACTGAAGGTGTGTCTTATTGAGGAATGCTAATGCAGCATTAGCAGGGTGGTGCAGACCTCTGTGGAAGACTTAGCGCACCTTTGTCTAGGATCTCAAATGAGCAAAGGTGACTAGTTTTCTGTCTGTTATAACATTCTCTGTAAGTGAGCTGAAAGTATACGATAGCAGCAAAGAGAAGAATATGCTAAAGAACATCAGCACCTGTTTAATCCCTTTGTGGATGTCACAGGCTTGTAATGTTGCTCTGTCTGAACTGACCTTACCCAATACGAAAAGAGGATAATGCGCTGAGCACATTTGACAGGCAGTCAATTTTTCCCAGCAGTTTAAATAAACCATCTCCTCTCACAGTTAAATGACTGGCTAAGATGAATAAAGACACTGTAGCTCTGCCTTCTTTGCGCACAGATTTTTCTCTTACCATTGCTGACTCAGAATATCATGTTGGTTATAGATCTGCCAGCCCTGAAACCACACTGGGAGGGAGTCAGAAACATAGCCAGCCCAGGCTAATATCTTTCCCACAATGCCCAGCAGGAAAATGCCTCAATATTTGGTGCACTTGCTGCGGTTGACACTGGTCACGTTCAAGGTCACAATCTGCATATTCGGAGTCACTGCCCCTCCCTCCGGTAGAGCAGTTCATTTAGATGCTGCCAGATTACCAGTTTACCATACTCAATAAATTCTGGTAGTATGTCTTCAGCACCCGGAGCTTTGCCCTTGCCAAGAAGTCAATTGCTTTGCTAATCTCTCCCGTTGTGGGTTTGATATTATCTTGTTCTATGATAGGCAGGCATGCTGTAGAATCAAATTCTTCCGTGGTGATCGAGTTCTCCCTAGGGTACAACTCAAGGCAGGGTTCCACCATCTCGCCGACTATTTACTGCTGTCAGTGATGATCTCCCCAGCCTTTGTTTCCAATGTTTTCATTATTTTTGCTGATAGCTCTATTGCCTTTTTGATCCTTTTGTATGTCTCTAGTATTCCATGTGTCAAAGGACATATGGAAATTCTGGCAAAGTTGCAATCTGCAGTTATTGACATGCTGTCTAGCAGTCTATTTGAGCTGCTATTAATGCATTCACTGTCTTCTCACTTGGATCTCTCTTACAGTAAAAGAAAACAAACCACTTGAATTCAATGATTTTAACCTCAAAACAGCCAGCAGTTTCCCATTCTTGTTTTCCACATGTTTTGTGCCTGGTAATGTAGATGGTATCTCCCAGTGTCTTTTGTTTCCCTTATTCACTCTGTTTGTGAAGGCTTGACGATTCAAACAAGTTGAGGAATCGTTGCTTGTTTTTTAATCCAGGTAGGCAGTATCAAAGAGGTTGATACAGGGACAGCATTTTAGCTTTCAATGAGAGTCATCAAGGCTTGCACCCTAACCCTGGTGAACAGCAGGGAGTGATCTATATAACCGTACCTAGCAATCGATCCAGTGGATGCCAATACCCTGAACTTCAAAATCTCCAGACACTTAGTGGAAAAGAATCTTTGAGTTACACAAAGCTATTGGTAGCAGCTTAACACAACTGTTCTCTATCCATTCTCATTTATCTTTCTTGGATCTCAATAGCTCTTACGTTGAAATCCCTGAGTAGGTAATGATATTTTTACTTAGTGATTCTGGTGAAAGCAGTGCCAAGCTCCTCATGGTACTGCTGTAGCAGAACATATGTTGGAGCGTAAGTGCTCATAAGGCTAATGGCCTTGTTTGAATTGAGAGGCCAATGGAAAGAACACATTCTGAGCCATTTGTGGATGTTTCTGCCATTGGGAGTAGCAAGTTCCCTACAGCAAAGCCTACACTTTCCCATATGTTTCTTCTGAACTCTTCCCTTGCGAGTTGAACTTGGGATCCTTTCCTTTCAGCATTCTGGTACCAGTCATCTCTGGAAGAGAGGCTACATCAATATTCACTCTATCAAGTTCCTGACCACTTACTGCTGTCTTGTCCATATTATCAGCCAGCTATATTCTTCTGTCAAAGCCATGCATGGTGGTGAAAGAATTAATTTTGCATAGTGTGCTGGACTATGTCCACTTGTTGAGCAAAACGCTAATCTCTATTGAAGGAGAAAGATAGAGGCAGGTCAGTTCTTCATCTTAAGGGACAGTCCAATTTGAACTGGTCAGTGGCAGACCAGCAGGTAACAATTGACTCTCCTGTTATTGGAGGCTGCTTGAAATACCCTTTCTCTAGACCAGTAAGCTGTGACTTATCAGTTGTAACTTTCATATTGTAATGACATTCTGCAGTGAAACTAAGCGTTCTCTCCAGGATGCAAGTCTGGGCAAAACATGCAGAGACTTTGGGCAGCCCAAAAATTAGGGTTCTGCTCTTGTCCTGTCCAAATGAATATTATGGAACACAAAGAACTGTGTTTGGGATTAAGTTTCCAAATGAATATTTTAACCAGAAAGTGACTTTGGCAGCCAAGTCAGCATGATGAGAGGCAGCAGAGCATCCTTTGGCAGAGTAGCCTATAGTTACTGCTTCACTCAGGCAGGCAGAATGGGTCCCTGCTAAGTAATGCTTCCTCCCACTCCTCTTGATCTGACACCAAGAGCCCACTTCTAAGTGATTACACTGTGAACCTGGAGGCTACCTGGATAATCTGAATGTGAAAAGGTCGCCCTGGTGTTACCCCCATTTCACCGCTGCAAAAATAGCCCAGCAATGAGATAGAGCAGGGGAACTGGGTGTCCATTCCACTGGAGCTACAAGTGTCCCCCTGCCAAAATGTGCTCATTGATATAGAGCAGTTGTGTGCTGATGATCCTTATGCTATCAGCGCCACAATATTGACTGTCCATCAGTGTAGATGGATTAATGGTGTAAATCGGTGTTTCTATAGACCTGCAGGTTCCATGGAGCTGGTCTTGGTCTGCCATAAATATTTTTCCAGAAGCATACCATGAATCCCATTATGCCACATTCCAGGCAAAGTAATGCTGGTAGAATAGAAGCAGTTTCAAAGAATTTCCTGGCCATAGTTTCCTCCACATAACTGGAAATGTACTATAGGTCTCAGGAAATTGAATTCCTGTGGAGTGAGTTTTCCTGAAAAGCAGCAGTACTGTTTTCAGTCAGAAGGTGACTTACCTGAGAACAGCTTTGGGAAATGACTTCACCATTTGTAATGCAACATGAGAACATTAGCTTGTTAACAACTCAAACTTCTTTAAAAGCACGCTGGGATGGAAGCTGGTGATAGTGGATCAGCCATTTGTTTTCAATCTCACACAGAACAGACATTTGAGTGGCATGAGAAACAAACAACCATTCCACTACTTCATGTTTATACCACACTGAAACAAAATCAAGACAGGCATAAAACACTCAGTTTCTAGACTCGAAACAAATCTTCCTTGCCGCCAAGTTCAACAGTTTTTACGTAGCACTGCAAAGAATTTACTTTTGAAATTATATTAAAGTGTTAACTTTCCTGAACAGCATCAATTGCAATTTAATTCCACTCCATACAAAAGACTGTACAGGAATATTTTAAAAAATGCCATTATTTTATTAGAGAGGTTTACGAAAACTAGAGTTGTTAAGTGAAAAATATGTGCCGTGCAACAATCTCCCTCAAGTCTTATTTACAACTTTTAAAATAATTTCCAGCCAATCATAATGACAGCAGGAAGCAATTGTCTTCATTTGTGTGCCTATAAAGTTACCTTCCATTGTTCACACTAAATGTTGATTGAAACAGCCAGAAATTCTTGAAAAAAGTAGTACCATTAAAGACCTGTAGCTCTAACATTGAATAGCTTTCCTCTACAGACACTGGTAACGGTGGCTGACAATTTTTGGTGGATAATGCCACAAGAACGATACAGGCATGTTAGAGATTTTCAACTATTTGCGCGCAGCTATCCTGCTTTATTACTTTCACTTACCTATGCCCCATCAGAACCCCTTCTGTTGCTCAGTGCTGTGTTGGGTACATAAGCAATATGGCATGAAAATCCCTTTAATTTATTGTATGGCTCAGAACAGTGTTAAATGCTTGGATTTGATACTGAGTCAGAATCTAGGATAATATTTGGAACTCACACGTGGGCCATGGAATCCAGCCTGGTACAGTTCCATGTGCTGGACCATGTACTACAACACATTGGAGTATTTTATTTCAAAGTATTGCTGAAAGAAATTGAAATAGGGCTGAATTTCACCAACAAATCATACGTGTCAATTTTGGGGAGTTTTACAGAGGGTTTCCCTCCATGAGCTGTGGCAAGTTATCTCTCAATTTTCCACTGCTCAGCTCCTTATGGACGCACCATGTCCAAAGCCGCTCACTGGTGCTCTTGTCTGCTTACCAGTAGCAGAAAGCCTTGCCTATGATAGGAACAAGTGGGATTTCTCCCAGTAGCGCCGTATTCAAACTCCAGCTGTGCACCAGGTCAAATGCTGCCAGCGACAAATAACCCTTCACAGTGGGAGGGAAGTGTAAAAGCAAGGCTTCCAAGGCTACATCGGTGGTACCGGGTAACACTTCATTTGAAATAAATGCTCACATTCATAGATGTATTGCCACTTTACATTATCACCAATTTTCTTGACTGTTCTTGTAACTGAAGCTATGAGAATGTAGCTACAACAGTTACCTGTCCTTAGTACTATACCATTTTAACATTCTGTCTAAAGGGCTGCTATCATTTTCCAGTCTAACATAATATCTTGAAAAAAACAGAAGTTGCTGGAGGCTCAGCAGGTCTGACAGCATCTGTGAAGGAAGAAAAAATCAGAGTTAACATTTCGGGTCTGGTGACCCTTCCTCATAAAGCTCATTCTGAGGAAGGGTCACTGGACCCGAAATGTTAACTGTGATATTTTTCTTCACAGATGCTGCCAAACCTGCTGAGCTTTTCCAGAAACTTTGTTTTTGCCCCTGATTTACACCAGCCACAGTTCTTTTGGTTTTTGTTTAGCGTAATATTTTGTCTTGGTGGATATTGGAGCATCGCATATTTCAAATATTTGTTAACATTCACTTTTTTATTAAACAACAGGAAAAGCTAACAAAAAAACAGCATTTGTTTCTAGCAATAAATAGGACCTGCATGCCTTTTAACCAACAATAAATTTACAATCAACAATTGGTGACCTGAATCAATTCATATCAATTGGAAGCAAGTATCTGCTAAGCCCTGTTTGACTTATTATGCCTGTACTGCACTGCTGTGTCATGGTAAGCGTGCTGTTCCTGCTGCTCAATATCCTCCTCTTCCTCTTTGGAAGACAGTTGCTGCTCACCCAGCTCATCAGTGCCCATCACATCCCCTCCACTTCTGCAGAGCACAGCTTGCAAGGATTATGTGGCATACTCTATCTGGAGTGTACTTCAAGCACCCTGCTCCCACATACCATTCCAGTTACCAGAACCTAATCTTCAGGAGATCTGTTCCACAGCAGCCCTTGGCCTTGTCAAAGAATGAGTAACATTATATTTGCACTTGGCCCTAACAAGGGGACTTCCTGTAATTCTTCCTCATCCTGAGGGGAACTTCAGCGACAAAGTCTTCATGTAGGGACTGTTTTGTAGCTGCTGGAGATTGCTGCTGGCCTTGGGCTTACTGGTTCATTTGTCTTTCCTCAGTTTCTCTATGCTTTCATTGTACAATGGACACAGTGATGATAAAACTTCTTGTGACTGGATCTATTGGCCATGATTGCAATGAGCCTGGGTGAGTGATGTCAGAAACAACGCAGGGCCTTAGTAATGTGAGCAGTCAGCATTTGCATCACACACAAATGACAGTTCAGAATATCGCTCGATACATTGGGACATGGCGAACCCTGACAAGGAGGGTTGTCTGTATATGGACTTTGGTGTAGTGAAGAACGTTCTTTCAATGTTTGCAGCACAAGCGATATCACACTAATACAGGAGGAGATTGGAAATGTGGCAGGATGACTGAAACCTTTCCCCCATCTCTCCAACATCTAGCCCCATATTACTCAAAAAGGCAGAAAATTGCATGTAAGAACATGTTGGTAAATATTGTTAAAGGTGAGGAGATATCAGTCTGTGCTTGTGTGCAGCCTCTGAGATTGTGGATTGTCTTTGTGAATTGTGATCTTCAAGTGGCTCCTGAGGTTACCTGCAATTACTTCAGCTTCAAGAAGATGACTGTGATCAATTTGCAATGACAATGATATGGTCAAGATTGCTTGTGGCCGGATTTGGCATCAACGTAGTTGCTTACTGATTGTGGTCCATATACAAAATTCAGTGATTATAATGTCTTTAGCCTGTAATGCATAAGTGCCTAGTAAATGCTACTGCCCCTGAAGGACCTGAAATCACTTGCACATAGAGCCAGCTCCTTCAGTCAGGAGGAAACCTTAATTTGCCTACTCCAGGTGTAGAGCGGCCATTTTTAATTCCCATTGTGCATCTATTATTCAGATGAGGAGGGAAGGTAATCCCTGTTATAATTTGCAGAGTGACTTGCAGGCTCAGCCAAACCTTCAAGTTACTTTCTTCTTTGCATTTCCTGTCAAACCTGCCATTCGAAATATTCTCACCCAAAATTTTAATTTAAATCTTCACCTACAAACCTTGAGTCCCAGGCCTACAGTTTAGTTATACCAACTACCATGAAGTACCCTTCTCTTACTGAAGTCAAGGTGGTGATGAGCATTGATGAATCCCCTTCCCACAGTAAACTGTGCCCACCAATGTATGATAGTTTTCCACCCTAATACATTTTAAATTACAAGCCTTTACAGTTCTTGTCTGCTTTACATCCCAGTTTGCTTTCTCAAACTCCCACAATTGACTTTCCCACCATAGCAGTTTCCCTGATAATCTCTTTTGACTTCAAGTCAATTAGAACCCCCAGACTGACCCACCCCAATCAACTTGTAAAGAGAGGTCGGACTGTTGAGTGATAGAACCTTAACTGACCTCAGTGCAACTCAATGATAGACTTACTGCTAATCCCCAGACTCTTTGCACCGGTCCTGCAGATCTGACCATGGCCCACTGTCTAGACAAAATGACACAGAATTTGTGACCATGAATGCCCCAAGCAACCAACTGATCATTTTCAAGCACATGGACTGAGAAGGTACCATGCTCTGAGCTGAATATGGCAGAAGCCCCTGTATAATGACACCAGATCCTTTAGACTTTTATGCATGGGAATTTGTCTAAAGCAACTCAATGTTGGCAGGTGCCTGTAGGTGTGATAGCGTTTTGGCATGGTGCTGTTGACACATAGCTGCCCCCTTGCCTGGCAACCATGACAAGCTGCCTTCCTTTATGTTTATGCTAAATGGCAAGAGAAGAAAAGACAAAGGTGCTTTGAGTATCCAAGTAGACTCAACGTGATGGAGTGCTAAGAGAGTAAGCTAAAACTCTTGAGATACGCAGTGTTTCACTGCACGAGCTGAGTGCCTGTGCCTATGTTCAAAGTGGCCTGGCAGCTGCATTGCTACAAAAGGTGTCAGTGAGCTCCAAAGTGCGGCATTGAAAGGGTGAACTGTATCACAACTGTGTTGGAGAAGTGCCATGATGATGTGATGAGTCTGGTGCATGTCCAATGCCAATTAAATGAATGAGGGATGGAGGTGGCTCACTGTTCATGGGGCTTGCTCCGAGATATTGGGAAATGCCAACCAAGATGGATGCCTGGAGGAGCAAGCCGTGACCTCGAGGTGCTTGGTACCTGCCCAGACCTTCATCTCAGGAACTACCAGTATTTAATTTTTCTACACTGTGTGGGAAAATAGCAAACTGCATTGAAATGAGGTGAGATTACATCATTGTCATAACTTATTTGGGTAGAGTGTGCCAATAATCGAATTCCACTGTTCCATCAGCTGTCACAAATATGTAATAATCCAATTAAACCAAGATGATTTAAAATGCCTGACTGACAACTATGAAGAACAAGAGGGATTCATACTATATTAAATCATTAACAGCAAAATAATTATTTATTGTAAATAAACATAGTCTTTAACAAATGACAAACAAAATGGATTAGCCATTACTAATAATGCAACTTAAAATATGCTGCATTAAAACCCCAAACACACAACAGTTTCATCTATAAATGAGATAAAGGCAGATAGCTTGAATCTCACGTGTGGAAAAACATATACAAGAAAGCAAAAAATCTTTTGTTCAAACATCCATACCACAACGGGGAAATGAGTGCTTTAAATCATTCTTTTGATGTTTCTTTGTGTTGATGACATGATGTTATCTGCAAAGCGATAGTTGATCTTTGATTCAATAGGGTGAACCTAGGTCTGTCATGTATTAGAACATTTTCCCATCAGACTCTTTCAGTTCTGTCTTTTTATTCGAGCAAGGTGGTGAGAGATGCCGCCCGTTTGCAGACTTCAGGATGTCTCTGAGTGCACTGTACTCACAGGTCGGTAACAAACTGCAGCTGGACCATTGCAAAGGCTGTTGTTAGGCAGCTTTTCCTGAACTCAAAGGCTCCTTGTTCCACTTTGCCCAAAAATGTGTACGCCTGACTGTTCTGAAAAATAACATAATTCTGTACAACTAAACTGTCCACTGTACAATTCCAGTTGATTTTCAAATTGCAACAAGTCTCCTGGTAAATTCTATTTTGTAATAATTCAAAAAAGGGTGGGGGGGTGGTTTCTAGATCACTAGAAGCATATATCCCACTGGATGTGAAGCTAAATTTCAGAGCCAAAATTTCAGTTCCTCTCCTGGGGAACACTAGAGAGAGAAGATCGGACACAGTGTCAGAAATGGTATCCTGAAATCACATGCTCTCGTGCATCTAGTTGGAAGCAAAATATTGTATTTATATTTCTAATCTGTCCATCACTCTAATTATTTACTTATTTTCCCAAGAAGTAAAATATCATTTTAGACAGTAATGAACTAATTTCTGAGGAAATGTTGAAATCTGTCCAGAAAGGGTTAAGTGTGTCCCTCTGTAGTGGGAACATAAATTAGTTTAAACTGTAATTTTGTAAAAACAAGCAAAAACATCTGTCAGCCAAAGGTGTTGTCATGGTGACCTCTATATCCAAAAACATATTTCATGTAGGTTGGAGCAAATTGCTATACTGGCCACTTACATCTGTTTTTATTGGCCAGTTTTTTCTTGAGGTCACCTGGACTCTGTGGATTATGGAAAATAATCCAAAATGTAGGCAATGTCAAGATTTGTCTGGCAGCATCTCAAAAGCCTATGTTTGAAGGATTGCTGCTGATTATTGCCCGATTGTCCCGCTACCAGATATTAGGAAGAACATAGCACATGCAGCCAGGAAAACAAAATGTTATTCCATCAATATAAAGGATGGCTTAAATCGAAGTCTTTTATTCCTTACAGTGGCTAAAACTAGAAAATTGGAAGAGGAGTGTGGTATTCAATTCCTCTAGTTGACAGAGATCATGGCTAATCTGTATCTTAACCTCATTTCACCTCTGCTCCTTTTTGTTCCTTGTCCCTTAATGCATTTCTACTATAAATATCCTGACAAAAATCTACAAGTCTCCACTTCAAACATTTCAATTGATCTAGTCTTAGCAGCTTTTGGGAGGAGAGGGTCCCAGACTTCTGTTACTCATTGTGTGAAGAAATGCTTCCTGACTTCACCTTGCCCTGGCAATGTTCTGGAATCCCCACCAGGGTTGCAGACTCATACAATAACACTGGTACTGTGTTATGTTATCTTACATTTTATTATCATTTTTTGTTTTGCTTATACGATGTTCAGACTGTGTCAACTTGTTACAAGACTTCATTCATAGGCTGCAGTGAACATAGTAGTAACATTCTGTTAACTGTAAAAATATCCCCTCAACTCTAACTTAAAATATTGGAGGTTGAAAAGTCAGAGAAGAATGGGTTTGTACATATGATTCCACTTCTGGAAAGTTGGATTTGTGACTGTCACAGCTTGAGAAAAGAGCATTTTCTGTGTTACTTATTCAGTGCCTCGTGTACTTCCAGGTCAGGTACATTGCTGTATGTATTGTTTTTTCAATCTGGCTATAAGTGATAGGTATTAAAATTGTTGCCTTGTCTAAGTGATACAGCTTCTTCCAAAAGGTGAAACACTACTGCACATGCACATTGACAAGATCCAAATGGGTTTACAGTACATATATGGAATAATGTACTGATTCAGAGAGTAAGATTTGTTTGAGTGAGTATATAGGATGATGTCATTGACATGCATTGGTTTCTGGGGCACTTTATCAATGTCAGCTGTTATACTGAAGCTGGCACAGCTCCTCGAACACTCAGCCACCTATTCAGGAAATGTTTCTGGAGGTGCAGCAGCCAAAGCTGTGTATAATTGGCAACTCTCTACAATGATTTTCAAGTCAGATTTATGCGTTAAACTTGCGGTGAAAATTCTAGATACAATGAGTCAAGGACTCACAAGGGAAGACTTGATTAAGATTGCCTTTGCAGAAAAAGACTATTCAGGGCTTCACTATAAATAAGACAGAAGTTTTGTTCAAGCTGAACACCTTAAACAAAGAGACCCTAAGGGACTGTGGGTACTTATTCCAAAGTGTCAAGAGAGTTTAGGGAGAAAGTTTGAGGGGCACTGAGGATCACTATGAGAGAGTCATTGGGTACTGTGAAGATATCAATAGATTAGAAACATGCCCATTTCCAAATTTAGTGTGAACAAGATACAGGGTTCATAATCCATTAATTTTATTTCAATTTTATGCAAATTATAACATAGAACATAGAACAATACAGCACAGAACAGGCCCTTTGGCCCTCGATGTTGCGCCAGCCTGTGAGCTAATCTAAGCCCATCCCCGGACACTATCCTATTAATGAAATTAATGTTAATTAATTAATCTATTAATCAATCTATTAATTAATGTAACCATTACCAGAAACAAAGTGATGATTGTCTCAACAACATTCCCATGGCTAACAGCAGACAACATAGCTTCATTTGGGCAATATCCTGCTAGATTAACTGCCTTGACATCTTTTAGACATAGCAACCCAAAGGAACAGTGCTAAATCCTATCATGTGCAACAGTAATTGAAGAATCTCTTCAAAATTAGAATGTATGCTATGAGGATTAGGATAAAACTAGTGTATGGATCAGAAATTGGATGAAGGATCAAGTTGCTTAGGTAATGGTTAATGGGATGTTATTGGATAGTAGAGTTAAGAATTCATTGAGGATTTGCAGGGCTTAACATTGAGACCAGTGCCATTTCTAATGTGTACCAAAATGGCTTCGATTCAGAAACTCTAATACATACTTGTCAAATTTCATGACAATACCAGGAATAAGAAGAGCAGTTATTTTTCAGAATGAATGGATTAAACTACATCAAATGGTCTTTTGTATCGGTGTGAATTGCAATCCTGTAGTGGTTCCTCTAATATTATGCTCAGAATCGTTATCCTCAGAACAGCACTTTATTCAGCACCAATGTGGTGCAGGTTTCATTTTAATTGATTCTGACTTAACTTGTAAAATGAATATTGTACTGCTGTGTGGTTAGTTAACATATATCTTTTGGAAAGAGGGTTGAGTTTGCACATATTTCATGTAATAATTCAGCAACCAGCACGAAATCTACACAAGCTCTATTTATTCTTAATTTCCTCTTATCTCCTTTTCGCTTGTAAAAGTCATTGGCTCTTTATTGTGTACAGTTCTATGACTTCCAATTATTTTTCAATATTGTGTCTAAATGATGATTATTTGTGTATTACATTGAGCATTGAGTGTTAGGAGTGTCCATGTTGAATAATCACACACATATTTCCAGCAGGGGCCACTGGACAATTTGGGTGCAAGACCCTTAATCTATCTAAAGTATTAATCCTATTTATTATCATACCCACCACTCTCCCAACAGAAAATACGAAATTCAGAATGCATCTAGTCGGGGAATTTCATACCCTGTGTCAGTGATTTGCTGAACTGCTGGGAAACTGGTGGAAAGAGCCTGACTTTAATCTCCAGAGATAGAGGCACAATATGTTTGCACCATTCAAACCAAAGAGTAGCTGATTTTTCAATTATGTTTATAGAGATCTGCTACTACTTATGTTACTTCTGTTGTTGTAATACATGAAAGTTTTGAAAATTACCAGGAGTTTTTAATGTTTAAATCGGCTCAAGTATTGCAGTTATAATTACAAAGAGGTATTAATCAGATTGTGGTACACCTTTGGTTAACAGCTAAACCAGAGGGCGGCTTTTCCATATCCACATGTTGAAGCTCTTAAGATACACTCCCATTTTTCCAAAAGGAAAAGGAATTAAATTACAAGACTGGCAGGAAGAAACCTTGAAATCGGTGCCATGAGTTTTAATTCAAACTGTTTCCCAACAGGAAGAGAGAACATATGTATGCAGAATAATACACAGTTGAAAAAAAGTAACAAGCTAGTTAATAAATTGAAGAATCCAGGTAATGTCAGAAGTGGCAAAAAGCAAAGCTCAAACTGTTCAGGCATCTGAACTGAACCTCTAAGATTAAATTACAGCCTTTTACTTAATTTCTGCCTTATTATTTGTTACATAATACCTTCTTCAGTAATGCTTATATTATTGCCTGATATCTTACAGAATGCAGTCTGTACTGTTAAAATGAATTATTAGTTTGGCAGTTCCGCTAGAGCAGATGTTTTATTAATATCCTGACTAACTGTGATGATACATTACTTGCAAAATACTTGCTGTGTGTTGCACAAAAGGGCATAATAAGGGACCATTTAGAAGTTTTGAAGCAAAATTTTGAGGAATATAGAGTCTTGTGTATTCGTACTCTAGAGCGAAAGTATTGTAATAGTAACATTTTATCTTACACCTCAGCAGTACAGACAAATAGGATGCCTGTTTTACATGGAAATGTAAGGCTTTTTACCCTCTGAAACAAGGTGTTATTACATAAGGCCAAGTTCAGAATATGAAAAATGTCATAATTTAATGGTTTAAATTTAAAGTAATTGTTTGTGAAATCTGGGAGCAGGGGTCCTAGATGCTGCCATATGTAGGGACATTGTGGATCCCTGACTCAAATTAATGCTTTGCATCCTGGCATCAGTTGCTTTTATACATATACAAGCTGGTCTTTGCTGATATATTGACTTGCTATTACTCTGTGCTTTTTCATGTAGATGTCATCCCATCCCAACAATATAACCCATACTTCAGACGTGTGTATTTAGACGTCACCTCAATGGAGAAAAATGTTTCAAACCTGGTGAAGGCAGAGTTCAGAGTGTTTCGTTTACAGAATCCAAAGGCGAAAGTAGAGGAACAACGAATAGAACTTTATCAGGTCATTTTTCATTTTCATTAAATTAATGCATTTAATGTTCATTTTAATTGTTGTTGACTTAAACGTTCAGTAATTGTTGGACTTCCAGTGATAATGAATTAATTCATTGAGTAACTTTTTGAGACATTTTTTAAATTGGAGAGAAACAATACGCTTTACATCTATGTGTGTCAAAATATTGAAATTAAGTTTTCAGCCTTTGGGGCTTTTCTTATAAAATTACTCCAAAATACCCTAAACATTTTATAATTATTTTGTGTAGAGATTAAGTTTATGTGTGGATCCCAAGATGATTCAGCATAATACTTGGTAACTGACTGGGACAGTGATTAGCATTACTTGACATTTCTTAGTAAGCCATGTGCTGCAAGACAAGAGTTTTTGTTTTCACTTCAAGCATTACAACCCCTGTTCTATTTTCATGATGTGCTGTAACTTTGAGATATGTCACTTTGGTATTAGTGTGAGTCAGCAATCTGCTGTATTATACTCAAAAATGAAGAGGCAATTGTAACATACAACAATTGGTCTTTTCTGATACTTACAATGTTGAGAACAAACTTTTTTTTGACTTTAAAGGCTAAACTTCACTGAGTGCACTTCAAAATGCTGCCAGGTCACCAACAAAATGTTGTTAAGTATCTGCAACATGTGCGAGAGGGGGTGTGTGTAATGCTACCAAACTTTATCTGCTTAGTACCCACATATCCCATCAGTTTTCTGACTTCAACACTATAAAACATGATGTTTGAGTGTTTTGTTTCTCCTTTGCAAGTAGTGAATGTATGGGGCAAACCAGCAGTTTAGGTTACGTGCCACTGCACACTTCAGTATGACCAATTTTTTTATAGAAATCACATGGACTAAAACATGACTTGTCTGATTCAATTATTTTAAAACAATGGCACTGGTATTCAAGTCCATATTTAAGGTTATGTTTTGAATTGTTGATTTATATTTAAATTGTCAGCTTTTTGGAGTTTATGAATTTTATTAATATGATTTACTATACATTCAGCATTTTTCAGTTTTCTGGATTAGTATCTATACATTGACATTTCACCAGTCCAATATGGTTTCACTAAAATATTAAAACAATTTATGAAGCAGAATGAGATAATAACATATGATATGTTAAATATGACTTTTTTATTAAGTTGCAAGCCATGCTGAATATGATATTGGGAGTGTAATTTCTCTATTCAAAGTGCTGGTTGTGGGGAAGGATATTTGTGTGTGTTCTTATGATATTCCTATTACACATGAGATTTAACTACATTCTTCTTGTTATGACTGTAAATGCTGCAGCAGTATGCGAAAGCAGGATGCCAGAATTGCTCCCCATTTTGGTGTTTCCAGTGAAAATGGTAGTATTACGGTGGATTAGCTTTGTGTCCATTTGTGTCACACATAAAGCTGGTACACATCAGAAGCTGTGGCATGTTAGGATGTCATTAGCTGCAGCAATGCAGCTGTTACAGATGCATATCAATCTTCGTCTGAATAAACTTCCTTGCAGAGCCTTGCAAAATTTTCCTATATTAAACGTACAATGCAAATATGAGTTTTTGCGGTTACTTATTAGTCCAATTCTATTTTCTTGGGTCAACTCCAATAACCAAGAAATGAAGAAACTACTGTGTAATGTTAAGAGAGGCTCAAACAAATACATAGCAAAATGGAAATCTGGCAGACTGGAAGAGCTTTAAAAGAACAAAAAGATACACAATTATATTACAAACAACTTGCCTTTATATAGGAACAAAAAGAAAGTTGCTGAAAAGCCCAGCAGGTCTGGCAGCATCTGTGAGTGAAAAAACAGTTCATATTTCAGGTCTGATAACCCTTCCTCAGAACTCTTTATATGGCATTTTTAATGTTGGGAACCTTCCAAAGACACATCCCAGAAACTTCATGAAACAAAATTTCACACTGAACAATGTAAAAAGATATTAGGACAGGCGATCAATGGTAGGTTTTTAAAAGCATCTTTGAGGAGGAGAGAGATGTGGAGAAGTTCAGAGAAGAAATTCCAGAGTCCAGAGCCAAGGCAATGGAAGTCGTGACTGCCTATAAATAAGGAAATGATGAAAATTAGAGATGTGCAAGAGACCAAAATCAAAGAAACACGAAGAGTAGTGCGGCTACAGGAAGCTACAGAGAGAAGGAATTGCAAGATCATGGAGAGTTTTGAGAACAAGGATGAATGTTTTTAAATCTAAGCTTTGCCTTCGTCAGGAGCCAAAATTGGTCAGTGAGCACAGAGGTAACAGAGACTTGGAATGAGTTAAGATACAGGCAGAGGGTTTTGGATTAACTCATTCTTTCAGGGTTGGTCAGGGTGACACTGGAATAATTGAGTGTATACAAAACATAAGCCATGAGTTCTGAGAAGTCTGGGAAGAGCTTGCAATGAATTTCAAGGCTGATATTCAAAGTATTTCAGAATATGCTAAGTAGAGCATGTAGAGTAGAGTACAAAGTTACCAGAATGATATTGGAGGTTGAAAATTTGTATCATGCAGATGTGTTGCACAAACTAGAGGGGGGTGATTTTTTCCAAGACTGATGGTGATAAGGCCCCTCTGCGTTGGTTTCTTCTTGCACATCCTGACTGTCATTCCCTCCACATATTCTCAAAAGAGCTGTGGCAGGATAGGGATGGTTAATCTCCCTCTTCTGGAATGAACCTTTGGAAAGAAGATCTTGAAGCAGATTGAGTGAGTTTTGTCAAGGTCTATCCCAAAAAAAACCTGTAACATGCAACACTGTCCTCGATGGGCTGTTCCTACAGACGCACACCAGGATAAACATTAACTGCATCTGGAATACTGTCACCTCAGTGAAAGATGCCCTTTGGCCTGAAAAAAGCTGGTCTATCAATGCAAAGGCTACACCATGACTGGGTGTTGCAGACTGGCTCTTTCCACAGTCCATAATTATAGGCTGAGCGACGCAATAAAGCTTAGTCAGCCACCACATTGGCACAATTGGGGAAGGCCTAAAGCTTTTCAGCCCTAGTATAACATGAGGCTGGAAACTGTGTAAAAGTCCTCGAACTGGATGCTTTACATGCAACAGACATTGTGAATACTATGTCTTGGGGTGGCATGGTGGCTCAGTGGTTAACACTGCAGCCTCACAGCACCAGGGACCCAGGTTCAATTCCAGCCTCAGGTGACTGCCTGTGTGGAGTTTACACATTCTCCCTGTGTCTGCGTGTGGTTCCTCTGGGTGCTTCAGTTTCCTCCCACAGTCGAAAGATGTGCAGGTTAGGTGGATCGGCCATGCTAAATTGCCCGTAGTGTTCAGGGGTGTGTGGATTATGGGGGATGGGTCTGGGTGGGTTGCTTCAAGGGGTGGTGTAGACTTGTTGGGCCGAAGGGCCTGTTTCCACACTGTAGGGAATCTAATCTAATTGTAAGTGTATTAGGAAACATATGCTTATTGTAAGGAATTGATTTGGCTTACTCCAAATGTACTGTTATTGGAATGATCATGCAGCATATTTTTATAAAACTTATAGATAATATATATTTTCCAGGGAAAAGAAAAATTCTCAATGGAGGTGGAATAATTAAGAGTGTTTTTGTGCCCTGAATTCATTTCAGTAGGAAACATAATAAAACCATGATTTTTATGTGGATGGGTCCTTAGCTGACATGGAGATAGGTTCCCTACCCAATTAAGGTGAATTTTCAAAGCTAGCCATCATGCTTGAGGGAAAGAGCCAGTGGAATGCAGGTAACTGGGGGAGAGGGGTGGTTGCTTCAGCCAGAAAATTTGTCCTCAGACACTCCTTCAAAACTTTATCTGAAAAAAATGCAAAAAGAAATCAAGACACCACAGTGGAGAGTGGAAAGGCGTGGCTTGTGGGGTCATTGGGCCTACAAACATCAGCCATCAGCTATGTCCTCAAGGCAGGCCAGGCCAGGAGGGCTGAGACATTGGCCTGCTGCTATGTGTCAGCTTCCAGGCAGCCAATCCACTACCTGTCATGTTGACAAATAGGAATCTGGGAAATTCCACTTGTTTTCCTCAAGCCCTGCTCAGCAGAACTGATAGTCTAGTTGTCCGACCTTCTTAAGCTCTGAATCCAAATTCGCCAGAATGATATTGAGAACAGGGTCAGGATGCCAGTTTAATGGATGACTTTGTAATTTTTGGACCTTGTTGCTCAATTCCTGACATCAGTACAGCTTGAAAATTCAGTCCTGGGTTAGATTCCATTGAGAACAGGAAATTGAGGGTTGATTTAATCAAGGTATTGGGAATGAAGACAATAATTTGTTAGGGTAGTCAAGGGGATAGTTCAAAATGAAAATGGTTAGATAATCTAGTTCATCTGGTGGGAGAAAGTCATAACAAGGTGAAACAATCTTCAGGTTAGAGCTGAAACATTTAGGTGCAAAATCAAGAGGAATTCTTCACACAGAAGATAATAAGAATATGGAATGTCACCATGCTCCTTTTGAAGTCTATGGATGTTAGATCAACTGAAAATTTGAGGACTGGGTTGAGAGATTTTTCTTACAGGATATAGATGAAAAGCAAATAGAAAAAATTGGCAAACTGAATATGCACTTCTGATCCAATATTCCTGAACTGATAATCATGACTTAGATGAGTCCAACAATGTTTATTGCAAACCTCCTTTCCTTCCAATTTCACAATTCTATAGGTACTCGCAAAAAAATGCAGAGAATTGGAATGAGGGATGTCTTCTTTGTGATTCTGCTCAAAATAGCAGAGAAAATTTAAAAAAACTAAGCCCCTTGCCCTAACCAATTATCCTCAAAAGGCTTTCTCCTATTGGCCACACTTTTCCCCCTTATCCTAGGGTGCCCGTGGGGAAGGTAACAGTGCGGCCAAATGTATGCTGTCCAGTTAGGTGTGTGGAGTTGGGAAAATTCTCAACTACCAAAACCAACGCTAGAAAATCTTACCCAAAAAGTTGAATTTTAATTCCAGGGGGATGGGGAAAACTGGAGTCTGGTCAGCCACCTCTGGAAACAGTGTCATAGAAACTGCAGTGGCTGCCAAGTGTTGAGATGGGCTGCTTAAAAGGCCTTGAGCTATTGGCGCTATGTACTGCTGGCAGCCTTACCAAGTTGAGGAGGGTGGGGTGCAGGCATTGGGTGCCAGGCATGGAGGAATGATAGAGCGTGATCTTATTTGAGGAGGTGTGGTGTCGCTGATCCACACAGGTCATTCCTTGAAGAAGATATCCACTTTTCTTCACACTATTTCAGTGAATTTGGCAATGAAATAGCTTTTTTACTCTCCCCTGCTTTCCACTGCTTAGCATGTTGTGGAAGTATATTGAACCCCTTGATTGCCACTTAATTACAAACATAATGTTCCTAATAGGCCTCACAGACACCATAATTCCTCTTTCCCTCCCCCATATTGTGGGGATCAGGCCAAGTGTGGGTGAGAGCCTGGTGAGTTCCCCCCACTGCCCCAATAGAGAGAACACCATACAATTTTTCTTTAATTTAAAAAGCAGGGGATTTAAATGATTTGATAGCTTGATAGTTCCACACACCTTGTGCATCATTTCTGCACATTCATGTCTACTTTTAACAAGTCAGAAATGGTAGTTAAACTTTTCCAAAAGGCTGTCTAACATCTGCAAAAACACTTCTTACGTTTAAAGCTCAAGACTCATTCTTCAGGAATGTTTCAGGAGTGGTTAAAAGTGGGAGATGAAAGATGCTTCTAACTGAAGGCTGCTTAGTTTTAAATATGCCATTACCTACAAAAACAGCAGACATGTGAACCACGCTTGTTTCCTTGTTTTCCCCCTGTCTCCATGAAAACCTAGATTTAAGTACCAGGAAACAGGTGCAAAGGGCATAATTGTATTTCTATCCGTAGAGGGAGATGATCTTGTAGCTGTCTCTTCTCCCTCAAAACATTCAGCTGTTTAACATCTCGGTCTCGACAAAAGCCTTATGAGGAAGCTTTCATGCTGCCTTTGTTATGCTTCCAGTTCTTTTAGAGTCCTTTTGACCACTTGTTTCTACAGCAATTCTCTTAATTGCTTTGGTGAGTTCCATCTTTCGAGAAGAAATCCTGCTAAGAACCTGTTATGTATGAATGCTGAGCCCCAGTGAAGGGTTTAGCAATCCACAGCATGTACATGCACGCATTAAAAGAAAAAAAAATGTGGGTGGCCAAATAACTGTAGCATCAGTGAACACACCAGGATATAGCAACATGTTCTCAGGGGATTTCCGCTAGCACCTCAGAATAATGACAGGTGTGCCCTACATTGAGATTACTTAGTATATCTGTTAAGCACAGCATTATATATCAGTCTGGAAATTCCTAAAAATGACTTCACACAAAATTTAGACTAACCTTCTGATTGGTGCATTGTGCCAGAGTTCCGTGAAAATCTCATCAAATTTTCAGCTGGCATATGCCAGGTTCCTTCTTTAAGTTCCTTGCTATGTATGAACATGGTTTTAAGAGATCAAACCATCATATATGAATAATTGACAGGCCAGGGCTTCTTCAGTGTTTAGTGCAAGTCATTTTGATCCATAGAAATGCACACAAAGGCTCAAAAAAAAACAATTTTCTCTGGATGAAGGGAAATGGTTAAATGTACAACATTCAATAACTATGAAAAGCTTGGGTCCCACTGTGCGTGAAATGTTACAGTAGACTTACTGCTCACATAGAAGTGGTGCAAATTCAAGAAATTTGCATAAATTGCACTCTGGTGCAGAGCTGGGTCTAGGTTAGTGTAAAGCAGAGATTTTCAGCAAAGGTTCTTTTGAATCAACATAAAATATTGAGCTATATTGGCATGAAGTAAAAAAAAAGTTCTACCGACCTACTTCAGAAATTTCTTCCTCTTTTACACTTGAAATCAGTGTTACACTGTAATTATGCTGTTTCACTGGTAAAAATTCACAGGGCACCCTTGGCTGTTTACAAGAAGCCATACAGTATAGGAGGATATGTTTAATATGTTTTCCCTCCCGTTTATTGCATCTTAAATTGTGCTGTCGGACAGTTTATTTGGATTTCTTAAGTTTTGTGCTTTTTACTGCAAGGTCAAACTTTAAAAGAGTGATCTCATAAAGAAGCTTAAAAAGTTTATTCTGAAACTCTAAGATTTTAAACTTAATGGCCATGTATTTTATTGTGGATTGTTTGTAACTATTTTCATAGAAAGAAAATCACCCTGGAAAGAGATGGTGAGATTTGTTGATTTTCTTTAGGCTGCTGTTAAAAAATGTCAGTTAAATCCTGTTATGTTAGTGCAGGAGTGCCACAGTTTCATGTTTAGGTTGGAAATTGGAAAACGTCCTGATGTGATGCTGAAAACATAATTAAATCTTTGACTGCTGGATGGCTCTGCGCCCTCGATATCATCTAACATTTTTAAAAAAAACTAAAACCAGCTCAATAGCATAGTGATGACATGGCATTGTGACATTGTAGATAATGGCACAGAATGATAGGATGTGCACTAATTGAAGCAGATAGGTCTTTCAATCTCTCCAGGCCTTTTCTACCACTCACCTCAATCAGTGGTTTCAGTTTCTCCCTTAGTAGACTCTTGAACTCAGTCTGAACATCAAGGAGAAATAGAGAACGTTATCCACACTCTACACAACAGACAGGATGGAAATTTCACAAGAGGGTCACATTGAGGGGCTGTAAGTTTGTTTGTTGCTGAATTATTTGTGGGTGCCTCACAGCAAATTCTTTGGCCTTTTTCTTTCCAGGAGAATAGCTTACACAGGTTTAAACAAAACTGTAGAAGCTAAATACTCCAGATGTTGCCCATCTGAAATAAAAATAGAAAATGTTAGGAGAAACTAAGCAGGTCTGCAGACCAGGAGAAACATTGGCTTAACAGGCTGAATTTTACTTTTTCAGAAGAAGGGTCCCTGGACCTGAAGAATTGGTTCTGTTTTCTCTCCACAGATGCTGGCAGACCTGCTGAGTTTTTCTAGCAATGTTTGAAATTGTATCTGATTTCCAGCATCCACAGTTCTTTGGTGTTTTTTTGAATTTTACTGATGCTTGAGTGGCAGGAACAAATGCAGAATTCTGGTAAAACGATGGGAAGCTGTGCTATAACAGTACTGGAGTCAGGGAGGTTTTGCCAGCAGTGGATAGGTGACAAGTGTGGGTGTGGTTTGATTAACACCACTACCCCCCCACCCCATGGACTTGGACGCCATTTTGGAGGCCATCAGCAGCTAGATCATTGAACTGATCCTTGTCCCTGCAACAGCAACTTGAGAGCCTGATTTTCACCCTAGCTTTGTAGTTCCAAATCCCATGCGTTGTAAAGCACAGCAGTGTTTCAGATTCATGACCTGTTGTTAGCACATCCAGAATCCTCTGTCTTTATTCTGGAAAAGTTAGTGTTCTCCTGTATTTCCCTTCCCTGCTCAAAATGTTCCACTCCACAAAAAGAAAACACAGGATTCTGATCCAAACTACATTGCCTCTGAATGCCTATTAGGCTATATTTCCAGTCACTGGCTGGTTTTTGTACAAATGGGAGCCAGGAGAGAAATTGTCAATTCCACATGCAGCATGTTTAATCTCTAACACTGCAATCAATGCAAAGCAATGTGAAAATCCAGCAAAGTGTTGTGAAAGTGGTATAATATCATTTATGTGCTGTGGTTGAATGCATTGCAATAAGTAGATCTTTCAAATAAACATAGCTTTTCTGACTGAAGTACAGTCATGCTAAACTTGAAACATTAAATGTGTTTCTCACTTCGTAAATGCTGCCAGACCTGTTGACTTTCTCCAGCATTCTTTGTATTTGCTTTAGCTTTCATGACTTTTTAATGCAAATCTATTTGCATGAATAAAATTTAAACTATTATGATTTAAGACTTCTCTTCAGAAATGTGTATCACATGTTTAGTCAGCCACAAATCAGTGAAGGCTAACTTGCTTCTTCCCAGAAAGTGTCCCAGTGCAATCTATTAATGCAAAGCTCTTCTCTTATCTTACTTCAAGATCTTATACATTCAAAACTAATTTAGCTTTGTAATTATGTATTTCCTGGAAGCTTTTATTTTCACAAAATAAAAGTTAAACTGTATCCCTATCCTTCGCATTGGAAGGCGAGATGGATTTGTTGCAAATAGCAGCTCTGCCAAAATTGAATTATATCAATAATACCACTGACAGCATGACCAGAAAAATCTAAGATTACTTCTTTTAATAAAGTTCATTTTCATTGCAAGAGAAAAACACCTTTGAATAGTGATTTCTATCTGAAAAAAATATGAGAGATATGGGGGTGGGCCAAGGCCTCCCAGAAGTGGCAGCATTCTTCACACTTTGCAGTTTGTTTTCTCAAAGCAATCTGCTCAAAAAATCAAATCAAAACATGAATGTATTTTCAGGGGAAAGTAGTAGTCATTTAGGGTCGGAAAATTTGATCAAGAATCAAATATACTTTCCCAAGAGTCCCAGCCGTGAATGGTCGTGGTAGATATGAACTTCCAGCTCACTCATAGTGGGGAAAGAGATTTCAGCGACTACGGCATTAGTCTGTGGGAATTGAAAACGTTTTTACTTACTATGCTGTATTGTGACTGTTGGATCATATACAGTCAAAACATGAATATAATCCAGAAGGGTGCCTGTTGGACAGTTTGAATTGATATTAGCTTACAGCCTACATTCTACAGTTATCTGTTGGCAATAGCATTTTACTTAGCCTGGCATTGCTATCCTTATCTACCCTGAAAGTAATGATTTCCCAAAGCACAGGCAGTAAAGCTGATAGTCTCGCTATTTCTTGAAAAATGGAATGTATGAAGCCAGCCAGTATATCAAAAAGTCAAGTTCTTGACTCCCAACCAAAAAGCTGAATATTTTCATGAGCCCCTTTCACTGATTATTTTCTTTGGGAAAGCATTGTCCATTGTTAGTGGGATTGTTAGCTAAAGGGACCATTCAAAACTGAGTCTGTTCAGTTCAGTTGGGGGCCCAATAGAAAATACTTTGACATGTTGAAAGCTATTATGGAAATGGCAGCAGCTTAAACCATTCTAGTCCATCTTGTGTCAGTGGAATGGGAAGGATCAAGTGGGGGCCAGTTAGGAAAATATATTTATTAAAAATACTTTAAAAAGTCACATTTAAAAGACAAATATACATGCATTTTGAAAGGAAAGGCATGGAATAGGAAAATTAGTATAGACTTTTGATCTGCACTGGGAAAGTGATGGTCCTCAGACCATGTGCAAAATGATATTGGTTGTGTTTCTGCTGTAGTAACATGGTGTGGGCTAGAATCCCCTCTTTAATCCTCCTGAAAATGAGTATGATCATGGTACAAAGTGACAAGAAATGCGTCAGTTGATGCCAACTGACACTTTATTGTCCGAGTCCGAAGTTTCACACCATTAGCTCTGACAGAACCAGCTTTGGAAATGCCTCTTCTGCCTCTTGCATCTGAACAGCACTAGAAAGGATGAGAGAAAACCGGATCCTGAATGATCCTACTGCTGTCTTAGTAGGAAAGGTCGAAATAGACTTGAGTCAGCTGTGTGAAGTTTCCAAAATCCTTTTAAATACTTTCTGAGGGGAGGTGGAGAGCATGGGGGGAGGAGGTTTAATAGAAATATCTTACTGACCAAATTGCAATCCTGTTCAAAGCCTCCATTTTCAAAGCCTCAAACTGCAAATCCATTCACCTCTTCAAATGAGTTAATCTAATGTTCAAGGTTCTGTGGTACTTCCCATGCAATAATTGTTGTCCTGATACAACACAATCCTAATTTTGCTGTGGTTCACTGGTGGGCCTTCAATTGCTGTTGGTGATCTTGACGGAATATTGTGGTGAAAATCCAATGACTACCAACCCAGGGGAACTGGCAAAGTTTGAAATGGTGTATGGAAGGTCTGTTGTAGTCCTGTCAGGTGAATTGAGGAATTCTGGCCTTCAACCTGAACATAAAAGAGTTGTACTTTTAATTCCCTCCCCCCTTAATAATAATGTTGTCACTAAGGTTTTGGAGTAGATCTGTGGCTTGGGTTGTGGGTGTTGAGGTTGATTGGCTCACCGATCTGGTTGGTGGTTCTGTAGACATTTCGCTACCGTGCTTGGTAACATCCTCAGTGCAGCCTCTGATATGAAGCGTTGGTGTGTTTTCCCATCTGATTTTTAAACTCCGGGCTCCGTTGCGATGGATTGCCTCACTTCCAGTTTTCCTTCGTAGTGGAATGTATATGGGGTCAAAGTCAATGTGTTTATTAATAGCATGCTTTGTGGAGTGCCATGCTTCCAGGAATTCTCGTGTTTGTCTCTGCCTAGCCTGTCCCAGGATCTTGGTGTTGTCCCAGTCAAAGTGCTTGTTGTCCTTGTCCATGTGGATTGAGATGAGTGAGTGTAGGCCGTGTCTTTCTGTAGCCAGTTGAAGTTCATGTGCTCTTGTTAGTTTCCTTCCTGTTTGTCTGAAGTAGTGTTTTTTTCACAGTCTCTGCAAGGGATCTTGTAGATAACATTTGTCCTGTCCATGGCGGGGAGTGGGTTTTTAGTTCGGGTGAGCACTTGTCGTAGGGTTGATGTGGGCTTGTGTGCCACTCTGATGCCTGGCAGTCGTAGAAGTCTTGTGGTGGGTTCTGATGTGTTCCTGATGTAGGGTAGTGTGATGAGTGTGTCGGGGCGTGTAGAATCTTTCTGATGCTGTTCCTGTAGACATCTCCTGACCCAGTTCTTTGGATATCCATTATCTTTGAGCACTTGGAAGAGGTATTCCTCCTCCTCTTGGCATAGTTCCATGTTGCCGCAGTGTGTTGTTGCCCTTCTAAATAATGTTTGCACACAGCTTCGTTTGTGTGTGCTGGGATAGTTACTGTTGAAGTTCAGTACCTGGTCTGTGTGTGTGGCTGTTCGGTATATTTTTGTTTGCAGTTCCCCATTTGGCTTTCACTCTACTATGATGTCCAGGAATGGGAGTTGTTTGTTCTTCTCCTCTCGAGTCCGGAGATAAGCGATCCCATGAGTGTCCTGTTGATTTGCTCGTATATTTGGCCATTGAAGGTGAAATGGGTGATCAGGCAGAGGTCCAGTAGTTTAAGCATGTTGTCCCTGGAGGTGGCTTCGCTGGAGTCATGTCCTTGTTCAAGTAGTGTTGTCGTTGTTTCCCTTGCTAGTGGCCCTACGACCGCTAGGCATCAGAGTGGCACACAAGCCCACTTCAACCCTACAACAAGTGCTCACCTGAATTAAAGACCCACTCCCCGCCATGGACAGACCAATGTTATCTACAAAATCCCCTGCAGAGACTGTGAGAAACACTACATCCGACAAACAGGAAGGAGACTAACAACAAGAGTACATGAACACCAACTGGCTACAAAAAGACACAACCAATACTCACTCATCTCAATCCACATGGACAAGGAGAACCACCACTTCGACTGAGACAACACCAAGATCCTGGGACAGGCTAGGCAGAGACAAGCACAAGAATTCCTGGAAGCATGGCACTCCACGAATCAGGCTATTAATAAACACATTGAACTCGACCCCATATACATTGCACGACGGAGGAAACCCGAAAGTGAGGCAATCCATTGCAACGGACCCCAGATTTTAAAAACCAGGCAGGAAAACACACTGACACTTCATCAGAGGCTGCATTGAGTATGTTACCCAGCATGGTAGCGAGACATCTGCAGAACAACAAACCAGCTCGGTGAGCCAACCAACTTTAATAATGTCGTCATTTTCTGACATTGTCAGTGGAAGATGATGATAATGTGGTGGTCCACATTGCATTAAGGTTGCTTCTTTAACTTTGTAGTGGCAAAGCTGTGGTGACATTCTTTTTCTTATCATTGTCATTGCAAGGCAAATTTTTT
The DNA here is from genome assembly GCF_030684315.1 of Stegostoma tigrinum. NCBI lineage: Eukaryota > Metazoa > Chordata > Chondrichthyes > Orectolobiformes > Stegostomatidae > Stegostoma > Stegostoma tigrinum. The sequence continues at coordinate 60,531,762 of NC_081362.1, forward strand.
ACTTCCTCATTAAAGAAGGACAGCTAACTTGTGATTAGTAAAACCTACTGGTATTAATTATTTTGTTCCCATGCACACACTAAGTAAATGACAGCAAGAAACAGTATACATAGTGTTCTAATAAAAACAAAGTTGCTGGAAAAGCTCAGCAGGTCTGGCAGCATCTGTGAAGAAAAAAGGTCAGAGTTAATGTTTCAGGTCTGCCTTCATCAGAACACAATATACTGTTCTAACCCATTATAAACTTGTGAAAAAAGCCACCATACAAATACAATGCTGCTGTAGTTACACGCTTTACATGGCTTCTGAATATTTCTGACTTTCCATGTGGTTGACTAGCTGGCGTGTTTACTGTTCCGTAATTGCAGCATACATGCTGTCAATTTCCATTGGAACTGAATCAGATCATCTCCGTGCCAATATTGAGCTCTCCTTTTGATTCATTCAAAGTATTCATTTAAGTATTATTGTGTTGATCTGTTGATGTGCACATTGCATTCACATAGAAACCTGGATCTCAATTGCAAGAAGACCCAGCAATTGTGCTGTAAATAACCCTTTTGATCAGCAGAAACTTTCCCTCGCAGATTTCACATAGCAGGTGTCAAGCTACAACATGAGAGAGGGAGGAAACACTCTCCATGATGGCCATGTTTATTCCTTTTGTATCTAAGTTCTCACTATGATGGACTGAATTAATTTTATTGGGGAATAGGGACTGATTATCATCACAGTCAATTCTGAATGATTGAGAATGGGTAAATCCCTCATAAACATTCCTGCCTTGCTTAATTGAATTAGTAGAGGTAATAGTTTTGGGTGAAGATATTGCTGGAAGTCATGCCAGCATCTGGTGCCCCGTATATCCATGCATGGGGAAATGAAGTTGTGAACTTACCATTCCCTCTTTATAAACATAATGGAATTCCCACCTGTTGCCAAAGGGATCTTTCAACAGCCGCCAGACATAGTCCCATAATAGACCAGGGCTAAAGTTAAATGCCAAACCTACAAAACTGATTTCTACAGACCAGGATGGTCTGTCTACGACCGTAAGCAGGGTGTGTCAAATCCTCAAATTATGGATCCATTTATTCATGAAGGTTTCTATTCAGTTTCTTTCTTCGACCACCCCGAAAATACAGAAGTTGCCTTCCAGTCAGAGATTGATTGAAGTCAGGTTGGCTATTTGTAGTAAACTGACTAGGTGTGTGTTCTGCACCAGGGAAACAGGGAGGAGAATTTGTGTCTAATAATTCCAGAAGATAGACCCAAGCCACAGGAATTCTGTGAGAACTTAATACCTTTTACTTTGCCTGCTCTCTTTCTTCTGTATTTGTTCCCTCTGTCTTTGGGCTTTGATACATTGACCAAATGTCCTTCCCTTTAGCATCAGGTTCACCAGAGCAGCTGTGTCTTTTATATAAATTACATTTGAATCCCAAATTTCTGGGAATATTTTTCTGTGGATTGTATTTCAAAACAATTCCAATTCTTTGTGCAGTATTACAGCCAACATGTACAATAGGTGCCAATTGCAAGCATTTTAGTTTACTTTAAAAATCCACGACAAAATGGTAACAATTTTACAGTGTTAATGACTTGGCAGTTAGCCCATTTCAGACTTTGATTTTGACTCGAGGTTTCAAAATTCTCATATTGCCAAAAGTGTGTGTTAATGAATCATACTGTAATCAACATACAGGCATCCAAGCTACATTCATTTCTCTCCTTCATACTTGTACCAGACTGCCTAGCTTTAGACACACATGCAGATGTTGACATGCACACATGCTCAGACATGTAAACTCAGGCACACACTCATCCTCTCTTGCAGAGTGTCAGCTCTACAACATTATAGCATGGGTTGGGAAAGTCTTTGGGATGTGCTGAGGATGTGTAAGGTGCTAGGCAAATGTAACTTTTTTGTTTCTTTTCATTTTGCTCCATTTGTTGCATTGGCTCCAGGCACATAAATATGATATTTTTTGTTAGATTCATGTTGGATCATTCTTTTACAAGTTTTTAAATTTTGTCTCTAAACATTTAAGGAAGTAATTACAATAGTTTTTGAAATAGGTGCTGTAGTTACTTTCATTGAGGTTTACATATCTGCTTACATCCAGTTTCTCAGCCCTTCAATCATTTGCCAATGATTTATCAAGATTAAAAAAAGGTCCAGACAGTCAGTCCTGGCACATGTATCCAACACACAGTGGAAAAGGTATTGCATGTGTGCACCACATTGGCATGAACTGATTCCAACTTTGAAGAAATATAATGGAGGCATGTGTGTCCTGTCTCGCCGTACAAACACTTGGCTGAATAATTGCAGGACCAGACTCTTAACTCTTCAGTCTTCCAGTTGTCCCTGAACTGAACAAAAGCCAATAGTACACATCACGCTGCAACTCCATTCCCATTTACTTAGCAGACCATTTAATTGCTTTTATTCTGGATATTCTGTTTTTTTTAATTGTTTTTTTTCACAGCTCCAGCTGTCTTCCCTGTGGAATGTACTACAGTATTACAACATTCTTTTCTCAAATGGTCTCAGCTGTCCTTTTTGTGGAGCTTCCTAGTTTCTGCTGCTGGTGTTGCCACCGGTCCAGTTTTGGATTAGACAGCTCTGTTTTTGAGTAGGCTGTCCGGAAATATCTAAGATGTAAACCAGACATCAAAAGTCTGATTTTTAAAATATAAGTCCATGTTTTCATACATTTCCATGTCTCATAATGTGGAGCCATTAATTATTTAGGTTATTAAGGATATTTTCATCACCAACACATTGAGACTCTGAATTTAAACTACGGTCCCACGCTCTCTCCTGCCCCAATTCCACCCCCTGTCTGGTTTTGAATTTTGCGAAAGATGACCTAATCCCATTAATTTGTCTAAAAGGCATCATGAGAGACTATGTTTTCTTATATCATTAACTGCTTGTTAGGCAGGAAGCAAACTTCACTAATGCACTAAATAAATAAAGTACTATAGTTGAGAACATTCAAGGTGTAGGTCTTCTCTTTTTAACCATTACTGTTCTGTTTATAACTAATTTTAAAGTTAGCATTGTGACTGCAGATCTTACACTCTATGAAGCACTCATTATAAGTGTATTTCTGCTGTCTATACATGTACCTCAATTTCCTAGCAACAGGTATTTTAGTTTTAATCTAAGGATATAGGCTTTCAGTTCAAATATATCAATTTATTGTGTGTTAAGATAGATTCCTAACTGTTGACAGGTGAACAGACGAATTAAACAATGGTAATTATTTTTCTCTAGATAAACAATCAAAAGAAAAATCAAATAATCAAAACCAAGTATTTAGACTAAAATCCAGATGTTTAGTGAAATAACCAGCAAAGAGGCATCAAAAGAAAACTATTAATCAACAAGTGAAAGCACATTCGACTTTCTAAATATTTGAATCTAAGCAAGTGACCCTGTGGTTATGGAGTCTCTCACTGACAGATTCTATCTATGTTAATTTAATATTTAACATTATCTAAACAGGTCTTTCTCCTTCTGTTCAATATACCATACCGTAGTGCAGGGAAGACTGGGAAGTGCCCTCAGTTAAGCCCATGAACTGTAGTGAATTAATGAAAAATGGAAACATTTTGAAACATTCTAAATTCCTTCACTAATGCCCTTTAGGGAAGGAAATCTGACATCCTACCTGGTCTGGCATATGTATGATTCCAGATCTATAGTAATGTGGTTGAATTTTAACTATCCTCTGGGCAATTAGTGATAAGCAGTAAATGAGGCGTCAGCCAGTGATACACATATTCCATTAACTAATCATGAAAATTGCTCCAAGTGGACTAAATTTTCACTATTAAGGAGAGTTGTTTAAGTTGGGGGATTCGCTAAATGGGTAAACATAAAGAAGTCTTCCATTTAGATCCTGCATCATAGATAGCTAATTCTTTAATAGCATCTTTAAACTAACAAGCTCTGAACTCAGAACATTGTGCTGAGATATTTGTGCCTTTGAAATTCAGCCAAGTCTTTATTCTAATGTAATATTAGCCTTTGGTTAAATATCAACAAAATATTCTATTGAAAAAGCACGAACAAACGGTAGTTACTTTTTCTAACTTCACCAGATGGCCCCTCAATCATAGCAACACAAATGACATCTGTTTAAGCTTTGTATGAAGTTGGCAGAGCCCTAACACAAACAGGACAAAATTAGCAGGCCTGGTAATATCTGTGGAGAGAAAGCAGAGTCAATGTTTCAGATCCAGTGACCTTCATCAGAATTATATGGACTTGCTTGGTTTTAATCTCTGCTTTTGTGAATCAAGTGTGGCCCATTCCTCCACAGATAAAAACTGGTCATTGGAAAGTGGAGAGGATTTCTGTATCCAGGACTTACCTGCCATTTTTAGGTCCACAGAGTCTTCCTGGCTCCACATAAATTTAGTCCCTCAGGTTTGGGAGGAAAAGAAATCAGCAGGGATTCCGACACCCAGTTGACAAGAAGGTTTGTATGCAGGCATTTGCTCCAAGCTCTACATAAATGGTTGAAACACAGGTCAATGCACATTTCTTCTGCTGCCTCTTGCATGGGAAATCGCATCTCACTAACTTGATTGCATTTTTTTTGAAGAAGTAATGAAGAGGATTAATGAGGGCAGAGCAGTGGATGTAATGTATATGGATGTCAGTAAGACATTTGACAAGGTTCCTCATGGTAGACTGGTTAACAAGGTTAGGTCACACAGAATAAGAGAGAACTAGCTACCTGGATACAGAACTGGCTCAAAGGTAGAAGACAGAGGGTGGTGGTGAAAGGATGCTTTTCAGACAGGAGACCTGTAACCAGCGGTGTGCCACAAGGATCAGTGATGGGTCCACTGCTTTTTGTCAGCTATATAAATGATTTGGATATGAACATAGGAGGTATGGTTAATAAGTTTACAGATGACTGACAGAAAATTGGAGGTATAGCGGACAGCAAAGAAGGGTACCTCAGAGTACAATGGGATCTTGATCAGATGGATCAATGGGTTGAAGAGACGCAGATGATGTTTAATTTAGATAAGTGCAAGGTGCTGCATTTTGGACAGCAAATCCGGGCAGGATTTACACATTTAGTGGTAAGGTTCTGGGGAGTGTTGCTGAACAGAGACCTTACAGGCAGGCTCATAGTTCCTTGAAAGTGGAGCCTCAGGTAGATAGGATAGTGAAGAAGGCGCTTGGTATACTTACTGTTATTGATCAGTGCATTGAGTACCAGAGCTGGGAAATCATGTTGCAGCTGTACAGGACATTGGTTAAGCCACTTCTGGAGTACTGTGTGCAATTCTGCTCTCTCTGCTGTAGGAAGGATGTTGTGAAACTAGAAAGGGCTCAAAAGATTTACGAGGATGTTGCTGGCTTGAAGGGTTTGAGCTATAGGGTGACTCGGAATAGGCTGGGCCTACTTTCCCTGGAGCGTTGGAGGCTGAGGGGTGACCTTGTAGAAGTTTATGAAATCATGAGGGACATGGATAAGGTAAAAAGACAAGATCTTTACCCCAGGGTGGGGGAGTCCAAAACTAGAGAGCATAGGCTTGAGGTGAGAGGGGAAAGAAAGAAAAGGGTCCTGGGGGAACGTTTTCACACAGCAAGTGGTGCATGGATAGAATGAGCTGCCAGAGTAAGTGTTGGTGACGGGTACTATTTGAAAGGCATTTGGATGGGTATATGAGGAAGGGTAGAGAGGGATATGGGCCAAAAGCTGGCAAATGGGTCCAGATTTACATAGGATATCTGGTTGGCTGGGACGAGTTAGACTAAATAATCTGTTTCCATGCTGTATATCTCTATGACTGTATAATCTCAACTGTGTCTTTGATGAGATGCTGGAGGACAGCAGCTGTCTATGAAATCCCAATACTTTCAGGAGAGAAGGAAAAAATTAAGAAAATTTTAGAATATTAGCCATGCTTCCTAAGAGCCATCATTAAGAGCAACCTGTTAAAAGTTGAATTTTGGCAGAAAAGATTTGGACTAAACTGTTTTCATTGTATTTTGGGGGTATGATTTATTAGAATAACTGTTGCAGAAAGAGAGTCAGAGATTGACAGTACAAAGAAAGGCCCTTCAGACTATCAAATCCACACTGATCAAAAAAACAACTGCCCAACATTTTGATATAACAGACAAGGGCAGGACTTACCCGACTAATGGTAAGGCCCTGGGTAATGTTGTAGAACAGAGACCTAGGGGTTCAGGTGTATAATTCTTTGAAATGTGCATAACAGTAGACAGCACGGTTAAGACCTTTGAGTGTAGAAGTTGGGACATCATGTTGAGGTTGGACAGGAAGTTGGTGAGGCCTCTTCTAGAGTACTGTGTGCAGTTCTGGTTAGCCTGCCATGGAAAGGATATTATGAAACTGGAGAGGGTTCGAAAAAAAATAACCAGGATGTTGCAGGGAATAAAAGGTTTGAGTTATAAAAATAGGCTGGGATTTTTTTCACTGAGCGTAGGAGTTTGAGGGTGATCTTATAGAAGTTTATTAATTCATGAGGAGTACAGATAAGGTGAATAGCAAAGATCTTTTCCTAAGGTGGAGGTGTTCAAAACTAGGTGGCATATTTTTAAGGTGACAAGAGAAAGTATTAAAAAGGACATGAGGGGTAACTTTTCTAGAAAGAATATTTTGTGTGTGGAATGAACTGCCAGAGGAAGTGATGGATGCAGGGAACTGTCACAACTTTTAAAATACACTTGCATAAGTACATGAATAGGAATAGTTTGGAGGAGTATGGGCCAAACCAAGGCAGATAGGACTATTTTAGTGGGGCAACATGGTCGGCATGGACTAGTTGGACTGAAAGGTCTGTTTCCATTCTAAGTGACTCTATAACTATTTTAGTCCCATTTTCCAGAACTTGCCCTATAGCCTGTATGCTATGGCATCTCAAGTACACACCTAAAAACTTCTTAAATATACTGATGGCTTTAGCCTCTGCCATCCTTACAGGCAGTGAGTTCCAGATTCCCACCACCTTCTAAGTGAAAAAGTTTTTCCCCACATCTCCTCTAACCCTGCCCCTTACCTTAAAATTATGTCTCCTGGCCATTGACCCCTCTATCGAGGAGAAAGGTCTCTTCCTGTCTACCCTATCTATGGCCCTCATAATTTAATACATTTCAATCATGTCCCCTCTCAGTGTCCTCTACTTTAAGGAAAACAACCTCAGTCTGTCCAATCTCTCTTTGTAACTGAAACTCTTCAATCCAGGCAACATCCTGGCAAATCTCCCCTGTACCTTCTCCAGGGCTATCACAGCCCTCCTATAATGTGGATTCCAGAAATGTGCATTATACTCTTGCTGTGGCCTAACCACTGTTTTGTACAGTTCCAAAATAGCCTTCCTGCTTTTAAACTGTATGCCTCAGCTATTAAAGACAAATATCCCAAATACTTTGTCAACCACATTATCCATCTGTCTCAATACCTTTAAGGATCGGTGAACATGTACACCAAGGTCCCTCTGATCCTTGTTGCTCCCCACTGCCCTACCATTCATCATGTATTTCCTTGCTTTGTTTGTCCTGCACAAGCGCCTTGTCTGATATTGATCTGGGTGAAGTTCTATTTGCTGTCGATCAGCCTGTCTGATGAGCACTTTGTCTTTTTTCTTACTTGACTATTGATGTCAAGCTTGACCAAACTAAATTTTGCCCTGGGAGTGTGATAAGACACTAACTTGTAAGGTGAGGAACCAGTTCTGGGCTGTGGAGTTATTCTGTAAATGAACAGGGAAAACTATTTTCTGTTCACTTAGAGAATAACTCCACGTGAAATTATTAGTCATTGTGTCACTGATAAATATTTCTGTGAAGACCATTTCACAACCTGCACAGTGCCTCGTGCAGCATCATTAGTTGGTGGGTGATATGCTGGTATGAGACTGCGTTTAACTGTATTGGTACTCAGAAATATTTTAGACTCTTCTGATGTAAACTGGACATCATTATTTGACATCAACATGTTCGACAACACGCTGATTGTAAACAAACTTTTTAAAAACCACAACAGTTTTGGCAGTTGTGGCATTAGACATAGACACACATTTTATCCAATAACTGTACAAATCAATGAAAACAAGTTTTTTTTATCTTTCCTTTCAAAGAAATTAACATGTCCTCATTCGCAATGTTTACTTGTCTTTGAGCGTAGAATGAAAGGAACATTAATTAAATCATACCTAATTCTGAGACACACTTCACAACTTTTTGCCACATCTTCAATGCTCTATCTCCTTTTGGATAACTTTTCTTCTACAGTTTTCATACAGACTATACCTAAGTGCACTTGATGAAGTTCCTCTAATAGTCTGATAAACGTTGGCGGATTAATAGCTCTTAAACACACTAGGAAACAGTCTTGATCTACACTCAATTCATTTCTATGTATGTAACAGTCCTGTATTTTTCCATCTTCCTGCCATAAGCCAGGCATTCAAGAAGTAATTGCATACTTCACTAAGCAGCAGCAAATCCTTGCGAATTTCTCCAGTAACTTCTCCGGTGGCATGAAATTTAGGTTCAAAAAGTAATTAGCAGCTAATTCAGTAACAAAAAGTGAATAAGTCTTCACAAGAAATCCTGAAAGACCATCCTTATTTACAAGATTTGCTTGACTTAGGATTTTGAACTGATGGCTAATTTTTTTTTCTTTTGGTCCATTTTGTTCAAAGACTACTTTCTTTTCTTTTACCTCTCCCCCAATGACTAATGTACTCTTACTGATTCCAACTACAAATATTTCAGCCTAGCTGAACACTATGGGCTGAACCTTGCAATTTTTGGAGGGATTTTGGCTGTAAGGCCTTGTGAGTTTCTCACCCCATCATTCCAACCTTACTGCCTTAACAAATTAGCCCTTTGCTATGGTGTTCCTCACATCTGATTCTTGCTCCACCCTACCATGTGCTGTTCACCTGAAAGCTGAATTAAAAGAATCCCTTACATGTTTGCCTTCTTTGAAATGCTGCTATGCATGAGGACACGTGTTGGCAATCTGATGTTGTCCCTCATCAGCAATTTAATGGCATAGCGGCCACAAAACTATGCTGTCCAATGCATGAAGCTGGCATGGCTGACACTCCTTCTCACATACAAGTCCATGCTGTCCCCCTCATTGCCAGTAACCAGCACACACAAACACTCTACCTATCTGTGTCTGCAGCCCATCTGCACACCCCTTCTATCAGCACCACCCACTCCCCAGTAGATACCACAGCTTATCATTGTCCAGCAGAGGAATATCGTATACAAGCAAACAATAGCACAAATCTAAACATGTGCTTTTATTAATGAACGCCAAAAGCAAAAACAAACAAAATCAATAGAGTCTAAAGTTCACTGACAATGCAACTCAGCCTTCAGAATCAATATTAGCAATGACTGTTTTGGTCTACTGTACCCATCCTGAATCTACCAGAACTGGATGTCAATCAAGTTCCGTCTGACGTATAGTACCAAATGTAACTGAGCTCTGTGATGGACCAAGACAGTTTCCTCCTTCCAGACTCCTTCCAGAAGACTTACCCCAGGAAGATGTGGCAAACTGTGTCCATTCTATACTGGAGGACCCCCCAGATCACTCCAAACTGTAGAACCACAGATTCAGCAGCTCTACTGTGTACTCCACCACGGTGCTGCTCAGAAGATGGGCGGCATTGTGTCAGCACTCCGCATCAATCAGCAGTTTGCACAATACTATCATCAGCCATGCTCACAGTGGGAAGACCTTGACTTTCAGTCACCAGCCTTGTGAGACCCCTAGACCCTCAAATGTGCATGAGAGAGCTCCAGGATATGGCTGTCATGGCAGCTGCCTTGGTCGTGGCCACACAGCTCCAGGAAGCACTAATGGTGATCACAGATCACATACATGAATGTGACCCCTTCCAGTTGGTGAATTCCACAGTGTTGTGATATGGCCCTATCTGTGCCACATGTGTACATAGTACCCAGGGAAATCCAGTTATGTTCCCGAAGCCCACTGTCCAGGCTGCAGCACTGACCTTGTCTTTGGGGGAATGAAATGAACCAGTGTGACCTCGCACAGATGGAATTGATCACTGTGCTGATACATTTGTGGATGCATGACTGGTAGATCCAACATGGATCATCTGTTTCTCCCTGGAAGGGACCAGTAGCATAAACATTTAGAGGCACAGTGACCTTCAAGGCCACCGGGAGAGGGTGGCCTCTCTCTCCCGCAGTCCTTGGGTCCCACTCTAGCATCCAGCAAAGTCTGGCACTGTGACCCAGGACGTATGGAGCCTGCATCGTCACTGTGCCTCACCCAGCCCCAGGAAATGGAGTGGGGTTGAAAAAGCTCTGGACTTTCTGAACATTCCACGCAGCCTGAGGGGCTACACAGTAGTGAACTCTCCCTGATCTGGGTGGTATTTGTCCTCCATGGGAACCTGCTGCTGTCCCTGGGATTACTGTTCACTCTGGTCCTCCTGCATCTGCCTCTTCCTTCTTAGGAAGCCAGCCACAGGGACCCACCAATGGCTTGGTGCAGGACTTTCAGTGGAACTGACCTAATATAGAAACAGAAGGAATGAAAGAGGATGCTAGATCCTGGATGAGTCAGCAGTGGTAGACTTTGCGGATGATGGATGCACACTTCTCCTCACAGCGAGACACTCTGCAACCAATAGCAAACGTGTTTCCATCACGCACCCACATGCAGCTTCTACCTCTGCAGCAACATGCTGAAGGTGTTGTTCTGGTTGAGTGACCACCACATATCATTGTAAAGGAGTGTCTGAGCATTCTGAAAGCCTTTCAGTCCCAGAAACACATCAAACACTGAGCTTCGTACTACATTCGCTAGACATTATTGCAACACTTTCATGACAGAAAATGAATCAATGCTGGGTGGCTCAAAGGACCATTGGAAGCTGTACACATTATCATTCCCCTTCAGGTAGCAACGGACTTTTGTAACAATTTTGCTGCTGATTTAAATATTATTGAGATACCCAGATTCAATCTGTAAGCACCAACAGCATTTTGCAACTCACCTTTTAACAGCATCTGACCCCTAGAATTCTCACGCTGAATGTATTACAAATGTGCAAATTAAATATAGCTGAGGTTTGCAAATGGCTGCTTTATGAATTTCTCTTTTAATGTTCTTGCAACCAATGTTTGTGGATCCTGTGCTTTTGCATTCAAAGTGACCCTTACTCCACCCAGCCTGGGAGTTGTCCCGGTCATTTTCCAGCAGCTCTTTGCATCGAGACAGAGGCTAAGTGATGACAAGAAACACAGCTCATGGTGGATGCCATTCACCAGGTTGCCAGGTAAACTGCTAAAAAGATCCATATCCCCTTTTGCCATGCATGATTCACCCCATCGTGTGAAAGCCCAGCACAATGAACTCCTTCCACAGCTATCTTCCCTGTCCCCTGAACCTTGACATTATGCTTTAATGATGTCACTATGTTGCTCTGTGCTCCTGTGGAGGCCACGGCGATGGTCACTGCAATCAACCCACTTCTGGGGTCTACTGTGCCCCGTGATGCTATTTCACATTCCTCTGATTCACCTTGAATTTTCCCTGTCACTGTCATTGTCCCCACCTCTGCAAATGCCTCTGCTTCCAGCCCTCTCGCCATCTTGACTCGTCCACCTCTTTGGGCAGTGATTCCACACTGCCCCCCCCACCTCCGCTGACTCTACAGAACCTCACCACCCTCCTGAGCCTTCCTATGTCATTGGTAGATGGTCATCCTGTAAAACCCACTACCCAGGACAGTAAACACCCCAGACGCCTGACCGACTTTGATAAGTACATGACTGATCAGACCTTGATTGCTTGATATTTTTGGAGCTCCCCGATCGAATCTATGTGATTCCCTTGACAGTACTGGCTTACAGGACTGACTGCTGCTCACTCCCTGGACTGCATTAGGACAGATCCCCAAAACATGAGAATCCCAAGCATATGACTGACTATGACCAAGCCCTGGACTGTGTGCGGACTGTCCCCATATCTGATGGTTCTGGGCCCTCTAACTGACAATAGACTCCTTTGACTGGACTGAAGACTAAACCCCTCCAGTTTTCAAAATGGCCATTTGGTTGAATGAATGTGCAGTATGTTTGTCACGCACGTGCTGTTGGTGTTACATTGATGTCTTGCTGTACTATTCATTAAGACATTCCCAGACAAATCCCCACTGACAAATATAACAAGCAACCTGTCTGTGAGTCTTCCTGGAAGACTATTGGTGATGACTGAAGCATGTACATGTTAACGGGCATGGCATGGCAAGGCAATATATAGATGCTAAACGAGTGAGTGCTAAGAGAGCATATGAACAGCCTGGTTCAACCCAGAAGCTGGTGTTTAGCAATGAGTGCAAAGAGTCCCTGTTTTAGCCTTTCAGTGCTACTTCGAGGTGCACCCTGCAGTGCAAGTCTGCACTTCCTAAGTGTTGTGCCAGTGTATTGGAGAATTTTCACGATGGTTGTGAGGGGTTGGTGCATTCTGATGCTAATGTCCATGGACAGTGGGAGTGCATGTGTCTGGGACCCATGAATCCTGCTGAAAGGAGCACTTTGACTACATGCAACATGGAGGTTGTTTGGAGCAAGCAGTTTCAAATTAAATTTTCTCAAATTCCAGTTTGTTTCTTCACTTTGGTAAGATAGAATATTAAATATGAAAGGCATGAGTAGCTTCTTCAATGAGATATTTAACAAGAAACAATCCCCATTTCTTGGCAAGTTGCTGTTGTGAGGTGAAAAATTCACTATGCTGCTTGTGAAAAGCATAAAAGGTGGGATAAGATACTTCTAAGATTGGCTTCACTAAACTTCTCATCAGATGCTGTCGCAAACATTCTATGCTGCTCTGACCTCTAAGATTCTATCCTACTTTCTTAAGCTATTTCCTTCTCTCTTGTTGCCACCAATGTCAAGTAATGGATGCATCACGATGTTCTGCCCTTCCTCAAACACTGGAGTGCTCTCACTGAAATAACAGGATATTTCACTGCAAATGTGCATAAGAGAATATGATTTGGGGACATTTTGTACTCTCCTTCTAAAGTAAAAGATACTGCTGCAGCTGTATCAACAATGAAAGTAAGTTGTGAATCTATGTTCCATTTTTCCTGCGGCCAGTGATTTATATCTTCAGCCCTTTTACTCTCATCTTCCATGTGCTGTTTTTCTTGCTGTTTGACTGAGTACAAGTCTTGATCTTTCTGTTTGATAATGTCTACTTCTGTTTTCATGTCCATCATATGTACGTTCAAGACTTTCCAGTCTCGTGAACTAGCTTTAGATCTACCATGACCTGAACTTGGTGCATGGCTGTGACCTGGAACTTCACTGCAACTTGGAGCGTTACTGTTTCCTCTCATCCTACAACCTGTCAGGATGTAACTCACTTTCACACAGGCATAGAACTACGACTAGAAGGGGCATTTAAATAGTTGGTTGTTGTCATGACAACAGCAGCATCTAAATTCCTCACTATGAACTTGGCTGGTGCCACATGGATATTGCTAGGACCTCCTCGACCAGATCTGGAAAAGGACTTGTTTGCAATTTGCAGCTATCTCTTTCTGCCATATCCATGGCTATGGGTTTATCACAGGTCACCTTCCTTGTGTGCTTATTGGCTTTGCTTAAAAGCATGGCCTGGATTTTATTTTCTTTTGGCTTCCTAAGATGTGTCTCTAAGGTTGATTTATGTCATACCACAATGGTGAAAGAGGTGTTTAAACACAAGGATGTGATCTGCAGTACTCTTACTTGACAAGTGTTTCCCTTGATGGAACATCATTCTCAGTTCAATTTCATTCTCTGTCATGATCTCTTGTGAGTTCAGAATTTAACTAATTGCAGCATAATTGTTAGGGGGAGGTGTTGGCCTAGCGGTATTATTGTTGGGCTGTTAATTGAGAGAGCCAGATAATGTTCTGTGGACCCAAGTTCAAATCCCACCAAAGCAGATGGTGGAATTTGAATTCAATAAATTTCTAGAGGTAAGAGCTTAATGATGACCATAAACCCATTGTTGATTATTGTGGGGAAAGAACCCATCTGGTTCACTAATGCCCTTTTAGGGAAGGAAACTGCCATCCTTACCTGGTCTGGCCTACAAGTGACTCCAGACCCACAGCAATGTGGTTGACTCTTAACTGTCCTCTGGGCAATAAATGCTGCCTGGCCAGTGACACCCTCATCCTGTGAATGAATAAACAAATATGAAACTGGGGTCGATCAGACAACAGGAATTAAAAACAGTACCAAAAGCATCTGGTCCCATCACAGTTAGGGAAACATTTAGTTTATACGCATCTCCTAATTTATCCATTTGCAGCCAAATGTGAAACTTTTGTTCGCTATCAGACTACTTCTCTTTGTAACAATTGAATTCCCCCATCATTCTCAAATACGTCTTCAGAGTCATTTTGCCCATTATGAACAATATTCACGCATTGTATATCTGAAGACAATGTGCAACAACAGAGACCTCTCTTAAAAAGCAACTGCAGGAGTTCTAAAAATGTCACAATGTTCTACAGTACCTAATTTCTGAAATGAAGGGTAGAAATAAATTCCATCCCCGTTTCATCATCATCTTTCTGTTGTTTTGCACAGACAACAACTCAGCAGCAGGCAGGCTTAAATGAATTAATACAGAGATAGTAGGAACTGCTGATGCTGGAGAACCTGAGATAACACGGTGTGAAGATGGATGAACACAGCAGGCCAAGCAGCATCAGAGGAGAAGGAAAGCTTGACGTTTTGGGCCAAGACCCGAAACTTGTACCTCACGATACACTACTCTGTCAAACAACGTAATGAGAGAATTCACAACTTCTTTCAATTATTTTGCACACTTCCATTGCAACAATCAGCACCTATGTGAAAACTGTTGTGACTACAAATGAGCCAGCGAAGTTTAACTTACAATCTCAGACCAGTCTACTAAATTTATTGTTGCAATCTATTCAGGGACCAACAACTTTTATCTTTTAAGATAGACAAAAGGTGAGATCTCAGAAATGTGTTCAGAGAATAAATCCATAAGGTTCCAAGGTTAAAACATCAATACGTTACTATAGAACAGTATTGAAACTCCAATAAAAGTACAATCCCTAACACACAGAACTAACATATGGCAAACATGGACAACACACTGTGATCAAATACCTGGAGTGCGTACCAAACATTAAATATGACCAAAGTAGTCCCATGTGTTTCTCATCAAAAGTTAATACCACAGTGGGTCACCAAGTCCCACCAAATCTCGCAAGGGATAACAACTCCCCTGGCTTTGTTGATCCGGCCTTGAGTGAATGCTTCTGCCATCAGTGATCACCTTCCGTTCCTTGGTCTACTCTTCCTCTGATTACCATGCTGCATTCCAGCCACTGCTCTCCGGCACAACTCCAGTTCTTCACCAACAACAAGCTCCGCCAAGCCAGATAAATCTCTGTTTTTTTTTGCCTTAAGCTCCAAATTTGCACCGTTGTGCCAAGCAAACACTACTTATGAGCTCTTCAACCCCCTTATTCTCTTAGCTGCATGAGTTGTTAATACTGTCATCCCGTTCTGAGAGAGGTGAGAATGAATTTGGGAGGCAGAAACATGATCAAGAAGCTTGGTAGATTTCAAGAATGGAGAGGTCAAGTGGTTAATTTTTGATAGTAGGGAGGATAGCAGCAAATTTAAAGGAGAGAGAACCATTTTATGATGCTGGCTAACTTGGGGTCCAGGCTTGGAGGTTGGGTAATCGATAGTTTAGTGAAAATAGGATTAAGGGAGCAGGAAGTGGAGGAAATGGATTCCGCGTGGCCATGAAATGAGATAGGAGAGGAACTACCAAAAGCTATGAGCTCGGTAGAGAGCACTGGGGAGCATTACGGGTGGAAGGGAGCAACTTGGCAGTGACAGTTGATCAAAATATAGGTGACTGATATAAAAAAACTGTTCATTTATACCAACCTATATTTTATCGCTCCTGCTTCCACCCAAATCCAATAAAGTGCAAAACTGACAAAACAATGCTCTGAACTAAAGATAACAAAATGTGAGGCTGGACGAACACAGCAGGCCAAGCAGCATCTCAGGAGCACAAAAGCTGACGTTTCGGGCCTAGACCCTTCATCCTCTGAACTAATGATATTCAATAGCTAAAAGTTCTAAAAGCTAGCTTGTGTATATTTTCAAGTCTTAACCTTGTGCATTGGTATACTTATAGTTGCTTCTAATTTCTAGCCTCAAGTCCTGTACTTCTCCATGTACTTCTGTACCCCCATCAGGAACAAAATGAGTTTAATTGTCTGCACTATGTCGGAAACAATCTCTCACTTGTGTTTTACCTTGGAACCTGATACGTCACTTGCCATCCAATTAAGCACCGTGAGCAGGCTGTTGAAACTTGAGAGCTAATCAGAAGCTTTGAGGCCTCTTGTGGCACAACGGTGGTGTCCCTAACTCTGATCTAGGAGAACAATGGTCAAGTCCAACCACCGCAGATGTGTGTAATAGCAAAAGTATCTATTATTCTCATCTGAGGCTATTTTCACCATCACTTGCCACAACACCAAAGGGTTAGAAAACTGCTACCCCAAAGCCTGTCTGCATAAGTAGGAATACCACTAAGTATATGAGGGAGAGGGTGCTTCAAACTTGCAGTACCCTCTCACAAACTTTTAACAAAACTTGTTGAAAGATTGTATTTGCAACCAGGCCATATTGTGTGGCATAGGGGAGGCAAGCTGGATATACATAAGCTATTCTATGGGATAACCAGCAGCTGTTGCTGCACCCGGGCAGGTAGGGAGGACCTCATGGCTTACCTGGAGCACTGCTCCCCACTGCTTGCTGGAAACGGGATGTTGAATGGAAAATATTAGTCAACTTCTTTAAGTTGCCTTCAGCGACCATTATAAACTGAATTGGCTACCTCCTGCATATGAGTGGGGTGGTACTGCGCGGTGGGGGGGGGGGGGGGGGGGAATCCCCCAACTGACTTCACTACTGGGAGAGTGCCATAGGGGCTGAATGGAGATAGGGAGTCAGTACGCAAGCTAGTGGCACTATTTTTAGCACTCTGTTTGCATCTGAACCCATCTTGGTAGTGACTAAAATACCAGTCCTCGGAATCTGTGCCTGAAAGGCAAGTTTCATTGGACTTACAAGCTACTTTCAATTCCAATAAGCAAAATGATTTGAAACTGTTCCTGAGTAAATGTTGCCACAAAAGATTCTCAAGCATAATGTTAAATGGTTTTGACAGTTCACGTATTTCCAGTTTGGAGAGGCTTTCTACGGAGTAGACATGAAGAGAGTTTAGGCGGAAGAGTTCATTAAGAGTATACTCTCTTCATGCATTCCTTTCTATGTTAATGTGAGAAGAAGACTTTCCCCGAAGAAAAATCTGATTGACTCTTGTTGACTTTCAGTTCAGCGACTTTACATTTGTTTTCTGAGTAGCATTCCAGCTCTTTCAAGACCATGTCCTTATGCGTCGTAAGAATGAAATGCCAGGAACGCCATTCACATCAGGAAAAAAAAAACTGGCTCTGTTGTGATCTCAGAAGGCAAACTCTTTGTATGTACAACCAGCCACAAATATTCATACATGGCGATGGTGTTTGAGTGAATATGCCAAAAGAATTTTTAACTCCTGAGGAACTGAAATGTTCGAAAATCACTCATGAATGAGATTGGTGGGAAAGTAAGGCTTTCATTTCTGAAGCTGAATATCATAGAATTAAAGAAGGATTCAGAATTCTGGGAAAATTCTTAACTCAAAACTTTGTTTATGCGAGCAGAAACATTCTTTATTTTTTGGCACAAAAGTGATACTCAAGGCCTTAGAACGTGCTGGGTGTTCTACAATCTGGAAGGTTGCAGAGATAAGTCTGAATAAATGAAATAATTGTTACTGTAACAACTCTGATACACATGGTCCCCTGTATGTGATTCAATTAAGAAAGGCTGTCCGGCCACTAAAATGGGAGAATCCAGTCAGAAAAAATACGAGTCAAAGCGTGCAGCTCATGACTGGCACCATTCCCAGTTGAGAAGGCAGACAAAGTAATCTGCACCCAAAGCTTCACCGGAATCTTTCAACTGTAGAAATAATAGAATTGTCATTCTTTTCTGGATGTTACAAATTGAGAAGTTTATATAATGTCATGTTGAGGTTGCACTGGATGTTGGTTAGGCCACTTTTGGAGTACTGTGTACAGTCCTGTTCACCCTGCCATTGGAAGGATATTACTAAATTGGAGAGGGTGCAGAAGATTTACCAGGATATTACCAGGGTTTGAGTTATAAGGAGCGGGGCTGAATAGGCTGGGACGTTTTTCACTGGAGTTTGAGAGGTTGAGGGGTGACCTCAAAGAGGTTTATAAGATCATGAGGGACATAGGTAAGGTGAATAGCAAAGATCTTTTCCCTAAGGTAAGGGGGTTCAAAACTAAAGGGCGCATTTTTAAGGAGAGAGGAGAAAGATTTTTAAAAAGAAATGAGGGGCATCCTTTTTACACAAAGTATGGCTTGCATATGAAATGAAACTCCAGACGAAGTGGTAAATACAAGCATAATTTAAAAGCCATTTGGACAAATGTATTAACAGGAAACGTTTAGAGGGATATGGGCCAAATGCAGGCATGTGGGACTATCTTAGTTTTGGAAACTTGGTTGGCATGGATGAGTTGGACTGAGGGGTCTACTTCCGTGCTGTATAACTCTATGACTCTGTATATTCTGGGATCCTGCACTGCGTCGCATTTATAGGTGCCAACCCTATCAGTAATGTTGTTTCTTCTGGTTACAAGTACGAGTGGCTTGCGAAAGACTTTTCTAACTTTCAGTGGCAGAGGATAGACCACTACAGAATCTTAACAAGAAGAACACTTTGACTGAAATAGCAAGATATACATTATTGCATGATAACAATAGGCACAATTAACATTAATTAGTTAGACATAAATACACCTATCAGGAGCCAGGTATGTCATGCCTGTAACCATTAGAAAATTGTACAAGACTAACTGATTTTCCACTAAAACCTGGGTGACATCTCCAGACTCAGTGAGGCTGCTGCAATCTCAACACAAATTCTTTTAGAGCCGTTATCAGTGGATGTGTTGTTTACAAATATTTTTAGTACAGCCAGGCATAGTTGCTTTTGAATACTCATAAGCGCTGCAACTTATATTAATTGGCTTTCTATACTGAACAACAATTGATTTAACTAAAGTTCTTGAGGTACTTGACAAAGGGTAGCAAAGGATGAGACGATTTAACTGAGGTCATCAAAGGCAAGACATGGTTAGTTTATGATGAGGAATATGAGTAAGTAGAAGTTTTTAACATTTCATTTTATCTATATCCTGTCCTTGCAATCTCGATTCATTGTAGTGTTAAAAGGTAATTTCATATTTTTCTACTCAACCTGCTTTTCTAAGCTTAAAAATCTGTTTAAAAATCTGCTAAAAATCTGTTTAACAAAGCAAGGGATGCAAATTCCTGCGGTGGCCTCTGACAAGAGGCTTAATTGGCCCTTACATTCCTTCCAGTGGCTACCGAGGCACACTCTTCTTGGAAGATGGATTTCCTGAATGCCATCCCAGTTCTGGGAAAATGGCTGAAGAATGAATGATGGCAGGAAGCTGCATGATAGTCAGCAGTTTGAATTTTCGCACTTGTCTACCTGCATAACCACCTCCATCTTGGGATGAACATCCTGTTCCCAGTATCAGCATCAAGCATGCTCAGGTCAAGTAAAGCACAACAGGGTATGTGGAAAACTCGCTCTACTTTATCCCAGTCACGAATGAGTACTCTCTCTTCCACCAGTGTGATGTGTTTGATTTTTAGTAGATTCTTTGCAGCTAATGCTCCATTTGGATTGTCGTCCAATAGTCATTATGAAGTGCTTTAAATCGCTCAATATGTTTATATGTGAGACATTTAGCACACAGCCAGGGTGTCACTCGAGTCATTGCAGAATGGAAGAAGGTGAATTGACCCATTGAGTCTACTCTGGCATAAGATCTATTATCCCAAAAGGTCATAGAGTTAATGGACTACTTTCTGACCTGTTGCACCAACCTATTCCTTCCCAATGTTTTCTTATTTTAAAGCCACTATTAAACCTTTCATCTTTCTGTTAGCTGCACAGCGTCCTTTTGGAGATAAAAGCCAGTTTATACAATCCATGTCCTGAAATTAAGTCCCATGTGTTTGTTCATATATTGTACTGTTGAAGTTTTGAGTAATGTTACCATCTGAATTTCCATTCCAACATTCTTCCCAATATCTTTAAATGCACGTCTGAAGTTTCCTAAGTAGTGATTAACGCCTTTTGCCCCAGAATAAAAATTAGTGCAGAGTTGGATAGGAGATTATACAACTGAAGATTGAATAAAGTTCTATTGTCACAGGAAATACACCTTGAATAGAAACTGTTTCAATCTAGTCTGTTTATTGACTTAACCAATATGATTTTTACTATCATACCATTAAATTCTCTCTGCTGAACTCATGTACACACTTTATAGACAGCATAGTTTTGACTTAAATATCTACAGGATATTATATTGAAATCTACTTCCATTGTCATCTAAGCCATGCAAGGATAGCCAATGATATTTGCTTTATCAAGCTATGATTTTCAAAATAATGTATTTTTGAAAAATAACAATTACATATCATAATAAATCATATATTACTGACATGAATTCCAAAAATAAATGTTGGCGTGTAACTTCCTCACAACTCAGAGGTTCATTACTTTGTGAGATAAGGTACTGAAGTATAATTACCGAGATGGTCCTCCAGTAAGATCCGGGATTAAGTTGAGGAAGCTGATATTAGCCAGTTAAGGACAGATATTGCATAATTAGCATCAGGATTTTCAAATAAGGAGAGGGAAAATCAAGCCTGCGTCTGCTCACTGAACCCTCCTAGGACTGTTTGTATGTGAATATGAGGATATGGCCAGGCTTAGCTGTGATCGAATCTATCATTAAAAAATCCACCACCAATCAATTGCTGATTCCACATAGGAGGAATGTTCATTAGACTCACTGCTTCAGAAGAGAAGGAAAAGATAACAGAACAACCTTTAAAAAAATCATTATTATATGGCTCTATAATGAATAACCAAGATCAGGTATCTGGTTTAAGATAGATGTAAAATCTTTGTGCTCATAGGTCTTATGCAGGAATGGGATCAGTTTGACTCCTGTTCTATAATGATTCTAATGGCTCCACAAGGTCCTTATGATGCCAACAAAATTCCTGGGTTAGATTTTTTGATTCTTAGCAAGGCCAAGGCCATAAGGTGTGCTGTGTAATACAGCACCCAAGCTGCAAATGAAGGAGAGAATTCAAAATAAGTTAACTGGTTAAGTAATATCATTACTGGATTTGAAAAGGCACTGGATCAAATGTGGAAATGAAGTTTGAAGGTTGCACGGAGTTCAGCAGGTTTGATACCCTGGAAAGAACGGTTAGGGCTAGCAAAAAATGTGCTGGGTCTTACTTTAAACACAGTAAGGTAGAAAGAATAGAAAATCTGTGTAAGATGATGAACTTTGAGCTTGGGAGGAGCAAAAGTACCTATAATTCACTTCGAGCCATCTATTATCTTGTAACGAATGATTTGTACTCAAGCACTGATAGTGCTTTGTTTATAACGTGTGTGTGTGGTCTGGGTTGCACTCTATGGCTACAGGATGACTTCATAACTATACTTGTAAGCACCAAGAGTCTGACTTCTCCTTTTCTTGTTTCCGACAACACAACTGTCTTCATAGCTTAATACCTCTCAAGCTCTGCTTTCTGCTCCTGTACGGATGGCTAAATGGGGGACCACTGTGTAGGAAAATACTTTGAGTGAAATTTGATAAGTTGCATGTGGTTGGAAGTCAAGTGCAGACAGCTTTGGACTTTGGTTGATACCTTTCTCCTCCCTAGGGCTTATGTAGCCTGGCTACACGATTTAGATTTAGACATGAAAAGAAGATCAGCATTGGAATGTCACTGGTGCTCAGGAACTGGGCTCAATCTTAAATCAGCTTCTTTAAAACAGAAAAAAATGTTAGGGTGAAAGTCCCTCTGATTTTATTGCCTTTTAGGGTGTTTTGGGATTTTTTCAATCTGTAATAAGGACCGTGTAACACTCCACAAAAAGATGATATCTGCTTTCTTGCCTTACAATTACTCTCTTTTAACAATCATGCAACAGTCTTTGTGTGAGCTGATCTTTTTATTCAAATAATTCCAGAGATTACTTCAGTACCTATTGATTTAATGAAAAGCACGATGCAGCCTGTGTCTTAATACTAACCCACAAGCATTTATAATACTGTAATATTGCTTTCCTGTTCCCTAAGTCTACATTTTTGCCAAAAGTAATAGAGATAGAAGCCAACAACAACATTTTTGCAGTTAGTAAATGTAAAAACATGTGACCTTTAAATACAAAAAATGAATACTGTAAAGAAAAATATTAAACACTGTGCTAATGAATTAAGATAATAGTTTGTGGTGTCTCTCTTCATCTCCAAATCTCTGAATTTGTACTTCTGTGCATAACGCTTCATCAGTTGTTTTTTTTTCTCTTTAAGGTTACAATTTCAGATTTCTGCACTTTACAGATGCAAGTATGAATTTACCGAAATTTGTATGATTTCTCCAATCTCAGCATGCCCAAAAGTTTTAAAAGTCTTTCTTTTGACCGTTACATTTTTAAAGATACTTTATTTGGCCTTCTGTTGCTACATACCACAGGTACAGCATCTCAAAACTAGCAATCTTGGGATTGAGTCCATGTTGGATGTCAGACCTTGCTAGATCAGGCAGCTCAGGCTGAGATAGCTCCAGCTTGTGCAGTGGTGAGAGTATGCTTCTCAAGTAAGGATTTCAAAGAGCAATTTGGAAAGAAATACTGTAGAGACATTGTAAGAGGCAAGATAAGGCAATGCATTTATGGAAGCTGCTTCAGATTCATCCGTGTTACTTTCCCAGAAGCATGCCAGCTCTGTTTATGCATTCAAATGGAGTTCTGGATGAACTTCACTGAGGGGTTGGTGGTGGAGTGGGATCACCTCCAGCGAATTTCCCAGCCACACAGTTAGACCAAACATGTTGTTGAGGAAAGAAAGTCAGGTGATGGCAGTTTAAACAAATGTCCAGTTTTGGACTTTGCCAATTCTTGGACAGCCACATTTATGATGTTGTACCATCATTTTATGAATAAGGTAGTGGTGCACTGTACCTCAGCTTCATTACTGGAGTTGTGCCATTGAAAGTTGAATGCTTTGGGTGGTGATCATTTTCTCTGTAAATAAGGAGGTTACAAATTACAGGAGGTTACAGATAGTCAAATATTGTAAGTAATATATTCTCTTGTTTGTAGGCATTCAAGTTTATTTCAATGTTTGTATTTTCCAATACTGTGTAGGTAATGGAGGACTGTTTTTTTTTGCAAAGTGATCCTGTTGATAAAACCTACTCCCTAAATCACCAATGCTAAGATTTCAGACCGGAAGGCAAGGGGAATATAGTAAGGCCACAGTGAGCCATATCAAATTGGCTGCCTGAAATGGTCCTTCCTTCAGGACATTTTACTGATGGTGGGAAAGCGAGTGGGGAATACTGCCTACTTCAAAAAGGTGGACAATTTCTATTAAGACCCAGATAGTGGCCAGTTTACAATGCCATGTGTGAGGTGCTTGCTGACTAAATGAGATGGTCTCCCAGTTGTACCTCAAGATGAGAATGGGGAGTGTGTTGGAACAAGGGTGGGGCTGTGGACAGGGAAGGCAACCCCCACTGCCTAAATATGGTTTTGCTTGTGAGGCTGCCAGCAGACACAGGAACCCCTTTGTTTCTTGTATTCTTTTCATTTACTGTCTATTGGCTTGATGTCTCCTACATTCCTTAGCTGAGGAACCGCTCGTGGGGGTGACAGTGCTGAGGGTTCAAAACTGTCAGCCCTCTGAGTGATTGTCAGAATGAGGAACACTATCCTTCATTAATTTGGTCTCCGTGTGATAAAACGGCGAGAACACACTCCATTCCCTGCAAATGTGGAATTTCATCAAGCCAAATCTTAGCATCTACTCCTTTTGATGAAACCAAGCCTTTAATATTTGATACTATATTGTATCCTACTGCCAAAAGAGGCTCCCATACTCTTTCTCTAAGGTTGATCTGCTGAGCTGTCAATTAAGGCTGGCATATTATGTCAAATGTGACCAAACATCTGTGCTCTGAGATGGATTAATTTTTTTTAAAAACGCATATTATCCCTACAGTGCAATGGCAATCCATTGTTCTGGTGTATTTCCAGGGAATATTTTCTAGATTAGAGAACAAATTCGACGTGGAATTTATAAAAAGTGGACTAATGCGCATTTGAAGAAAAAGCTTGGAATTTCCTCTCTATCACGTTGCTGGTAGCATTACCTTCCAATTTCAAAAATATATCCTTAGAAGAAATAGTGCATTTATTTTTTCTTTTCATTTTCCTTGCTTCATATATTTACTGCACAAAGTTATTTAAAAAATAGAGAGGAACATTTGAGAAAAAATGTGATACTTAACCATGTGCATGTGTGTGGACATATCCATTTTACTTTGCTGGAACGGACTGTGAGAGAGGAAATGGAAAATAGATACGTGAATGGAAGAAAAACTGGGACAGAAAAGAATTCCACACTTCCCTTAAAATGGTTACTTTAGTCATCAGATGTATGTACAGATGTTTTATTTACCATTCTTGAGTAAGAAAATGAATCATGGTTTGTCCGATTGGTACGACAGCAGGCATTGTCTGCTTAACAGATGTTTTTCTCAATTTACAAGACGTGCCAATCAGTTGGATATTTCATTATTTGACTTGCAGCTTACCTGTGCTTCAGTGCATTTCTTCATCCCTTCACATGAACAAAGGGGGAAGTACAGAGTCAAAGTGTGCCAGAAAGAAAGAGAGAGAGTTAGAAGTGACTGAAGGCTTAAAATAGACAGGTTTTTTTTTTACCTCCCAGTCCCTGAAGATAGCACTGGGTGGTGAAACATTTTGAATAGGATAAGCGAGGCAGGCGTGGGGAGGTACTGGCAACATAAATCTTGCTGCACCAGCACTTGCAGTGTTTAGCGATATATACCAAATGCCATGCTTACTGAAATAGAAACCAGGCTTACTGTGAAGTCGCATTTTTCTTCTGCTAAGAGATCTTGAAAATCATTGTATTAACTCTTTATGTGTTGTTTCTAGTCCATCCACTTTAAAGTTCAAAACAGCCTTTTTGGAGTCAAGGAGACATTGGCAACAGCTTTTCGTTTGAGGCTTTTCGTTTCAGTAGTTACATGGGATTATCCAGGTAGATTGTTGAACATTCTCAGGAGTCAGTGGAATAATGTTGACACTCAGTGGCCGATGAACTCGTTTCAAAGGGTTTAGCCATTCAATTTTCTCAAGTGGAAGGGAGAAAAATTAGAAGTACTTTCATACATCAAGAAGTTCAAGACTGCCACCTGTGCTTCCTCTTTAATTCATTTCTGAGTAAGCCCAATATTGAACATCTATAAGACACAACATAAAGAGACACAGACTGAAGAACTGATATTTTGGCATAAATTGAAGTAACACACAACCTTTACATAATCAAATCTGATGCACTAAGTGTTTTGAGAATATATTTATCCATAATGGCATGACAAAGGTAGGTTATTTTAAGACTATATTAAGGCAATACTTATTGATTGCACTCCTGAGGTCATGTTGACTACTAGAAGTGAAAGTAGAATTGGTTTAATACTCATCCTTCATTGCATTTGATTGTCATTCCGTCAAATCAACATCCAATCAATGGTTCTTCATCTCCTCTGCATAACTTCTAAATATTTTGAGTAAGTCCCAATTAAGTCTTTGTTCCATTACCATTAATTTAAATTGAAGATTCATTTTTCCTATGTCTGCTCACACCAAGCAGTCTGCCATTATCTATCCTCTCCACCGCTCATCTGACATTGTCCTCCTCCTTTGCCATCAACTTTTCCGTTGTCTTCCTCCTTCACCATTTTTCCACGTTCTCCCTCCCCGCCCTCGGTCCGATTATTTCTCAACCATGAGCCTTGCCAAGCCTGAATATTGAACTTGATCTTGACTGAATGGCAGGCAATGGTAACCCACAAGGCAGGCTGGGAAAAAGCTGGGGCAACCCTACCTCAGCATTCTCGGAGGGGGGAGGGGTGGTCCTGATAAAACTCTGGGGCAATGCTGGAAGTTAGTAGCTGATGGCTGCTTCGGTGGTTGATCCTGTCCTTTTCCGGGAGGGCTGGGCCACTCTTAAATATGCCTAACCTGGAGAAGCAGCATGTTCACCAACATTGAAAGAACATAGATTGGGTGAGGGTCACTGAGGTCAGTTAGACAGGTCCTGACAATGTCATAGGAGCACCCTTTACTGCTGGGAGAGGACCTGACGGCAACAGTGTGCTCAATCAGTAAGTCCTTTCCTCAACTTTTGTGTTCACATACGACCTCCAGCATTCACCAGGCACTCTGTTCCCACAGCAAGGGGATTAACAGCCACTGGTAAAATGCTAAGAAGAGTGAAAGGGACTCTTAAGTGGCCACTTAAGTATTCCATTTGGTGTTTGGTCAGGAAGGTGATCCTTCTTCCTTTGTGACTGATAAAATTCTACTGTGTCAGGAAGGCACTGGACATCAGCTTTCTGCTTCCTTTGTGATTGTACAGACCTGTCACCCTCATCTCCAATACCCCTGCCCCCTCCCAGCCTGCCTATCCCTGGAGGTTCCACAAAATTCAGCTTCATACATGTGATACCCTAGAAAATGGTCTTGTTAAGGACACCTACACTAGGACATTTAGGCCTCAATGTCTGTCCACATTTCAACTGCACAGAGTCAGGCAAATTTCTGTTTCTGTGAACCAGGCTTTGAAATAATGACTGCCCAGATGTTGGATTCGCTGTCTGTGATTAGGAAGTAGGGTGAATGGTGAGGGGCTGATGGTGGCAGCCTACATGGAACCCACGACAGAAGATGCCAGGAGTGGGGTGATGCTGGGAGACTGGCTTGCCTGCAATCACCCACACTATATTGAAGTTTAAATTGAAAAACTTATACATAATTGGCTCATAGCCGACACACAGTCCCTATGTCATATCAGTACCAGCTCAGATATGCAGCCTTCATGGTTCCTCATGCCCTTGTAACAACCAATGAGCCTGTTCTCAAACCCCATGACCACTCTAGCTCCACATTAATCCATGCCTGTCTACCCTATAGATATTTATCACCCTATGCCAACTCGTGTCCATCCATGTCCCTCTCACACCTCTAATTCCCCTTCAAACTGTTATATCAATTTGTCTTGTATATATCATCAGCAGACCTTAGGACCTATGCGGAGATAAGCAAAATAATTTCTATTCAATAATGTTCCAAGTGTCTGTTGCAGACTTCACCATATATTTTTTAAAAATCTTATTCATAAAATTACATTTACTCTATGTTTATATGTTTTTAAAGAACATACTATCTTCAGAAAAACACTTCATTGAAGTGCACATCTTCTTATAACAATAAAAATTGGAATTCTTTTATATAGTCTCACTTCAAAGAGTCTATAACCACTTGTAGCTGTCAATCAAATTTTAATGGCTGACACCCTGTGATAATGGATGATTGTGAAACCAGTCAGTCAGCAATAAATCATTAATGGAAGACCTGAGGTTTCTATCAACAGACAGAATGAAATAGCACGTATTTTTAGCAACTCTGATTTTTGTTTAAAAGATTTGAAGAACAGTGTGTTCTCTTTACAGGTTACATTGAAAATTAAGTTTGGCACATTTTGCATTTGATTTTGACATGTCTGTTGAGAAGTCTTAGGAGCTTGACAGTTAATGAGTTTATGCATTTTAATGTACATTCATGCCGACTTTTAACCATTCAAAAAAGACCCTGACTTCTCCCACTTTTTGCCTCCCA
This sequence comes from Stegostoma tigrinum, assembly GCF_030684315.1. Classification (NCBI taxonomy): domain Eukaryota; kingdom Metazoa; phylum Chordata; class Chondrichthyes; order Orectolobiformes; family Stegostomatidae; genus Stegostoma; species Stegostoma tigrinum. The sequence continues at coordinate 60,559,811 of NC_081362.1, forward strand.
CCAGAGCCATTTTCAAAGGGGTGCCTTAACTGCCCAAAGGTATGTACGAAGTTTAGACCTGCACATACCAAATTTACTCTGTATACTCTGTTTCATAATAAGGGGGCACAAACATTTGACTTGAAAGAAAACAACCAATGAGTAAATTGTCAACTGCTTCTGTGAACCACAGAATGTCTGGCAACCCCAGTCCTATCTCCATGAAAATAGGAAGTGCTGTGTTTCGAGAGGGGTGGGAGTGGGTTGAGAGGGGGAGGTTGTGATTTTCAGACTCTTCCCATATTTTCACCATGATGAAGAAGCTGTCTTTTGTGGTAAAAGACCAGGCCTTGCCGTGAATCTCCTGTCCCTCATACCTCGATCTCCCTGGCCCCTGGATTTCAGGATAATATTAACAGATCACTGGAAAGTAGAATCTGGAGGGAAAACTGCAAGAGGCAAACAATATTGATGAATAAGAATTAAGTAGTTTGCAGGGTTTAAAGATAATCTAATCAAAACTAGTAGAAAAAAGGATTTGTGCATGGAGGATAAATTGTCATTGGACCTTATGCACTATGAATTGTGCTGGTCTCCCAGTGTGATCCCAGGATTATGTTGGCTACACATTTGTATGTGTCTTCCATTTTTGGGTGATTATTTATAAATGTGCCCATCTGAAAGACAGTGGGCCTCAGTTCATCTGAAACAACTGCCTCCAAAACTGGCTAGGATACCAAATGAGATGGCAACATGAAAAGTCATGCTCTCGGGTTCCAATGTCTCTTGTTGCAGCCCCTTCCCTTTCCCAATAACCTTTGCTTTGTGAGGAAAGGTGGAGGTTTCATTCCCTTCACTGAGATTTCCCAAACCAGCACAGGCTTGGTACAACTGGTTCTCTGTTGAACTCTGCCAGTCTCCTTTTGGAGCAACAGCAGGAGATTGCAACCCCTGCAGGATTTCTGTCAAAATATTTGTGCACTCACCACATTAGAGACCTCTTGGAGAGAAACTTGCCTGCCTTTGATACATGCAAAATGAATTAGGACTACAACACAAATTGACATTTGGTTTTGAAATAATTAACTGTAAATTCTCACAAGCTGTATGAATGCCCTAGAAAATTCCTATTTGATGCCAGGAGGAAAATGTCCAGTAACAACTTTACAAAAATAATTTCACATAAAGTTGATAATATTCTCGGTAAGTAATTACTGCTGTCTCGAATCCAAAGCAAAACCTCTCTCAACTAACATGATGTTTTTGCTGTAGATTAGAGAGCCAATAATATTCAGTAATAATTAGGTCAGATAATACTGTAGGGGCAATGTCACTGGACCAATAATCTGGAGGCCATCTTATTTTCTGAGGAAATTGGTTCAAATCTCACCCACCACATATATCCACCTTGTGGAGCTTAAATTCAATTAGTAAATGTGCAACATAAGCTAATCTAATGGTAGGTGGACCATTGAAACTATGGTCAAAAATCCATCTGGTTCATTAAAGTCCTTTGGAAAGGAAACCTGCTGCTTTTGACCTGGTGTGGCCGACATGTGAATCCAGATCCACAGCAATGTGATTGACTCTTAAATACCCCCTGAAACAGCCTAACAAACCATTCAATCGTATGAGACTGCCATGAAAAATTGGAACCAAGTCAGATGAACCATCTGGCTTGGAGCTATACACTGGAACCAACAACTGTAAATCCAGCTCTCTCAGTGTTGCAAGGTCCTATAATAACATGGGACAGCTTATGCCAAATATTAGGAGAACTAGTCAAGTCAAGCAGTCTAGTCTAGGAATAGCTCAACTTGCCATGCTCATGGGATCATACCTTAGCCAGTGCTTCTGAAACCACTTCCAAACCTGAGGTACAGTAATATATAGTTGCAATGGAATTCCACTTGCAGCCCTCAGCATTGATTTTAGACTCATGACATTCAATACAGTGTGGACAAAGAGACCTCTTGCTGATTCCACCCTACCAGCCCCACCTCAGCGAATGAATCAGTACTGCTCCATGTTGAACACTAAATGGAGACGCGCAGAGGGTGGTAAAAGCTTAGAATGTACTCTGGGTGTGGGTGTCCAAATGTTCATCACTTAGAGTGACACAATAGCACCATGACTGACCCACTGGCCAAGCCCTAAAGAATATAGTGACTAGACTGGATCCACAGCAGTCGGTGAAAGAACTAACAAAAGGGAGAAAGTTACTTGACTTAATACTCACTCTATATGTTGCAGATGCATCTGTCCGTAACAGTATTGATTGGGGTTATCACTGCTCACATCTTGTAGAGATGAAGTCTCATCTTTACCTTGAAAATACCCAATACTGCATTTTGTGGCATTAGCACAAGGCTAAATAAAATAGAATAGCTGAGAAAATCAAACTGGGTATCGATGGGGTGCTGTGGATCAATAGCAACAGCAACAACACATTCAAACACAATCTGCAACCTCATGGTCCCAATCTATCTTCAGGCTGGGGACCCTGGTTCAGTGAAGATTGCAGAAGTACATGTCAGGAGCAGCACCAGACCTTGTTCACAAAAGCAGGATAGATCTGACCTAATTACTGCCCTAGTCTACTCTCAATGTCTAGCAAAGCGATCTAAGGGGTCATTGATAGTGCTGTTAAGCTTCACTTGTAGAGTGATAACCAACTCATTGATGCTTAGTTTGGATTTCACTTGAGTCATTTAGCTCCTGGCCTTATTACAGGCTTCGTCCAGCTGTGAATAAAGGAGCTGACTCCAGAGACAATGTTGGAATATCAACGCAGCAACGACCAAGCATGGCATCAAGCAGCCCCCTAGCTAAGCTGACATTAATGGCAATCTGAAAATAAACTCCATCAGCTCAAGTCATGCCTCATACAAAGGGATGTAGCTATTGTTGTTGGATGTCAATCATCTCCAGGGCACCTCTGCAGGAGGTTTTCAGGGTAGTGCTCTCGGCCCAACCATCTTCAGCTGCTTCATCAATAATTGTCCCTTCATCATAAGATCAGAAGTGGGGATGCTTAGTGATGATTGCACAATGTTCAGCAACATTCATAAGTGCTCAGATCCTAAAGCAGTCCATGTTCAAATGTAGCAAGACCTGGACAACTTTCAGCCAATGGCTGATAAGTGGCAAGTGATATTTGTACCTCACAAGTACTAAGCAATGACTATCTCCAACAAGAGAGGATCAAACCATCAACCTTGATATTCAATGGCATTGCCATTATTGAATGCCTCACTATTAACAGCCTGGGGGTTACCATTAGTCAGAAATTGAACTAGACTAGCCGTATAATTATTTTCACTACAAGACCAGGTCAGCTGCTGGGAATTGTGAGCTGTGTAACTCACTTTCTGACTCCTGAAAGACTGTCCAAAGCATAAGTCATGAATGCAATGATATGTACTCCACTTGACTGGATGAATGCAGTTCCAACAGCATTCAAGAAGTTAGCACCATCCAAGTAAAAGCCTGCTTTATTGGTACCCTGTTCACTCCATCTACCACCAATGCAGTGGCAGTGCTGTGCACATTCTACAAGACACACTGCAGTAATATACCAATACTCCTTCGATTGCACCATCCAAACCTGTGACCTCTACCACCGTGAAGGAGAAGGAAAACAGATGCATAGGAAACAGCCACCTGCATGTTCCAGTCTGTGCCACACATCATTGCTAGCTTGGAGATATATCGCTGTTCCATCACTGTTGCTCAGTCAAAATCCTAGAATCCCTCTGCATAATAGTACCTAACCCACATGAACTGCAGTGGTTCAAGACTGCAGCTAATCACTATAATTTCAAGGGCAAATAGGGATGTGCACTGAATGGTGGCCTAGCCAATGATGCCCATATCCCATGAATGAATAAAATTAAATTGTTTTGCTGACAGAGTAAGATCCTTGAGATGGTACCTTTACCCCTGTCCAAACGTCATACCATTTTCCTCAAATAAATTGTTGTTTAATAGCTTGTGATTATCTTCAAAATAATGTTGGCACCATAATAATACAGAGAAAGAATGCCTATGTTTTTAAAAATTCCTGCAAAACCAAAACAAAAGTTACCTCAAAAATTGGACTGTTGGTCTAATTAGGCAGTATTCCTAGAGGCTGGGAGCCTGCCTATTTGGGAAGGCCTGCAGGTAATTTAAGTGACATTTAAGTAGCCAGTGGTAGGCTTTTACCAGCATCAAGAACTCCACAGCTAGATATTGGCTCTAAAAAAGACAAACAGAAGTCAGTACATGTCAAATGCATGCAATATCATTGGGAGTGGTGATGGCTTCTGGCAGTGCGCTCGGGAAGAGGACCCAGACTGCCTATGGACCCATGCCACTAGTGAATGAGGGTAGTGGGGCAGTCACAGATATGTAGGATTGGCAGCAAAGGCAGCGGGCGTGCCTTTCGACAGGCTGGAACCGTCAGTCAAGCACAGGGTGCCTTTGAAAATCTGTCATAGTGGGAAGAGACACTTAATTGGGCACTAAGTGTTGATTTATGGACCCCACATGCCAGAAAGTTGGAAAAGCTGTTCACAAGCTTTCCTGTCCCAGACTTAATTGGGTTTGTGGCGGAAAGTCGTCAGGGTTCACAGAGAAAATTAAATTCTATCCATTGCATCTCCCTCTTCTGTCTTCCCAGTAAAGCAGCAGAATCAGTAATAGCTAGTCAGTCTGATATCAAATATATCCAATCACATTGTTGGACCTTCATGTTCATGCCTGGCCGCTGAATGCTGGTAGCTGTGTTCTGCTTTATCACTCGTACACTCTCCAGGAAAGGAATGGCTGCAGTAGAGAAGCCTGGAAGAAGAAACAGAAAGCAAGTGAGCTATCTGTCTTGCAGTTGTCAGAAACAGTAGCTTTTCCTCAAATGCAATGAGTATTTCAACTCTGCACAATGTGCCGAGAATAACAAGGAAAAATGTACTGTTAATACTCATTTGTAAATGTATTCTTCGTATGCATGTTTACAATTTTGTTGCAAATAGTAAGCAATGAAAACCTTTTATTGAGTTTGATGGAAGTAGGTACAGCTGAACTACAGGTAGACAATTGGATGAGATGGGTTGTAGAGGTTGGTTGGCTCACCGAGCTGGTTTGTTGTTTCGCAGACGTTTCATTACCGTGCTTGGTAACATCCTCAGTGCAGCCTCTGTTGAAGCGTTGGTGTGTTTTCCTGCCTGGCTTTTAAACTCTAGGATCCGTTGAGATAGATTACCACATTTCCGGTTTTCCTTCATAGTGGAATGTATATGGGGTCAAGTTCAATGAGTTTATTAATAGCACGCTTCGCGGAGCGTCATGCTTCGAGGAATTCTCGTGCCTGTCTCTGCCTAGCTTGCCCTAGGATCTTGGTGTTGTCCCAGTCAAAGTGGTGGTTCTCCTTGTCCATGCGAAACAAGAAACCAGCTCAGCGAGCCAACCAACCTCAACACTCACAACCCAAGCTACAAATCTACTCCAAAACCTTCGAGATGGGTTGTACTCATCTACAATGTGTCATGCCTTCAATGTAACACACCTTGATATATCATGAGTGGTGATGGATCACACATTGCTCAGAACTCTTTCTAACAGCAGGTTGTACAAAACAGCCTATTCAACTGATATCTCAGTAAAGTTTATTTTATGTGTGATCTTAAAAACCAGGGAAAACTTTGGTTATGACATTTTGATTAGTGTCCTGTGAACGTATTTAATTTGTGTTGTATACTCTAGACTGTAGGAATGCAAATATTACTTGTGAAGCACAGTGAAAGACATAAGGTCTTTTTGATTCAAGAATAAATTGCAACATGTGCAAGATGTGGAGTAGGAGGGTTGTCAATGCACAGTTGTATCTATATGTGTGATCTTTACTGGTATGTCTTGAGTATTTACTGAGCAACTTGAATAAAATATTTCAGACATATGTATGACCTCCTTGGCTATACTGTGTTGGTAGTCCATAGCAAAGGACAGGAGTCCCATCATCAGGTTTAATGTTGGAAGTGCTTGTCACAATTCAATTTATTTAAAACTTTTAAGATTTTAAGAGCATGACCGTTATGCGGAAACTGTATAAAACATTGGCTAGGCCATAGTTAATGTATTGTGTGTGGTTCTAGAACTCACATCATAGGAGAGATGAGAATGCACTGGAGGAGGTTGCAGAGGAGATTTACCAGGATGTTGCCTGGACTGGAGAGTTTTTATTTTGAACAGAGATTGGATAGTCTACAGTTGTTTTCCTTGAAGCAAAGAAGACCAAGGACAGCATGATTGAGATGTCTCAAATTATGAAAGGTATAGATAAGGTAGACAGGAAGGAATATTTTCCAGGGTGGATCGGATCAATGACTAGCGATTTACAGTAAGGGGTAGGAAGTTTAGAGGGAATCTGAGGAAAATTTCTTTCACCCAATGGGTGGTGGGAATTTGATACTCACTAACTGTAAGGATAGTAGAGGCAGAATCGCTCATAGCATTGAAGAAGGATTTAGATATGCCCTTGCTTTGCCAAGGTAGACAAGCCATGGCCAAATACTGGAAAATGGGAACAGAATATTTGGGTACTTGTTTTTGACTGATGCAGACTCAACAGGCTGAATGGCCTTTTTCTTTGCTGCTGATCTCGATGACTACAACTCTAAACTGAGTCAAACTTTTCAGAATTTTAAATGTACTGAAGAAAGTGTAATACCTTGAAGCAAAAATAAATGAATCCAACCAATAAAATCAGAGCACTCAGTTTTTGCTCTGTCAGATTGTAACACATGATAGTAGTGGATGGCGGTAGAGGAACAGGAGTGTTCAGTTTAATCATGGCTGATCGATATTTTATTTCCATTTTTCCATAATTTCTTTATATCATTCAGTGCTATGACCCAATAAAAAATCTATTATCACATTTGTTAAAATTTTAGTTGTTGTAGTATTCTCATCAGACCTTGTTCCAGTTTTTCACTTCCCATTGTGATAAAACTATTTTTTGGATAAGTTTTCAATTTTTTTTCAATATTGGCTAAGAATTTCTCTCCCTACACTGCTTTCCTGTCCATGGTTTTTGAGTTTGTTATTCAAAGGCAAAATAAGATTAGTTAAACTGGCTACCTCATAAATTCAGTTTAGTTCTACAAAAAGGTTCCTTTTGACTTCCTTCTGTCCACAAGTTAGCTTCCTAAAGGGGTTCCCCTGCTCCATCCAACATACTCTCTCAGAAGGAGGTTCTACTATGTGCTCACTAAGGCAATACAGGCTGTCTGTTTGCCGGATTCCAGGTAGTGACACTCCACTAGTACATGCATCAAAGTTCTGACCAGAAACAAAAATCTGTACCATTCTGAGGGAAAAGAATGACCTTTGATTGGTGTGGATGTTATCAGAAATTTTTTTTTAACATTATTACATTCATATCCTCAGATTCTAAAATCTAAAGAACCTTCGTCTCCATCCCAGCGGTATATTGACAGTAAAGTAGTACGAACGAGAACAGAAGGTGAATGGCTTTCCTTTGATGTCACTGAGACAGTTAATGAATGGCTTCTCCATCGAGGTAAAGTGTTGTGGTATTAAATTCTATTTACATGGTAATATTATTCCAAAGTATATTTTAACAGTATCAATTTTGATTTTGTAAAATATGCATTATGCAGTGCATTAAGTAGTTCAATATTTTGTGTTTTGCAGACAGAAACCTTGGATTTAAGATAAGTCTACATTGTCCATGTTGTACATTCGTGCCTTCAAATAATTATATTATACCAAATAAGAGTGAAGAGCTGGAAGCAAGATTTGCAGGTAAATAATGTACAATTTACAAATAATCTCACATAAATTACAATATTTCTTGCCATCTATCCAGGGCAACAGCACTTCCTTCAGTGATAATAAAGTGTGAAGCTGGATGAACACAGCAGGGCAAGCAGCATCTCAGGAGCACAAAAGCTGACGTTTTGGGCGTAGACTCTTCATCAGAGAGGGGGATGGGGTGAGGGTTCTGGAATAAATAGGGAGAGAGGGGGAGGCAGACCGAAGATGGAGAGAAAAGAAGATAGGTGGAGATGAGAGTATAGGTGGGGAGGTAGGGAGGGGATAGGTCAGTCCGGGGAAGACGGACAGGTCAAGGAGGTGGGATGAGGTTAGTAGGTAGGAGATGGAGGTGCGGCTTGGGGTGGGAGGAAGGGATGGGTGAGAGGAAGAACAGGTTAGGGAGGCAGAGACAGGCTGGATTGGTTTTGGGATGCAGTGGGGGGAGGGGATGAGCTGGGCTGGTTGTGTGGTGCAGTGGAGGGAGGGCACGAACTGGGCTGGTTTTGGGATGCAGTGGGGGAAGGGGAGATTTTGAAGCTGGTGAAGTCCACATTGATACCATTGGGCTGCAGGGTTCCCAAACGGAATATGAGTTGCTGTTCCTGCAACCTTCGAGTGGCATCATTGTGGCACTGCAGGAGACCCATGATGGACATGTCGTCTGAGGAGTGGGAGGAGGAGTGGAAATGGTTCACGACTGGGAGGTGCAGTTGTTTATTGCGAACCGAGCGGAGGTGTTCTGCAAAGCGGTCCCCAAGCCTCCGCTTGGTTTCCCCAATGTAGAGGAAGCCACACCGGGTACAATGGATACAGTATACCACATTGGCAGATGTGCAGGTGAACCTCTGCTTAATATGGAAAGTCATCTTGGGGCCTGGGATAGGGGTGAGGGAGGAGATGTGGGGCAATTCTAGCACTTCCTGTGGTTGCAGGGGAAGGTGCCGGGTGTGGTGGGGTTGGAGGGCAGTGTGGAGCGAACAAGGGAGTCACGGAGAGAGTGGTCTCTCTGGAAAGCAGACAAGGGTGGGGATGGAAAAATGTCTTGGGTGGTGGGGTCGGATTGTAGTTTTGGAAATTGTTAGTTCCAGCTTCCTTTGTCTACTTAAGGCCTGTGTTGTAATTTTGTGTACAGTTTCCTTTGATTCTGTGTCATCTGTCATTTAATGCAGCCATTTTGAGTTTTGCTAATAGATATTATTGGCTTTGGTTTTAATGTTAGGATTACATAGCACAATGGCTCACGTGAGGGCCCAGTGGTTAACACTGCTCTCTCACAGTGCCAGGGACCTGGGTTTGATTCCATCCTCGGACAACTGTCTGTGTAGAGTTTGCACATTCTCCCTGTGTCTGCATGGGTTTCCGCCAGGTGCTCTGGTTTCCTCCCACAGTCCAAAGATGTGTAGCTTAAGTGGATTGGCTATGCTAAATTACCCGTAGTGTTCGGGGATGTCCAGGTTAGATGCATTAGCCGCGGGAAATGCAGGGTTATAGGGTGGCTGCGAGGGGTTGCTAGATGTTGGTGAGATGTTCTTTGGAATGTTGTTTTTGACTTGTTAGGCTGAATGGCCTGTTTTCAGACTCCAGGGACTCTAGTCTATCAGTTAATATGACGTTGGAACAAAATCAATTCCACTTGCTATAATTTTGTTGCATGTGTAATTTTGAATGGATTTTGCAGCAAAACATTCACAATTTGCACTGAAAGAATGTCATGGTTGATCATTCACTAGCAGATAGACTAGGACTGAGAAAGAATTGTCTAATCTCCAGTTTGTAATTAAGAAGATAGAAGATAGCTACCCATTATAATATATTCTAAATGAACTGATCTCCTTGCTAGCTTGTGAGGTGTTTGTACAAATTAGCCACTGTGTCCTATATGGACATTCACTAAAATTGTTGAGTTTTCCAAAAGAAAGAGGATCAAATTTGAACAATGCCACTAAAACTTGCCAATTCACATAGTGATCTTCAGAGTGAGTCTGTGGAGAGACTCTTTTGACAGAAAAAACAAATGCTCTCGATACTTAAATATATATTTTAAAACAGATCCTTTGTATAGCCAAGAGTTTTTAAAACTTCTCCAAGTATTTTCCTTGTAACTGGGATGAAGACATTCATTCTCCAATGTCAGCGAGAACTACTTCTTAAAAACAAGAAATAGATAATTACTCTGAAAATATTTTTCCATTTTGTGACAGAGGGTCGAAGGTTCATGTTAATGGGAATGACTTGTCTGAATGGTTAGTTTACTACTGTTGTTTTAATATGGCTTGTGTCTTTTGATAAACAATAATTGTCTAGTCCTTCATAACATAAATATTCCAACAAAGCCAAACCAATGAATCTAAATTGCTATTTAATAGCAGTGAGAAAATGGTAACAAAAGTGGACTGGTGCCAAAACAGTATCTGGAGAATGATATTCTTAGACTAAAACGAATCAACTATAAGCTGTAATATGACTTCTTAACATTTGATTTTATGTCCATCATGGGGCTGAGCTGTTTTTAAGCTTATGTTAGTTCTTTCTAAAACTCCTTTTTATTGACTTAACTTCTCTGTATCGTTGCTAGGACCGCCATTGGAATTCAGGATTTTGAGCAGCTGTAACTGCATTTAGTACAGCACTACAGTAATGTACATTACAGTTGCTGGAAAAATGAATCCTGCTACTGGAAACAGTAAGCATTCCAGAGATTCCTTAAGTTAACAGACCTTAGTTAGGTCATATTTATGGAATTTCACAGTAATGTAACATTGAATCTTTTAAGTTCTAACAATTAAGTAAAGTATTTTAGTTACCAGGAGAAACACTTAAACCCACGTGAAAATCTGAGAGCCCTGAATTGAAGCATTCATTGAAGCCTTAATTAGTGTAACCAATTATTAAATTATTTTCAAAGCAGTGGCTAAATGGGAGTCCTGAGGCAGGACTAAACGAGAGCTTGAGAAATTAGCAATGACCCCTTTAGCTCAGGTTCAGTGCCATTTTGAGTTTCTTGCTTTCAAAAATTTTAGCATGCTGTTTTATTAATGTCAGATTTTACCCATTTAAGGTGATGAATCCCCTTAAAAATAAAGGCTGCCAATGCAAATGGACCAAATGAGTTGATTGCTGTCTGCCCAGGCTTGAGATAGTCTGAGGAAATGTTCAGATGGGTGCACCTACACCTCTGATGTAGATCCATTCCACTGACAACATCAAGAACCAGCAAACAGGGGCAGGAGCAGGAATATAGCTATAAAATTAAATTAAGGACTACTGTTGGAAAACTTCCAGACCTGAAAATCTAATATGAGCGACAATAAAATGTAGCCCAGTTACCTTTTCTTTCAGATTTTACTGTCCCTGACTGGGTGCCCTCAGATTTTCCAATCCAAGAGGTATAAGGTACAAGACCCACCTTCTCTGGTGAAAAGAAATACATCTGAGATGCACATGCAGGAACTTGAGGGGCAAGGCATTTTTCCACCTCATTACCATGCATTTGTTGGGCCTGCTTCTTCCATTGCCACTTGCAATCTTTGTTAGTACAAACTGGTTGATACAAATGTCTTCATTTTAGTCAAATACAAACTGAGGCAAACTGACTGGCAATCTAGTGGAAAATCTACAGTTCCCAGTGGATTATGTGTCTGATTTTTGCTGGCTTAGCCTGAGATGAATTTTACTCTTAAAGGGATATTTCTGCTAATTGCTAAGCAGCTTCCAAGTTTAATCTTTGGTATGTGTCGAACTAGCTGTGATGTTAACACTGGTCTTAGCCCAGGGGTTGAGGCAGGGATAGGAAGAAAAGAAAGTGACCCTTCCTCAACTGAAACATTAACTTTGATTTCTCTCCGCAGAGGCTGCCAGATCTGCGGAGCTTTTCCCGCAATTTCTGTTTTTGTTTCTGATTTAGAGCATCCGCAGCTCTGTAGAAAAAATGATCTGCAGCAGGCTGCTGATGGCATTGCTGTTCTTTCTCCTTTTGTTGCTCAACAAGGTTCAAGGTCGTACTGCATTAGCTGCTCCAGCGGTGTGGAGATGGTTGACAGCTAGATGATAATCAAGTTCAAGGGAGCACAAATGTCATTCAAACATTAGGAATCATTTCTAAATCCAAGAAAGCAAACTCTCAGTTTAAATTATCTTTTTATTGCATAAAAAACCCTATCCACAAGCATATACAAAGCTCAGTCTGTTTCGTTAAATCTTTGCAGAGAGAAAAAAAGGCACAAGTGACATATTGGAATATTGACATGCTGTAGAGCTTTTGTGCAGTTGCATAAAAAAATGGTGTTTTCAACTCGTGCAGGAAACATGTATTGGACTCATTCACTGAGGCAACGGAGAAACTCTCATATCTCGGTATTTCAAGGCTTCCCAGTCTGACCATTCCAAAGTCCCATTAACTCTAACTGTGCTTCTCGAGTTGTTAATCCTGGTGATTTTCAGATAGACCGTGAAAACTGTGCATTGGCAATTAAAGCAAGAATCCAGGTTAAAGCTGCAGACATTTGCATCTTTAAATCACAGACCTGCTTATCCCGTGAATGATACCTACACATTCAAACCCATGCCCCACTTAAATGCAGAAGCCAGTGTGTTCCTGCTGCATTCCCATTTTGCACACTGACACCTGCAGCCCCCTTACGGGTTAAAATGTCCCCAGTTATCTTAGCTGCTCAGTGTTAAAGGAAAGCAAATAGATACTAACCAGCTCAGACGGGCCATTCTGCTTGTGTTGATTTCACTTTTACTATCAGGTTGCATGTTATTAGCATCCAGGATGGGCTAATTGCACAGGTGATATGAATGCTATTGTTTTTCAGAGCCCTTCCTCTCACAGGATAGTGAGGACTATCAGAATTCATTCAACGTGCTCTGACAAATTCTGGACAACATGCTAAATAAAATGTTCGTTACTGGAACATCAAATCCATACTAGGCAAAATGTTTCAATTTTAACTTTTAATAAATCTTGTCTGGCCTGATTTTGCAGAAGACCTGATTGCTATAATGAAATGTACTGAAGGAAGGAATACGCATTGCAACCTTTGCTAACTGGAGTTCTTATTTTTAAAGGAATTTATGACAACTATCCAAGAGATTATTCCAGTGGTGATATGAGAAAAATGAAAAGTAATGGAAAAACGGCACACCTTCTCCTCATGCTACTACCAACCTATAGGCTAGAATCACAACAATCTAGTCGACGGAAGAAACGTGCACTGGATGCTGCATTTTGTTTTAGGTAATGTACATGCACACATTGCATATCCTTCAACCCTATGTGTCACTGTATACTCACCATGTTTTGAGGTTTGAAGTGGAATGTTTCTAAACACTAAGGCTCTGTCAATCAACTTAGTTGCTACTGCTACTATTAATGATAGGTATTAATATTAGACACCTTTCTTTTTCTTTTGTTTTGTGGGGGGAGGAGAATATTCATCAAACTCAGACAGTAATTGGGAAGATCAAATCTATGTCTTAGCTTTTCCTTATGTATTTATTTCACTTGTCACTGGCAACATGCTGACATTGCTCCATTATTGTGTCAGGTCCAATCCTTTGCCTCTTGATCGACACCAAGATGAGTTTTTAAACGTATAGCCTCTCCAACTGCTTCCACCTCTATAACAACATCCACTATCTCAACTTCTACACTTCTGTAACTCTCAGAAAAACTGTGATCACTTTACACTCAATTACCTCAGTGTTCTTTTGCCTGGTGTAGCACTCTCCAGCGAGAATTCCACTCAACCAAAATTCTACTCCCATGCCAACTCCCGATCAGCCATTGTTAACATTGGTTATGTTTAATTGTATGCATGCGGTGGACATTAACTAGACAGTCACTTATCTTACGTAAATAGACACAGACTGAAAGTGAGAGTTTTGGGTTAAGAGGGGCATGTTTAAAATTCATAATCTAGATGCAGTAATTCAGTTTGCTCTTTGTGTGTGTTGTGGTTATGCATTTTAATAGGTTTACAATTTTTTTTATTTCTACTGCTCTCTGTAAGCTGTCTGCAGATTCCACTCTCATTGCATTAAACATTCTAGAGGTCTGCAAAATACAGACCATATCATAGAAATTGGATCATTGGCCTCTTAGCTTAACTCATAGTCTACTTGTTTGTAATTGCCCTTGCTTCCTAATTTTATTCATTAATGCTTTTATCTACATGCATTTTTCTCCTTATTTTATCTCTAAAATCTTACTGTTATTCTTCATAACCTGCCTAGTGTTATTTGGTTTGTATAATTCTTGTTTCACTCTTTACTACTTTTGAGACCACCTTCATGTAGAGCTAATCGCTTACAAATGTTAGTAATCATTAGATCTCCTGACAAACTCAGCCTTGTTTGCCTTTCCCCTTTACTCGGATGTTTAAATTTGCTCTTAGCAAGGACAAATAAAGACCACCCCTTCTGTACATCTTTTACCTTCCACAGAATTTGCCCATGTAATGGAAATCTAAACCTTTCACTTCTACACCACTTTTTGACCTAAACTTTGACGACTGTAGCCTTTCTGTGCCTAACCAGTTAAGCTCATGGAACCAGGAGTAACCCTGTGATACTATCTTTGATGGCTGGTGCTGCAACTGTTGACAGTCAAATTCCTTCTGAAAGACTGCTACATTATTGTGCCTTTTCTATGTTGATTGCTCTGATATGAAATATAACTTTGAGCTGATCACACTTTGCCAAAGTACTTGGAATGTAGCACATTGTTTGGGACTGCACGCTTCACAGAAAAAGTTTCAATCTAGCACGTGATTATGGGTTTCCTACAATAATAACCAAGTTGCTGTCCTCATGGACTTTATCTTTTTTTATTTGTTTTATTTGTGACTGTTTTCCCCATGCTACCTTCTTTATCTCAGAGCCATTCAGTACAGTTCAAATGAGTGCCTTTTCATGCCAGTTTTGACCAGATGTCTATTCCATGCTATAGATAAAGAAACATTTTTGATGTGTAGAACCAAGTAGACAAAAAGGCTGCTTCACAAAAAAAGCCTAACAAGAAAATATAAGGGAGAGGTTTAATCTTAGAAAGTTAATCCACCTCCATCCTTCTAAATTCTCTAGGAACACTGATGGGATCCTAGGTGATGCAATGACCTTTGTGAATGGGGATTAATCATTCCTCAAGACTAAAGATAAAAAAAATTCTAACAATTATAAACCCTCTCATTATTTCAAGTAGGAAGTTAATTTTCACAAAATAATTCACAAGGAAAAATGGTTGCCCAATTAAAGGGCAGAGTTCTGCACTTCTACTTATTTGCCGAAACAGCCATTCTCAAAATCATATACAGAGTTTATCTTCCTTCCAGCATAAATGCTTAAATATTATCTTGCTTTTCACCTTCACAGGTGACATGCTCTGTTTTCTTGCAAAAACAGTGGGCAAGTGACCTAGTGCTAGGTCTCCCTTAAAATGACTCTTGAGCTAGTCCCTAGCAGGTGACTCAACCACAAATTTCCCCTCTTTGAAAATAGGACCAGACCTAACTTGTGTCATATGGCTACCTCTAATAGCCTTGAATTGGAATGGTTCCTCTATGTAATCTATATTGTATCTCCTACTGGTAACACTGGTTGTTTATCTTTTTATGAACTCATAACAAAGATATAAACATAAACAAAAAACAAAATTGTGACAATACTTAAGTTATTCTGTACTGAGTAAGTAATTTCTGACTGAAAGTAGCCAACAAAGCAATGATTGCAATTTGAAAAAATGTTCAGTTAAATCAATGTCATGAAAAATTTTTCTATCAGCATAAAAGGCTATGTAGGCTAGGCTATAAAGTACTATAACTGGATGTGAGCTTCTCATCTACTTTGTTATCTTTTTAGAAGTGAAACCTGTGTCTAATGGAAGTGTTTAATTGACATTTTTTGCTAATTTTAGTGAAAATATAGGCATTAGTAGAAACAGAAAATACTATATTGTACTACATCATTTTTCTTTCTCAAATTAGAAAGACAAGCAATAAGTTTTGCAAGTTGAGAAAATAATATATTACAATCTTCTATGATCCCTTTTAGGTTCAATTTTATTGATCTGAAAACATGATCATTGTTTTTCATTCATTTATGGAATGAGTGTCATAAGCTAGGCCAACATTTATTGTCCATTCCGATTTATTCTCGAGAAAGTGGCTGTGAATCTCCTTTTTGAACCACTGCAGTTCATATTATGCTGAGGAAGGGGGTTCCAGGATGTTGACTCAGTGACTGTGAAGGAAAGGAAATATAGTCCCAAGGCAGGATGGCTTGGTGAAAATCTTACAGGTGGTGATGTTCCCATGTATGTGCCGCCTTTGACCTTCTAGCTAGTAGGGATAGAGTGTTTGAAAGCTACTGTTTAAGAAGCCTTCATGCATTGCTGCAATGCCCCTTGTAGATATTTACACTGCTGCTACTGGGAATTGGTGGTGGAGGGACTGAATGTTGAAGATGTTAGATGTGGTGCCAGTTAAGTAGGCTGCTTTGTCCTGGATAGTGTTGAGTTTCTTGGGTATTAATAAAGCTGCGCTCATCCATTTGAGTACAATTATTCCATTACATCCTTTGACTTGTGCCTAGTAGATGATGGACAGGCTTTGAGATATCAAAAGGCTCTGGCCACTCTTGCACCTAAAAAAAAAACAGCATGTCCAGTTCAGTTTCTGCTCAATGGTAAACCCCAGGTTGTTGATTATGGGGAACTCAGTGATGGTAATGCTTTTGAATGACAAAGCACATTGGTTATAGTCCTTCTTGTTGAAGATATAATCTTCAATGAAGATTCCACTTCTGACCTTTTGATAGCAGGAAGGTCACTGGGCATTGGTCACTACAATGAGGAACTCCTTCAGAGTGTCATGGAGCTGAGATGATTGACCAGATGCTGCACTTAGAATAGAATCATAGAATCCTTACACTGTGGAAGCAGGCCATTTGGCCCATCAAGTCCACACCAACCCTCCAAGACGTAGCCCAGCCAGACCCCCCTTTTCCCTTAACCCTCAATTTCCCATGGCTAACTCACCTAGCCCGCACATCCTTGGACACTACGGGCAATGTAGCTCGGCCAATGCACCTAACCTGCACAGCTTTGGATTGTGGGAGGAAACTGGAGCACCCAGCAGGAACAGGGAGAATATGCAAACTGCATACAGACTGTCACCTGATGGTGGAATTGAACCCAGGTCCTCTGGCGCTGTGAGGCAGCAGTGCTAACTACTGTGCCACCCCACTTGTCATCAAGGACAGTCACTCTCACTTTCCCTATGGACTTCAGCTCTTTTACCCATATTTAGACAAGGTTTTAATGAAATCAGGAGCTGAGTGGGCCTGGTGGAACACAAACTGAGTGTCAAGAAGCGGTTGAATAAGTGATGTTCGATAGCACTGTCAATGAAACCTGCCACCACTTTGCTGTTGATTGAGAGTAGACTGATGGGGCAGTCATCGGCTGGGTTCATTTTGTCCTACTTTTTGTGGACTGCACAAAGCTGGGCAATTTTCCACGTTTTTAGGTATTTGTCAGTGTTATAACTGTACTGGAACAGATTAGCACAAATGCAAATAAATACCTTTGGATCAACTGCATTGTTTTGCTTTTCCAAAGAATATCATGCGACAGGTTCAGGGTATACTTTTACTGTAGTTATTTATTATGTTTTATTTAAACATATCTGACAGTGCAAATTAGTTTCTGTTCTTCCAAAGCTGGCAAATATGAGCAATAAATGTAAAGTAGCTATCCAGAGAACTAGTACATTTCAGTGAGATCCTCCATTAAACTCAAGGTATTGAATTTAATCATGGATTTAGGAAACTACTGCTTCAATTGCATTCCTGATTGAGTACAGTCAGATCAGCTTCCTCAGTGTAGTCAGTTAGTGTAGGAAAAACAGCAGCCCAACTGCACTCAACAAGGTCACTGTCAAATAATCAAGATGAGTACCAAAC
This sequence comes from Stegostoma tigrinum, assembly GCF_030684315.1. Taxonomy (NCBI): domain Eukaryota; kingdom Metazoa; phylum Chordata; class Chondrichthyes; order Orectolobiformes; family Stegostomatidae; genus Stegostoma; species Stegostoma tigrinum. The sequence continues at coordinate 60,577,568 of NC_081362.1, forward strand.
AACACCTTGTACAGGAATGATGAAATCTCCTTTGATGTATACTCTATCTCTGTTTTTGCAAACATATTGTCATTTGTCTTTTATTTTACTACAGTCAAACACGGAGCTGATAGCCTTATACAATTTTCCAGAACTGACACATTTATCCACTGAGTCTTGCTAGATTTCAAAAATAAACAAACCACTTTAAAATATTTTTGTTCTGTATTTAATTTGAGTCTCCAGCCCCACACCAACACTGATGAATCTTTACTGCCCTCTGGAGTGGCACAATAAGGCATTCAGCTGTGCCAGTGTATGAAAGTTCAGGGAGATACGGGCAATAAATGCCAGCCTTTCCAGCCCTACCCATAGCCTGAGAACCATTCATAAAGGAATCATGTTTTGTTGCTTAAGTCAGAAACTTCAGGAGATAAGGGGGACGTAAAGCAGAAATTGAAAAAGAAAGTGCCCGTTATTTAAATGTTAATATTTGTCCATTGAACAGAAGCGTACAGGACAACTGCTGCCTACGCCCTCTATACATTGACTTCCGGAGAGACCTGGGATGGAAATGGATTCATGAACCCAAGGGCTATCAGGCTAACTTCTGTGCTGGAGCCTGTCCTTACTTGTGGAGTTCAGATACTCAACACAGCCGGGTGAGTGCTGCTTGTGAGCGTACAAAGGCAATCTCACTATTGCAGTGAATAGTTTAAGCTTTTCTTTATCTTTTGCATTGCTGTTAAATTGCAGTTGTGTCATGGAGTTTGATTACATTTGCACCAAACTAGAAAAACAACAGTCATATGTTATCATTTTTATATTTTCTACAATCTATTTTTTAATGATTAAAGATGTGTAAAAATGAACAGTTATGCTATGGAAATATGAGGATCGAAAAATGCGAACACAATTTTATCATCTAAAATCCAAAGATTTGTTTTTGAAGGAGAAAAGAGTCGGGGTGTGGCCCACCTTGGCCCGATTTCTATGAAATTCTTTTCTTGAATTAGCAAGCTTTGTCAGGCTAGAAGCAGTATCACTTTTCATCTGCGCAGTGTTCCGTAAATTTAACTGTTCTGGGCTCAAAATATGTAGTGAGAAACCACAATGCATTTGGAAAACTGGATGCTTGACAATGCAACTCAGACAGTAATGCATTCAAATAGCTAAATGAGAGAACAGCAAACAAGTCAAAACTTTACCCTTGGTGTTCTCATCATACATATCTGAGACTGCAGACCAATTATTACAATGGTTATTAGCATAATTATTAGGACTATTAGTATAACAATACTTTCAACCAATCCATTATAAGAAATGTTATTAAAAGCACTACGTTCATAAAATTAGACCATTCAGCCCACTGAGTCTACACTGACCCTCCAAACAGCATCCCACCCAGACCTTTCCCCCCTTACCTTATTCCCTGTCACCCTGCATTTCCCATGGTTAATCCACACAACCTACATATCCCTTGGCACTATGGGCAATTTAGTGGAACCAATCTATCTAACCTGAACATCTTTGGAACATTGGAGGAAACCAAACCACTCACAGGAAACCCAGACACACATGGGGAGAATGTGCAAACTCCACACTGACGTTGTCCAAGGCTGAAATTGAAACCAGGTCCCTGGTGCTGTGAGGCAGCAGTACTATCCAATGAGCCACAATACCACCTTGTTGCCTCATGCTTGTACAAGAAATGAATTCCACAGACCTCCAATACAACAGCATTCTCATTCCATGTTGTTCACATACAACTGTGAAACCACTTCAAACTTTTCCTGTAAAACGTTAACTATCTGTGCGCTGTTCCTAACCAGTAGCATACTTCACACTGTTTCCATACAGTAGGGTAACTCTGTACATTGATCCTGTGCAGCAGTAAACAGCAATATTGCATTATAGCAGTTGACCCATTCTATAGTTTTCCTGTAGAAGAGCACCTCTACTTCACATTGTTGTCAGTCAAATACTCAAACCTGCTAAACAAAGATCCAAAAGAACTGCAGACCCTGGAAATCTGAACCAAAAACAGAAATTTCTCAAAAAATTCAGCTGGTCAGGCAGCATTTGTGGAGAGAAAGCACAGTTAACGTTTTGGAATATTAACTTTGCTTTCTGTCTATGGATGTTGCCAGATCTGCTGAGCTTTTCCAGCAATTTCAATTTTTGTTCCTTTTACTTTCTATTATTCCAATAGTTTCCATCACTGGAAATATTTCTTTCAAGAAAATATCTGTTTCAGCTTGTTCCTTGAAAGTTGATACTAGTTCACAACTAGTTTTCATTGAAGATGAAGGCAAACAGTGCCAAAGGCATTGTAACATTTCCCAAAATGTTTTTATTTTAAAATAGCTGGTTGTCCATTTAATTGTTCTGAAGTCGTCACTGGATCCAAAACTTTAACTGATTTCTCTCCAGAGATGCTGCGAGACCTGTTGAGATTTTCCAGTAATTTTTGTTTTTGTTTCAGATTTGCAGCATCTGCATCTCTTTCAGTTTCTTTTGCCTATTTAATTGGTTTATCTTGCACTAGTTTTGTAAAACTATTTTGAAGTTGAGAAGGAGAAATTCTGGGGTGTTCAATCTCATCCTATGGTTAGATTCAGATAGTAGCAGTCAAACCCATTGAACCAGTCATATCTTGGCAGTCATTTCGATTACATTGAAGCCCTGAGCAACAACTCATTTTGAGCGCAATCAGCAGAACCACTTGCAGTTCACTTAATAATTTTTTTTATGTAAAGAAGTAAAGGAATTAGAGATGTAGCACAGCTCTGTTTTATCCCTAGGAGACAGTCAAAATATTTATCGATGCCAAAAGGTGACATACTGTAGTAATGGCAAAATTTACTTCAGCATTTCAGTCATTGCCATGGATTTATTTTAAATATTTTCACTGCCATCTGTGTCCATCAATAGGGTTGAGTGTTCTTTAAAAGTCAAGAACACCCTGTATGTGGTATCTTTTTTATTGGTAGAATGTTTCTGTGATGTTACCATAAAATCATATTTCAGAATCTGACATGGCAGGAAAATTGCATAACAGTTCTCTTTTGCTTATTCAACGGGTCAATGGTCAAATTGCAAAACTGCCTTTGTCCCAGTATGGCAGGATTTATTTAAGATACTTCTAAAGTGACCATTCACTCTTTGTTTCAGCAACATGTCAACTTCCTACCAGAATGACGCCAGGGCAGCTGACTCTGTTTTTCAAAAAGATTATTTGGCAGACTAAATGATGTTTTTCTTTATTTTAGATACTTAGTCTGTACAACAATATAAATCCTGAAGCTTCTGCCTCCCCATGTTGTGTTTCTCAAGACCTGGAGCCACTCACTATTCTCTACTTCGTTGGCAAAGTTCCCAAAATCGAACACCTTTCAAACATGGTAGTTAAGTCTTGCAAATGCAGCTAAGAATGAATACAACTCCCCTGAAAATCCCAGGTTCATCAGTGTTAAACAAAAGAACAATACATGGTACTAGTTTGAACTATTTGGAACTTTTTTTTCGTTTAACTACCAACAGAAGCAAAAGGAAATAAAATGTACATTGAAGGCTTTATTCCTATCCTTCACCTACTAATTTAGTGTGATAGATGAGACACAGAACCTTTAAATTTAAAAGACAAAAACACTGGAAAAATTGTAAGTGTTAATATGTGAAATAAAAAGAGTCCCACTTAGTGGAAATGCTGTACAGGTCCCGTGCCTTACTTGATCTCTTGTGTATTGTTATGCAATTGGCATCCTATGTATACTCCTTTGTTAGGGCACCAACAAAGTCAAATGTATTACTGATATGTTCCTTGTGGGGATGTGTTATTTGGTCAAGTGATGGGAAATGACAGCAAGCTTCGTAATGAGCAAGCAAGTGCCCACTTGCTATATGTCATGTATGGTATTGGTCAAAGGAATGCTGATAATTAAAATTTGTACTTAAAAATGTGCATATTACAAATAAGAAGAAACATCAGGTGGAGCACTTCAAACCCAAAGGATAGCATGTTTATAGGAGATGTGTCCAATGAAGTAGAAGCATTCCTGAAGAGAAAAGAGATTGAGTGACATGGTGAGACGGTTGAACATTGGGATTGATTTTTCAAAAAAGGGATTGACTGTTAGATTTAAGGCCCTTTCCACTTATGCCCAAATATTTTACTCTCTGGATTAGCTTCAACAAATTCATAAGCACGTTACCTGGAATTTGTCACCTCTGCTTCTGGAACACAGATTTATTCGGCAGTCGTGCTGATTGGACAATCATCCATGGAGGTTGACATGGTTGATTTCATTTTCCAACGTAAATCAATGACTGAAATATCAGGAATGCAACAAATTGAACTCACTACATTACAGTCAATCTTTCTTTCTAAGGCACCTTTGCTGATATTTTCCACCAGACATTGGTTTCCACAAATTTGTAAATATATTTCCAGATAGTAGAAATTGTGAAGCTGCACTCCAGCATAGATCAGAGAACAGGTTACAGAGGTCGGCAAGCACAATTTGTGGACTCATAATATTCAAGACATTAAAAACAGAAATGCAGTACCTCAGGCACATTGTTCTTTCTGTCGTGTCTTCAATCTGGACTCCTGCTGAGCCACACTGCTCATAAGAAGCAGACTGCTCCAACTCCGGAGCTGATACATTTATAAATTTTCAACAATAAAGTCAGAGAGCAAAATATAGGGGCTTATGACCTTTGATGTCTCTGTTTCTGGAGTTCCATATTTCAACTTCATCTGTAGGAGCAGTTGAGGAAATATCTCTTTCTCCCAAACACTGTTTATGATAATCTGCTAAATTATACTGGCTTTATCCTCCCTGTAAATTGAGCATCAGCCAATTTACAAAATTCCCACTCCAAACCTGCTCATAACTTTTGTTTTTGAATGACTTGTTTTTTTTTCCAGTTATCACTTAATTATAAGTGAACAGTTAGCAACACAAAATTGAAATGTGTACAGTATTGTTAAAAATAAAGAAACTAGCACAACAATGTGAAAGTGATGCTTCTGTTTACACCAAGCTTGAAATATTTTACCTGTAAGGGCCGTCCCAGGCTGTAACATCCATATGATTGAAATATATGATTTATTTTTTAGGCTGAGGTCGGGCTAATAATAATAATAATAATAATAATAATAAGACGATACCCTTTTGGTCCAGAATCATACTAAGATTGCTACAACATGTTGCAATATGGAATGAGAAAATGTGGGCGCATGTCTGCTGCACTTCACATGGTAAACTTTCTGTTTTAGGCCAAGACCAAGTATTTCCTCGTCGGAAGGAGAAAGAAAACCAGGTTTCCTAGTTCCATAAAAACCAAGGGGATGAAAGATTATCAGTTGTATGCAGGAATGTAGAGTTAAGGCTATGGTAGGATCTGTTGCGATCTTATCGAATAGTGGAGCATGCTTGAAGGGCTAAGTATTCGTTCCGTATATAAACTACATTTAAATTCCTATGATTTTAATAGAACCCCTTAATAAACTTTATGAACACTAGGATAGCCCTCTTGCCCAAGACTTTTTCTTTCTCTCACTGTAAAACAATGGGAAAGGGAAGTTCTGGAAACATTCTGCAGGAAGGTGAGGCATGGGGTATGTCTTCTGAGAGCCACAGGTGAAAGGACAGTGAACCACAAATATTCCCCCTTCCTATGACACTGAAGTGTTGTTTCTTGTTCAGAAAATCCATGTTCCACTCCTGGTCTATAAAAATGGTCCAATTTTGATCAGGATATCTAAGTTAATTCTCAATTTTCACAGCCCAGTCCCCAGCAGGATATGATAGCCAAATGCTACCTCTTCATGAGGAGATCCAAGTTAAATTCCTGTTAAGGGACTGCAGAGTGACTACAAGCTGTAGCTAGATCACTCCTTATTGAAAATACATGCTTCAAATGCTAAATCCCATGTAGGATAAAAAGGGAAAGTCACAGAGCACTGAGACTAATTGAATAGTTCCTTCAAAGAACCAGCAGGCACATTGGGCTGATGACTTTTTCTGTGCTCCGAGTCTGTGAAAAGGTACTGGGGTCAGGTAGAGGATGCAGATACATTTACATCTTGCTTTCGTGATCTTGGGATGTTTCTCATGATTGACAATGGAATAATATTTACGGTGAGGCTGGAGAATAGCAGGGCATTGCCTAAATGGTTGCACCTCCAAGCTGAGAAGGACAACATGAACATGGGAATGGAAAGATTGACCTACATGGGGAGTTGAAAAACCAACTTTGATCAAACATAGACCCTTTATTCCTTTCAACATTTTAATTCATATGCCATTTCATAATAATTTCTAAAGGTTTTTACAATGTTAAAGTATGGGAATGTCCCTGTTGTGACTATTTCCATTCAGTTGGGAAATGTAAAGTAAACATAAGATCACTAGAAAAATATGCAAGAAACTGTGTGCTAAAATTTCACAAGTTAACTCATGGAAATAAGCAGTGACCTTTGACAGCTTCCACAAGATATACAGTGGAAAATGTGCTGATGTAGTTGTCTAAATAAAATAAATATCCAAATCCTCTTTATTACTTCTCATGACTTACTAATGTGTATAGGACACTCATTTAAAACCATTTGGAAACCCCTACTTCTGTGATGCTCATCATACTAGATGATAAAACCGTGTGACTTGTTTCATAATACTGTCTATTCATTTCAGATCTATTTGAATTGTTAAACTAATTCCCATATGATTCTCATTGTTCATTGGGATATAAAGAGTAAATCATTTTAAAGGGCCATTGCCTTCAAGAAAAATGCCATTGGCCAACTGTTTTTTTTATTTGGCAAAGAAGAAGACCCATGCATCATCTTCATGATTGTAATATTGCCTGCAAATGACACAATGATACATTTTGGCTGGGTTTGCATCTATGAGGTAATTGTGTCAGACAAATGAAAAGATGTTTGCCAAATACTATTTTCATGAAGACAGTGGCCTCAATTTAGCTCTAATCTAACACTTCCAAGCATCATTTGAAATTCACAAAGTATACATTGTAGATAAATACCTGAATAGCTTCTGACATCTGGAATGCCAGTCGTAAGCACTTTTGTTGGGGATAGCCTATGTTAAACTCTTATTAATGTCATTCATTGAGGATGGTTTGTGGTCTTATATATGAATGACATAACAATTTGTCTTTTAGCTCCAATAGAAGGAGATGGGATGCCAGAATGTCGAACTATACTTGATTGCGCTGGACGCAGCCAAATGTTAAATGCTTTTTTTAGAAAAAAAATCTGTATTTTGCTCAATATTTCCTTCTGTCTTTTTTGCCCCCTTAGAATGAAATTTCTTTTCCTCAGGATTGCACTGATACTAGTATTAAGCTTCCTCTTGTAATGCTGACGTCTTTGAAACTATTGTTTTTAAATATTGTACACGTATTTCTTGATCCTTAGTAAATGTTGGACATTTGATGATCTTACCACTTGGGTGGGAGGGTGGGTGCTTTCTCCTTGTTTTATCTTTCAAACGTACATTTTGGTCAAACATACATATTTGTTGGCTAATTACTATGTATTTTAACACATGGTATGTCTGTGAAGCCTACAAATTTTGTGGTGCTCTAGTGGTTAAATAAATTATTTCAGTTTTACTTTGTTGGCATTCCTTGACTTATTATATATATATATATATATATATAAAAAAGTATTTTACAGATGTATCACAGACTTGGGTCCAAGATGTTCCTACTCAGATTTCTAGGGAGACCATAGCCCAGGTGTCCATTGACTGAAAACTGGCTTAAAACTTTCAGTTGAAATACAACTTCTCAGTTCTCAAAGATATTATATAAAATGCAGGATTAGCAAATGAATTTAATTAGTGTATTATTAAAGTAGGTTGCCCTAAGTAGGTTGATTAGCCAATTTACCATTGGCAGTAGAGATTTAAAAGAGAAGATATTCTTTAAATATTTGGAACATTTGTGAAAACTCCTCAAAATATTGTAGTTCTAATCTGATAATCAACAATTCATATCAAATTTAAAATGAGGCAACACTTCAAACACTTTGGATATTTTCAAACCGATGCCCGCTAGGCTGATTCCCATTATATTGATTAACCCTTTACTAGTCAGAAAAAAAACTGTTGAAATTTTACTCTAATGCATTTAACAGATGGTACTAATTGAGACATCAGTACCCAATGAAGTGAGGTAGACCATGGACAGATGTGTAGAAATTATTTTGACCATTTTATGCTCCATTACATACAATTGAAGTCAGGAGAGTTTTGGGCTCAATTTCTAATGTGCCTGAGTTGAATGCATCCTATTGCTGGAAGAACCATTTCATTTGCTTGATTTGTAGCCTCTGCCATTACACACCTGAGAAACAAGCCTTAGCTTGGCCTGATAATATAATTCCATCTATTTTGAAACATTTATTGCAGTATTTTCAGACTATAAAATAAGTGTTCAAATGGCAATTGTTTCAATGTTGCTCAAATTTCCAAATTAGATGGTGGGATTGGGAGATAAAAGATAAAAGGTGAGTAAAAATGCTAAAAACTTATTTATTAGACAGCTCAATTAGAAAGCTCAAATTAAAGATTGAGCAAGGAAAGAATATAAAAATCAAGAGAATCAGTTCTGTTCAACGATTGAATTCTCTGAACAGCAAATCATTATATTTAAAAGGAGCGTAGTTATGAGTTGATGCAATATCATTGTAGTCACAATCCTTTGATCTTTACTTAAATGTCACTTGTCCACCCAAGGCTGGAAATTATCCATATCCTGGACTGGCATGGGTTGCTTTGTTATCAGAGGAGATGTGGGTAGTGCTGAATACTATCAAACCATAGATGATCAGTCCCACTCCTGACTGTATGATGGAGTATGATCACTCATAAAACAACCAATGATGGTTAGGTTAAAAAAGCATCTCTGAGAAATTGCTGCAGCGATGTTCTTGGACTATAATTAATTATTGGCACCCTAAAAACATAAACCACATATATGAACCAGGACTGTTCCTTTGGCACTAATGACCTCAACTTCATCAGAAAAGTGTGCCATATTGTGCAAAATGCCACCTTGGTGTTGTCAGAAATTGTTCTCCTTGTTCCTTTGACATCCAGGTCTTGTGCCCTCACCTGCGATGAGAACTGGAGCCAATTGCTTTTGGTGCAAAGTGAATTAAGTCTCACTGATCTCAGTTGTTGGTGAATAGGTGTCATTTAATGGCACAAAAATTGACCTTTCCAAATGAGACTTCAAAAACATGGAAAATAATTTTATTCCTCCTGCATACCAGCCTGCACACGTATGTAAATCATAGACCAGAACCTGTGCAATTTAAAGTCAGTAAAAATTATTCTGATGTGACATTACAAAAGGACCTACTGAGATCTAACTAAAAATGATTGTATCAGAGATAATGGGAACTGCAAATGCTGGAGAATCCGAAATAACAAAGCGTGGAGCTGGATGAACACAGCAGGCCAAGCAGCATCAGAGGAGCACAAAAGCTGACGTTTCGGGCCTGGACCCTTCATCAGAAGGGCCTAGGCCTGAAACGTCAGCTTTTGTGCTCCTAAGATGCTACTTGGTCTGCTGTGTTCGTCCAGCTCCACACTTTGTTTTTTTCTTGATGTTACAGCCTGCCCCCACATGCTGCCCCTCAGAGCATCATCCAGAAATAAAGTTTCAGGTACCACATGTCCTCTAGTGACATAAGGCTCCAGCTAACCGCCATTACATTTCACTGTCCCTCTGCAGTCTCTCATTTGTAGCCTGCTTGTCCACTGTCCAGTACTTTTGACATTTATTTATTCATGATATGTGGTAGTTGCTTACTGGACTAAATTTAGTACCCACCACTTCCCTTCCACATATATGAGGATAGCCCAAATTTTTTGCAACAGAATTTGCAGAAGTCCAAACTGAGCTTTGGACTGAATTTTCCCACTTTCAAGGAGGGTGCAAGACTTTGAAGAAATTTGGAACAATGGTGCATCATATAGTCTCTCCAATAAGTTACTCCTCGGAGTGCTCTGCCCAGTAATGACAGATATCCAATTAAGGATGATTATAAGCTGCTTAATTTTCTTGGCCCAAGAAATTTTCCTAATGGTCATTGAAGCCTCCCCAGTGTTTCAGGAGCCAAAAAATGGATCAGAGATGGATTCACAGCAGGCGATCTGAGCTGTAATGGAATTGATAGTTTAATTATATGTTCCAACAGTGATTCACAAGGACATCCATAGTCCAACATCAGACATTCTCTTGAAGCCATTTCATAGAGACGGATGCCTCTGATAACACTGGTCCTACTTCAGTGACATCCAATTCCCTTCCACCGCAAAGAGTCCATGGCACTTTTGTTGCTTTTGCTGATAGAGAGGAATTGCCCACACAATGAAGGATTCTGGCAGCCCTATCAACAGCATACAGTGAAAGCACTTCCTAATGTTGGAGCCCAGCCATTATCCCTAATTAGACAGGGCTACTGGAGGTGCTTTGTTAATTGGCTACATCCAGGAAGCTTACATTTATCATCCACTAGCAGTCACTTCCAGGTTCCCCCACTTAGAATTCATCTCGATTTCAGGATTGTAAGGCATTGTACAAACAGTCATCTTTACTCACCACCATCTCCTAGCCAACAAATCTATCCCTCTCCATCCACCTGCCTGAGGCCAAATCAGACTATTTGCAATCTTGCTGCATTACCTAACACTGAGGCACAGTTCTGACACCATATCAGCTCTGTCACCAAGAATCATAGACTCCCAACAGTGTGGAAAGTGGCCATTTGGCCATTGCGTCTCCACAGGCCCTCAAAAGAGCATCCCACGCAGTCGCAGCCCAGTACTTTATCCCCTTCACCCCATATTTACCATGGCTAATCTATGTAGCCTGCACATCCCTGGACACTATGAACAATCCACCAAACATGCACGTATTTGGATTGTGGGAGGAAATGTAAGCAGCTGGTGGAAACCCACACAGACACAGGGAGAATGTACAAACTCCACACAAACAGTAAGAAATAGAACATGGGTCCCTGATACTATGAGGCAACAGGGTTAAGCACTAAGCCACAGTGTCGCCCAAAGACTGTTCAGTTCCACTTTTGTATTATCAACCAACTCTTAGCTAGCCTTAGCTGATTTGTTACTGGAATTCTAATCTATTCTTTGTTACCTCGAGATTTGAACTTTCCAAAGCACACCACACCAATGAACATTTTCCACACTCGCACTTCAACTCATCTAAAAATCAGTCACCTGTATCCTAACTCATGTCACGTTCTACTCATCAATTACTCTTGTGCTTTCTGACCCAAGGGCTGATGGCTGAAAAATGCCTTGATTTTAAACTTAGCTTTAAAATACCCCTATGACCTTGCCTTTCTCAGTATCTGATATCCCCTGCAGCCTCGCAATTCTTTGAGATATATGTGCTATTTGAGTAACCCTGATTTTATTAGCTTCATCTTTTGTGGCATGCCTTTAGATGTATAGTCCATTATCTGTGGATTCCCCTCCCTAAATCACTCAGTCTCTCTTCCCTCCTCTAAAAAAAACTCTTAAAACCTACTTCTTACTTTTGGACATCCATCTGCTTGAATATCTCCTGATGCAGCTGAGTGTCAAATGTCCAATCAAACACCCATGGATGTTTTACTGAGTTAAAGGTGCCATGTAAATGCAAATTGCTTTGCTTTAAAAATAATTAGAGGCAGTTTTGACAGTCTCATTTCTTTTAACTTACAAAACATCACTGAATATTCTCGAAAGCATCAACATAACTATTTTGTCATTTTAACTGCATGCCTAGCCAGATGACCTATTCCCAGCCTTTGCCTGCCCTGTTCTTTGTTTGCTATGAGGTGCAGAAGAATAGTCCTGGCTGATGCTATTCAATGATTCCATCTGTAGGGCAGTATTGGGTCTTTGTTTAGAATGGCTGAGATTGATAACATGTATTGAAACAAAAATTAAAATTCTAAAAACTCTTTGGTATCCAAAGGTCAAAGTTCTTTTCAATAAGAATCAACATTTTCTTTTTATTATCCACTGCTCCCTCCTTTGTCACAGTGTTCAGTACTGCGACCGATTTTCATTTCTTTTTGTCTTTTTCAGAGTCTGCTACATGACTTTAAAATGGGATCAATAATTACTTTTGAAAATGTCAAGCCCTGCTAAAATGCTTTGTAAATGAATGATTACAATGCAGATGCTTCTTTGATAAATTTTGTCAGACAAATTTTTATAGAAATGATGCAGTCCTTTTGTTCCTGGGCAAATAAAACTGTAGGCTTTTTAGAGCTCCCTTACTTAGCTTGTGAAAATAACGTGAACATATTGATCACTGAATACAAAACTTAAAAGCCCAATAAAGTGTGAGAGCTTGTTCTACCAGCAGAAGTGCAGGGAATTATACTGCTAAGAAACAAATGGCAGGCAATCCCATTAATTGATTATCCTATTGTTGGAAGGCCTAGGCTGAAGCCTTTTTTAAAGATTGAGGGGACACCATGTACTGGGGAATATCAAGAATTCCCCAGGCATGACCCATTGATTGGCTCATATTAAAATCGAGCAGACTAGTGCTAATGGGGATGAATCCTGTTTGAGTAGGTTCTGTCCCAATTTCCTGATTCTTCACAGGCAAAACTTTTGTTTTGCATCATCTCCAAATTCCAGGAATTTTACAGACTTTTTTTTGCAAAGTGAATGAAAATTCAATTGTCACAAACATGTAATGCTCAATGACCCATTCTCTAGCTGTCTGGATCTATGAACTGCAGCAATTTGTAGAGTGGGCAAACAAAATTCATGATTCTAAACCTTTAGCTGCTTCTAGGAATCACTAATAGCTGTGCTGCTGTACAAAATTGTTTACTCTGTGGCTCTGAACAGATATCATTTCCTGGCCATTGATGACATTTTAGTTTAAGAATTTTATCAAGCCCTTCCTGCACGGATATAAATATGATGTAAGTTTGGTTTTCATTATCATTTCAATCATTGGGATAAAGGGGGTTGAGCAACATTTCAAGTCAGAACGCAGTTATGTACAAAGAAGAAAACAGACGTTTGATTCCATTTAACCACTATGCTGGCGAAGAGAGCTACTGAATTACACGCAAGATCAACTCACAGCAACACAAAGCAGTTTATGGGTTGTATAATCATCTGTGAGCCATAGAAAAACATAATACACATAAGCATTACCACGTGTGTGGAGGAAATATATTCCAGCCTGCATCTTCCACTTCATTTGTCCATTCATGTTGAAATGTTTTTACTATTGACTTATCGTCCCCAGTGTGAAACAGGTTGTGGATGGCACAAATAGACAAGATAAATCGTACTCAGCCAGATCCTGGCAATCCTAATAGCTCCATGACAAAATAACAAAAAAGATCACTCAATCCACATACATACTAATTCATTACTACGCTCCTTTACCTACAAAATAGTCAGCCTTTCAGGCAGCTTCCATGGAGAGAAAAGTCAAAGTTCAGGCTGAGGACCTTTTTGCAGAGCCAGATGTGTCATTTGTTGTTCATCTGAACTGATTCTGCTTTATACAAAAGCCTGATCACCTGGACACATTTGTGCCTATTATATACTTCTAAACGAGCCATTCCTGTACTTAGGATAGAATGGACACAGCACAGAAAGAGGCCATTCAGCCCTTTGTGTTCTTGTTAGTTACCTGCACGAGGAATTTATTGACTGCCATCTCCCTGCCTTTGTCCCAAAACCCTACTCCTTTTCAGATTATGATCCAATACATTCTGATTGGCTGGTTGAACTCGCCATACCTACTCTCTGAGACAGTGCATTCTAGATCTGAGCAACTTCCAGTATGAAAAAAAAGTTTTCTTCCACTCGCCATTGCTTCCTTTGCCAATTACCTGAGATCTGGGCCCTTAGCTTCTTAGTCCTTGAATCAATGGGAATAGCTTCTCGCCAACTGCTCTATCCAGACGACCCTTATGATTATGAACACTTCCATCAAATCTTCCCTCAACTTTCTCCTCTGCGAAGGTAACAGTGCTAACCTCTCCAGTTTATGTTTCAAACTGAAGCTACTATCCCTAGAACATTTCTTATGAATCTTTGCTGCACTCTGTCAAATACCTTCAAATCCTTGTCAAATTGTGGTACCCAGAAATGGATGCAATACTTTAGCTGAAACCAATATTTTCTATAGATTGGATAGAATTGCTTTTGTACATTATGCCCTTATCGACAGATGTCAAATGCTTTATTAAATGCTCTCTCAACCTGCTGTACAATTTTTGATGCTTTGTGCATCCAAGTGCCTCTGCTTCTGCTTTAGAATAGTCTTTTAATATTCTGTTGTCTGCATTCTTTCTACAAAAATAAACACGTTGCATTAAATTTTGTCTGTTAGTTGTTCACATACATTATAGCAAACTATGTATTTTTGAAGTTCTACACTTTCCTCCTCACAATTCACACTATTTCACAAGTTCAGAACGCTGTGTGGTTTGCTTATTTACAAACTGTACTTATATCAAGTGAGCCTTGGGCATCCAAGATACCGAGGCATACCACTAGATTTCCACTATTAGTTGCCTCTATTTCACTGCAAATATGATTTGAATTGGTATTTAATAACTATACCTTTTCATGTTTACTAAATAGAGTAACATCTTTAAGAAACATTCATATCATTTATATCCAAAAATTTTAATTTCAGTCTCATCAAAAATTGTGAATCAATATCACAAGGATAAAAATAACAATTAGTTCTTCGGGTTTTTTTCATGCATATTATGATCTGCTTGTTTATTTATATACATCACTGCTTATGCAAGTACCCTGGCTTATTCTCTCATTCCTACCTTGCACTTGGATGGCGCAAAATTTAGGTTTCGAAAACAATTTTGATGAAGCATGAGGATTAAGCAGGGAGAGCATTTCTAGACTGTCGGGGAAATTCACTATACACCTTGGATGACTAGACCTCCCAAGTATCAATAAAATGCTCAGCTCAATTACTTTGTATGCTCTGACAGAAACAATCCCTGACATGGTTTGGGTATATCATTATGTCATTTGAACCTCTTGTCTGTGTTACTACTTTGTAACACCCTCTGTGCCAGCTATGATTATATTTACAGCAGTACAACTTTTTTTTAAGTGTAGCGCTATAGCTTTCATTGCTATACTAAAAACCAGATTTACGTGCATTATGTTTTGTGGATATTCAGTAATTCAGTTTTATTAAACAATGAGTGAATTTTTGTTTTAAGTATTGTCGTTTGTGCAAATTGAGGCTTGAAGAGGTTTGGCTTTGCCAGTGTCAACCAATGTCATATTTTTCACTTTCAATCAAACTTGCAAAAATGCAGGTACTGTCAGAAGCAGTAAACTGTGAGTCTGACTGCTTCCAGTGCCAGGATTCATACTGCATGCATTCTGCCACTCTGAGTGACAGCAGGAAATATGAACACAGCCAACACCAACAAATTCAGGTTATCGAAGCAGGATCCAATCAAGCATTTTGGGTTATTCCATATGTAAAACTAGTATAGCAACAGGAAACCTCTTCAGTGTAGTGAGGACCAATTGTTTTTACCATGATACATGATCATTGGCCATTATAAATAATGCTGAAAGGGTTAATAGAAATAAATGATGTACAGTAGTCTCCAATACCACTACTATGTACCGCTCATGGTCATGGGAGGAACAATCAGTAAGATGGGGTTTTTCTTTCACCAGAAGAACATGATGGAACTCCTATAGGATTGGCCTGGACTTGTTGCGTAAGCATACAAGACCTGATTTTAATAGGTGAGCAATTAAAACAATGCAAAGCATTGCACATTACCTGACAGTAGCTGCCAAAATAGAAGCCTTGTACATAAGCTCAAGTTGGGTCCAATGATAGCATTTGGGGTTTGAACTCTGATAGGGTTTAGACTGGGTAGGTCAGAACTCCGACACCTAAAGAAAATAAGTGGCACCTTTAAAACTGATATTCATTTGCTTCATCTATCCATCTGATGGTGGGGATTTGCCTGTGAGAGGTTGAACACGGTTTTGGATCTACAGCTGTCTTGTCAGCATTAGAGCCTCCAACCAAGCTAGAAAGACTATATTCCTTTGTAAAGGCCTGGCTATAATGATCCTACAGGTGATCACACTCTCCAAAGTGGACTGCAGACAGATCTGGGAGATCTATTAGGCTGGGAATGGAGCAACTACATCCAGTCACAGCAATGAGACTCATCGGCTGCCCTGCAATACCTGAAGCAACTGCATCTATGAAGTGAGCATTTTTCCTCCCATTTCAAGGTCCTCTGCCAGCTGGAATGCAATGATTCTGCTGGTTCTTGGGTATAAGGAAAGTACATCTTCAAAAAATGTCTTCCTCTGGGTGGTCTACTTTAATGAGCTTTGGATGTTGCAGAAGAAAATAATTTGCAGTCTGTCTTTTAAGACAGTTGCGCCTCCCAATGAACCTTATAGCAAAGGAGATCTTTCTAAGTGCCGTTATTGTTACAGCACAGTACAAAACTATTATGGGAGGCATGATTGGGAAATTTGCAGCCAACACAAAATTCGACAGGGTAGGTGATATTGAAGAGAATGGCTGTTGACTGCAGGAAGATCTGTGTTGGACATTCCAACAAGATGCAAAAAGCTTGACACCATTCAAAGCAAAGTAGCCTGCTTGGTTGGCACTACATACACAAACATCCACTCCCTCTACCACTGATGCTCAGTAGCAGCAGTGTGTACTATAAGGTCCAATGCAGAAATTCACCAAAGATCCTCAGACAGCATCTTCCAAACCAATGCTCACTTCTATCTGGAAGGACATTTTCATCAGATACATGGGAACACAACCACCTTCAAGTTCCCCTCCAAGCCATTCATCATCCTGATTTGGAAATCTATCACTGTTCCTTCACTGTCAGTGGTTCAAAATCCTGGAATTCCTTCCCTATGGCATTGTGAGTCAACCGACAGCAGGTGGACTGCAGCAGTTCAAGAAGGCAGCTCACCACCACCTTTCAAGTGCAACTAGGGATGGGCGCTAAATGCTAGCCAGCCAGCTATGCTCTCACCTCACAAATGAATAATAAAGAGGTATAGTTGAGTGGGGAAAAAAGTGGTAAATGAAATTCAGTTGGTGAAGTGCAAGGGAATGTATTTAGTGAATGCAAGCAAACCTAGGGCATATACAATAGACTGGAGAGTAATGAGAGGAATAGAGAAAGTAGAACACTTTGGAGTTAATATCTGCAGTCCCCTGAAGGTGGCAGAACAGATAAATAAGATGGTACAGAAGGCATATGTGGGTGAAATATTGAACAAGGAGCAAAGATGGATGCTGGAATTATATTAGACCCTGATTAGGCTACTGCTGGAATTTTGTGTACAATTCTGGTCACGACCTTACAGAAAGGACATAAATGCCCCAGAAGGAGTACAGAGGAGGCTTATAAGAATGTTGCCATGGCTTAAAAATTGCAATTATGAGGAAAGATTGGATAAGCTAGGGGTTGTTTTCCTTCAAACAGGGGAGGCTGTTAATCAAGGTACACAAAATAATAAGGGACTTGGATAAAGTAGACAGGAAAAACTTGCTTCCAGTAGTGGATAGGTCAATCATCAAGGGGACACAGATTTAAGATGATTAGTCTGAAGGATTTAAGGGCACATAAGGAAAACTCTTTTTACCCAGAGGGTATGGATATCTGAAATTCTGCACAGTTTGGTGGATGAAACAGAAACCCTGAACATAGAAACATAGAAAATAGGAGTAGAAAAGGCCATTGAACCCTTTAAGCCTGCTCCCCCATTTAATATGAACATCAAACTCAGTGATAATGGGAACTGCAGATGCTGGAGAATCCAAGATAATAAAGTGTGAAGCTGGATGAACACAGCAGGCCAAGCAGCATCTCAGGAGCACAAAAGCTGACGTTTCGGGCCTAGACCCTTCATCAGAGAGGGGGATGGGGGGAGGGAACTGGAATAAATAGGGAGAGAGGGGGAGGCGGACCGAAGATGGAGAGTAAAGAAGATAGGTGGAGAGGGTGTAGGTGGGGAGGTAGGGAGGGGATAGGTCAGTCCAGGGAAGACGGACAGGTCAAGGAGGTGGGATGAGGTTAGTAGGTAGCTGGGGGTGCGGCTTGGGGTGGGAGGAAGGGATGGGTGAGAGGAAGAACCGGTTAGGGAGGCGGAGACAGGTTGGACTGGTTTTGGGATGCAGTGGGTGGGGGGGAAGAGCTGGGCTGGTTGTGTGGTGCAGTGGGGGGAGGGGACGAACTGGGCTGGTTTAGGGATGCAGTAGGGGAAGGGGAGATTTTGAAACTGGTGAAGTCCACATTGATACCATATGGCTGCAGGGTTCCCAGGTGGAATATGAGTTGCTGTTCCTGCAACCTTCGGGTGGCATCATTGTGGCAGTGCAGGAGGCCCATGATGGACATGTCATCTAGAGAATGGGAGGGGGAGTGGAAATGGTTTGTGACTGGGAGGTGCAGTTGTGTGTTGCGAACTGAGCGGAGGTGTTCTGCAAAGCGGTCTCCAAGCCTCCGCTTGGTTTCCCCAATGTAGAGGATGCCACACCGGGTACAGTGGATGCAGTATACCACATTGGCAGATGTGCAGGTGAACCTCTGCTTACTGTGGAATGTCATCTTGGGGCCTGGGATAGGGGTGAGGGAGGAGGTGTGGGGACAAGTGTAGCATTTCCTGCGGTTGCAGGGGAAGGTGCCGGGTGTGGTGGGGTTGGAGGGCAGTGTGGAGCGAACAAGGGAGTCACGGAGAGAGTGGTCCCTCCGGAAAGCAGACAGGGGTGGGGATGGAAAAATGTCTTGGGTGGTGGGGTCGAATTGTAAATGGCGAAAGTGTCGGAGGATGATGCGTTGTATCCGGAGGTTGGTAGGGTGGTGTGTGAGAACGAGGGGGATCCTCTTTGGGCGGTTGTGGCGGGGGCGGGGTGTGAGGGATGTGTTGCGGGAAATACGGGAGACGCGGTCAAGGGCGTTCTCGATCACTGTGGGGGGAAAGTTGCGGTCCTTAAAGAACTTGGACATCTGGGATGTGCGGGAGTGGAATGTCTTATCGTGGGAGCAGATGCGGCGGAGGCGGAGGAATTGGGAATAGGGGATGGAATTTTTGCAGGAGGGTGGGTGGGAGGAGGTGTATTCTAGGTAGCTGTGGGAGTCGGTGGGCTTGAAATGGAGCCTGCATCCTTCCATCCATCTTTGTGACATTTATCAACTTGGAGATATTACATTTAGTTCTTTCATCAAAAACATTAACGTATGTTGTGAATAACAGGGATCCAAGCATTGATCCCACTAGTCATTGTCTGTCACTCAGGAAAAGACCCATTTATTCTTATTCTTTATTTTCTATCTATAAATTGGTTTTTGATCCATGTCAATACACTGCCCACAATCCCACATGCTTTAATTTTGTATGCTCATCCACTGTGTGGGACCTTACTGAATGCCTTCTGAAAATTCAATGACCACACCTACTGACCATCCTCTTGCAACCTCAAAAACTTCCAGTAGATTTGTCAAGCAAGACTTGCCTCCTGTAAATATATGTATTGTCACTAATTGTTTTTTCTTCACATACTTACTTTTGAAGCTCACTTTTTGAGCTTGTATCGGCTCATTTAAAAAGACTTAAAGCATGTTGACCTGCAAGACTATGGCCCAGCTTCTGTGAAGTGGGATTAATATTGGTGGTTAGTTTATTCAGCCAGCACAGACATCATTGGGTTGAATGGCTTTCCTCTGCACTTTAATTTTTCTGCGGTTCTTTATGGAAACAAGGCCACCAATTCACACACTATTTGGCCATAGAAAAAGATATTAGGAAATGAAATGGCAACCACTCTATATTTTGAGTGATGTTCACGGAAAAAATCTATTTTGCCAGGACATCAGGGTGAAACCTTCTTCTTTCACTCATCATCAAGGGATCACCAATGGCCATCCAAGAGGGCATCCAAGAGGCTTAAGAATTAGGATAGCATCAGAAGTCCAATAGAGGAGACAACGAGTACAATAATGAGGGTCGATGCAGTCAAGATTATTCACGTTCCAAAAGTTTACAAAGCCCCGCAAAAATGGACGTAAATGTAGTTTAGAGAAAAACTGGCTTCACAACAATCCACAATACCATTTCAGAGGGTACTCTGATTTTTTTTTCCCTTGCTGCTCCAGGTCAGAGATGTTCATGAGGCTGGTTGGTACTCAATCTGTCTGGCCCTGTTCCCTTGTGTTCTCCTGCAGATTGAGTGAATTGAGAGAGTTTTTGAGTGTCTCCTATAATATTGGGTGGATGAAGCTTCCATTCGTTGTGCAGTTACCAAGCAGGAGACGAGTAAAAGAGACAAAAGATGGAGAGATGTTGAATAAAGAAAACACGTGGCTGGTTTTTGAAGTGAGGAAGGCAACATACAGCAAGTTGGCGATTCTGCCAAGCTGCTGAAATGAGAAGAGAACAGTGTTCGTGTCAGCTGTAAAGGAAGCAAGAAATGGATGAGTGTGTGCTTGTAATGAAATGGCTTGAAGAGTTTGATTGTAACATTTTATACTAGGGAGTTTGTTGAAAGTGGTAAGGAAGGCGTGAAAGCTTGTTGCATTATGTTGTTGAGATAAGTAAAAATGAAAAGCTGTACTTATTACTCTTCCAAAAGTTGTTGAGGTGTTTCTCATACTGGATTGAGGTACTTGGAAAATCACATCAATCTCTCTCCGTGGTACTGAAGTAGGAATGAGGGAACTAATATTAGTAGAATTCGAATCAAAGTGCATGGCAGACATCAAATAAGTGTTGCAGTTGTGCTAAATTTCTTATGCAGGCTATAAAGTTACAGCATTGAAGTAGATTATTCCATGTTGCTCAGAGCAAGGAAATAAGAGGAACTGAGAATCTAGACAAGATTGTTCATTCATTGTGGAAACTAACAGTCCCAAGATTGAAGTTTGAGATAACAGGGGCTTGCACGAGGTTGAGAATTATAAATGTCTGCTGAAAACCCTATCTTGGAGGAATTTCTTCACGCAACTGAAATGGCCAGTCCTAATGAAGACTCTAGGCCCGAAACGTTGACCGTTTTGCTCCTCTGAAGCTGCCCGGCTTGCTGTGTTCCTCCAGGTCCACACTGTATCAACTCTGACTCCAGCATCAGCAGTTCTTGCTACCGTCGACACAGGGATTTGGCAGGCCAATTCAGCAAACTTAACTAAATAATGAGTCCACGGGTGATGTAATGAAAGATAGTGTGCTGGCAGGATTGCTTGGTTAAACAAGGAGGTAGTATTGTTCTCAGGGTAAGCCAGACAAATTAACATGCAGTCATAGGGTAAAACAGGAAAGGATCACTTCTTATATGGAAGAGACTTTGAGCTAAACAAAACTCTGGTTATGACAGACTAAGATTCAGAGTATGGACCAAGGGGTCCCTCACTGAGCTTTTAGGAGATAAAAATGAAAAGATTGTGATAAAATGACTCAGGAACATTGGGGTCGTTTTGGGCCAGGTATAAAGAGTAAAGAGTTGTGGGAAAGTCAGGTGGAAAGAAAAAAGGGTGATAGCATAATATTTTATGCCAGTGTCACTCTGAGATGCACTGATCAGGATAATCTGTGATAGGTAGGTTAACTCAGGGAAGGAAAAATGGTTATAGAAGCAAGAAGCACTTTGAACCAAACTCTCAAGTTTCAATAAACAGTAGCCAGGACCTCCCAGGCAATTGTTCTTTCAAGACGATTCAGATTTTGGCAAAGTAGACTGGAAGGACTGAGGTATCAAAGTCTGTAAGTATGGACACTGGGACAGCTATCCACTGGGAATCACCCTGGGACCTATATCCCTGTTTAAGACCCCAATGTTGTCCCCCTATGCACCCCTTCCTTTGTGTAGGAAGAGTCTATACAATGTCAAAATGCACCTGCAGAAACAAGGCATAGACAGATATCTGATCCTGGCAATCCTGGTTAAACTTGACCTTGACCACAACCATACATAAGCCATTCAAGTCAGATAAAATTCAGATTATATGATTGCCCATTCTTTGGTAACGATGCCTCGTTTTGGAAGCAATTAAAAGATATGAAAGAGCAACACAGCAAGTGTATAAAAAATGTACACATCCTCATTTGAGCAAAATACCCGTAGGAGCATTGGGCCTTGAGTCCAGATAATATTGAAGATGTCTGGCGATGACAGTGCCATCTACAGAAATATGATGGGCTTTAGGGCACAATATTGGTGGCATTGGGCAATAGACAAGCCAATAGTAGAGGTTACCCAAACTACAGTGAATATGCTGATTGAAAGTGGTATGGGAAGAATTCTACAGAGCACAGGCCCTACATGGAACATCTTAAAATGTTAAAAGAAATCAGTCAGAACCAAAAAATAAACTAGATGTGGAAATCTTGGTTGTTATGAAACTATCGTACACTATACAAGTGTAAGAGGCATTAAACAAGCAAAATATTCCTCAAACACCACCAGAAAACTGACATCAAACGAGGCCATCAGATCCAAACAGTATCAGAGATAATGGGAACTGCAGATGCTGGAGAATTCCAAGATAATAAAATGTGAGGCTGGATGAACACAGCAGGCCAAGCAGCATCTCAGGAGCACAAAAGCTGACGTTTCGGGCCTAGACCCTTCATCAGAGAGGGGGATGGGGAGAGGGAACTGGAATAAATAGGGAGAGAGGGGGAAGCGGACCGAAGATGGAGAGTAAAGAAGATAGGTGGAGAGGAGAGTGTAGGTGGGGAGGTAGGGAGGGGATAGGTCAGTCCAGGGAAGACGGACAGGTCAAGGAGTTGGGATGAGGTTAGTAGGTAGCTGGGGGTGCGGCTTGGGGTGGGAGGAAGGGATGGGTGAGAGGAAGAACCGGTTAGGGAGGCAGAGACAGGTTGGACTGGTTTTGGGATGCAGTGGGTGGGGGGGAAGAGCTGGGCTGGTTGTGTGGTGCAGTGGGGGGAGGGGACGAACTGGGCTGGTTAGGGATGCAGTAGGGGAAGGGGAGATTTTGAAACTGGTGAAGTCCACATTGATACCAAATGGCTGCAGGGTTCCCAGGCGGAATATGAGTTGCTGTTCCTGCAACCTTCGGGTGGCATCATTGTGGCAGTGCAGGAGGCCCATGATGGACATGTCATCTAGAGAATGGGAGGGGGAGTGGAAATGGTTTGCGACTGGGAGGTGCAGTTGTTTGTTGCGAACTGAGCGGAGGTGTTCTGCAAAGCGGTCCACAAGCCTCCACTTGGTTTCCCCAATGTAGAGGAAGCCGCACCGGGTACAATGGATGCAGTATACCACATTGGCAGATGTGCAGGTGAACCTCTGCTTAATGTGGAATGTCATCTTGGGGCCTGGGATAGGGGTGAGGGAGGAGGTGTGGGGACAAGTGTAGCATTTCCTGCGGTTGCAGGGGAAGGTGCCGGGTGTGGTGGGGTTGGAGGGCAGTGTGGAGCGAACAAGGGAGTCATGGAGAGAGTGGTCTCTCCGGAAAGCAGACAGGTGTGGGGATGGAAAAATGTCTTGGGTGGTGGGGTCGGATTGTAAATGGCGGAAGTGTCGAGGATGATGCGTTGTATCCGGAGGTTAGTAGGGTGGTGTGTGAGAACGAGGGGGATCCTCTTAGGGCGGTTGTGGCGGGGACGGGGTGTGAGGGATGTGTTGCGGGAAATACGGGAGACACGGTCAAGGGCGTTCTCGATCACTGTGGGGGGAAAGTTGCGGTCCTTAAAGAACTTGGACATCTGGGATGTGCGGGAGTGGAATGTCTTATCGTGGGAGCAGATCCAAACAGTATTTTGCCAGCGGGATGACCAGGCACTGTGTGAGGGATTCCAGACAGAATAAACAAGGAGGGACCAAGGGCAGTAATTTTGGGGAAACACAGCCTTGAGTAGAAGTATTGTGCAATTGGGGAGGAAAAATGGGACATGACTTTTGTTGATGGCCTGACAAGGGAGAATGGGATAGCCTTGATTAATAAGTCAGTCGAGAGGTGATCAAGATGGTCACCGGAAAGAGAAGAAATTGTAAAGGGCACTGGAAATGTTGAAGGAGAGGCCGGTCTTGTGTGATATTACTTGAAGATGAGGAAGGCTGTGGAGGTAAGGGCATTTTGTTTGATGAGGAGGTGGTGAATTGTTTGTTAATGGAGCTACATAGATAGGAAGTCCAAGTAGGGATGTTGTAAAAGGTAATGGGAAAATATGAAACAAGGTACTCTGTGTGGGGATACCCTGCTCATGTAGCAGAACCAGTATTGCGCATGAAGGCATTATAAAGAGGTGATGGTCAACAGGCTAATATTCATACAGATAAAACATAGAACAGCATAGCACGGCACAGGCCCTTCAGCCCACAATGTTCTGCAGACCAATGACCCTACTCTAAGATCAAACTACCCTGCATACCCTACATTTTATTATCATCCATGTGCCTATCCAAGATTCGCTTAAATGAATGTAATGTATCTGACCCCACTACCACTGCTGATGTGCAATCCATGCACCCACCACTCTCTGTGTAAAGAACCTACCTTTGACATCTCTCCAATACCTTCATCCAATCACCTTAAAATTATGCGCCCTTGTATTAGTCATATCCACCCTGGAAAAAGTGTCTCTGGTCTCTATCCATACCTCTCATCATCTTGTGCACCTCTATCAAATCACCTCTCATCCTTCATCACTCCAATGAGAAAAACCCTAGCTCCCTCAACCTTCCCTCATAAGACCTGTCCTCCAGTCCAGGCAGCATCCTGGTTAATCTCCTCTGCATCCTCTCTAAATCTTCTACATCCTTCCTATAATGAGACAACCAGGTGTCATCCAGTCAGGGTTTATAGAGCTGCAGCATAACCTCATGGCTCTTAAATCCAATTCCCCTGCCAATGAAAGCCAAAACACCATATACCTTTTTAACAACCCTATCAACTTAGGTTGCAACTTTGAGGGATCTGTGGACGTGGACCCCAAGATTCATCTGCTCCTCCACACTGCAAAGAATCCTGCCATTAACCCTGAAATCTGCATTCAAATTCAACCTTCCATAATGAATCACTTCATACTTTTCTGGTTGAGTTCCATCTGCCACTTCTTTGCTCCGCTCTGCATCCTGTCAATCTCCCATTGCAACCTACAACAGCCCTCCACACTGTCCAGAACTCCACCAACTTTTGTGTCATCAGCAAACTTACTAACCCATCCTTTCATTTCCTCATCCAAGTCACTTATAAAGATCACAAAGAGCAGAGGTCCCAGAACAGATACCTGCAGAACACCACTGGTCACCAAGCTAGAAGATGAATACCTTCCATCTACTACCACACTGTCTTCTATTGGGCAGCCAATTCTGTATCCAGACAGCCAGATTTCCCTGAATCCCATGCCTCCTGACTTTCCAAATTTGCCTACCATGGGGAACCTTATCAAATGCCTTGCTAAAATTCATATACGTCATATCCACTGCTTGACCTTCAATGTGTTTTGTCACTCCCTCAAAGAATTCAATAAGGCTGGTGAGGCATGATCTGCCCCTCGCAAAGCCATGCTGACTATTTCTAATCAAATTGTGGTTTTCCAAATAATTGGAAGTACTATCTTTCAGAATCTTCTCCAATAATTTGCCTACCGCATGAGTAAGACTGACAGGATGATCCCTAATCCCTTGCTTGAACCAAAAGAATAACATTTGCCACCCCCAACTCATCTGGTACTACTCCAGATAGTCAGTACACCTTCAGGATTGTACACATGTAGATGGTAGCATGGGCAAGGATGGGCGATATAACATCAGGAAGGGGGTAACATTAAACATGAGGAGTTTGATCACTCACTCAGGCAGTAAGCTTCTCAGACATTGCAGCTGTCATAAAGGCCAAGGTCTGCCTAAGAATAGATTACCCTGTTTAGACAAAGAATTGGTGAGCAGATCAAATAACAAAAGATGGTTTTGGCATTGAGGGCTGTTGGTCCACTAGTCGGAAGGAGGTCAATGTAATAAGTTTGCAGGAAGAAATACCTTGGAAGAACAGGAAGAGTGGGAATGAGAACAGGTCTGTAAAGGAGGAGTTGGTATTTAGTGAAAGAATGGCAGTCTCATAATGTGTCAGACAGAACTTGTTGGAATTGGTCTGCTGTCCAGGGAAGAAATGGCATGTTGCAACCTATGGATTGCTGCTGACTGTGGGCTGACAAAGGCCAGACCACAGCCCGATATTGTCAAGGGTGTTTGAACTGCACAAAACATTGAGGAGGAAAGGCTGTTAAAGTTCATTAGCCAACCAGCTACAGATCAGCTTCACAGGTTCCATACCTAAAGACGGAGGGAAAATATATTGTTTCATGACCAATTGTGATGGGTGGAAAAATTCAAAACATCAGATCACTTAGAAGTCTTGCTTGAGTCTAGCTAAAAGGAAAAGTCTTTTTGTGTGTCGTTACCAATGGGAATTGGGCATAGTTGGCTGGACCAGCATTTATTGCTTCTCCGCCGTTGCTCTTGAGAAGGTGGTAATAGGCTGCCTTAGTAGCAGAAACACTCATGTAGGGATTATTTCTCCAAGTAAATGTGGATCAAAGAATCTATTTTACAGGGAAAGTAGTGAAAAAAGCTATGGTAGCTCCTAAGAACAAAACATAGATTTCACATCCTGTACCATCCCCAGATTTCAGGCATAATAGAATGAGTGAACTGGACATTAAAGATAAACATTCAAAGGCCATAGAATAGAGACAGTGTTTGATGGGATGTTTTCCCTATGATACGCATATAACCAATAACAATCCTATACCCGATGACTGGACTATCATCTTTTGAACTCATGACTGGAACAATTATGTGGTTCCTGCAGCGGACAAGAAGTGAAGATGTAATGTCATTGAGTGATGAGAGTTAGAAAGTTTGTAGTAGCAATGCATGACAGCTAAAGGGATTGAGGTCTGAGATGATGACAGGAGAAGACTAGAAAAGGATTGGGGGGAAGAAAATATCATGGGGTATGCTGATGGTAGGTCAGAAGGTTATGATAAAGACATTCTGTAATAGGCCCAGGTTCACCCTGAGATAGCAGGATCACATAAAGCGTTACTGATGAGTGACACAGCATGTGGCTCAAAATGGCAGATCAATGAAGCTCCTGTATCTGCTTCTGTAATACTCTAAAACCTGTTAAGACTCTGATAGAAGGAGTGATAATCAAGATAACCAAGCCCAGCATTCCACGAGCCGCACTCAAATTCTAAATATCTTAAATATGGTTAATTTGTTTCTCATTATTATTGCCATCTAAAACAAATGAGACTCATCACAAGATTCCTTCAATAAACTCAAAATTATGATTCTATGATTCTACAATAAACTATTTAATTTAAAAAAGTGTATTCTTTAAACAGGTGGAAAATTTGGTTATCAAATAAGGGCAACGAAAAATTTAACAATATCCTTTAACCTCAAACAAATATGTTCAAAAACACACAAGTCAATATAGTTCTGCAGAAATGTCACAGGTTGTGAAAAAAAAACATCAAGAGGGAAATACAATCCTAAAGGCCAAGGGTATCACTTCAGAAGACAGATGGGTTGATGTCTTTTAGTTCCTTTGATTCTCTCTTGACAGGACCAAATTGCTGACAGTCACAGAGTTATGGAAATCTTCAGGCCCGATTTCAGATGGGAAATAGTTAAGAGTTTTGGCATTTTAAATCTTATCCAGTTTTCTTCACATAGGAAGTGAGAACATTTATCTAGTTTTGCTTTAGTCCCTTACTGACTGAAAGAAAGAACTGTTTTCAATGCAAACTCCTCCAACCAATGTTCACATACAGGTCTGTGAAAATGCAGTGTCCTCAGTTCAGAGGCTGTTACCAGACAGCAAACGGCACAGATCCTAGTGCTTTTCCAAGTCTGTCTGGCAATTAAGAGCCACAACGTTCAGTTCTTATCACTCTCAAAAGTTCTTCTCTCAAACTTGTTTACTTTCCATTTACCAGCATGTAATAATACAAAAAAACAGAAGATCTAAAAATGCCAGAAATCAGAAACAGAAACAGAAGCTGTTGGCAAAACTCAAAAGGTCTAGCAGCATCTGTGGAGAGAAATCAGAGCTAGTGTTGTAGGTCCAGTGACCCTTCTTCAGTATTCCTTTACCTTTTAACTTTTCATTTCCAGTTAGTCAAATGGTAAAGCCTCTCCAACCTCAAATTTTCCAAACAGTTCAATAGGCCAGTTTGTCAGAGGAAGGCATTTATAAGTATTCCTAACAAAGCCATCAGTAATAATAATGCCATAATAGTATTGGTTAGTCCTCTTGAAAAGGCCTTTAAGGTAGTCCGAATTTTCCCATGCATGGGTTCTATTTGACAAATATGACAAAGATCTTCTATGGACGATTTGAGTGTGACAGCATTTACAGCTTTTATTTAGAGATCACTGACCAGTTTACTGTGAGGGGCTTTCAGCTTGCAGACAGGACTCTCACTGGCTACGTATTCAAGTATTTGTTCAAAAACAAGTACAATGGCGGCACGGTGGCTCAGCGGTTAGCACTGCAGCCTCACAGCGTCAGGGACCCGGGTTCAATTCTAGCCTTGGGTAGCTCTGAGTGGAGTTTGCACATTCTCCCCATGTCTGCGTGGGTTTCCTCCAGGTGCTCCGGTTTCCTCCCACAGTCCAAAGATGTGCAGGCTAGGTGGATTGGCCATGCTAAATTGCCTGTAGTGCTCAGGGGTGTGAGAGTTATAGGTGATGGGTCTGGGTGGGATGCTTCAAGGGGCAGTGTGGACTTGTTGGGCCAAAGGGCCTGTTTCCACACTGTAGGGAATCTAATCTAATCCACTTAATGTCTTCTGGCAAAGACAATAAATGAGGTGGCTATCCACACAAAGTACAAAGACTATTTATTCTGAAGACTTACGTCAACAATCTTTCTTGTCAAGGATAATCCTGGAGTGGAACAAGCTGCCAAAGGAAACACTACAGCCCAAAAACTTGAAATCTTCAAGACCTATCTCCAGATTATTTCCATTTCTAAGTCTTAATTTATAAGTCTTTTACTCTTGGGGTTATGTCTACAGGCTGGTTTAATGAGCTATAATTATTTAAATGCTAGCAGAATATGGGTATTAGTCTGTGACATCAATGCAACCACAGCAGAAGCTAAAGCACCCCATGAGTCATCCATCCAAAGCCTAGGCACAGTCTGATCCGTGGCCATTAGTTTAGTGAGTTTTGTCCCTTCTCAGCCAGACCACTAGATGGAAGTGCAGTGTGGAAGCAAGATATTCCACTTGACAAGTGATTAGAATCTTATACATGCCTAACCTATCAGCAAGCTATTGAGTGTCGCTAAGAGTGATTATGAGAACTCTGTAATTCGGTTCATCTTTACCTCTCAGAGAGAAAAGGATATTTGTTTTTTTGGCATCTAACTTGAGAAGATAAATAAATGCTTAACATAAATAAACACACCAGTCATTGCAGAAAAAGGCAACTTTTGCCATAGGGTCTGGAAAATGTTCTAGATCATTCAATTGATCAATGAAACTATCCACTTTTACAAATTAAGGAACTTATTAGTATTTTCCAAATTCAAGGCAATGGATTTGAGATGGATAATGGCCTCAGTAGCTAATAATGTCAGATGGCAGAATCTCTTAATTAGGTGAAAGTTCTCACTATGTAGTCTCAACGTTTGTCTCTTCTCTGAGTGTTGAAACTAAGTTTGTGATGATTCAGTTTGTCACTCACTCAAGATTTTTTTCAATTGGGCTTCAACAATTGTAGCGAATTCTGTTAGAGCCAATCAAAAACAGATTGTAATTCTGACTCAAGCAAAGATTTAATTTTATTCAAAAAAAGCTAAATAAAATTCAGGAGTAGCTGAATGTTGGTAGGTTGGTAGAAATCTAACCATTAATTTACTGTGGGATTGATGACAATTTATTTGATTTTGTTTTCAGAAGGATGCCCTTTCAAATATGTCATCCTGGACAGAATATGTGTTCACATACATCAAGATTTCAAAACTAGAGCTATTGATTCCTATCAGAAGTCAATAAATTGGGCATTTCTTGCAGCCAGCAGGAAGTAACTCCCAAGTCATGTGCTCATGGTATATTGGTCCAAAATAAGATTCCACTCTTTCCTTAAAATCTTTAGCAGCACTTGTCGACATAGCATAGACAGCAATTCTACATAACAAAATTCACCATAGTACTTATCTTCTTATATTCATGAGTCACAGATCATACCAGCTTATACAGAAACATGTATTAATTACCAATATTGCACTGTTCTACATTTACTTGCAGGCAAATGACTTATTGTGCAAAGCAATACTAGATTTGTGGCCTACACCTCCAGTGAAGTGAATTCAGACTATTTTGTATAAATGCCTTATCAGGCTGCTATGCTGTAGTTAAACAGCTTTATTCTGAACTGCATGAAGCACATGTCTCACAGACATTCTGTCTCCACCCCCTATCCAAATATTTCCACTTCCTGAGTTCACAGGGAGGTCACACTTGTTTTGAAAGTGGCAACTCTACATCCAGTCTATGGTTTATTGAAAAAAACTACAAGTCCATTCTAGACAGTTGTTTTGTAAGATATCCAAATTTTCCCAAGCAAGCTTCTGTTTCCCTCTAGGTACTGAGACAAATGTCTAATTCTCCTCAAGTATATGATTCAGTTACAGATGTTTATTGGCAGCACCTGATTCTTTCATTTGTTTTTTTTAGCAGATTCAAATGCTTGAGGCTAGCACTGCATTCATAGAAGTGTAAGGTTTCTTACATTTGGGTTATCCCACTGATAAAGGAGAACCATAAGACTGAGTTTGAATCTGCAGGAGTTGGTAGGATTAAAAGCAAGTAGGCTGAAATGAACATCCGAACAACACCTGTAGTCTTGACCATGCGTAGAACAGTAAGCAGTCAACAAATGCACACCAACCAATCAAAAACAATCGGATAGATTTTACGCATCCACTGTTTCACCTCACCTCCACTACGGCTTGTTTTATGCTGAATATCTAGCCTGCCATCTTGTTGCTCACCGCTGCCCAGCCCCCATAATGCAAGGGGTGTAGACGTCTCACATTTGGCTGCCTGCTTTAAACCTTATTGAGACCCTTAAATAGCTATCTATTGCCCATTAAAGGCTTTCAGTCCACTGGCATAATACATTGGAAAGTGGTAGACAGGTGGAGTGAAGAGGCCATTACTTCAAACATAAGTCATTAGAAAACTGGGAGGAAGCAGGGTACACCATTTGCCCTCTGTGCATCAGCAGCATCCCAAGAAGTTAAGCCTCAGTTTGTGCCTTCTCACCTGGTGTTCAAAGCCCACCTCTATCATCCTCCCCACCTTCTCTAGGAAGCCAACTCCCTTTCTGCCCTAAAAAGCTGAGGATTTGCTTTGCTCCAGTTGCTGTCGCCCTTCTCGATGGAGATGACTGCAATCCCAGTAATGCCAAATCCCAAGTTCTGGTGTAGTTGGGGGGACTTCAAGAGCTGTCAGCCAATCAATTCGGCTGGTAACTTTTGTTTTTAGAATTACAATCCCTACAATGTGGAAACAGGCCCTTCGGCCCAACAAGTCCACACAGAACCTCAGAACATCCCACTCAGACACATTCCCCTATAACCCACCTAATCTACACACTCCCGAACACTACGGGCAATTTAGTACGGCTAATCCACCTACACTGTACATCTTTGGACTGTGGGAGGAAACCGGAGCACCCGGAGGAAACCCACGCAGACACAGGGAGAATGTGCAAACTCCACACAGACAGTTGCCTGAGGCTGGAATCAAACCTGGGTCCCTGAAGCTTTTGAGAGCAGGATTTTCTACTGAGAGACAGAAATCTGATTTTCACCTCCTTTAAGACTGCATGTTATGTCCGCTGGGTTTACCTTGTTTGCAGTTGATTGGGTCAGGATTGACCTTTCTTTCACTGCCCAAACTAAACAAATTTTCCTCCTCTTAAAACTAATTCCTTTTACAAAAATTGAAGGTCCTTATTTTGTCTTATATCATCCTATTGAACGAAACACGTGTACATTGAGACACTTCTTAGGCTACAAAGTTGAACTTAAAAGATAAAGTGATGTCAAGACAGTATTGGACTGACTTTGATAAAACTGAATTCAAAGAGAATTCGGGGAAACCTTCTACAGGTTAAAGTCACATGTGACATAGAGCAAGATGATTATTGCCTTTGGAGGGGAAGTTAAGCTGCTCAGTCCTGAAACATTACTGCTGGAATTTCTCAAGGTAGTGTCTTAGGCTCAACCACCTTTACCTGGCTCATCAAAAACCTTCCTTTCACTGTAACATAACAAGCTCAGGATTTTTGCTGATGCTTATGCAATATTCTAATCATCTCCTAATGACATTTAATGGCATCCCTGAATTTTCTTGCTATCCACCTTCTGGCTATTATTACAGGCCAGAAACTTCAATGCACCAGCTATTTATACAATATGGTGACAAGGTCCGGTCAAGTGTGTGGTGAATACCTCATGGTCTGACTCCCAAAGGTCTATCCACCATTTACAAGGTACAAGCCTGGAGTAGAGTGATACTGAACCCGAAATATTAACTTTATTTCTCTCTCTGACAGATCTGATGAGTTACTCCAAGCACTTTCTGCTTTTATCTAAGATCTATCATCTTTATCACTTCAAAAGTTAAGGGCAGAGGCATATAGAAACTGCAACGGCTTCTGGTTCCTCTCCAAGTTGCCCCTTCATGTCCAGGAAGTATATAATGGCTCACTGCTTGGCCAAAATAACGGCATTCCCTCCCTAACAGCAGAGCGCACTTTCACTACAAGAACTGCAGCAGTTTTAAAATAAAAACAGTGCCTTACCACTACCTTTCCAAAGGCATTGGAGGTGGGCAATAAATTTTGGGCTTATCAGTGATGTCCACATTCCAGGAACGATTGAAAACGCTAAGAATATTAGAGATAGTGGGAATGCCAATGCTGGAGAACCTGAGATAACAGGGTGTGGAACTGGATAAACACAGCAGGCCAGGCAGCTTCAGAGGAGCGGGAAAGCTGACATTTCAGGTCTGGACCCTTCTTCTGGAGAAGGGTCCAGACCCGAAACGTCAGCTTTCCCGCTCCTCTGATGCAGCTTGGCCTGCTGTGTTCATCCAGCTCTAAGCCTTGTTAACTAAGAATATTAGCTTGTTCTTACATACCTCCTTGAATTATCTGCTGATCTCCACCTCTATCTTATCTCCAATGCTGCTGATCTGTCATGTGATTAGGAGAGCTCCTGTGGATTATTTTTTGTTGAATCAGCCAGGAATTTTCTTTATTTCACTTATGCCAATAATTTGCCAAGATTAGTACTAATTTCCACAGCAATCTTGCAATTTACATTGAGCTTTGCTAAGATTGTCATTAACAGACACCCGGATTGTCAATAAAAAACACGAAAGAACTGCGGATGCTGTCAATCAGGAACAAAAACAAAATTGCTGGAAAAGCTCAGCAGGTCTGGCCGCATCTGTGATGGAGAAAACAGAGTTAACATTTTGGGTCTTAAGACTCTTCCTCAGAAGTGATGGTGGCTGGGAAAACTTCGGTTTATATGCAGAAAATAGGGAGGTGGATGGTTTAGGGAGTAAACGACAGGATAAAGCCCAAAGAGAGAGAAAGGCAGTTGGACAAACAGAGGAGTTGCTAACGATCAGGCTGGGAGAGTGAATAGTAGTTAATGGGGACTGTTAGTGACTAATGGCAGGGGGAGGGGGGGGACGGGTGTAATGGCAGTCTATGTGATAACAAGGCCTGGTATGTGGGGTGGGAACTGGGGAATGGGAGAGTTTAGGCCCTAAAATTATTGAACTCAATATTGAGCTTGGCGGGCTGTAGGGTCTTCAAGTGGAAAATGAGGTGTTGTTCCTCCAGCTTGCGTTGGGCTTCACTGAAACACTGCAAGAAGCCGGACACAGAGATGTTGGCAAGGGAGCAGGAAGGTGCATTGAAGTGGCAGGCAACAGGTAGTTCAGGGTCTTTTTTGGGAGCAGAACATAGATGTTCTGCGAAGCGGTTGCCAAGTAAATGCTTCGGTTCCCCAATGTAGAGGAGACCACATTGTGAGCAGTGAATACAGTAGACGAGATTCTGGGAAGTGCAGATGAAGTGTTGTTTCACCTGGGTGGTATGTTTGGGCCCTTCGATACTGCGGAGGGAGGAGATAAATGAGCAGCTGTTGCACCTTCGGCAGTGACAGGGGAAGGTGCCGTGGGGCTGTGGGGAGGTGTTGGGGGTGAAGGATGTGTGGACCAGGGTGTCCCGGAGGGAACGGTCCCTGCGGAAGGTGGACAAGGGAGGGGAGGGGAATATGCGTCTAGTGGTGACATCTTCCCTTCCTTGACATTTCTGTTTCCATTTCTGCAGATAGACTGGCCAATAATATCCATTACAAACCCACCGTCATCCGCAGCTACCTGGACTATACATCCTTACTCCCTACTTCCTGTTAAGACTCCATCCCATTCTCTCAGTTCCTCCGTCTCCATCGCGTATGTTCAGATGAAACGAACTTCGACAAGGGAGCCTCCGAAATGTCCACATTCTTTCTCAACCAAGGATTCCCCAGCTCCATTGTCGACAGGGCCCTCAAATCGGGTCCAATGCATCTCCTGCACTTCTGCCTTCACCCCTTCTCTTCCCTCCCTCAACACCGATAGGGTTTCCGTTATCCTCACTTACCATCCCCCCAGCATCCTCATCCAGAAGATCATCAGACGCCATTTCCGCCACCCCCAGCAAGGTGCCACCACCAGACACATATTCCCCTCGCCTCCCTTGTCTACCTTCTGCAGGGACCGTTCCATCCGGGATAACCTGGTCCACACTCCCTTTACCCGATACCTCCCCACAGCCCTACAGCACCTTTCCCTGCAACCGGCGAAGGTGCAACACCTGCCCATTTACCTCCTCCCTCTGCAGTATTGAAGGGCCCAAACACATCTCCCAGGTGTAACAACACTTCACCTGCACTTCCCAGAATCTCGTCTACTGCATTCACTGCTCACAATGTGGTCTCCTCTACATTGGGGAAGTGAAGCTCGACTTGGCAACTGCTTCGCAGAACATCTGTGTTCTGCTCCCAAAAAAGACCCTGAACTACCTGTTGCCTGCCACTTTAATGCGCCACCTCGCTCCATGGCCAACAGCTCTGTCTCCGGCTTGCTGCAGTGTTCCAGTGAAGACTGATGCAAGCTGGAGGAACAACATCACATTTTCCGTCTCGGGTCCCTACAGCCCTCCAGACCCAATTTTGAGTTCAATAATTTTAGGGCCTAAACTCTCCCATGACCCAGCCTCCTACCCCACACACCGGGCCTTGTCACCACAGCCTGCCATTATACTCCACCGCCACCCCCCCCCCCCCCCCCCCGCCCCTGGTTATTAGTCACTAACAGTCCCCATGAACAACTATTCACCCTCCCAGCCTGATCGTTAGCAACTCCTTTGTCTGTCCAACTGTCTTTCTCTCTCTTTGGGCTCTATCTTATCATTTACTCCCTATCCCATGCACCTCCCTATTTTTTGCATCTAAACCGATGTTTTCCCAGCCACTATCAGTTGTGAGGAAGATCTGGTACTATCATAAACAGTGATAACTATACTACCTGAAATGAGATATTTTGCATTACTTTTCTTGATTTATTTAGAAATGCACTGAATGTTACTCATACACATGCTACTACACAGAGTGTTTTGTTGCATGTTTAGGAGTCTAACACTGTTTAGTCTCCCAAATGTGTACTGCTTGAGTCCATGGTATTTTCTATAAGAATTTTTTATTTGAAATTTGATCAATAGACAAATTACTTTCACAAGACGTTTGAGCTTCTGCTTTCTTCTACCTTTTGCTCTGTAATCATGTAACTTTGATCACTATTACATCATCATATTGTATCTTCTGATGTTAGTCTTATTCCTCTATACTTTGTACCATTGTCTTGTTAAATTATCATGTCAAAAATGGTGGTGCATTCAGTGCATCATTCAGGGTGTTTTACTTGATGTGTCAATCCTTATGTTATTCCTTGCAACATAAGAGACTGGCTGTGGATAATGTGATATTGAACAAGCCAATAGACATTTAATAAGCAAATTATGAAGTACAAACATTACCTTTACAGACACATGAGGGCTGTCTTGATATCATTAAATTACAATAGGAACAGCATGCTTTGAACAGTGTGTATGGTTCCAAGTGATGCTAAACAAGATGGAGTATGATAATAAAATGTGAGGCTGGATGAACACAGCAGGACCAGCAGCATCTCAGGAGCACAAAAGCTGACGTTTCGGGCCTAGACCCGAAGGTGGAGTATGAGACCTTTCTATCCTCAGGTCACATCTTAGACAGTGAAATCATGAGCACATCTCTTAAAGGTGTATTGGCATACTGAGCATGAAATATAACATGACAGCATTCATCTTCTGATTTTGTTCCTTCCCCTAAAAATAATATTGCCAAATACTTTTTTTTCTGTAACTAGTTCCTTACGCAAAAATCAGAAGTAATATGCAGTAAAGAGTAAACATTAATCATATTTTTTAATTGAAAACAATCAATTTCTGGGAAAGACAATAGGGAAGTAAAATTACCATTGGCATCATAAAATACCAAAGTGAAGCTTAAATAGTTCAGAATTCTTTTTCAACTTCAATTTGAGATGAAAAGCTTGAAATGTTTCTATAATGTCTATTTTGTATGCAGGTACCTATGATCATGAGATGAGAAGCAAATCATAGAAAAGAAATTAACCAATGGGTCTCTGAAATTGACATAGGATAAAATTCCTGGTGAAGGATCAGCTAGTGCAGTATAGTTACAAGAAGTTCAATTAATGACAATAGTCAATTATGATATAACTTAAAAACAACAAAGAACTGCAGATGATGGAAACAAGAAACAAATACAGAAATTGCTAAAAAAAATCTCAGCAGGTCTGGCAGCAATTGTGGAGAGAAAGCAGAGTTAACGTTTTGAGTTTAGTGGCCCTTCTGTTCTGAAGAAACAGAACAGAAGTGTCATTGGACTCAAAACATTAACTCTGCTTTCTCTCCACAATTGCTGCCAGACCTGCTGAGTTTTAACAGCAATTTATGTTTCTTTATAACATAACTCAATCATTGCTCACTATCTTGCTTCCCCCTTGCTTCCATTCTGTTTCAATCGGTTGCAGGTGGTAAAGCAGTCTGTTTCACCTTCAGTAAACTATTGCATTGAAGGCTTCATTCATTTGTACAGACTAAGAATGAAATGAATACTTTCCTCAGAGTTTGCTGTTTTCATAACAGGTATATTAGAAAGTGTTCTTTCTCATGTAGTTGTCATGCTGCAATCAGAAATATTCATTATTTTTGTATATTAAGACTTCAGAATTTTGAAACCAGGCTAGTCCATGTTCATCATTACTTTTGTTCACTGCCTTTTAACTGATATCAACATCTAAGAAACCTGCGATAATTAAGTTTTCAGCACTATTTTGCTAAAGTATCTCCAATCATGAATGAAAAGGCCTCTTTGTGTTGATACATTCCTGCCTGACTTTTAATTTTGATTTTTTAAATGAAAATTTAAAAGAATCGTATAAAGTTCTTCTGTGATCTAAGAGGAAATAACATTTACTTCATAATTTCCTTCTTTGTGTCTGTGTAAATCACATTATCCTTCTTGTGAAGGTAGTTTCCCAATTGGGAAAACTGCTAAGTTTTTCCCTCGCACTTGAAATTTACTTACCCCGGGTAACAGGAAATGTGGAGAGCTGAGACCTCGATTATTATACCAGATGCTAGACTTAACACATACATGTAGACCATTGGTGGCACTGAGTCATCAGCAGCAAAATCATTCATCTGTTGTTAAAATTTACTAAAAGGACAATTTAAAAACCTTTCCCTGTTAAATCGCAGCAGTGTATGATGTGAACTTGATATTAGACGTATTTTTCAGCCATTATGGTGTCTGAGGTAAACAAGATGTTTTATGTTGTATGTAATCTTCGTGGAGTAAGATTAATCTCACTCTTACAGGCTCTTTGTCATAATACGTAACTTTTCCTGATCCCAAATGAAACTCCACTATAGCCAGATGATGACTTCATTAGGATGAATAGTCTGATAAGAGGACTTACAGTCAAATATCGGCACTGCAAATATGTGAGGGTAAAGGAAGTATATTTTCCTTATCAGGGGTTCAACTTACCAGGGGTTGAGGTCCCCTTCGCATACAAGGTAGCCTTTCATTCAGGACAGCTGGAAAGTATTTTGTGTAACAGGAGGTGCGCAGATGCTATCATATTAATTTAGTTTTGTCAATTTAAATGTTATTACATTAGTATTAAAGTTAGTAATCCTTTTCAGGGTTTTAATGTGATTTTCTAAAGTTGACAGTTAGCAGAGGGACCTGAGTGTATATGTGTATAACTTACTAAAAGTGGCCAACTGGTTAAAATCATAGTTAACAGCGCATGAAGCACCCTGAGCTTTACTAATAAAGTAATAGAGCTCCACAACAAGGAGGTTGGATTGAACTTGCATAAATCACTAGTTTGGCCTAGAGTATTTAGTTCTGGGCATTGCACATTAGAAAGGAGGTGAGGCATTAAAGAGGGTGCAGAAAAGATTCACATGGATGGTTTCAAGGATGAGAAAGCTCCATTACGAAGATACATTGGAGAAGTTAGGACTGTTTTCTTTAGAAAAAGGAAGTCCAGGAGGAGAGAGATTCAAAATCACAAGGTGTCTGCAGAGTGTGTATATGAACAAACTTGTTTCCATTTGTGAAAATATCAATACTAAGATGGTACAGATGTAAAATAATTAGTAAAAGAAAAGCAAAAAAGGATTTCAGAAAATACTTGTTCAGGCAAAGAGTGGTTAGGATCTGGAATGCACTATCTGAAAGTATGGGTGGAGGTAGGTTTAATTGAAGCTTTCTGAGAGGGAATTAGACATTACATGAAAAGGAGAAATGTGCAGGGCTATGGCCACAAGGTGAAGAAACGGCACCAGTTTAAAGAGCTAAGCCAGACATGATGCACCAAATGGACCCTTTCTGTCCTGTAAAAATTCTGTGATTTAGTGATATCTCTTATACCTTTCATTTCAAAATTTTTGTCTCTTACTTCAGATGAATTACATTTACACAAAGTAACATCTTGCTACAGCAAAACAGCATCCATAACAAAGTTGGAATCTAATTTGTCAATCTCTAATGAGCTTTATCTGTAGGCTGGAAGTTTAGCTTTTGCAAAATACAGTAGTTATTAAAAAAAATCTTCACATGGTTAAAGTTACCAAAATAAAAACGTTCCATCAGACAAGTGCACTCAACCTCAGATGGCAATAAACAGATGGCCTTATGTGAAATGCAGGAAAATATTTATACTCCTATGATATCAGCAAGAAACAATGTACTTAATTACCAAAAATGATCATGGACTTCCTCATTGTCTAATTCTCAAGTTATAAAGGCTGTAGATTATTTTCCACTAAGACTGTTATGATGACTCAAAGGACTGTTGCAAAGATTGGAATGTCAATGTACCACAGCTGAGTTATTACATAAAAAATATGGCCATCTATTTAAACTATGGAAAAACACACTAATATTTGGTTGAAGATAGAGCCCATAATGCATTAGTCAAACTCAAAGAGGGACAAAATTGATTTTCTGTAGTAAATGAAAAATACTACAATGCAAACAATATATTTTGTTTAAATTCTTCTTGGAGGTTCTTTACAAGGTACTATTAAATTTACTTTGAGTGAGTATTTTTCATTTCAATGACACTGATATGTTGTTGAAGACATTGAAAAGGCAGATTTAATTCCAATGAGTGCTATTGTTACCAACGCTTACGCTGGTCTTCATTGAAACATTATTAAATGTCAGAAAAATATCACACTCTGGCTCTCTTCAACAAAATTTACAAAATTCTGAGAGTTTGAAAAGATTAAACAATAATTAATAGCGAGTTGGTGAACCAGCTATCTAGTTAACCTCAGTTTGATAAGACTATTGTACTGTCCAATACAGGCAACAAGCCATTTTAATGTTTAAAGCTTTATTTTAAATTGAGCACAACCATTTTTGAGGTGGCTGGCAATATATCATGAAAATTTGACAATATGCACTCCTGACAAGATTTGAAACTCAACTCAATGTCTCATTGAAATATGTATAATCCTGTGGCCACATGTGAAACTTACAAGTCCTTTTGTTGAAAAAGTGAACTTTTATTACATAAAGACAGAAAGTGCTGGAGAAACTTAGCAGCTCTGGGGTCATCCGTGGAGAGAGAAACAGAGCTAACTTCTGAGTTCAGTATGACTCTTCGGTTCTGAAAGTGTGTTAGGAACAATTCACTAAATAAAGGAATCATAGTCAGAGATGCCTGTTCTCTCATTGCAGAGAGATGAAATATGATGAGATTAACCTGAATGTCACGGTGGCTTGGGCAAGGTTGAGAAAGTGCAACTTTCATGGTGACGTCAGCTAGTGCAAGTATTGAACTATCACGATTGACATCATTCTGCATTGCAAACCAGTCATCCAGCCAAGAGGGCTAGTGATTATAGTGTAGAACCCAAATTAACAATCACTTGGACAAATGTGGAATAATAATCAGGAAAGCAAACTGAAACATGTCAAAGACAAATCATGTTAAACTAA
This sequence comes from Stegostoma tigrinum, assembly GCF_030684315.1. Taxonomy (NCBI): domain Eukaryota; kingdom Metazoa; phylum Chordata; class Chondrichthyes; order Orectolobiformes; family Stegostomatidae; genus Stegostoma; species Stegostoma tigrinum. Next base: position 60,618,339 of record NC_081362.1, read on the forward strand.
CTTGATTACATTTTTTGATGAAGCAACACTGAGGGTTGATGACAGTGATATGGTTGAAGTGGCACACATGGACAGGAAACAGAGTAATGGTGGCCCAATATTTCTCAGACTGGAGAAATGTATACAGTGTGCTTCTGAAGTACTCAGTAACTGCCTATGCTGAGCCATAATTTGAGGCAGGCCATAATTTCAACTTGCACTAATGACACAAAACTTGAAAGAACTACACAGAAGAGATGACATAGACAGACTTCAACAGGACATAGGCAGCCCGGTTGAAATCAAGCTACATGTGGTTGGTGAAACTTAGAACAAAAAAGTGTTAAATGATGAGGAGAATGAAGAGAAGCAATATAAAGTGAAGTAAATAGTGTGCAGGAACAGAGCAATTGGATGTCTATCTGCACAAATCATTGAAAGTGGCAGGTGATAAGTCAAAATTAGCTCTTAAAGAGATATAAGGGGTATAAAAGCAACAAAATTGTTGTGAGCCTTTATAAAACATTGGTTTGATCTCAACTGGGATAATCCCCCCATATTTTGGGCACTGTATTTTACACATAATGTGAAGGGCCTAGAGAGAATGCAGAGATGATTTGGAAGAATGATTTGATGATGAGGGGTTTAGTTACAAAACTAAATTTGAGAAAAATGGCATTGTTCTCATACAGAAGGCTGAGCTATTATTTGAAAGAAATATTCAAAATGAGGAGTCCCGTCAAGGTAAAAAAACGGAGATACTGTTGCCATTCGCGGAATGTTCATGAAATGATGAACACTGACTTAAGCAAAAGAATTAATGACTTTTTAAAAATTTTACAATGCACTGTCTGACAGTGTGTTGGAGAAAGATTCATTTGGGCCTTTCAGTAGGGACTTGCAAAATAACTTGAACAAAAATAAGATTCACAGGGCAATGGGGAATCAGGCAAGGTTGTAGTACTAGCTGAGATGCTCTTGCAAATAGCTGCCAAGGATTCAAGACTGAATGGTCTCCTTCCATGTTGTAACCATTTTAGGATATGACTGTACTGCTCTATAGTGAGAAGATACAGGACCTGTAAGGTATTGGAGCTATTTATGCTGAGATTAAATTTTTCATGTTTATCTCCACTACATGATATCTTCCGGAATTGGTCAGTAATCTTAACCAAGCCATTGAGCTGAATGTTTGAAATTGTTGGAGAGCAAAGACAGGGGATCAATGTCATGATTAATCTGTCATAGGTCATTGATAAGACCTCAGCCTTAAAGAAATTACATTTTTTCGCCTGCCTATTTTCTAATTCTACTTATATCTGCTTACAATGTTTTGGCAGATGATTATTCATTAGAATGTGATATTAATCATGCAGTTGAATGTAGTGCCAGCAGCAAAGATAACAATATTAGCAATATCAATTGGGATACCTTCCAGCTCATTGATAAAGGCAAGAGATGGGAAGGGACAGGGATTACACACTTTGCTGAGGGCCTTTTGCATATGCATCTGAGTCTATGATCTAATTGTTTCAGCTTCTCACGGAGTCTAAATGGATGCTTTTGTTGATGTTCATATGCCACATACCTTCTATTTTGGAAATCCTACCCAATTAAGATATTCTTCTTCCCAGACTCTTACTTGCCCTGTTCCCACCAGAAAGTAAAAAAAAATTAACGGGCAGGAATTCCAAGACAAAATGGCTTTGAAACTTCAAGACAGATATTAACAAAAACAGAATATGAAGACAGAAAATATTTACAAAAATGTCACATACATGCAGAAATCCCTGAACTAAGTGTGTCCTCATAGCATTCGCTGTACATTTCCTGGATGCATTACTAACAGCATATGCAAGACCTTAAGAGTAGTATGCTGTTTTTGGTGGCTCTGTGGGATGGTAGCATGAGGGTATAGGAATGGAGAATGCTGCAGAACCTTAAGTATTCCTAACTCAGTGCTTGCCCTCCTCACTGCAAACTAAATTTTGAAAGGGAATCTACAAAAATCTTTTGGCTCTTCTTTAATGTGAAACCTTATGCCTATTTAGGTATGAAATGCCAAAAGATTTGCTCCTTCACCACACTTATTAAGGAATTAATGCTGATTGACATAAACTGGCTGGCTTTACATCCCTTTTAAGCAAAGCATAACTTTCTGCCACATTATCTTTTATCGCCTAAGTTTCCTTCAAGCTCAGAAAAAATGGTTTAAGTAATACCTTGTTGCTGCTAGATGCATCCATGAATATAAATTCTTGTCATCTGCGCATATAATCTCATGCATGTCACAGAGATCATAGTTTTATGGACACGAATTTTAGGCAAGGTAATCTGTGCTGGAAAAATAATCACAATACCCAATGCCACATATTTCCATCCAGAATACACCACTACACCAAATGCATCCCTTAAATGTGTGCTAAATAACTATTAAGAGAAAAAAAGGTAGTCTGTAGCTAGAGCAAGAGGGAAGAGTCAAAACTTGCATACTATGAAATATGATTGAAGTTCTTCTATGAGAAGCAGGCCAGGGTTTATAGTTTCCAATGAAAGTAATTCCTGTTATCATCTATGTAGCAATAACGTAAAATTGAGCCTTTCACAAAAAACTGGAAGTTAATCCACTAGGATTTATACTTAAAAAGAAATTCAGATGGGTTTCTATAAATGTATATATATGTTAAATATTTAAATGTGCGTGTATCTACACACAAACTTTAACACATGCTATAACCCTAATTTTAAATTGGCCCATCTTCTGAAAGAATGTGATTTCTTTCCACTTCTCATACTAACAATCCTTTGACATGAGATGTCTATCTGAATGTTGAATTGTGCTGAATTATGGACATCTGTTGCTGTTGGATCACAACTCCAAAAAACTGAGCCGAGACTATTAGTTCCCTTATAGCTTTCAGAGGAAGAGTATTTTGTATTTTGCATTTAGCTGGGCTTTAATTTAATATGAAAGTGCAAGATGCTCATCTTCTATCTCACAGAGCTCCAAGTAATTGGAGATTTTGTTTTCTTAAATTCTCTTTCGCCACATTATTTTCAGCAAAATTCCCTGCCTCTTAAGAATCTTTTCAATTCTTTGCAGAAGCACGACCCAATGTACCTCAGTTGACTTACACAATTAAACAATACAACATAATCCAGCTGGGGCATTCCCAGGTGGCACAGTGGCTCAGTGGTTAGCACTGCAGCCTCACAGCACCAGGGACCAGGGATCAACTCCACCCTCAGACGACTGTCTGTGTGGAGTTTGCACATTCTCTCTGTGTCTGCATGGGCTTCCTCCAGGTGCTCCAGTTTTTCTTCCCACAGTCCAAAGATGTGCAGGCTAGGTGGATTAGTCAAGCTAAATTGCCCCATTGAGTTCAGGGATGTATAGATTAGGGGGATGGGTCTGGGTGGGATGCTCTGAGGTTGAGTGTTGATATGTTGCCAAAGGGCCTGGTTCCACACTGTAGGGATTCCGTGCATAATTCAATTCGGCACAGGAACAGGCCATTTCACCCACAAAGCCTACACCAATTTTAATCCTTATTTAGACCTGTTACTTATTGTCCATGCGTGTTTTCCATCCTTCTGCTTGTCTTCCATTAGACAATGGGAGTAGGCCATCTGGCCCTTTGAGCCTGCTCTGCCATTCAACAAGATCATGGCTGATCGTTTTGTGGATTCAGTTCCACCTACTGCCCACTCACCATAACCATTCATTCCTTTACTGATCAAAAATCGATCTATATTCGCTTAAAAGCATTTATCGAGGTAGCCTCAACTGCTTCACTGATCAGGGAATTCCACAGGTTCACAACCTTTTGGATTTATGTATCACTCAAGATAGGCAATGTTATTGATGTGTCTGCTTCCACCGCCTCCACCAGCAGTGTGTTCCAGGCATCCACCACCCTCTGTGTGAAAAATTCTCCCCACACTTCTCCCACAAACTTTCCACCCTCATCTTGAACTTGTGTTCTCTTGTAGTTACTCTTTCCACCCTGGGAAAAAGCCTCTGGACTATCTACCCTATCTATGCCTCTGAAAATTTTGCAGATTCCTATCAGGTCACCCCTCAGCCTTCATCTTTGCAGTGAAAACAATCCAAATTTATGTAACGTCTCCTCAAAACTAAAACTCTCCAGACCAGGTAACATCCTAGTCAACCTTCTCTGCACCCTGTAAAAAGTACCCACATCCTTTTGATGGTGTGATGATCCAGATTTTTTTAAAAAATATTCCAAACGTGTCCAAATTAAAGTTCTGTATGGCTGTGACATAACTTGTCAACTCTTACTTTTGATGCCCTGGCAGTTGAAGGCAAACATGTTGTGTCAAGCCTTCTTGACCAACTTTTCCACGTGTGTTGCCACTTTTAGCAAGCTGCAGACTTCTGATACTCAAACCAAATGGTTATTCTGTGTGAGACTTGAGAGTGGAAGTTAATAGGCTGGTTGATCCTTGAGGAAAATCATTCTGAAATCTAGGTGTGCTAATTACCTGATTGCTGTTTGCAGCACTTGCTGTGTACAAATGACCTGCTTCAGTGCCCTATAGTATGATAATGACTACATTTTATGAGTACTTTATTGAGTTGTAAAGTTGAATTTTTTTTAAGATAATAATGCAGAGATTATAAAAAGCACTATAATAATGCAAGCTTTCTTTCTATTGGCTGTCCATTTTGTTGTGCTAATACATCAGCAGAAATTGTTATTTTTACAATGAGAATTTTGACAATTACTGTTCGGGTCAAAACGATTTCCTCAGATTTTGTGCAAAGTTTTTAGATTCTTTCCCTCATGGCTGCTTTTAAGTATTGTCCAAGAATCTGTAGAATCACAGAATAACTACAACATGAAAGGAAAGTATTTTGTGTCCGTTTGCTCTCTGAAGAAGCAATTACCTACTGCCTCCCACAACACCAATCCCCAAACCCCATTCATGAACTGTCTCCACAGCCCTGCATATTCTTGCTTTACAAATAACAATCCAAGTCTCTTAATCAAATGTACCTCCACCACACTTTCAAGCATCCCAGATCCCAACCAGTGATGTGAGAACACGATTTTTCTACTACATTCTTTTTGGGATTGTACCTTTTTTTAAATTGTCACTCTACGAAGATGAATCACTTCTCTTGATTCAATTTCATGCTACCACCCATTTCACCAACTTGTCCTTTGGATGTTTGCACTGGCTTCCTCACTGTTCACAATGCTTAAAATTTAATTATCATTTCAGGATGTTGAATTTGTGCCCTAAAGAACTAGAGCTAGGTTATTAATAAAAAGCAGGAAGAGCAAGGATGCACATTGAGTACAGGAGAATTCTGCTACAGGCTTGCCCCTAGGTTGAAGATCATCCATTAAACACTATTCATTGTTGTCTGCCACTCAGCCAATTTTACTGTAATTTTATTCTATGAGTTATAACTCATAAGCATTTTGTGAATCACTTTATAACATAGCTTTGGGATGTCCATGTATAAAAATACATCCAAACACTCCCCAGTATCTCATCAAATTACGATAGCAAGGTAGTTAAACATAATTTGCTGTCAACAAATCACTGCCAGTTTTTTTAATTAACCAACTGATTACGAATGTGGTCCTAAATGATCATTTCCACCACTGAGTGTAAACTGACTGGTTTCTAGGTGCCGGGATTAACTTTACATTCATTTTTGAACAATCCTTCTACTGAACTTTCAATGAACGGTCACCATGTTGATTTGCGCTTGCTATTTTTTGTTTATAAAATTAGGACAACCAAGTGTTTATCAGCAAAGAACAGACGATGGCACAAAATAGCTCCGTTCTTGGTAGCTTGAGAAAATTCTGTGACATATCAAGTGAATATTCCAAACAAGATCAAGTTAAGAGAAAGTATAAAAGGCAACAGTATTACCATGTGACAAAATGTAGAGATAACAGAAGACATACTTCTGAATGAAGAATAGCAAATGTCCAAAAGTAGGCATTTACATTAGTCTGTAATGGAAACAATGTTTATATAATGTCAACCACTAAACTGTTTAGGAAGAAATCTGGCAGAAAACCATATGGAAACAAGTAATGATTAAGACCTTGATGAGTGCAATGCTATCTCAGAGGATGGAAGGGATGTCAATAAATGTTGAATTGGTTACAATGTAAGTGGATCATCACAGCTAAGTCAGCAGAATTGGGCCTCCTTATTCAAAACTAATGCTTATGAGGTGATCAGTAGGTAAGTGGTAATAATTAACACTGTGTTTAGTTCTGACAAAATTATTTTCCAAATTTAACTTGCAAAACCATCTTAGAGAGGGAGTATTTTAACAAGGAAGATTTAAACTATTTTTTCCCCCTTGGGAAGAAAGAAGAGCCAGAAGAACCCCCTGCTGTTTTCAACTGTATTTGTTTCTACACTATTTACATCTTTACATTTTGTGTTTGTTCAAATGTGAAAGAGTTTGCCAAACATTCTCCCGTGAACATTGCCTCCTTGAGCAGTGAATGTTCTTTGGCAACAATGGAAAAGAACATTTTATTAGTGTCAATTCTAATTTGTTCTGGTGAATTCTGCACATCAAAACACTTTGTTGTTACAAATGCCACAGGTTAAACCATTTGCCCAAAATCAGTCTGTTGGTGATAAACATGGAGAGAATGCAGACTCTAAATGGCAGAAGTTCAATGGAAAGAAAAGTCCCTTTTGCTTAATTGTTCTAATAAGCCAGGAACATTAAAATGTTTTCAAACATTGAGGCATTTTATGTCTTGTGTTATTTAACACTTTAGCTTCAATTTGCTTCTTTTAAAATTACATTTGCAAAATCCAAATCTTGAGGTATGTTACCCACCTCAGTGGTCAGAGAGTATTTTGCATGTCATTTGGTGTTTCTGAAGAAAATATGGAGGGAAGTACTGAAATGAACATGGACAATAAATATTGTATGTCAAAAAATGAATCAAGTTTTAACTGTTTGATTAACCAACAGCTTTCTTAAGAAGAGGAAAAAAATGAGAGTAAAGTTATTAATCACTGCCAGTGAGTTTTCTGAAGATGTGTTACAGAGTCATAGAGTTGTACAGCACAAGAAACAGTCCCTTCAGTCCAACTCATCCATGCTGAGAAGATATCCTAAATTAATATAGTCCCGATTGCCAGCATTTGGCTCATATCCCTCTGAATCATTCCTATTCTTACACTCATCCAGATGCCTTTTCAATGTTGTTATTGTATCAGACTCCAATTCACTGATGCTTATTGCAATATAAGCATAATAATTGGGATGAAAGCAAAGTACTGCAGAGATCTGAAATGAAAACACTGGTGAAACTCAACAGTTCTGGCAGCATCTATAGAGACAGAAACAGAATGAATGCTTTGAGTTCAATATGACTCTTCTTAGGAACATTGGAATGTAATTCATGAAAATATTCTATTACTAATGGCAGTTGTTCAAGCTAATTTCCTTTCTTTGTTTAGCAGCCACTCACCATAAGATCCTTTAAAAATATGCAATGACTTTTGCGCTTTTGAAGGAGGAGAGAGAGAGTGTTCTTGGATGCAAATCAACATTAAAGACTATTACAACCAGAAGAGTTCTGACTTGACTTGGTTTGGCTTAAGAGGATAGCAAAGTCCATGGTAACTGAAAAACTGAGGGACTCAATGGAGATTTGAAGGGAAAACCTTTAAATTAATTACAATCCCTAAGAAAGCCCAGCGCTTCTATTACTGTTATTTGTGTTCTTCTTATTCTTATATTGTGAACTCTGAGGAAGGTCCACTGGACCTGAAAAGTTAACTGTTTTTTTCTTCACAGATGCTGCCAGATCTGCTGAGCTTTTCCAGCAACTTTGCTTTTGTTCCTGATTTACAGCATCCGCAGCTCCTTCAGTTTTTAATCGAAGTTTATATTATTCTTCAAAATAGAACCAGACCAAGTGGCTAATCCTCCAATTTCTTATAAAGTACCTGTTATGAATTACTGGGGATGTAAGTCAATGTGTGTCAATGGAAAATTGAATTAAGAAGATTGGGTTAAAGTCTAAGTATCTGCAACCATTGTACTGTTAATGTCTTCACTGTAGCTGAATATTTTAGAATGTAGTTGTTAGTATTTATGAGACTTCATACATTTAGTACATGCCTAGGTTTTTTATGTTTTAGAAAAATATTACTGGTCTTTACTGAAATCATAACATACAATATTATGTTCATTTAAGAAACCCCTGTTATTTGTTGCTCCTTTATGATAGTAATACACTTGGAACTTTTGCTCCAGTATTTTGAGCACATTCCTTTTTGAGTCCATGAGAACACACAGTGAACAGTGAGAACTCAGGATCTTAGGTCTCATCTCCATGAAGTGGCCAAGCAACAGGGAGTACAAGGCAGTTTGTCCAGTGAGGTATCATTAAAAATAAGTCTGCTGTGATACTTGCAGTGACCCTCAGCCAAGTGGAAAAAGGGTGGGGTGACCAAGAGGAGAGGAGGAGTTCGGTTTTGAGGCAGAAGGGAATGAATTCTGGTCTGACAAGCTGACAATGCTCAATTTATGGCCTGATCCCTTTGATGCACTGCCTTCTATAGTTTCTTTTTATTGAATCCTAAAGGGAATATTATAGAGGAACAAGTATTTAAAAGCATCAGGAATGAGCTTCATTTTTGTGGAATGATTTGACAGATGGGTTCATTTAATTTCTTTTGGGAGTTTCAATCAGCAGAATTTAACTCCAATGATAAATCAGAGCACATAGATGAATAACAATGAAACACAATACATTTTGATAAGTTTGGGCGGCACAGTAGCTCTGTGGTTAGCACTGCTGCCTCACCATGCCAGGGACCCGGGTTTGATTCTACCCTTGGGTACCCTCAGGTCTGTGTGGAGTTTGCACATTCTCCCCATGTCTGTGTGGACTTCCTCCAGATGCTCCAGTTTCCTCCCACAGTTCAAAGATGTGCAGTCTAGGTGGATTGGCCATGCTAATTTGCCCATAGTGTTCAGGGATGTGTAGATTAGGTGGGTTACAGGGGGTGGGCCTGGGTCGGATGCTCCAAGGGTCAGTGTGGACTTCTGGGGCCAAAGGGCCTATTTCCACACCACAGGGATTCTATTCTAGGGTTCTCGTACATCTTTCAGTCCGGATTTGAAATAGTCTGCCTTTCACAGAGATCGAAGCTGAGATATTTCTGGTTAAGCCCAAAAGTTACAAATCCTGAACTGTTTTCAACAAATCTCTAATGCACACAATGGAGTCCTTAGCATCTTTGCACATTACTTTATAATTCTTTTGTGTATATTTTGGAAAATTCCACTGCTCAGCAAAAATAAAGTGTATCTCATACAAGCGAGGTTAATAAGCCTGAGGTGGAAGTGAAGTAAAAACAGAAAGTGCTGGAGAAACAGATCTAGCAGCATTTGTGGAAAGAGAATCAAAATGAGCTTTGTGAATTCACAATGATTCTTCTTTGGAGCTTTTATTTCAGATTTCCAGCTTCCGAAGAACTTTGCTTTTATTTTGGAAATGAAGTGATTGTATATTTAATTGACATGGTATGAGTTAATGATAACAATCATTAGTTCACAGGTCGATGCAACCCCGAGGGCCGAAGGGCCTGTTCTGCGCTGTATTGCTCTATGTTCTATATGTTCTATCAAACAAACACTAATTATGTGTTCTCACTGTTTTCCACAGAAGTGTAATTCATATAAGTCATATGGATGCTCTACTAAAATAAAGACTAGGATAAATTTTCTCTCTACTGATGTTACTGGAACGAGGTAGTGGGGCAATAAAGAACTGCTAACTAGGCAGAAATGGAAGAATCTGGTGAAATTCATACAAAGCCCTGAAGTTGAAACCACTGGATAATATTTTCATGGAATAATGAGCATACGCTTCAACAGGAAGTGACTATAACTGAATCACTGCAGGAAGCTGTCAGGATAATTGATGATTTGTCACTTTCCTTAGAGAAAGAGAAAACAAAAGGTATTGGTCCTTTGTGAATACTACAACACATGCACTGTTGCATGGTATTTGATTACCACAGGAAGGGAATATCTGTTGATAATTACTTGAGCGAATTTCTATTCAAACATGAGTACCAAAGACACAAATCCTTTATAATTCCACTTCTGGATTTGTTTAACAGCAAAATGAGACTGAATAAAGGTACATTTTGAAAGTAACATGCCATTGCACATTTATCCAACAGATGGAGTCTGCTCATTGATGCAGTGCCACCACTTTCATTTGATAAGGTCATACCTGAGAAATAAAGAGCCAATTAATTACATTTGATGCTGCAATATTATTTTGGAAAATAGAGAAATCAAGCAGAATGATCAATTTTAAAGGGAGTGATTTCTGTTCTACTTTACCCTGTACACAACAGATTAGGTTGCACCTTATATGTGACATGTCAATTGAATGCTAAATCCCACACAAGAGAAAGATGTTATTCAGCCAATTGTGACTGAGCTGGATCTTTTAAAGTGTAATCCAATTTGTCTCAATCTGTAGCTCTTTCTTTATATCTTTATTGCTTCTTTTCAGGCATATGTTCAATTTTTTTGAATGCCAATTTATGAAGGAGTTCTTTTTTATAACATTTTTTCAGTATTTACATCAGAAAGAATACCTGAGATTTACTGATGGTATTTAAGGGTACGTTGTTAACTATGCCAGACTGAGTAATTGTAGATACTGTAGTGATATGAGTTGTAGACAAAAAACTGATATATTTGCTACCAGCCTTACTTTCTGACTGTACATTCCGATGTTGCATTGTGGTCCAGATATTTTGCTTACTCAAGCAGATCATGCCTGGCCCTGTTGAATATTGTTAGGTTTAGGCCTATTTATATATTCCTGCAGAATCCTGAAATGTAATTCATCTATTACAGAAGGCTGAAGATTCTAGTGCTAGGCTATCCATTGGAATTACAACCATTTAAAAAGGAGTGGTAGACAATTTTTTTTTTTCAAAATAATTTTTTCAAAGATTTAGCAACTTGGTAGGAGTTTCTAAACTTATAGTGAAGCACCGATAAGTTTAAGTCACTAATTGCATATGCTGTAAGAAATGGAAAAAAACAGAGTTGCCTTGTTTGGGACACCAGGATGCCATTTTGACAGGAAAAATAGCACAAACATCACAGTAGATTACTCTGAAACTAAAAAATGAATGAATGAAGGTAAAATTACCTGCAATACACAGAGGAGCAGAATGGAGGCTGGAGCGGAGCGATACAGTTGTTGGACTGGGGTCTGGCATGGATGGTCAGACGACATGTTGAGTTGTTGCTATCTGAAGTTCTCTACCAGACTGTAATTTCAATCCTTTAACTATGTTTTAACCTTCTTACTTCGGACTTATTTCTTTAGACAGTGTAAGTAATGCTAGTGCTTTTACTTTTATTCCTTTTATTCTTCTTTGTATCCAAGATTTTTAACTGTGTAAAACGCCACTTTCAGAGGCAGCCATTGTAAATATTTTTCACTGCACTCCTGTACTTCTGTTTTGGAGAATCCGTAATAATGAAGGATATTATATCAAGTAGGACCCCTTGCTAAGATATTGCTTCATTGACAGCTATTTGTGATGTGCTGGAAGACTAGAGGTTGCCATTATTTACAAACGGCTGTAAATAGAAGCCAGGGAACTATAATCTGATGAGGAACAAAAACAGAAGTTGCTGGGAAAGCTCAGCAGGTCTGGCCGCCCCGTGAAGAAAAAAAATCAGAGTTAATATTTCTGGTCTGGTGACCCTTCCTCAGAACGGTTCCACCAGACCTGCTGAACTTTTCCAACAACTTCTGTTTTTGCTCCCGATTGAGAGCATCTGCATTCTTTCAGTTTTTATAATCTGCTGAGCCTTATGTTCATTGTTAGAGGGGATTCTAAGGGACAGGATTTATATGCACTTGGAAAATCAAGGACTGATTAAGAATAGTCGACATGGCTTTGTATCTCACTATCTTGATCGAGTTTTTGAAGCAGTGACAAGGATGATTGAGGAAGGCAGAGTGCAGACTTTGTCTGTAGGGACTTCAGCAAAGTGTTTGACAAGGTTCCTCACATTAGACTGGTTAGTAGTGTTAGATTGCATGGGATCTGGGGGAGTTAGACTGTAGGATGTAAAATTGGTTTGAAGGTAAGAGACAGAAGCTGGAGACTTTTTGGACTGGAGGCTTGTAACCAGCGATGTGCCACAAGGGTCAGTGCTGGGTCCTCTGCTTTGCATCTTTATATAAATGATTTGGATGTGAATATAGAAGGCATAGTTAGCAAATTTGCAGATAATACCTGTTAGGTGGCTAGTGGACAGTGAAGAAAATTATCTCTGAGTACAATGGGTCCTTGATCAGATGTGCCAGTGGACTGAGGATTGGCAGTTGGAATTTAATTTAGATAAAATGTGAGGTGTTGCATTTTGGTAAAGCAAACCTGAGCAGAACTTATACAGTCAATGGTAGGGCTCTGGGGAGTGTGGCTGAACAATGAGACTAAGGGTTGGAGGTGCTTTGTTTCTTGTAAGTGGAATCACAGGTAGAACATATTAATGCAATTCATAGAGTCATACAGCATAGAAACAGACTCTTTGGTCCAACATGTCTACAGTGGCCAGATATCCCAATCTGAACTAATCTCATTTTCCAGTTGATCTCTTGTGTACTTTTTTCTCCCCCCATTTATGACTTTAATTGCAGTTGGGGTGGTTTGAAAGCAAACCTCAAAGTTCATTTTCAATACATTACTTATTGGATATGGGCACCTCCAGCAAGGCCAGTATTTATAATCCATTTCTCACAGCCTCTGAAAAATCCATAATGAGCTATTGTTTTGTACCACTATAGTCTCTGTAGTGAAGGTAATTCCTTAGGGTTGTCAGGGACAGGTTTTGAGGATTTAGAGCTAACAACGAAGAAGAAATAGTGGTGTATTTCTGAGTCGGGTTGGTATTTTACTTGGAGTGGAACTTGGAGGTGATGATTATTTAAAACGCTCATTGCCCTCCTTCTAAGTCTCAGGGTTGAAGATTTCAGAGGTACAGTTTGGCAATGCAGCCATGTTTTATTAGTAGAGGAGGAAGTGAAAATTTAAATTGGTGATAAGATGACAATTGAAAGGATTTGTTGCTTTCTCAAAGCATTGTTAAAGTTACCGTTATCTAGTCAAGTGTGGAGCATTTCATCACACTTCCCGCTTAGGCCTTGTGGAATGAGGCAAGACTTTGGGATGTCAAGAGGAGAGTCATTTGCTAAAGAATATTCCCTTCTGACCACAGAGACAGCAATGCCCAGTCAACTTAGTAATGGTGTTACTGCACTACTTTTGGTGGCAAATATTGAATATCTTACTCAGACACTTTCTGTATCCATTCTACCCCTTGTAAATGCACAAGTTCCAATTGTTATCAGTTTTGTTCTGACTTTTGATATTTTTATTGCATTTAATTATCTGCAGCTATAATTTATAATCCTGATTAATTCACTAACATTATGATCATTGTTTCAGAAAAATATCTGTCTCAATGGCTGTGTGGTTTGTTAATAAGCTTGCATAATGTATATTGTTGGGTAGCTTTCTTCCATTATAAAGTAGGAACATGTACAATATAAATCAACAGGCGCCTCATAGCTGCATTATTGAATAGTCAGTCAAATACTTGACAATAGCTTAATACGGATTGATATATATGTATTATAAGATGTAATTGGCTGGTTTTATTAATTGTTGGCATCAATTTAAAAAGTGATTAATGTATAAGTGTTGCAAATTTACAGTAGCACTGAGCATTTGGAAGGAAAATCAAATCTGCGCTATATTAGAGCAAAACTTTGAACGTAGTAATGCCAAGATTGAATGTGAGGACTCAGAAATGTTGGGCCTTAGGCATTGTTACATACAAATGTATTTCAATGGCTTCTCCTTAAACTGAAAATGAGCACAGAGGTCACATGACTACAGCAAGCCACAATTGTTGATTCTCCAAATGCATTTTATATTTTTATAAAAAGAAACAAAACAAAAAAAAAGCTACATGCACTATCTTTTGCAGTTACTAATTGCCCAAATGGATGGTTAGTAAAAAAGACTCCAGGCATACTCTCACCAATGCCCAGTAAAGATACAGTAAGACTTCCTCACTCCTTCTCTCAAAATCATTTTGCAGTAAAAGGTCAACATACCATTTGTCTTCCTAACTGCCTTCTGCACCTGCATGCTTTCTATCAGTGACTGATGTGGAAGGACATCTAAGTTCCTTTGTGCATCACATTTACTAATCAATTACCATGTAAATATTAGTCTGCCATTCTGATTTTCCTGCTAATTGGATAACTTCACACTTAAGTTATAATTGGCTGGTTTTATTAATTGTTGGCATCAATTTAAAAAGTGATTAATGTATAAGTGTTGCAAATTTACACCCTTATAGACCTGACTTGTTGAATTAATGACATTTCTTTCATATCAGTTGGTAACTCCATCTCTGTTACAGCTCTCACTTTGTCAGAATCTGAGCAAAGTTCTCTTGCTGTCAGAATAGGACTTATGATTTCAGTTCTCTTCCACTGCATCTTTTTCACATTCAGCTTTAGTTTCATCTGGTGAGCTCTTTCTAGCAGTAAAACAAGATGTTAAAGGTGGTCCGCGATGTCTTCTTCCATCATATCTCCACATCCATTGATTAGGCGAACATTTAAAATAACTTTGACTCTAAGATGATAACAACATATTTTTATCCTGTCAACATTGACACACTTCTGAAACAATGGAAATGCCAAACACAGCCGTCTGTATCTCCCAAATGGTGTCCAGAATCTAGTTAGAAAGCTGTTTTTCTAATTTCACTTGCCATAAATGAGGGGGGAGGTGCTTCTTTCATTAAATGTTCTGGGGAATTGGAATCCCACAATGGTCAAAGATTAAATATGCTATTAGTAAAAATGTGCAATTTAAAGCCAGCCTAATGATGACAATGGAACCACTATCAGTTGTCAAAAAAAAATCTGGTACATTGATGTCCCTGACGGAAAAAGTCTGCCTTGCCTGATCTGGCTTATACGTGATCAAAACCCATAGCAATGTAATTGACTCTTAACCACGCTCTGAACAATTAGTGATTGGCAATATATAGTGGCCTCTCCAGTGACGCCCACATGCCATGAGCAACAAAGAAAAAATCCTTTGCACAAAGGTATTCAATATTCTTGCCTTGGCAAGCTATGACAAAGTTTTTTCAAAGGTTGGGTAAGTGGGTTGTAAGATCTTGTCAAGATCTGTTGAGATTTTTTGGATTGATGCATACTCTCAACTTTCCAGTTCATTTTCACGGTACCATGCTGCTAATCTTGTCTGTAGAAGTGGTTACTTTTTTGTTTGCTCCCTTCTATTGTAACTCTTCTATTTCTTGTCTTTTCGGTTGGACTTGTTGCCAGCTGGAACTTGCCTCAGCTGATGCTAAACTCGGTCCTAACCTCATTCACTTTGAGATGATATTCACAAGACAAATATCTTGGTTATTTGCTAGGATGTGTAAGGCAGTCAATGGCTTAGTGCCCTACAGAATAGAGTCATAGATTCATAGAGCTATAGAGATCTACAGTACAGAAAAAAGGCCCTTCCAACCATCATGTCCCTTCGAATCAAATTTTCCAATCTTCAGCCCATAGTCTTGTATGACTATTTATCATCACAAAAGCACATATAAGAACTTCTTAAATTTTGAGGGTTTGTACCTCCAACACCCTTACAGGCAGTGAATTCCAGAGTCCCACCACCCTCCGGGTTAAAAAGTTCATCCTCACATCCTGTCTAAACATTCTGCCCTTGCCTTAAATCCATGTCCCATGGTCATTGACTTCTGTCAAGGGGATAAGTCTCTTTCTGCCTAACCTATCTATGGTCCTCCTAATTTTATACACCTCAATCATGTCCCTTATCAATCTCCACTGTTTTGAGGTAAATAATCCCAGACTATTCAGCTTCTCTTCATAACAAACTTTCTAGCCCAACCATCCTGGTAAATCTCTTCTGTACTTTTTCCAGTATTATCACATCCCTCCTATACTGTGCATTCCAGAACTGCACACAATACCCCAGCTGCGACCTAACTAATGTTAATAATTCCAATACAACTTCCCTCCTCTTAAACTCTATACTGTACTGCAAAACACTGCTGGCAAATGAGCATTACCAATGATCAGTGTCAGTTCCCAAATTATGATGCTTCTGGACAGATAATCCCCAAATTGTTATACTCTCAGGTGAGGAGACAGAAATTGGCTCACTTCTTTATTTAATTTCTCCACATTTCAAATTGGTTACAACAAGATTAACTTAACATGAGAGATCCCTTCCCTTCTGGATACCTTTCCCCAATCTGGTCCATTTATGTTTTGAAAGGAACAAATTTAGCCAGGCTTGCTTAGGTTAAGGGAGAATATAATTCTACTAAATTATTGAAACATGAGGGAAAATAAGAAAATGCAAGTGCAAAGGCACAGATTGGAAAAGAGAAGTGGAGAAACATGTGACCATTTGAAAGAAAGTATAGAGATTAATTTTTGGCATGTCTGTGAGGAGTAGATAGTGAAACATCGTGATTGTTAAGTTGGGTGATTCGAATATACTGACCTCAGCAGTTGGTCTGGAGAATTTTTTGCTGCCCGTCAGCTGAATGGAGTTATCCTATCTCCCCTTCAATGGTGACTTTGCGGACTTGTGATTTGCTTCCAGCAATCAGCAAGAGAGACGGAGAGTTCTCAGCTGTGACCTCTGCTGGAAACTCTAGCCCAACAGAACTGGAACACTAGACTAGCACATCAAGACCCTATTCCTGGAAAAAGAAAACAAATTATGTCTTCTAACAAGAACTACTTTCTTTTAACTTGCGTCATGTTCATACTCCGGGACACAGTTCACAGGAGACAGTTCCTACTGAAGTGATTTCAGAGATAGTAGGAGCTGCAGATGATGGAGAGTCTGAGATAACAAGGTGTAGAGCTGGATGAACACAGCAGGCCAAGCAGCATTAGAGGAGCAGGAAGGCTGATGTTTTGGGCCTGGGCCCTTTCTAAAGAAGGGTCTAGGCCCGAAATATCAGCCTTCCGGCTCGTCTGATGCTGCTTGGCCTGTTGTGTTCATCCAGCTCTACCTTGTTATCTCCTACTGAAATGGCAATAGGCCTCCATTAACTCTACAACCACTGGAGATTACAGCTTTGTTTCTGTATTGAATATCTTCTTTTCAAGTGTCCTTATCTGAAGTTTATTCATATTGACCTGGTGCAAGATTCCACAGTCTCTTAGGAATGAATATAATCCAGATAGGAATTTTCCAGGTCGTCTTTGAATTATATTCTTAAAATTTACATTCCTAGTCCCCTTTGGCTTGTAAGGCCTTTTCCAATTTTTAAAACAAAACAAAAAAATGAATTACTTGAAGTTCAACATGCCCATAACTGGGGCTATGAACATTGCTATCCATTATAGCTTTAGACTTGCTTCAGCTGAGATATTTGGATTTTGCTTAACATCTACTATCTAGAATACCATGTCTTCATTCAATCCATTGAATTAGCCCCTTAGGTTCTTTTATCTACTTGGGCTGAGTGTCATTCTACCACATAGCCTTGACTTTACCTTCAAGGGCTATATTTTTGAGTGACCATCTTCAGTTGCTTCACAAAGATCTGCAGGGCTCATGATATTGCATGAAGCGCTGGTGTCAATCCAGCACTACATGCTCGCTTGATACTCACCATTATCAGTCAACATGTAATAGCCATAAGCCATTTACCATCATTAGACCTAATGATGCCAACATATTGAATGGTGTAGAATGATTCATCAGGATAATTCACTGATGTCTCTACAACATCCATCTTTACAAGGTTGTTTTGCCTCATTTCATACCAAGTATATGTATGCAAAGTGATTCTGCTACTGGCATTAGAGCTGTGCTTTTAACATACTAGACATATTTTCTTTTCTGTTGTCCTCGCCATAGTGCTCATATCTGTGCTTTTAGAGTGCGGCTATTATTATTTGTTCAGGCTTTTTATTCAATTATGTAGCTGGCTTATAGTTTTGCTTCTGAAATTGAAAATGAAAAACATCCACTTCTCTCTCATGTTGTTTTTCAGTTGCATGGCAGTAAGATCTGAAAAAAAAAATCACAGACATTCTGACTCTCCCAGTCACACAAAATTGTATACTTCTGTTCTAATTTTTCATTGCTGGTATTTTTCAGTAGCTGATTCCTTAAAGCTGTTAAAATCCATATAATTTTAACTGGAGTCTTCTGACACAATGTTTCATGTGTTTTAATGGATTCTGCTTAAATTAAGTGTAAGTATGTTAGAGGTCACACAACTATGGCCTCCATATAAACAGAGGACAGAAGCAGGAAGAAGACAGTTGGCACTTTGAGCCTGCTCTGTCATTCTTCACAATCATAGCTGGTTGTCCAACTCAATAGCCTAATCTTGTTTTCTCCCCATAGCATAGAACATAGAACATAGAACAATACAGCGCAGAACAGGCCCTTCGGCCCTCAATGTTGCGCCGACCTGTGAACTAATCTAAGCCCCTCCCCCTACACTATCCCATCATCATTCCTGTGCTTATCCAAGGACTGTTTAAATGCCCCAAATGTGGCTGAGTTAACTACATTGGCAAGCAGGGCATTCCATGCCCTTACCACTCTCTGAGTAAAGAACCTGCCTCTGACATCTGTCTTAAATCTATCACCCCTCAATTTGTAGCTATGCCCCCTTGTACAAGCTGAAGTCACCATTCTTGGAAAAAGACTCTCACTGTCCACCCTATCTAATCCTCTGATCATCTTGTATGTCTCTATTAAATCCCCTCTTAGGCTCCTTCTCTCCAATGAGAACAGACCCAAGTCCCTCAGCCTTTCTTCATAGGGCCTGCGCTCCAGACCAGGCAACATCCTGGTAAATCTGCTCTGCACCTTTTCCAATGCTTCCACATCCTTCCTGTAATGGGCGACCAGAACTGTACACAATATTCCAAATAAGGCCGCACTGGCATTTTGTACTGTTACAGCATGACATCACAGCTCTGGAACTCAATCTCTCTACCAATAAAACCTAACACACTGTAAGCCTTCTTAACAGCACTATCAATCTGTGTGGCAACTTTCAAGGATCTATGTACGTGGACACCAAGAACTCTCTGCACATCTACACTACTAAGAATCTTTCCATTGATCTGGTATTCTGCCTTCCCATTATTCCTTCCAAAGTGAATCACCTCACATTTATCCGTGTTAAACTCCATTTGCCACCTTTCGGCCCAATTCTGCAGTTTATCCAAGTCTCCCTGCAACCTGCAACATTCTTCCACACTGTCCACCACTCCACCGACTTTAGTGTCATCTGCAAACTTACTAACCCTCGATCCCACTTTCCCCAAGTGCTATATCTAGTCGCGACTTGAATACATTCAATGTTTTGGCATCAACTACTTCCTGTGGTAATGAATTCCACAGGCTCACCACTCTTTGGCTGAAGAAATATCTCCTCATCTCCATTCTAAATGGTCTACCCCACAACCTCATATTGTGACACTTGGTTCTGGACACACCCACCATCAAGACTATCCTCCCTGCATCTACTCTATCCAGTCCTGTTGGAATTTTATAAGTCTCTATGAGTTCCCCCTTAATTCACCTGAACTCCAGCGAAAACTATCCCAACCTAATCAATCTCTCCTCATATGTCAGACCCACCATCACCGGAATCAGCCTGGTAAGTCTTCGCTGCAAGCCACAATTGTACACAGTATAAATGCTTTTTGCTAAACAGGCATCATTTCCATTGAGCAGAGGGAGATGCATCTCATTAGTGAAGGACAAGTGGGGAACTGTAATGTTAACAGCCATCCACAGGTAAATGAAGAGGAATCATTGTGTGACCTGATCAGAAAAGTGCACTATTGGCTGGAAAAGAGGGCAAACTGGTCAACGAGCAATTTGCAAGAGTGGAGATGGGATGGCATATGTGAAGCATCAAATTAGCAATGGTGGAGAATTGAGCTCAAAGGCACTATTGGAAGGTTGGTACAGATAATTCCTGTCTGGGGGATGATTGCAATGGCTGGAGTGAGGTGGATAATCAATTACTAGTACAGAACAAGGGCAAGGATGTGATGGTTGTGGAATCTAGTTGTAGTCCTGTCCATGGACGAGGAGAGTGCAATAGCTGGGGGTCTGATATGTGTTAACTCATGGTGGATAATTGATATCTAGATTGGAAGCAGATGTTCAGAGATGGGGTCCAGGTGTGGGTGGTTGATCAGTAGCTGGAGGATGAGCAGCTATTGAAAAGGAGGTGACAGTCAGCCATACTGTGGAGTTGGAAGGCAGTCTCCAGCTAATTCGCATATGCATCTAATTTCATCGAAGTAAACCAAACTTGCATTGGGGATCACAAATAGGCTTTAGACCACTTATTTGCAAATACAAAGGACCAAATGCCTGATTTGGATTTTGACATTGTAAGGAAATAATTAGTATTCAAACATGCTAGTTTGTGTGTTCCCTGTCTCCCATAATGGAGGCTTAGAATGCCACACCACATCATAAATGGATGCCTGTAGTCTTCAAGAGGAAGTGGGAATAAAAACCAAGATTCTTCTCTATGAATAATTGAGAATGTTGTAAGACACGGTCAGTTTGTGACTCTTCAAAATTGAACCTAGTTCCCTAGATCATTGTCAAAATTTCTAGCACTGATTCCTTGGAAGCAATCATGGGAGAATTTGTTATTGGACCCTCTTTCGGTAGGAAGTACCGGACTGTCATGTATTCATATATCACAACAGCTCCCTTCACCTCTATGGTTTTACCCCTTTCAGCCCTTAACTCTCACTCACTGTTGGTGAAAATACTATTAGGCTATTGATATCTTTGGGATTCAGCTTTTCTAAAGTTCTTCTCACAGGCTCCCACAGATGCATCCCAATTTTTGAAAAGTAGTTCTGAGAATCCTGCCCTACACTTAACCTGTTCCTTTATTTTTGGAACACTCCATTGATTCCCTGCCTTACAACAGTGACCCAAATATTCTGCTCAGGGATGGAATCCTTATTTCACATCCAGGTCAGATGAGGCACTGCATATTACTAACCTGCAATTTTTGAACCCATCTTCCAACTGAGGATCCTTCAGAAGTTTCCAAAATTAAGAATCCTCTCGGATAGGATAGTCAGAAATTGTTATCGATGCTAACTGCCTTTCTAGAGAATGGGCTGCGGTGTTCCGGTAAGCAAGCATATTTTAAAGCCCAAAGCCTCCTTGAGAGAATACAAAGAGAAGTTAAGTGAATGAAGGGTAAGGCGGAAGTTGGGAAGGTGAGGGTGTATGTTGACTGGTGGATGCGAAGTTAGGGTAGAACATGGAACATAACAGAGCAGTACAGGCCCTTCGGTCTTCTATGTTGCGCTGACCTGTGAAACCAATCTGAAACCCATTTATCCTACAATATTCCATTATCATCCATATGTTTATCCAATGACCATTTAAATGCCCTTAAAGTTGGTGAGTCTACTACTGTTGCAGGCAGGGCATTCCACACCCTTACTACTCTGAGTAAAGAACCTACCTCTGACATCCAAGCATTAGGGCAAAGTGGTCAAGTTGGCTACTGGGCATGGTTGTCTATTGTGGGATGGGAAAAGCTCAATAGTGCAGTTACCCAGAGATTAATGACTACTTTTAATCATTCTAACATTTTTTTGGATATCTATGTAGGTAAATGAGGCAGAACCTGACAAAAGCTTCAACTCTAGCGTCGAGATGATTTGGGAACTTTGCCAGAGAGTTCCAGATAGAGCATCATTGCCTATTCAATGCTTACATTTTCCAAGCAATTCTGTTGGAGTCAGTGCATTGGGACTGAACATTTGAAGACCAGAAGGCCTGAGCTATTGAAATTAAAACTGTCATCTTAACTTACAAAACTCTCCAATGTCATCATCCTCCTCTACTTCTACAAGTGCTCCAGCTCTATGTCCTTTCAATCATCCTACTTTGACTGGTTTTATTCACACCACATCATGCCTTGTAATGAAATCATTTCTAATCTCCTCTTTGGAAACATAACATTTTCATTCATCTCTCCTAAATCTTCTGAGCTGTTTGATGTTAATTTCACCTTCAATGAAATGTTTACTAAGTTAACGACACTATATAAATGTAATATTGTTATAGTTGTTAACCTCTTTGATTAAAAGGGAAAAGAAAGAATGCAATAAGTTAGTTGGAACTAAGTGAATTGAAACTTTACCTGAATTAAATGACACAGGTCACTATTTATGGAGTTACTTGTATGAGCTTTCATCAAATGCCAGCATCCTAATAGCTGTTTCTAGAAGTTTTCATTAGTATGTAATACATATAATTTATAACATAATAGCTAATTAATGCATTTCCTTAAGGCAGGGCATTTTAACCTTTGTTATACTCTGTATTCATTACTATAAATCTTCAAGCTTGTCTTGGACAACACAAAAGAAATTATACTATTCCATAAACCAACATAGAAGTATGGAAGTAAGAGCCAGTTTCCTAAATTAATCATTAATTCATTCAGTTGCACTCAGCGTTAGTTTTACCTTATTGCAAAGACATGCATTATCTTGATGCCAGTGTAATAGTCAAAGTCCTGATGGAAATTTAACAGGACAGGACTGCAGAGACTCCCATTTGAAGCGACAGTGCTCCAGAAGGACTTTGCCTTCTTGTTCAACAAATATGAAGGACAGCCAAGCACTTACCTGGAATTTCCACTGAATTAGCTAGAAACATGGCTCCCAAAACAGAGTAGTACACTCTCTCACTTGCCAATTTAAAATGTGGTGGCAGCTTAAACAAGAAACCTTTGTAACCCATTGAAACTGTAACTATATTAATTGATAGTAATGACCACTATAAAATCTCCTGTTGTTTAAACAATGCTATGGACTGCAATGATTTTGATTTAACTCTCCTTGTTCAGCAAAGTGGTAGTATGAAATTGTTTATAATAAAGTTGAGCTGCTAACCTGTCTGCAGAAGCTCCATTCCTACCTGAAACCAATTGATCTTTGCTGACTTCCAATTTGGCTGAAGTTCTTGCTAAAGCCAGATTAAAACACAGGGGAACTCCCTCATTGTCTGCAGGCAGTAAAATTTGGTGTAAGGCAGTAGCTGATGAAGGACTTAACTTACAATTTCACCTAACTTCATTTGATTTGATTTATTATTGTCACATGTACTGAGATATAGTGAAAAGTATTGTTTTGTGTGCTGACCAGACAAATCATATCTTACATAAGTAAATCAGGGTAATAGAGCAGAATGTAGAATGTAGTGTTACAGCTACAGAGAAGGTGTAGAGAATAACCAACTTTAATACATGAGAGGTCTGTTCATAAGTCTAATAACACTGGGGAAGAAGCTTTTCTTAAATTTGTTGGCATGTGTTTTCAAACTTTTGTATCTTTTGCCTGATGGAAGAGGGTAAAAGAGAATATAACCAGGATAGGGGGGATCTTTGATTATGTTGGCTGCTTTCCTGAGGCAGTGGGAAGCCTAGATGGAGTTTTCGTGATGGACTGGGCTGCATTCACAATTCCCTGTACTGTCTTGCAGTCTTGGGCAGTGCATGTTACTGCAAGCTGCATAAAATTCTCTATTCCTTCATCAAAGTCATTAATGTATATAGTGAAAGACTAAGGCTTGAGTACTCTTATCTGTAAGTGCTACTTATCAGAACCCAATCAGTGACTGTTTATTTTGTCATCATGTTTTCTTTCCTGCTTGTTGGCTCCAAATCCATGCATTTTGAAACTCAATAATTATCCTTTGCACAATCTGAACCTTCAGAGTCACATGCATTTACTCTCCTCCAATAGTTATTGTGATGTAAACAAATTCAACAGAATTAATCAATCCACATTCACTTTCTAATCAGCTAATACTTATTCAAATGCTTAGTGAGTCAGATGAGGGAATCCTGTAAACTTCCTCAAACTGATGTTCAATTGGCAGGTTCCTTGGATTCTACATCATTTCTTTCTTACATAGTGGAGGGATAATTGGACATTTCCAATCCAAACAAATGCATAATCCTAAAGATCTCTGGGAAACTATACATGTATAATTTCCTTCCCTGTTGATTTCATTGTCCTGAAGGAAAAAAAATGTCCTGGTGATTAATTTATCTTAGGTCCCATTATTTTCTCCAATATCTTTTCTCATCTACAATAAATTCATTAAGTTTCCTTCAGTTGATTTATGTTTAAATTCCCTTGTAGTACTGGAATTTGTCTTCTTTTTCAGTTATGGAAATGGATTCAAAGTACTCAATTAATGTATTACAGTAGCTACTTATGAAGACTAATAATAGTTTGCAACTGTCTTTAATGAGCTAATATTCCTTTCATCACTCTATTTCTCTACACATATTTGTATAAAATATTTGTAACCAACTGTTCTATTGCATACTGACAATCCTTTGGCACCTCTTTCTACAGTATATGTATCCCCTGCAGCCCTCTGGTTTTCTACTTTTTCTAATATTCATGTAAACATTTTCATTAAGCTTGATGTCAATCCTAATTACTTTTGCTAATCATGGTTTCTTAACTACAGAAGGTGAGCCTTAGACTTTAAAAGGTGTGTATTAGTTTTATATTGCACCAAATGTTCTCGCTGTCTGTTTATAGTTTTATCCATTAACGGGTCAGGCCAGGTTACTTTGGTGTGGATTTGATGCACTAACTGGCTTGCTTCCACACTGTAGGGATTCTATGATTCTAAGACTCTAAACGGTTCATAACTTTAAAGTTTGTCCAAAATAAATTTAAATTTATTTATTCCTTTTCCTCTTCCTTTGCTCTCTCAATCCTATTATGGTCACTATTCCCAAAATATTCCTAAATCATTAAGAGATCTTTCCTAGCAGATTAGCCAGTAGCCCCAGTTCACCAGAGAAATAGTTGCTGTGTTGCCAATTTATAATTTTTCAAATGGATACAGCTGAATAAGAAGTAAGGGCTCTGGCTTCGCCAACAATACAAGCTTCCCACACTGCAGAACACTTGTTGGCTTCACAAATTTGCCCTGCATTTTCCACAAGTAGACCCTAGATTCTTTGTGTCTGGGAACAGTTACTACTTACTGAACATGTTACCACAGGCTGCAGATAACGCAGGACCATATCAGGTTTCCTCAGAGATGCCATGAAGCCTTGCTCCTGTACAAATCATTAATCTACACCAACCTCCATTTTCCATGAAATTACCATGTCGGACACTTCTTCTCAACCTCTCTCATTGCTGCAGGTATGGTTATCCTCAGGTTAAACTACCACTAGCTGTCTCTCTTGGAAGAAAGCAGCCCTATTGAACAGTAGGGCTGTGGTGACTTTTATCTCAGGTCCCAACTATTTATAATCTAGTTTAATGACTTGGATGCAGGGATAGAACATACTACAACCAAATTTGCAGGTAATACTGAAGTTGGTGGGAAAGTAAGTTGCAGTGAAGAAACAAGAAATTTACAAATGGATAGGTTAGGTGAATGGGCCAAAATTTGGCAGGTGGAATTAATTTGGGCAAATGTAAGGCTCTCTATTTTGGTTGTAAGAAGAGAAAATTATCTAAATGGACAGAAGTTTCAGCAAACTTCAATGCAGAGGGACCTGGGTGTCCTCATGTATAAACCACAAAAAAAACTAGAATGCAAGTAAAGCAGGTATAGATAAGTCAAAGTCACGATAGTCCCACCAGAAACAGGGTGGTTCTCTCCTTAGAGAGAGATGGCTAGTCGTGATTTAACCTGAGGGTCACCAGGAAGGCAGATGGAATTTATGGCCATTATTGCTAAAGGTTCAGAGTATAATCAGTAGGGACGTGTTGCTGCACCCATGAGGTTTTAGTGAGTGTATATAGAATATTTTATAATGTTTTAGTCTCCTTACTTAAGGAGGGATGGAGTTGCACTAGAGACAGTTCAGAGGAGGTTCTCTCAATTGATTCCAAAATGAGGGACTTGTCTTATGTAGCGAGATTGTGCAGTTTGGCCTATACTGTCTGGAATTTAGAAGATTGATAGGAGATTTAATTGAGGTTCATAAGATGCTAAAAGGGATAGGCAAAGTAGATGTAGACAGGATAATTCCTAATGGGACGATCTAGAATAAGAGCTGACAGTTTCAGAATAAGGATTAAAATATAGCAGAGGAGCAATGGGAAATGACTTTTTCTGAAAACGTCATGAATTTGTGGATTTCATTACCGCAGAGTGTGGTGGATGCCAGGACAGAATTTACGGAGTGATAGACATATTTTTAATTTGTAATGATTGAACAGTTATGGACCCTGGACAGGGAAATGGAACTGAGGCCAAGATGAGATCAGCCGTTATCGTATTGAATGATGGAGCAGGTCTGAAAGGTTGAATTGCCTATGCCTGCACCTAGTCTCATGATCTTATGCACTATCAAAGTTCTAGGTGGACCCCCCTTTCACACATCACTTCTGCTCCATACGCAGAACTAACTTCAGTGTGTCCTCACAAGTATTTGTCTTGTCATTGCTTGCATATTTCCCACTGAAGCTCTCTTCATTGTCTTGATCACCCATAAGTTGTTGGACCTCAGCGGCCTAACAAAGATGATTGACTGCAAGATTGTTTTGCACATTCACAACAGAAAGAAATGAATTTAAATAAAACATCCATTTAATATGCTTTAATTAGCAATGATTAGACATATCTGTATGATTTAGTACTTAAAGAGATAATGGAAAAGGCCAGATGCCAATTGGTTACACTGACTTAGATTACTGGTTCGAAACAACATTCAGCTTTATCTGCCACTCTGGTTGACTAATTTAACTTTTTTTTAAATAATAAATTCTCCTATTATTATGTACTGCATTATTTTAACATGCCTTCTATATAACAATAGTATATGTGCTTTCAC
This sequence comes from Stegostoma tigrinum, assembly GCF_030684315.1. Classification (NCBI taxonomy): domain Eukaryota; kingdom Metazoa; phylum Chordata; class Chondrichthyes; order Orectolobiformes; family Stegostomatidae; genus Stegostoma; species Stegostoma tigrinum. Next base: position 60,645,331 of record NC_081362.1, read on the forward strand.
AAATTTGTGCCTGAAGGCAATGGACAGAGAGAACTGGCGATGAATTTAAAACTTTTCAAAGAAATTCTGGAATAAAGCCTAAGGTGATATTGACCTGGCAAGTTTATTTGTTTTCCTCATTGTATGAACACCATCGGATGAATTGTTTACTGTGTTTTTCATTTATTTTACACTATTTCTGCGCTACACGCTCTGGTATATTGATCCTTACAAATGTTACATTCAAGTAAGATCTTAGTTCGTGGAAAAGCATGCAAATGTCATAGGACATTTAAGAAAAGAAAAATGTTTTTAAGGAAACTACTAATAAGGTGTGTCTATTTCAGGTAGAGGCAAAAAAATTATAAAAGTAGTCCTTACCGAAGCGCTAGTAAAGAACACCATGAATTTTACTACAACTGATGAATGGAGTTGACCTGTCCGATGAATTTCAAAAGGAGATTACAATCAAACCTAAAATATAAATCAGTGCACTGAGGCAGATTGGGAATAGAACCAAGTGTCAATTGTCATCCCGCCCCCACTCCTTGTCGTTTGAAAACAGTAACAGCATGCTTGTGGAGATGACTCAACTTCCTCTGATTAAAAAAAAGAACACTTTCCATGCACATAAAACAGTGAGATTATATTCTTATCCCACATTGGAACATCTGCCTACGCCAGATCCCAAACTTTGTTACACAGCCCAGTCACAGATAGTAAAGTGGGGTTGCCTCTCATTCGGCAAGCTGACTTTGAACAGTGGAAGCACAGGTGTCGACATAAAAATACAGCTCAGTAATTTGCTGGTGTTCCACAGTCACAGGGGTTCTGCACAAAGCTTTTGTTCAAGGGTTTTGAATACATAGCTTTTAGCAGCTTCCTCCACAATCAATAGTGGAAAGATAGATGAATAGAGTTTTAGGATCTCCATTTCCATGGGTATTTTCTTTCTGAGTAACTGCGAGTGAAAAAATAAACAATGTCTTGTCTCCTTCTGGTAGTCTGTGGTTGGATTTGCTGTGATGAATCAGCTGCTGTGAACAAATAAAAAAAAACTCTCCTGGCACTGATATTGAATAATAACAAGGCTGACAATAAGCTGAAATGAGTCAGATTCTGAATTTTTTTTAACTGGAGTTTTAACCCTTCGAATGTGATCAAGATCTAGAATATATGCCATGGCCCCCAGAGTCAAATAGTTTTTAAAGGTGTAAACCACAGGTTATGCATTTGTGGCAAACTCAAATGATAACACAATGTTGCAACTTAGAATCAACATTGAATTGAAGGGTGAAACCCTTTCTTTCATTTCAGTAGTGTTAAAATTGAATATATTAGGATAGTATATTTATCAATTTACCATGCTGCTAAAATTATTGCAGCGAAAGCTATTTATTCCAGAAATGTTATTTTCTGATCACTTTGTAGATAATGATGTGTTGACTGTAAACATATTTCCTTTGACTAAGGATGAATATTGGGCATACTATGGCTGAGGATTGGGACGTTAACATAATAGCTTCCTCTCATTAGTTATTTAATTATTCATCACCATTCATCCTCAAACAACATTAAAGTATTACTTCATGTAAGACCCCAATCACTTCTTCTTTCTTCTTTCATTTTCACCTTATTTACATTCTTTATCCCCTCTATTTTTATAATTTTAACATTACTTTTTCCTTGAGCTCTCTCTGGTATAATGTCATTTATCGTGTAAGTAATTGCAACAATGAAAATATCAACCTCTAAGTGGTCAGAAATTACTTTAACCAGTTGGTTCCAATCAATTTCTCTGTAAGTGATGGTTGAGATTTAGATGATTAAGATTAAAATTTGGCTTTATTTGTTTATGAGATGTGGGTGTCAGTGACTGGCCAGCATTTATTATCTGTCCCTAGTTGCCGTTGAGAAGGTGGTGATGAACTGCCTTCTTGAACGGCTGCAGTCCACCTCCTCTAGGTTGACCCACAACACTATTACACAATACTACTTATTAGGATTTTGACCAAGTGAAATTGAAGGAGCAATGATAGATTTCCAAATTAGGATGGTGAGTGGCATGGAGGGAAACCTGAAGGTGGTGGTGTTCCCATGTCTTTATTGCCTTTGTCTTTGTCGAAAGAAGTTTGGTGGATTTGGAAGGTGCTTTCCTGAGGACCATTGTTGAATTTCTGCAGTGCATCTTGTAGATGGTACACACTGCTGCTACTGGGCATTGACGATGGAGGGAGTGGATGCTTGTGGATATGCTGCCAATCAAGTGGGCCACTTTGTGTGATGGTGCCAAGCTTCTTGAGCATTGTTGGAGCTGCACTCATCCAGCCAACTGGGGAATATTCCATCACAGTCTTGACCTGTGCCTTTTAGATGAACAATGGACAGTGGTTGGATTATCAATTATTGGTGATGGTTACAGCCTGGCATTTGAGTGCCGTGAATGTTACTTGCCACAAATCAGCCCAAGTCCAGATATTGTCCAGATCTTGTTGCATTTAGACATGGACTGTTTCAGTATCTGAGGAGTCACGAATGGTGCTGCACATTATGCAATTATTGGTGAACATCCCCACTTGTGATCTTATGATGAAACAACTGAAGATAGTTGGGCCTAGGACACTACCCAGAGGAATGCTTGCAGAGATGTCCTGGAGCTGAGATGACCAACCTCCAACAACCAGCACCATTGTCCTATGTGCCAGGTATGACTCCAGCCACTGAGAATTTGCCCCATGATACCCATTGATTCCAGTTTTGCCAGGAGTCCTTGATACCACACTCGGTTAAATGCAGCTTTGATGTCAAGGGCTGACACTTTCATATCACCTCTGGAAATCAGCTCTTTTATCCATGTTTGATCCAAGGCTGCAATGAAGCCAATAACTAGAAGTGGCCATGGAAGAACCCAAACTGGACATTGCTAAGCGGGTTATTGCTGAGCAGGTGCTGCTTGATAGCAATGTTGATGACGCTTTCCATCTTTTTACTGGTGATCAAGAGTAAACTGATGGTGAGGTAATTGGCTGAGTTGGATCTGCCCTGCTTTTTATGTACAGGATGTATCTGAGCAATTTTTCACATTGTCAGGTAGATGCCAGTGTTGTAACTGTAATTAACTAGCAGAGTAACAAGTTCTGGAGCACAAGTCTTCAGCACTATTGCTGGAATGTTGTCAGGGCCTGTAGCCTTTGCAGTATCCAGTATTTCCAATTGTTTCTTGATATCACATGGAGTGAATCGAATTACTGAAGATTGGTATCTGTAATCCTGGGGACCACTGGAGAAGGCCGAGATGGATCATCCAATCAGCACTTATGACTGAAGATTGCTATGAAAGCTTCCACCTTATCTTTTGCACTATGTGCAGGGCTCTTCCATCATCAAGGATGGGGATATTTCCAGAGCGTCCTCCTCCAGTGAGTTATTTAATTGTTCATCACTATTCATGACTGGATGTGGCAGGATTGCAGAGCTTAGATGTGATCTTTTGGTTGTAGGATCGCTCACTTGCTGCTCATGCTGATTGGCATGCAAGTAGTCCTATTTGCTAGCTTCGCTAATTTGACATCTCATCTTCAGGTATGCCTGGTGCTACTCCTAACATGCCCTCCTGCACTCTCCATTGAACCAGGGTTGATCCCTGGCTTGACAGTAATAGTTGAGTGAGGGATCTGCCAGGCCATGAGGTTACAAATTGTGCTAGGAATATCCCCAAACTAGATGATGGAAGAGCCCAGCACATTGTGCAAAAGATTTCTGAAAAAGGGTCTCGACCCGAAATGTCAGCTTTCCTGCTCCTCTGATGCTGCTTGGCCTGCTGTGTTCATCCAGCTCTACACTTTGTTATCATACTTACAGATTATGGCTGAATACAGTGCTGCTATACATTAGCATATATACTTAATGAATGCTTTAATCTGATTTGCTAGATCTGCTCAAAAGCAATTCAATTTACCAGAACGACAATGGGATGCAATGGAATGGAGGGTTTTCTTAATGTGAAGATTGGACTTTGTTTCCATTAGGGCTATGCAGTGATTGTTCCTTGAAATAGTGTCACCTGCAACAGATGGATTGGTGGGTTGAAGTCAAGGTATTTCACTCATGTTGGTTTTCTCATTGCTTGCTTCAGTCCTAATTTGACTGACAGATCCTGCTGGACTTGGTCATCTCTGTCAATAATAAGCTACTGGGCCACTCTTCACAATACTCATTGAAGTTCCTTACTTGGAGTACATTTTATTGCCGTTGTGACCCTCGAAGCTTCTTCACAATGGTGTTTATCATGGAGGAGTGTTGATTTAGGAAGGCAATATGAGAAAGTCGCCAGAAGGTTTCCATGTCTGTGTTTGTTGCCATGAAAACATATGAGGTCAGGGGTAAATATTGAAGAGACCAGAGTCACTCTCTCCTCACTGTATGTCATTTTTCTGCCAAATCTGATAAGGTTTTATTTGCTATTTATACAAGATATACCCATGGATGGCTATGAGGGAATCTGAGACATTGGCTGAAAGGCATGGTTCTGTGAAAATGATTATGTCAGGCTGTTGCTTGCCTAGTTTGTGGGATAGTTCTCACAATTTTGGTGCAAATCCCCAGATGTTGTTGAGGAGAACAAGGCTGGACTTGCCATTGTTCAATGCCTAGGGCAATGCTAGGTATGGTCTACTCTTCGACTTTAGTAGAGTGATTTAATACAACTGATGTCACATTGGGCAATTTGGGAAGGCAAGTAAAGTTAACCATGTTGCTACTACATTTTAAACAGACCAAGTAATAATATTAGAATTTCTTTTTCATTACTGGGATTACTGAACCAAATGTTTTTTACAATAATCTGCTAGCTTCACGTTCACCTGTATTGATGCAAACTTTTTATTCCAGATTGATTTGATTAATGCAACTTAAATGGACCAGCTGCCATAGTGTGGTTGAATCTTATGCAGTTGTTTTGGTGCTCTCGGCCTGTGTATTACTGTGCAGTAACATAACCACTTTGTTACTGCACGCCTGTTCCATATGCTTCTGTAAATCCACTGGCTGCATTAGTAACTCAGATTTATTGGATTATAGTAACTTATTTGCAGTAAAGGAAAGATTACTTTCCTCTCATTTCATATATAATATATGTATATACATGTATACAATATTTGGATTAAGCTGCCTTGTGCGAGTTTTGTGGCCATCAAGACGAGGAATGTCAGTACTGGGAATAGAATACTTTTCTCTTTTGGCACTCACTGTCAGCAATACGGCTTGCCAGATCAGGTATAATATGACCAGATGTAGAATAAAGGTCCCTCTGCACTGTTCTTCTCCAAACTGTTCCTTTCACTACAACCTCAGAACAGCAAACCCTACTGCATCAGTGTGAACTTTTCCATGGTACACGCCAGTCATTTTTATGTTTTCTCTGAGCGAGACTGCCAGTTTGAATGGTGATTAATCCTGAATTGTGGATGCTTTAGCGCTATGGAATTACATTCACTAGGAATTGATCTTTCTCAAACTATTTTTTATTATTGTGGACCTTTACTGGAACCAAGAAACTTTCATCACATCAGTCTGAGCTGGAAGCACACCAGACAACAAGCAAACGGACAGTATTTTGAACTGATGTGCACACAGTTCCCTTTACAAAAATACATACTTTTTATTTTAGTAGGATATTGGTCACAGAATTATACAATTGTTAGTTCACTAACATTTTTTATGCAGGGGTGTCTCTGACCACAGTGTTCTTTTCTAAAGTTGGAAAATGCATGACTTTCTTTGCTATTCATGAATTTTCCATGACACTTCATCAATGTGAGCCTTGGTGTAGGTCTGTGAGTACAATCCTCTATTGTTCTCAATGAATAACAACATTAGATACCATTTAGAAAGCTTACAGTTTAGCTCAGTGTAGAACACTCAGTGCTGAGGAAATACTGCACCATCTGAGGTGCTTTCTTTCAGATGGGATGTTAAACCACTGCCTGGTCTGGACTGTGAGCTTGATCAAAAACAGTCTTGCAATGCTATTTTGAAGGCGAGTAAGGGAGTTATCTTAGTAAATATTTATCCCTTAATGAGCATCACAAAAACAAAGTATCTGGTCATGAACATATTGTTGCTTTGGGGACTTGCTGTGAGCAAGCTTCCTCATCTTTGCATTACAACAGTGACTGCACTTTAAAACTATTTAATTGGCAGTAAAGCATTTGGAATGTCTGCTGGTCATGAAAGGCACCATCTAAATATGAGTTTTTTTTTCTCTTTTTAAATCATTCTTAGTGGAGATTTTAGAACCTCTCTTTTAAAATTCCGTTCCTCCTTTTTTTCTCCCTTGTACTCCAGTCTTTCTTGTTGTCTCTTTATTTTTCTTGGTGTGTCTGATTTGGTACTGAATCCATCTCTTCTGATTGAGATCTTTCTCCTGTTTCTGTTAATTAATTTCACCATCCTTTAGTCTGATTGGCCAAGGAGTGTTATCTGTTCTGGATCCCATAAGTTTGAAATAATTGCACTTGAAGTTCAAAATGTGGGTGCTTCATGGAGTGTAATTCTCTCAGTTTCCAGGTAGCTAGTAAACTGAGACATTTCCAGTATATAACTAAAGTGCAACAGTGAAAATGATACCCAGGAATATATATTGCATAACAATTTGTTCCTATTTCTTTATAAATAATGTAACAATATGATAAGGAGATGCACAATTCCTTTGCTTGATCTCGGTCCTAGATCCCTTTTCACCCTTGGAATGACATTATCAGATTGCACTTCCAATAACTTGTCATGCCAAAATCTAAATGCAGATGCTACTAGGTTTACTAGCAAATCAGTTAATCATACCTCAATATTACACATTGAGCATAGCAAAGATTGTGGTGACAGTCTGACATCGAGACATTCCATGAAAAAAATGTACCAGAAAATGCATGAGTAGCAAGAAAGACTGAGAAGATCTTCAATTTTCGAAAAACGCTTTGGTTGTTGACCCACCCAAAATTAGTGTGCTTTTGAATTGTTAATTGCATCATTCTACTCTCAGTTGCCTGTTAAGGTAAGAAAGTTTGTGTTTTATAAATGGAAACAGGTGAGATAGCTAGTCACAACACTGTCCTTTCCACTGCTGTCTGATTTGAATTCAGTTCAGACTACATGACAAAAGTTGTTTAGTTCCTGCAAAGGTCCACAGGTTGAAAGGGAATTGAACTTGTTCAAACTTATCATTTGAAACCACTTCAACCAAATTGTTATCTCCAGGTCTGTGGTTAAAATCAGACTTATTTTCTGATATTTCCTTCCCCTATTATTTCATTTCTGTTTTGCTTTCTGTAAAAGTAGTACACCTTGTAAGGATACTACTTCAAAGCATGGATGCAGATGTTTGCTTAAAAATATACTTTTGATTAATCAATAATATATAATTGTGTTTGAAGTAAATTATTAACAGTATAAATAATTACTTAGGAGTAGTTGCAAATCTGAAATTTAATATACTAGAGATATTGATATAGTTTACATTAGCAAAGCTTGTGATATTATTGGAGGAATGTGTTTTTGAGTTAGGTAAACATACTGCTAGGTAACAGCTGATGTATTTCTCAATATGCATACATGTACTTGTGGCATTGTATAGCGCCTTCAAATATTGAGGTCTTTTGTGGCATCAGTTCTACTGGAATGAACGTGTAATGGAGGTTAGCAGTGTCTTGGGAATGCTAATGGTAGCAGTGGGACAAGCTTTGATATAAGAGAATATAAAAACTGTATAGAGCAGACTGATTAAGATCAGCTGTTTTATTTTTCTTCCATATATATACATTTGAAATTACTTTTTAATCATTTTGTCGAGACATCATTTCTTTTTTAACAATTTTGCCTGGAGTGGTCCTGTCATATCTGTCCTGCTTTTGTCTGCCTGCCAGAAATATTAGATTTATAATTACGTAACAAATTATTAAACCACATTTGTGGGAAGCGATGACAGACAAATTGTAACATGCATAATACCAAACAGTCATCAACTTGGACTTCATAGCACATATTTATCTAATTCTTGCTATTGGATCTGACTGGAGGCTGTACACTGAAAAGTACTTCTCAGTTATAAGCCATGCTTGGTAAAATACATTTTAGGCTAAATCAGTGCTTTAAAAAAGTTGAGACTTAATTACTGCTCCTGTATGTAGAGAAGTTGCTTGGACCTTATAAAAACATAAGAACAGGAGAGGGCTATTTAGCTGTTAAAACCTGTTCTGCTATTCAGTAAGATCATGCCTATCTGTGACCTGACCTCATACACTCTTCTTTACCTAATTGCCCTGGATGCCATTAGCTAAACAAAAATAATCAGTTTCTAATTTAATATTAACAATTGATCTGCATCAATTCTATTTGCCAATGCAAGTTCCAACCACCACCATCTATATCATATAGAAATGTTTCCTAATTTAACACCTGAAGGATATGGCTTTAATTTTGAGTCATGCACTAGTCTCAGACTTCCCAGACAAAGAAAATAATTTCTGCCTATCTTTGTATCTCTTTCTGGTGAAAACTTCAATCAAGTCATGTCTTAATTTGTCAAATTTCAGGGAATATGACCCTAGCTTATTTACTTCCCATTGTAATTAAACCACCAAAACAAACACAAGCAGAGAAGGTTGAAGAGCGATGTGTGGATCTGTAATTTTGAATTTCCCCAATGATTTCCACTACCCTGCAATTTTGTCAGGTCAGGAGTTGTGACAGTTGTGACTTGATGTTCAGTTGCAATTGAAGGCCCAGCTGGAAGTTTAAACTTCCCTGCCTTTGGTATTTACTTCGAGGTGGATGAGTTCCTAAATGCTGTGGGAGCCTGGTTGGGTGAGATTGTAAATCCTGGGGAAAGCATCCTAAGTATTCAGAGATCTTTTAACAGGTAAGTTTAAATGCAGTTGCCAACATTTCTTCATAGACTCCATGCATCATCATATACAAATTGTATCAGTGATAATGGGAACTGCAGATGGTGGAGAATCCAAGATAACAAAGTGTGAAGCTGGATGAACACAGCCGGCCCAGCAGCATCTCAGAAGCACAAAAGCTGACGTTTCGGGCCTAGACCCTTCATCAGAGAGGCTCTCTGATGAAGGGTCTAGGCCCGAAACATCAGCTTTTGTGCTCCTGAGATGCTGCTGGGCCTGCTGTGTTCATCCAGCTTCACACTTTGTTATCATATACAAATCTCCACTTTATACCCCCTCATACAACTCCATACCTTTTCTAATCCATTCTTCTTCCCTACTTCTTTTAACCTGTGCTCTCCATGTATCCTCAATATCCACTTTCCTAGAATCTATTATGCATAGAATCAATGATACATAGGCATGCATGCCAAGTCTTTCAAATGCTCCTGAAACTGGCAGAATAAGGAAAGGTTTAAAAAGCTACATTGACAAAAAAACATGTTCAGTTGCCCACAGCTGGTCACACTACTCCGGGTGTGGTCCTCTCTCACATTCTTCTTTCAAACTTTCAAACCTGGCCTTCAACTAACTCTTTGTTGCAGACTTTCGTACATCTTCTTGTTTTTGTCTGTTACTGATATTTCTGTCCCAATACTCTCTCTTTCAAATGGCCTGAATACTAAACATGTCATTCTAATGACTACAAAATATGTTCTCATTGTGTTTAACTAAAGATTTAATACGCACAGTATCTCAAAACTGCACCTCCTTACCTACTTGAATTTAATTTTCCTTCATTAAAAGGCAGATGTTAAAACCCATGGGTTACGTTACTTGATTTGAACTCTGAGTTATTTCACTTTTCTTGCACTTTGTTCAAACTTGGTGATGTCATGCAATATGAGAAATCATCTCAGATTCTCAGAGAGGTGATAGTCTAGTGGTATTATCGCTGGACTGTTATTCCAGAAACCCAGATACTGGCCTGGGACCAGGATTCAGATCCCATCAGGGCAGATGGTGGGATTTAAATTCAATAAATATCTGGAATTAAGAGTCTAATAATGACCGTGAATTAATTGCTAATTGTCGGAAAAACACATCTGGTTCACTAATGTCTTTTTGGGAAAGAAACTGCCATCCTTACCTGGTCTGGCCCACATATGACTTCAGACCCATAGCAATGTTGTTGACTCTCAACTGCCCTCTGGGCAATTAGGGTTGGGCAATAAATGCTTCCTAGCCAGCAACATCTTCATCCCATGAATGAATAAAAGAAAAAAGAAATGAAATGCAATACATCTAGGTTCCTCTGGTAGTTGGGAGGTAAGTGTTCCACCTGATCTGACACTGATGCACATCGATTTGAAAGTTCTCAAAACCAAAGCTTAGCCTTTGCTTATTCTAATTCATCTGAATTGGGGTTGGGGATACTGCATTGGTAGCAGGGAAGGAGGAAATTTCAACTAAGTTGGAGTTCCTGACCATCTTTGAGAAAGTTGAGCAGAAAATAGTGCACGTAGATGTTTGACGAGATACCTTCAAAATCAAACATATTGTTACATATAATGCACAAAACAGAAATGGGCCAGTATTTACGTTTCGCATAAGTTTGTATGTTCCTCATGTGGCACGCTTGGTGATTAGATTTGTAAAGTTTTGTCACTTCTGTATCTTCATATTAGTTAATGTCTTCAGCAAGAAGAGCAAAAGTAAATGAAAAACATCCAAAATGTGTTTAAGGAAATAACTGTTACTCAATACATGCTCTGTAAGAGTTGGAGAAACAGTGAACTAAGTGATAATATCTCTGAATCATATTTATACATAGAGTTATACTCTTTTATCCTGGGTTACAGATCACAAAAACATAATAAATATGTGAACAGTACACCAAGCAGTATGGTAATTTCTTCATTTAGAATTTCAAACACACGGTTAAAAGTGACTTTCAAAGTAGTCAGTATTTTTCCGCTTAATATGAGCAACCAGTAATTGCCTTGGAGACAATGCTAGCGACCTTTTATCTACAGATCACAATGTCTATTCTTCATGCTGTGAAAGAAAAATAATATAATTCAAAACACACTGTACTCCTACATTTCCACATAAGTTCAGCCAGCAGCAAAGAACGCTGCTTGCTTCTGGCTGAATCTGCATGGAAATGTAGGAGTTTTGTGTGTTTTAAATTACTTTCTTTTTTCCACCAGCACGCAGGTTAACCATTAACACATAGTAAACTCCTTTTTTGTTTAGTCACCGGTAAAAATCTGTGTTTATGAAATCCCCTAATTAAAATGGCCTCCTATGTTGATATTTATAGTTTCCCTCTGTATTTTTGCCAGCAGCACCAAGCCGTGTGACATCATTATCTGCTGACAAAAGGTTATTGTAACAGTTGTTCCAATTAGTGAGTGGCTGAACTCAGGAAGATGGAAAATGTTCACTTTGAAACTTGTTTTTCCTGTGGAGATTGAACTATCAAAACCAATTGGTGCTGAGGACCAGATACTGGGAGAGGATGTTAGAATTTGGGCTAACTCCCAATTCTGCCTACTACTGTTCAGACGAAGAGCCAGTTGCCCTAAATAGGATTAATTTCTTACAATCTGAACCTTGGAACTTTGCCTGTGATGTGCAGAGTATTGTACACAATGGGACAAGCAACATTCACTGAAATATCTTGCACCCAAGTTCTCAAGCATTGTCCAACATGCATTCCTGCCCACTCTGAAATGTAGAAAATAACAGACAGGGTACATCATACAGGTCAGACTAAAACTACTAGCTCAATTTATTATACAGATTTATAAATAAAAACAAAGAAAAAATTGATTTTCTGAAGATGGGTCTAGACCCGAAACATCAGCTTTCCTGCTCCTCTGATGCTGCTTGGCCTGCTGTGTTCATCCAGCTCTACACCTTGTTATCTCAGATTCTCCAGCATCAGCAGTTCCTGCTGTCTCTCCCAAGGAAAAAGTACAACAAGGTTCTGACAGATGAAAATTTATAAAGCAAAGATTGAAACAATCCCTGAAGGCGTAGACTCTCCTACAAAATCCAAGTGAAGTTGACTTAAATGTTCACCAGAGATAATGGGAACTGCAGATGCTGGAGATTCCAAGATAATAAAATGTGAGGCTGGATGAACACAGCAGGCCAAGCAGCATCTCAGGAGCACAAAAGCTGACGTTTCGGGCCTAGACCCTTCATGAAGGGTCTAGGCCTGAAACGTCAGCTTTTGTGCTCCTGAGATGCTGCTTGGCCTGCTGTGTTCATCCAGCCTCACATTTTATTATCTTTAAATGTTCACCACTTGTTTTCAGTGGAAAGGAAAATTGTAAAGCATGAGGCGGATCCACTGCCATTTGTTTGTGCCCAGCAGGAATAGTTAAACATGACCCCATGGTGTTTTATGTGTTCAATGCAATGATTCCACCCTGTGCAAGGACTCAAGCCATCGTTTAATTTCAGTTGAAAATGAACTAAGGATAAATTGCCTTTGTGCTAACAATAAGCTCTTACGGTGTTATGCTTGCATAACAGCTCTCATATAAGTGGAATGCACTGTTATTGTCCCAATCACAGGAATACTGGACAAAATGAATATTTGTTAAGCTCTCACTGGATAGATGAAAATCTTTTAATGAATAAAGTGTAAGGGAGAACTAAGGGCAAAATAAAAAACAACATGATTCAAGGGGTGAAGTGAAATGCCAAATAATCTTTATCAAGTTAACTTGAACAAAACAAGCATAAGCAAAAATAATCAAATCGGTATACTGAGCAGGTAAGATAATGACTCTAAACCATATGTACCACATATACACATACTATATTCAAATATTTGGGATGAACATAAGGCAAAAATGAGTTAACAGACAAACTAAAGTCTTACATTTCAAGGGCTGTGCTTTAAATGGCTAGTAATATCATGGCAGATTCCGCACAAATGTTAGTGATACTTTCAATCATCAAATCTCACAAGAATTTTGTCTCTTTTGTAAGGGATTATAATTCTTCCCTTTCAAAGATTTGATCTTTGGAGCCCCTCAGAACTCCTCTGATTGATGTAGTCACAATGGCTGTTCACATTTTGGTAGCTAAATCTCTTCTCCCAAGACTGTGACTACTCCAAAGTTTCTAATACCAGCACAATTTCAACTTTTATCAAACAACTTGCCTCATTGTCCTACTGCTGAAAGCCTCTAAGTACCAATCTTTCTCAGTTTCATCAAACAAATATCACTTGTGGGCTTCATTGACCCCACGATCAGCTGTGTTGCAGTATCAATTGTTGTCAGGTTTTCTTTCTGGCCTTAACATTTTTCCATGGCACAAGCAACCACTCCCTGGGGCTTGTCCAGGGAACTAACTGAATGCAATCTGCTCACAACAACATTTTGCAACCTTGCTATTTTATTTGCTTCAGCACCACAGCATCTTTAAACTGGAACAAACATCTCTCAGCAACCATATTCCCAAATAAATTGAAGTCAGTGAACTTTCTTAAGCTCCAGAAGTCTCCATGATGACATAACTTACACCAGACTGTCCTTGACCTGATTTTTAGGTTAAATCTCCCTCATTAATACTTTCTTCTTCAATCTGATGATGTAAATTGGTGTTACAACCTTTCAGAGTTCCCTGAATCTTCTTAACTAATTTAGCTTTAATTCTCTCTTCTTGCCATTACAGTAAGCTTTGCAGACCCCAGACCTCTGCATAATTTTCTAACAGCTTCTCCGTGATTGGTTGCTTTTAGGAGTATACCTTCCAGCTTACTGGGCGTTCATATTGATGGGAACCTGACACTTTGCTGGTATGTGATTGCTTACCAGGTAATTGAGTTGGGCATCCTGTTGGACGGTTGTCTAACCTATGAGTGGGACCCATCATTGCAGTTGGTTTCCAACTGAAGTACTTCTGGTCTTCCTTTTGAGTTGATCCCTGGTAGGTCATATTCAAGATGAACTTGTCTGTAAACTTACTCTTTGTGATGACCCTCTGCAATTAGAAGCTAGGTGATAGGCGACAATATTGACTTTCATTCAGAAGATAAATTTATACGTTAGTTTGTGTTCTGATAACAATCTGTGACAGGCACCTGCAAGACTCACTTCTGCACAGTTGATGTTTCTTTGTTAATCGGCACAGTTTAAAATCTAATGCAAGTGGAAATATCTGGTTAACAATCACAAGTGTGATCAAGGACCAGAAAGGATTTCTTCTATTAAAAATAGACGTTTTAAAAGTCTCTTCCCTCTCAAAATGACCCACGATCATATTTCTGTCTTTTACGAGTTGTCAATGTCAGTTAGGTGGAGGCCTGCCAATAGAAGATGCACTTCCCGTACAACAAGACTGATGGAGGTCAGAGTTCAAATTCTATTGACTTGCCTAAAATGATTAGAAGCACATTTGGAACGGTATGAAAATGACTGCACGCTGCACTTGACACGACTGATGTTGCTGTGTATTGATTGTATAACAAGAAGAAGAAGACACTTTAAACCCTCACTTTCATTCTGATTCATACAATGTTGCGTTTGTTACAAGGTTACAGTTACAATGGTATGGTAGTTACCTAATGTGAAAGGCTGTTTCTTCTGACTAACTGAATAAGCCAACGATGCCCGTTTTCACATGGCCAGAGGTGCTGTCAACAAAATGCCTGGGGAGGTGCTCTCACATCTGTTCTGCTTTTGTCTGCCTGCCAGACATATTAGATTTATAATTACGTAACAAATTACTAAACTATGTTCGTGGGAAGCAATGACAGACAGCATACATAATATCAGTCATCGGCATGGCCCTCTTGGCAAATTCCTCCTATTAAAACTACCTGAGAGTCACTGCACTTTCCTAGACAGAAGACTGCTTCTCAGTTACATTCTATAGTGCAGATAACAGATGCATTAGTCTTAGGAAATAAATATAATCCTTAGGTGAGCTTTGCTAATAAGTTCACCAAGGTATGGCACTGGACTATTGTGCTTTTCTTCACAGAGTGTCCACTGCAGTAAGGAATATCTTCAGGGAGGTATTTTTTTTTTAAAAATCAGCTTCTAATCTTACTTCAGGTTGTTCAAAAGTGAACATTATCTATGTAAACAATGAGGGCCTTCAGCCCCTGGAGACAGTTAGATCATTGCTGCTCTTGAACCTGAGTAATAGTTGACTCAATGTAAGTAGCGGTTTTCTTGCTGTTTTAGCATATGGTTATGTGAAGTCACAGTGTGGCATGCCCTCTGATGGTTGATGGCTGCCTACTTTGGTACAAATTTTGAATAGGATGCAGATGCGTGCAGATTATTGGCCTCAGCTGTTGTTAAAATTCTACATGGATCAATATATCTTCTCCAGTATCCTATTTAGGACCAGCTTTCCTGTCATTTACCTTAAAATCAACATTCCAGAACTATTTCCACATGTCTCTGTCATCAGGTGAGTTGAATTTGGCGGCATGGTGGCTCAGTGGTTAGCACTGCAGCCTCACAGCACCAGGGATCCAGGTTCAATTCCAGCCTCGGGCAACTGTCTGCGGAGTTTGTACATTCTCCCCGTGCCTGCGTGGGTTTCCTCCGGGAACTCCGGTTTCCTCCCACAGTCCAAAGATGTGCAGGCTAGGTGGATTGGCCATGCTAAATTGCCCTTAGTGTTCAGGGGTGTGTGGGTTATAGGGGGATGGGTCTGGGTCTGGGTCTGGGTCTGGGTGGGATGTTTCAGGGGACAGTGTGGACTTGTTGGGCCGAAGGGCCTGTTTCCACCCTGTAGAAAATCTAATCTAATCTAATTCTCGTTGTGGCCCTACAACTAACCCCAGGATGTGTTCATTCTGTCCCTCGGTGTCACCTAACCTAATCCAATTAATGGTAGATCTCAGGGGAATGTTGTTGAACCGAGAGGCCAAGGGGTGCAAGTTCATTGTTCCTTGATAGTAATGCCTTCAAAGATCAGAGCATTGAATAAAGGAGTTAGGATGTCAAGTAGCGGCTGTATAGGACATTAGTGAGGCCAATTTTAGAATACTGCATACGATTTTGATCGCTGTTGTATAGGGAGATTGGTGTTAAACTAGAAGGATACTGAAAAAATTTACAAGAATGTTGCTGGGTCTGGAGGGTTTGAGTTAAAGGAGAGGTTGGATAACCTGGGACTTTTTTTGCCTCTGGAACATCAGGGGCTGAGGATTGATCTTATAGGGGTTTATAAAATCATGAGATGCATAGATAAGGTGAATAGCCAATGTCTTTTCCCGAGGATAGGCTAATCCAAAGCTAGACGGCATCAGTTTAAAACGAGAGGGCAAAGATTTAAAAGGGACCCTGAAGGGCAACTTCTTCACACAGAGGGTGGTGCGTTTATGGGATGAGCTGCCAGAGGAAGTGGTAGAGGTGGGTACAGATTCAATGCTTGAAAAACAATTGGACAGGTACATGAATAGAGGAACATGGGCCAAATGGGACTGGCTTAGCTTAGGATACTTGGATGACATAGATGAGTTGGACCAAAGGGTTTGTTTCTGTGCTGTATAACTCTACAACTCTATGACACCTGCAGTCTGCTATGACCTGCATTAGTTTATTGCATTTCTGATGCAACCATGCCCCAGTCTCTCTCTTTGAACTCATGACCCTCTATAAGTGTGGCTGATATGGATTCCCACTTGTGCAATTACCTCCTGACTTGTTCTTTCCTGCACTTGCCATCAGTGTATTTTCGGAGTAGGATCCCTCCAACCCCTTCTCTGCAGTACTTTAGTCTGTGTAATGCTTTGCTCACTGGGTCTGTTTGATTTCTGCCTATTGCTTACCATGTATTCTGCAGTGGAGCTTTTCCTGGTTTTCCTTTGGCTTCTGTGCAGGCCTTCTCTCCCATAGTAGAGTGCCTCAAATCCCATCCTCGTTGTTTCCTAGCACTGTTAAGTTTCCTTTACCTCTGAGAATTGATCACTAGGCTAGCTCCTGTGTTCTTCCAATAGTGCCATACCATCACTGGATTTCACGAAGGCCGTTACAATGTCAAGTCACAGTTCTATGCGTCTGATAGT
Source organism: Stegostoma tigrinum (assembly GCF_030684315.1). Classification (NCBI taxonomy): domain Eukaryota; kingdom Metazoa; phylum Chordata; class Chondrichthyes; order Orectolobiformes; family Stegostomatidae; genus Stegostoma; species Stegostoma tigrinum. The sequence goes on from NC_081362.1 coordinate 60,662,305, forward strand.
GTTGCCGCCTTGTTGTAATGTGAGATCTAACTTTTTGATGAATGATCAGCAATAGGCTTCATTGAAGTATTCCAGATACAGAAGATGGAAAAATCCAGACGCCAATTCCATGTGATTTGATGTCATAATGACAAAGATCCTTTTGCACGAACATAGTGGCAACATTGACAGGAAGAAGTTACAATTCTACTTTCTCTCCATTTCAAACTCAATTTCCCACCCTTTGCTTCTTCACATTTGTATATTGAATCCACAAAGTACACAAATTGTTTTTGGAAAATCTTTCAAGATAAACCATAGAGCTTCCCCTCAATTATGCTGATTATCAGCAAAATTTACCTGAACGCGGTTCTGAGGAAGAGTCACCAGACCCAAAACATGAACACTGTTTTCTTCCTTTCACAGATGCTGCCAGATCTGTTGAGCTTTTCCAGCAACTTTGTTTTTGTCACCTGAACTCTTCCAGACTAGTAAAGAAGCTCAAGGAATTGCAAATACAAAACATGTCTAGTAAGAGACAAACTTTCATGATCCATTCCCCTCCTTGGCCTCAGCCGGAAATTAAGTCAGTCTGTTTACAACCTAGGTGTCACATTTGTTCCTGAAATGAACTTCCAACCTTATATTAGCATTATGCTAGCATTAACATCGCCTGTTTCCACTTCGGTAATATTGCTTGACTTTGCTCCTACTGTTGAAACATTCAGTTTTGCCTGTGTTATCTCTAGCCTCAACCATTCAGGCACACTCCTGGATGGACTCCCACATTCTACTCTTCATGATATGGAGGTCATCCAAAACTCCACTGCTCATGATATAATTGCAGGAAGTCCTGTTCCCCTATTATCTCTGTGCTCACTGACGTACATTGGCTCATGATCAAGCAACAGTTTGATTTTAAACTCTTATCCTTGTTTTCAAATTCTTCAATAGCCTTACTCTTCCTATTTCTGTAATCTCATCTAGCTCCTCAAAACCTGAAGTATCTGTGCTCATTTAAACCTGGCCTTTTGTACATCCCCAGTTCTAATTGCTTCACCACTGGTGGGTTGTGCTTTCAATTGCCTAGATCTTAAGCTCCCATGTTACCTCCCTACACCTACCTGTTTCTCAACGTTACGATTCTCCATTAAGGCATTCCTCCAAGTGTGTGATCAAGCTTTTGAACAACTGATCCAATAACTCCTTATGGGGCCAAATGAAAGGCTTTGTTATTTTTTAAAGTTCCAGTGAAGCACCTTCAGATGTTTCATTACATTAAAGGTGCTAAGTAAAAATAAGTTGTTTTTTGAAGAAACCGGCTAGGAGCCAGCTGTGTCCACAAACTAAAGTTAATTAGCATGGTGAGTTGTGGCCAAGTCACCATTATTTGTGGTTCTTTGAGGAGGATCTTAAAATTAAGCCTTCTTTTCAAATGTAAAGGCGCTATTATGAATCATGCAGAAACTATTAAGTATCATTGCAAACATATTCAGATACTTAATTAAAAGATTAAACACTTAGCAGATAACTAGTAAATAGTCTTCTTTTGTAAAGTAATTTTCAGTTATTTAAAATTAAGTTATTTCCAGTTGGTGAATTGATTAAGATTTCTTTTTCATAAACTGATTTTCAACTATGTCAATGGGTTGATACAATGTTACCTCTCTTTAATATATCCAGTAATATTGTTAGCATGAGGGCAAAAACACAGATTACATACCAAAATATGATCTGTTTGTGTCAGAGTGTTTAGAATCATAGAAAGCTTACAGCATAGGAAGAGGCCATTTGGGCCATCGTGTGATTAGCAGCTTAAAAGAAAAGAGCTTTCCAGTCTAACACTTTACAGTATTTGGTTTGTAACCCTGCAGGCTATTCCACTTGATGTGCATATCCCGATTTCTTTTAAAAGTGTTGAGGATTTCTGCCTCTAATGCCCTTTCAGGCAGTGAGTTCCAGGCTCTTCCAGGTGAAAAAGAAATTGCTTCATCTTCTCTCTAACCTTTCTATTAGCCACTTTAAATCAGAGCCTTCTGGTCACTGACCTTTCTGCTCAGATAAAAGACCCTTCCCATTCACTCTATTCTGGGCATCTTAATCAAACCTCCTTTCAGCCTCATCTGTTCCAAGGAAACCAATCCCAGCCTTTCCAATCTTTCCTCACAGTTGCATTTTTCCAGTCCATATTAATGACTTGGGTGAGAAAAGTAAATATACTATAGCCAAGTTTGTAGATGACAGAAAAATAGGTGGAAAGGCAAGTGATGAAGATGGCAAAAAAGTTTTCAGTGGAACATAGACAGATTAAGTGAGTTGTTAAAAACTTGACAGATGAATGCTTTGGTGACAAAACATCCCCACCTAATATCCCTGACTCTCTTCGTTCCATTAAGCATTTTCACTGTTCCTTTCTCCAATGGCCGCTATCAATCTCAGTGCTGCCAGGGCTGTTGGAGCTGCTGATCAGTCTGATTGGTTGGCAAACTCCAGAGGGTATGTTTTCCTTCCACTAAGGGGTGGAAGTCTGACTCTCAACATTATAGCCTGCCCACAGTAAGTCTAACTGTGGGCAGGCCTTCTTCCTGATCAGCATTCCTCCCAGCAGCGTGGCCAGTCTGCTATCTATTAAAATTCTAACTCTGACGTTGGCTGGAATTGTACAGACTGGGATGAATGGCTGGAGACCTTCTAAATATGGTAGTCAAAGGCATCCAGGGAGAAGCCCAAAGTTCCCATTGTCAAAGGATTTTCTCAGAAATGGGAGACCACCAGTGTTTCAGGCTCCTGCCATCAGGTGTGTGCACCAAACAAGTTAATTTAATCCCATCACCAACTGAGCCTGGCATATTCAAAGAAAAAACCTTTGTGCCTGTCCTGTGAATGTGCTACATAATGGTGGTAGCATTCTCTAACAATTATATAGCAAAGGCTGTGGGGCTGTCTGATTGGGCTGCCATCTCCGAGAGAGAGGCTGCCATATTGGATGGCAATATTGGTGGTGGTCTTTTCATCAGCTGTGCTCCCACAGTTTGCCAAGGTGTCCATGCACCCGCCTTCTATCCCATCAGTGGGATGTCCTCGTATGAGGTCAAATACAGCACAATGTATTGTAGGTGAAGGGAAATATTTGTACATTTTTCAAAACATTGCACTGCAACAGTCATTTCTGAACTAACAAGGGAGTCAATGGCTATCAGGGATGTAGGGAATGTGGAGTTGAGGCCACATTCAGATCTTATCGAAGGCTGAAGGGGCCACATGGCCTATTCCTGTTTCTAATTCGTATGCACCAGTATTGGCCAGTAACAGAGAGTTAAAGCCAAGATTTCAATTATCCTGACCTCGAACCTCAGTAAAATTCATTTCTAAACTCACATCATAGGCTTCGGATTTATTTCAATTCACTTATTAAATCAATAAAGATCCAAGAGATGCTCAGAACTGACAGGAAATGAAACGATTAGGATATGCCAACTACAAGCAGGCTGGTAAGTCAGCCAACTTTCTCTTTCTGTCTCTCTCCCTCTCTCTCTCAGGCTTTTTGGGCCAAGGTCTTCTTGATCAACAATACACATGATTAAAAGAGTACATCATAAGAAAAGCTGATGTATCCATGGTTTTACAATTTCTTAGCCAAAGAGGAAAATATTTTTTACCACATTTACATATAATTAAGTCTCCACAATGTGTACCTAGAATGAAAGTTGTGCTTGACTGCTGGCTGTGTTATTTCTCAGACTGGATACTATGCTAACACTCGGAGCAATGTGATTCTCTTTTCTCTATAGTGGATATTTCACAGTTCCTGGAAGAATCAGTTTTCCGACTCAACTCTACTACTCATATTCTTATGTGGCTTCAATCTTTTACTTAACTTCTTGATCACATTCCTACCTTTTCCGTTTTTTTTCTGTTACCGCTGGCTGTCTCATTCTTGTTCAGAAGAGACAGAGGATTTATCTGCTGGGAAATGCAGGAAGGCTTAGTACACTGCCTGGTTGCACCTTCACAAAGGACTATGAGTAAGTTTCCCCCTTCGACCTTGCTCTGTCCTCTAGACTTTACTCACCAGAACAGAAAACTCCACAGCAGCCAAACTCATACACAAAACAAGCCCAAAAAAACATTGGCCCAGCTCATCGAAAAAAAAACTTGGCTGCCAGTTCACACAAAAAGAAAAGTACTCACTTGTGGTCAAAACTCCAGAAGACACATCAAGATGAAAAAGAGCTGTGCACTTATGTACAAAGGCAGTTAATGGATAAAGAGTTTGCAAAATATTTGCCTCACCCCACCTCAGTGGGCTTGTTTTTGTCTCAGTTCGTGATGTTGTAAAAAACATTTTGTTTAATTGCTATTTAAAATAAAAGTCTTACCCCAAACTATAGAAAATGTTATTAATTAAATTAGAACTCTTCTGGTCTTTTATTTCCACACCAGGTTAGTGAGAGCTTTGTCTGGGCACTAACAGCAAATAACTGTCCAAGAAGACATACCTTACGATCTGGTCCCAAAATGGTAAGAGTGATCCTAACCCTCACTTCTATTGTGCTGTTGCAAAGGTTCTGTTGGTCCTTTCAACCTTTCTTTATTCTTTGATGGGACATAAGCTTTACTAGCAAGGCCAGAATTCATTGTTCATCTTTAATTGCCCCCAGAAAGAGTGAATTGCTTGGCAATTTCAGAGACCTGTAAAGATCCTCCTACAATACAGTGAATCTGGAGTCACATGTGTCCCAGAGATAACAGCAGATTTCCTTCCCTGAAAGTATTAGTGAACCAAGTGGCTGTTTAGAACAATCAATAGTAGTTTTGTGGTCATTGTTACTGAAATTAGATTTCAATTCCAAATTTACTAATTGAATTTAACTGGAGGATCTATTGCACCAGGGTGGGAGGTTCTGGGAGGATTTGATACCGTAATCACCAAAACATCAGCATGAACCACTAAATTTAATGTTTAGTGATATTTCCACTACTTTAACCCAAATTGTCTTGCCTATCAAGCAGAAATGATCTCAGGCTGTGAATGTTGGCAGATTAATCACTGAAGGCCTGAAGTGGCAAGGGAACATTGCCAAGATTGAGCCATCTTTCATCCATGTACAATGTATCCTTTTAGCTGAGTTGCTGAACAGTGATGAGGAGCAACAGCCTTAGCTAATTTATCATCCTACATAAGAGAAACTGAGCCAATACTAGCTGAGATGAACAATTTAATAGATGATGGGGGATAAATACACTGTTTTCATACAGTGCAACATAGATGGGAAACTTTTACCCAGAACAGATTTGTCATAGTGAGTGTAATGGCCTGAGGGAACTTTACTAGCAAAAATGGCTTGACATTATTACATTTAGCTCAGCACCATGATAAAAGAACAACTTATGCTGATATTTTTATTGTGGAGGTGCTACGACATGGGCTCCGTGCACTCAGAGGAGCAGTTTTTTATTTAAGTTGGTGGAGATCCATCGGTAACATTCAGTCAGAATATCGATTGTAAGGCTGAGGAAATTATTGGTGGAGACATTTTTATGGTAATAACATCAGGTCCAGAGTTGGATGTCTCACTCTGTTAGTGTAAGTGGAGAAAAGTGAATTCTACTCTGAATTCTGAACACTGAATTCTACTCCTAACACCAGTAGACTATCTGGGCTCCAAGAAAACACCAGTAAATATAATAACAACTGCACCATTTTAAATGCAGATCAACTTCCTTTACTGGTGGCAACAAATGTGACTTGGATCTTCTAGGCCTTGACCTCAGCCGAGAAATCAAATTGTGCCACTCTTCTCTCCCATTAACAGACCCTTTCTTCCAGGTTCATTCTTGTGTTCATGTTGATGAAAAGTTGCAACATTCGAAACATATACCCTCAATCTCACCCACTCCAATCTTACAGGCCATTTTTGGGAAGTCTGGTTATATTCCCACCCTTAGGCAGGGATTGGCTGCTTGTGCTGAATTCTGATTTATCTATATTGTACCCAAATTTCCTCTGGCAATGCTGATTTCCAGTTGACTTACATCAGGGGTGTACCTCTGAACCTGAGAACATTTGGAAACCACCATCTCAATTACTAATCCAGAACATTGTAATCACTTTACTGTATTACTATTCCTAAATTTAAAATAAATTGCCATACTGAAAAAGAACATTGCGAAGCTGTGCAATCTCCAATGTTAACTGCTTCAGGTTACCCTACTATAGGCTGTGTAAAAAGGGAAGTTTAAGTGGTCAGTGTAGTAAAACATACATCTCCTTTTTCAAACAAATGAAATAACTGTGACTAGCAGATGTAATACCAGCTTCTGAAAGATGATAAAAACATGCTATTGGCATCATCCTAATGATAAAACGAAAACCAAGCCAAACACTGAGGTTATGATCAACATGCTTTATTCAATTGAGTTTACATTAGAATATAACACAAAATGACATTTATTTAAAGAGTTTCTATTAGGTCATTTGGCCTATTTGGGACTTACAACAATATAAAGACAATTTGTAGGGAGGCCTTGGTTTTGCATGTTCTTATTTGAAGCAGAATCTTAGACACAAAGAAAATGTCATTTGGAAAAATATAAATGTTTAAAAGTAATTATTCATAATAGAAAGCTAATTTTAAGAGCAAAAACTAGTCCAGCTTCTGGGAAAGAAAGGAAACATATTCTGGGAAAAAAAGTAGCAGAACTTGCTGGAAGTCTATGGCGAAATTTCAGAAAAGTTGGTAAGAATGTGAGTCAGGGCTTTATATTCCAAAAGTGTTGCCTGTGTACACTCCACTCAGCACAAACATATAATCTGACTAAACCTCAGATGCCAAAGCAATTTCTTTGATTTGCTGGCAGCAAGTTTTGTGACAAGGAAGCAGACAGAACATAGCTCATGTTCCTCCTCCCTGTCCTCAATGTTCTAAAGAGTATACAAGAACTGGCTCACTGTCCTGGAGAAAAATCTGCAACAAGATTCCAAGATAATCGTAGAAACACAAAGAGTACTATAAATGGTTGTGTTACTTGGCACAAGGCAGTCCCTATTAAGAAATACAGTACATGGCATCTGAGTCAACTACATGTCTGATAATTGGTATCAAAGATTGTGAACCAAAGCAATCTGTCGAGTTGCTTTTTAAATGTATTTTCATACTGTCTTGCAATTCTGTTAGGCCAGCTAACATTCTCACAGCTCTTTACTTATTCTGATGCAAGTTTTGAGTATGCACTTGATAAAAGAAGTAGGTAATTCATTGTGATTCCTCCGTCACATCACAGTGAAAAAGAAATATCTCTGACGTCACTTCCGCTCCTGAGGCAGTCTCCACCCCCACACCCAGCTCCAGCTTTACAGACAGCTCTACTCCTAGCCCCAGACCCAAACCTTGTTGAGTCTTCACCATACCGCCCAGACCTCTCCTTCACTAAGGACCAAAAGTCAATCCTCAGCAAAGGCCTCACCTTCATTCCCCTGCGCCCACATATCAATGAATTTCCTTTGCTTCTGGATGTTGAACTCTTTATCTTCCACGTCTGCCTCCACACCTATTTCTTTAACTGCGAGGGTAACCCATCATCTACAGACCGCTACTCCTGTCTGCAACAATCCTCATCCTCCTGGACACCTCCCCAAGGCCACCTACCCTCCCTTGTCCTCTTCATCTCCAACTACTGTTGCAACATCGATTGCCTCAATCTCTCTACCCCTCTCACTCACTGCAACCTCTCCCCCACAGAAAACACAACCCTCAGCTGCCTCTGCTTCAACCCCAACCTCACCATCAAGCCTACAGATAAAGGAAAACACAGTAGTGGTATGGTGCATTGACCCTTACATTATCAAGATCAGGCGCCAACTCTCTGACATCTCCTCCTATCCTCGTCCCCTCGATTATGACCTCACCCCTGACCACCAAACCATCGTCTCTCAGGCCATTCATAACCTCTTCACCTCAGGTGACCTCCCACCCACAGCCTCCAACTTCATCATTCCCCAACCTCAGCATCATTCTTTTCTATCTTCTTCCCAAAATCCACAAACCTAACTGCCTCTTGTCTCTGCCCGCTCCTGCCCACTGAACTCATCTCCACTTTTCTTGACTCTGCTTTCTCCCCGCTCCCCACCGTCCAGGAACTCCCCACCAACGTCCGGGACCACCACCCACACCCTCCACCACCTCCAATATTTCCAATTCCTTGGCCCCCAACATCTCATTTTCACTATGGACATTCAATCCCTGTACACTTGTATTCCCCATGTGGATGGCCTAAAAGCCCTCAGCTTCCTCCTCTCCTGCAGGCCCAACCAGGACCCCCTCCACCGACACCCTCATCTGCTTAATTGAACTCGTCCTTACCCTTAACAACTTCTCCTTTAACCCCTCCCATTCCCTACAGACTAAGGGGATGGCCATGGGAACCCGCATGGGCCCAAGCTATGCCTGCCTCTTTGTAGGATACGTCGAATAGTCCCTCTCCCACTGCTACACTGGTACTTTCCCCACCTCATCCTCCGTTACATTGATGACTGTATCAGTGCTCCCTCGTGCTCCCACAAGGAGCTTGAACAGTTCATCAACTTTACTAACACCTTTCAACCCAACCTCAAATTCACCTGGACCATCTCTGATACCTCATACTCCTTCCTGGACCTCTCTGCCTCCATCTCTGGTGACCACCTCAAAAACGACATCTATTTCAAGCCCACCGACACTCACAGCTACCTGGGCTACACCTCCTCTCACTCGCCCTCCTACAAGAATGTGATCCCCGACTCCCAATTCCTCTGCCTCTGCTGTGTCTGGTCCCAAGATGGGTGTTCTACTCCCACACATCCCAGATGTCCTCCTATTTCAAGGACCATAACATCACCCTTCCGGTGATTGAAAATTCCCTCAACTGCATCTCTTGCATCTCCCACACTTCTGCCCTCACATCTCCTCTGCACAACAAAAGTAAAGAGAGTCCCCCTTGTCCTCACATACCACCCACTAATCTCCGCGTATCATTCTCTGCCACTTCAGCCACCTACAATCTGACGCCTCAACTAAAGAGGTATTTGCCTCCCCATCCCTATCTGCCTTTCATAGGGACCGCTCACTCCACGACTCCCTCATCTGCTCCACACTTATCACTAACCCCTCCACCTCTGACACCTTTTCCTGCAACTGCAGGAAGTGCTACACCTCCCCCATGACCTCCATTCAGGATGAAGACAAACCTTTCATATCAGACAGGGGCTGAGTTGTACATCCGTCAACATGGTCTACTGTATCCACTGCTCCTGAAGTGGCCTCCTCTACATCGGTGAGACCAAGCGTAGGCTCGGAGACCGTTTCGTAGAGCATCTGCACTCTGTATGTGAAATTTTTTGACATGAATTACACGGGAAATGTGAGGAAAAATGGATTATGCAGTGAATGGTAATGACTTGAAACTTGCTGTTGATGAGCCTGGTGGAACCAAATGATCGATGATTTCAAAAGGAAATTTAATCCCCACTTGCAGTGAACTACCAGAGGAAGTGGTAAATGTTACAGCATTTAAGACATTTATACAGGCACATGAATAGGAAATATTTAAAGGAATATGGGTCAAATGCAGGCTAGTGGGACTAGTTTGGTTTGGGAAACTTGGTTGGCTTGGACTAGTTTGGCTGAAGTGTCTGTTTCCATGCTGTATAACTCTGTGACTCTATGGCCTTCCGATCACCAACCATTTTAACTTACCCTCCCACTCCCTGGGTGACATGTCCATCCTGGGCCTCCTCCAGTGTCACAATGACACTAACCGCAAACTGGATCAGCAACACCTCATATTCCACACAGGAGCCTACAGCCCAATGGCCTAAAAATGGAATTCACCAGTTTTAAAATCTCTCCAACCCCAGCCTCATCTCAATTCCAACCCTCCCTCTCAGCACTGCTGCCTTGACCTCATATAACATGCCCATCTTTTCTCCCCTCTATCCGCCCCTCTCATCCCACTGACCAATCCCCACCACTCCCTACTTGCATTCACTATCACCATCCCAGCTACCTTCCCCAGCTCCAACCCTCTCCTATCTATTTATTCCTGAGTTCCCTTCCCCTCCGCATTTCTGAAAAAGGGTCCCAACTCGAAATGTCAACTTTCCTGTTCCTCTGATGCTGCCTAGCCTGCTGTGTTCCTCCAGCTCCACACTGGGTTATCGCCAACTGATTCTCATTCACTGGTTAACTCGAGAACAAGGTTTATATCAGGAACAGCCTGTATGAAAGAGAATACTAACATATTGTGAGGTATATTCAACTTTAAGAGGCAGTGTCAATGCAGATACGTTATAATCTATATTTTGCAAATGACCAAAACCACATAAGAACAACTACATTCATTTCATTTAGTGCTAATGAGCACCACATGGCTATGCTCATGATATCAAAGGATACAGTCTCCCACAACACAATGGAGCTATGATATGACCTGGAGGCAGCTATCTGTAATGAAGACATCTCTAGAATCTGTTTACACTGGAAAATTCCATTGCAACTGATTGAATGGATATGTTTAATATTAAAATTAATATAAGAAGCAGAAGCAAAATGATGGCAACAGGAAGAAAACATCGTGGATAGAAAATGAGAGTAAATGAGAAAAACTTTTAACATAGAGGACAGAACGCCTTGACAAGTTTTGGTGTAACCGTTGGTGTAGAGCAGATTGTGATTTCTTCTTGTGTGGAAGCAATTTACACCAGTTTTATGCTGATAATTCTGCTGCATTAATTTTCTTAATCATCTTTGCCCTTATCCACAATTTCAATCAAGAGGAATATCCTGCCTTATGTAGAAGACCATGGATCAGAATGTTCTGAATGGGTATAAATTTATACTAAATTTTTAAATGCAAGGAATACCTCAATTCATAAGTTACAATGTTTTATAGCAATTTTTCATTATTTAAAAAAATCCTGTTCATTGAAATCTGTAATCAATTTCCTATACTTTGGGTGTAGACATTTTCACACTAAAAACAATAAACACAACTACATTTTCTGAAGTGAGCTGTGCCTAACACGTGTAAATGATAGTTTTGTATTTTAATTTTCCATCGTCAAGTTAAGGAGAAACTTAAACCTTGAATTTTTTGAACAGAAACAAGTGCAAAATGAATTTATGCAACATGTTCTCATAGTTTAACCTTTACATTCTGGCATAATTTAAGTGTTATACCATTTTCGAAGCCAACATACCTTGCTCCCCAGAGGAGCTCGAACAGTTCATCCACTTCACCAACACCTTCCACTCCAACCTTCAGTTCACCTGGGCCATCTCCAGCACATCCCTCACCTTCCTGGACCTCTCAGTCTCCATCTCAGGCAACCAGCTTGTAACTGATGTCCATTTCAAGACCACCGACTCCCACAGCTACCTAGAATACACCTCCTCCCACCCACCCTCCTGCAAAAATTCCATCCCCTATTCCCAATTCCTCCGCCTCCGCCGCATCTGCTCCCACGATAAGACATTCCACTCCCGCACATCCCAGATGTCCAAGTTCTTTCAGGACCGCAACTTTCCCCCCACGGTGATTGAGAACGCCCTTGACCGCGTCTCCCGCATTTCCCGCGACACATCCCTCACACCCCGCCCCCGCCACAACCGCCCCAAGAGGATCCCCCTCGTTCTCACACACCACCCTACCAACCTCCGGATACAACGCATTATCCTCCGACACTTCCGCCATTTACAATCCGACCCCACCACCCAAGACATTTTTCCATCCCCTCCCCTGTCTGCTTTCCGGAGAGACCACTCTCTCCGTGACTCCCTTGTTCGCTCCACACTGCCCTCCAACCCCACCACACCCGGCACCTTCCCCTGCAACCGCAGGAAATGCTACACTTGTCCCCACACCTCCTCCCTCACCCCTATCCCAGGCCCCAAGATGACATTCCACATTAAGCAGAGGTTCACCTGCACATCTGCCAATGTGGTATACTGCATCCACTGTACCCGGTGCGGCTTCCTCTACATTGGGGAAACCAAGCGGAGGCTTGGGGACCGCTTTGCAGAACACCTCCGCTCAGTTCGCAACAAACAACTGCACCTCCCAGTCGCAAACCATTTCCACTCCCCCTCCCATTCTCGAGATGACATGTCCATCATGGGCCTCCTGCACTGCCACAATGATGCCACCCGAAGGTTGCAGGAACAGCAACTCATATTCCGCCTGGGAACCCTGCAGCCATATGGTATCAATGTGGACTTCACCAGTTTCAAAATCTCCCCTTCCCCTACTGCATCCCTAAACCAGCCCAGTGCATCCCCTCCCCCCACTGCACCACACAACCAGCCCAGGTCTTCCCCCCCACCCACTGCATCCCAAAACCAGTCCAACCTGTCTCTGCCTCCCTAACCGGTTCTTCCTCTCACCCATCCCTTCCTCCCACCCCAAGCCGCACCCCCAATCTACCTACTAACCTCATCCCACCTCCTTGACCTGTCCGTCTTCCCTGGACTGACCTATCCCCTCCCTACCTCCCCACCTACACCCTCTCCACCTATCTTCTTTACTCTCCATCTTCGGTCCGCCTCCCCCTCTCTCCCTATTTATTCCAGTTCCCTCCCCACATCCCCCTCTCTGATGAAGGGTCTAGGCCCGAAACGTCAGCTTTTGTGCTCCTGAGATGCTGCTTGGCCTGCTGTGTTCATCCAGCCTCACATTTTATTATCTTGGAATCTCCAGCATCTGCAGTTCCCATTATCTCTGATACCTTGCTTGAGGTTTGGATTTGAAAACTGAATGCAATACTGCAAATTGTACCTGGTCAAGACTCTGCACAATGAAAATATAACTTTGTCACTTTTGTGTTCCAACCCTTTTAACATAGAAGCCAACATTCCTCTTGGCTTTCTGGTTGACTTTCGTACCTATGCTTTAATGATTTCTATACACACATGTCAAAAGCCCTTTGAGTTTCACAGTCTGCGCTCCCTCATCATTAAGGAATATTTTGATTCTTATTCACTCAGATCAAATTAGGTGTCCACAAACATCCCCACAATGAATTCCACCTACTATAGCTTTATCTTTTCACTTAGTCTATCTATATCTGTCCATTAGCTCCTGCTCCTACCAATATTGTATCTCCTGACCCCAGTGCCATTGACAATCTTGGCTATAAAATCCCTTCGTCAAAGACATGAACAGACATGATGATAAGCTGAAGTCTCAGTGTAGATCTCTTGGAACATTCCTTGCAACATCAAGCTAATTAGAGAATGCTTGTTTTATTCTTATTCGGTCCTCTCCCTTTCAATCAATTACTGACCAATATCAAAAAAGATTATTTCCAATTACATGCATCTTCATTTCCGAGTATCTCTCATGCAGAATCTCGTAGTGATTAGAATGTTGTCAGTTAGGTCGATCTCAAAGAATATGAGTTCCTGATTACAGGCTGTTAACCTGTCCAATCAGGGAGTCCTGGCTGACAGATATAAACAGGAGTGGCAGGGTTCCGGTCACTCTCGGAGCCAGCTCTGTGCTACCAAGACCAGTGTCAGTTACTTTGCACTTGTAAATAAAGGGTAAAAGAAAGAAAGAACTGCAGATGCTGTCAATCAAAAACAAAAACAAATTTTGCTGGAAAAGCTCAGCAGGTTTGGCAACATCTGTGAAGAAAAAAAATCAGAGTTAACATTTCGGGTTCAGGTGACTCTCAGTGTAAATAAAGGGTGATGTGGTGATGGGATACCGAACTTCATGGAGTTATTTCAAACCTTATCAAAAGTTTTCTCAGAGTCCACTTAGACATCAGCAATAGGCACACTCCTAGCATTCAGGACAGTAATCTCCTCAGAAATATTCCACTAAATTAGTTAGGTTACTCATTACCCATTTTTCAAGAATGCATGCTCACTCTCTTTGATCAGGTGACACCTGTCAATTGCTTGGTCACTTTGTGTCAAAAGATGAATTCCACAACTTCCTACAACTGATACCTCCTTCTTGAATGTGGTTCGCAGGCAATTTTAGCAGAAATTGTCATCGGGAAGATCAGTGTGGAAATTAAAATGAACTTTGGGTACTTTCAATCTATATTGGAACAAGGAAATTCTAATCTATTTTTAGCTTTAATGTGCCTTTGGAAAAAGAAACCTTTTAACTGAGGTGTTGGGCCAAAATCTATATTGACTATAATTAATGGCAGTAACATGCGTTTGGACAGGTGAACTTAAAAATGGGGGGAATATTACAACATTGGCAGGTCTGTGTGGAAGCATGATTCAATTTCAGAGAATGCTTGTGGAACACTTAAGTCATTTTCTTTTTAGCTCATGTACAGAGCTCACCAGCAACAAAGACAATTCTCAGTTCTTGTCAGCGCTTCCAATGAGAAAACTATTACAAACAGTTGTAGGGCTAGAATTTCCTACATGATCCCACCCAGTGTCAGGTGGGATTATATTTGTGAATGACACGTAAATTAGGTTTACTGCAGCTCAATTGTCCCAACCTGGAATTTTCACCTCACAGTATCAGCTGCTGGCTGACCCTTTTCTATTTGCCTCACACAACGTGGGAGATCAATCACCCAGGCCAGAGAGGAAATCTCCTTTAGGGAGAGCCTGATTATAATCATGCCGTACCTCTGCTTTATTTAGGCGTTACTCTATTTGTAGCATACAGCTGAGTAATTGGGATGGCCTCTGCACTGTCTGAATCCATAGCAGTAGAGGCTCAACAGAAAAATATTAGAATCATTGAATCCTTACAGAGTAGAAGGAGGCCATTCAGCCCATCAAGTAAACATTGACTCTCTGGAAAGCAGTCCACCCAGACTCACCCCACCGCCCCCATCCCTATCCTTGTTACCTTGCACTTTCCCATGGCTAATCCACCTAACTTGCACACCTTTGGACTGTGGGAAGAAACTAGACCACCTCAAGGAAACCTGAGGGTATCAGAAAGCAGCACAATGGCTCAGTGGTTAACACAGTGGCCCCACAGCACCAGGGAATGGGTTCAATTCTAACCTCAGGCATCTGAGTGGAGTGTGTTGGTTAGTAGGCTTGGCTATGCTAAATTGTTCATAGAGTCCAGGGTTGTGCAGGCTAGGTGTGTTAGCCTTGGGGAATTACAGCGATAGGGTATGGGGATGGATCTAGTTGAGATGCTCTCCGGTGGGTCAGTGTGGACTCAATGGGCCAAGTAGCCTGCTTCCACACTTAAGGAATTCCATGAAATCTCCTCCCATGAAGCAGAACACTGCCAAATTCAGATGATGGTTCTTAATTTAGAAGTATCTGACTATTTAATGTTAAATGGAATAAGGAATAGTTATAATGTGTAATCTGACTACAAATCTCACTGTAGTAGTTATACCTTTAGAGTCCTAGAGTCATACAACACAGAAACAAATCTTTCCATCCAACTCGTCTATGCTATCCTAAACTAAACTAGTCTCATTTGCCTGCCTTTGGCCCAGATCCTCTAAACCCTTCCTATTCATGTACCTGTCTAAATGTCTTTTAAATATTGTAATTGCACCCATCTCGACCACTTTCTCTGGCAGCTCATTCCATACACGCATCACCCTCTATGTGAAGGAATTGCCGCTTTTAAATCTTTCCTCTCTCACCTTGGACATATGTCCTTTGGGTTTGGACTCAACCTACCCTAGGGATAAGAGCTTGGTTATACTTCGATGCAAATACGTTAGTTGGACACTAAGCATCTAGGTGAGGTGTTAAACTGAGATCCTATCTATCATTCTACAGTTTCAGATAGATTTGAGCAATGGCAATATTTGCATTCTATTAACATCTTAAACAACACTCTTGTCTCTAATCATTTGCTACTTTGGAACCTTGAAGGGGAATCTTTGGGTGCAGGATTGAATGGGTGCAGCATCGATAATGTTCATGCTGAAAATACCTTTATACGGCTCTCCATTCTGGTTCGGAGAAAAATTGTCCAGCTTAAACACACAGCCAGCTGGCAAGTAAGGTCTGTTATGAGTGATTATATAGAAAAAAAAACTACAAAAGTAGCACGGTCTTCAAAATGAATGTCTACACAAAATTTTCATTTACAATCAGAGGCTTCTCATAAAACACACAACGTGTTTGAAATAAATTAACTCAAAGAAGTTGACAGCTGCCCTGAATAAAAGCTACCGTCTTATTTTATTGGTCCATAAAAGTTAAACCGTAATATTCAGCTGAAATTTTCAAAAAGGAAACTGTACCCTATTTAAACAACATTGGCAAGTGTTCAAAAGGTGATGGTGTGCAGATTTGAGTTTTGTAAAATGTGAAATACAACCTACTGAAATCAAAGCTTTTTGAGAACACTAAGAACCTGTGTACAACTCAACACAAAAATATCAGTATAAATCCTAATGTAAAAGAATGCTCACTGAAGTATTGTGTTTAACTATTTGCTCAGTACATAGAAATTATCACATAACGCTCTGAATTTCACAACAGCACCTAAATTGAAAGGTTAGTTTCAGATTCATGACCAGCAACAGAGGATTTCCGTAGTTTCCATCGACACGTCTCTTTCTATTCTAAATTCAGTTGTTATTCATCCATCTTTTTAAAAAATCTTAATTTAAACAGCATCAGTTATTTTATCTGGATTCCACTTTGCAGAACCACTACCCTGAGGTGGAATATTATGAGTTGATTGGCTCCAATTCCAGTCAGAAGCCTCATTTGACCAGAGCACAAGTTGGACTATGGAGATGATAGTCAGAGCACTTGAATCTCAGCTTTCCCATTTTCACTGGTAATCAGCCTTAATGACAAGGTAATTGGCGGGCGGTTGGGGGGGGGGGGTGGTGGTGGTCACAAATCCAACAATCTCAAGTCATTCTAGAAAATATGTCAAAACTTGGAGTATGGAGCAGAACAGCTTCTGCGGTGTCAGCATTTAATTCGGGCCTTTTAAATGTTGTTCATGTTCTCTAGGTTGGAATGTTAATCTAAGTTAAATAATCCACGCAATCAACATAGTCCATTCTTGTTAAAATATACAGAATGGTGACAGCTTCATTTAGCTTTGTATCATCAGCTGTGAGATATTAGCCAGTTTATCAGTGTCATATTAGATCCATAATTTATCACATCATTCAGACTGGTTTCTTTCTTCATTACTGTCAGATTACCAGTCTACTCCTGCTTTGCTGTGACTCAACAGCATTTCTGACCAGGTCTTCTGATCCCGACTTCTATGAAAATGCAAAGTGTACCTACTTACTGTCAAAAGTAACAAATTAAGTATTCCAACACCTTTCAACTCTGAAGAAGAGTCAAACCATTAATTCTGTTTTACTCTCCCCAGATACTGCCAGACTTGTTAAGATTCTCCAGCGTTCTCTATGTTTGTTTCAGACTTCCAGCAGCCGCAGTATTATATTTTGACTGAGCAGCTTTCATCTAGACTTGTCAGGGAAAGGCTAACCAAGTCAAGAGCTTGGAGCTGGTACAATGCATCAAGTCATATAAAGGGTTGGATCATAATTCTGTACAGTCGCCAATTTTTTATATTCATGAGAGTGTTGCCAACATTTATTGCCCATTCCTAATTGCCAAGAGGGCTGTTAAGAGTTAATCATGTTCCTGTGGGTCTAGAGTCACAATGTCGGCCAGACCAGGTAAGGATGGCAGTGTCCTTCCCAAAAGGACATTAGTGAACCAGATGGGTTTTCCTGACAATTGATTCATGATAATCATTAGACTTTTAATTTCAGATATTTATTTAATTCAAATTCCACCATTTGCCATGGTAGGGTTTGAACCCAAATCCTCAGAACACTCCCTGGGGTTCTGGATTACCATTCCAACAATAATACCACTCGGCGATTGTCTCCCCATGAGAACAGTTAACGTGCTTAAGGAGCTTATTAAAGGGACTGTTGAGACTACTGTAACAGAGCTTTGTACGGGCACACCATGTAGAAGGAACAGGGTTCACAATAGGTAGCCGGCCATGCCTCTGAGAGAACTACCTAAGATCTACCTCAGAATGAACAGTGAGGTGGAAGGCTGGGAGACAGGTACCCTTAGCCCAGTGCAGGTGACAGATAATATTGGCTGCCAGCACTGAGTCAATAAGGAAATCACCACCCTCCTGACATTCCAGGGCAAAAACTGGGACTAGGTGGACCAAGCACAATTGAAGGGCTGCATGAGCAGAGGGAAGGTTGCAACTGTCAACTGGGCCATACCCGACAGATTCTCAGACCAGTGGCTACAAGCAGCAGGTAGGGCAGCAGAAAGGAATGAGGGGCAGGAAGTACACAGTGGCAACACCCTTAGTATACGACAATGGTCAGAGACAGAGCTGATGGAGGTGATCAAAATCTAATTGCACAGGAAGCTGTGCCTCTGCAGATCAATGGTTACAGGGACCTCAATTAACAAAAACTCCAAACTTCTCAGCACTGTTCTCCACTCACTGCCTGTAAACATTAAAGTTGCTGGGAGCTTGAACTTTTCTTTGCTTCTTGCTCCTTCCATGGACTTTGGTTGGAGACTTTGGTGGCATCTCACAAATGACTTCCCAACACTGCAGAATGCAAGGCTTTGATGACCTCTTTGCCAGGATTTAATAGATCAATTGGGATGAGAACTCAGAGGAAGGAAGAGCATTGGACTTTTCCCACAAACCCTAGATTCATTCTGGTAGTGGACATCATTGACTGTATCTCTGTACCCATCAAGGAAAGGCCAAGGGCACTGGATAGTGAAATGGCTATGGGCTAGATTCTGGAATTGGTAATAAGGACTTGTACTCCAGAATTAGCTACGCTTCTAGTCGAGTCTCTGGATCTCAGCAAATCCCAGCTCTAGTCCATGTACCTCAGCAACTCCCAACCCCAGCTCCTGGACCTCAGCAACCCCCAGCTTCACTCCCTGGACCTCAAAAACCCCCAGCTCCAGTCCTTGGGATTCTGCAACTCCCAGATAAGGTCCCTGGACCTCAGCATCCCCTAGCTCCAGTCCCTGGACCTCAGCAACCCCCAGCTCCAGTCCCTGGGCCTCTGCAACTCCCAGATCCAGTCCCTGGACCTCAGCATCCCCTAGCTCCAGTCCCTGGACCTCAGCAACCCCCAGCTCCAGTTCCTGGGCCTCTGTCCTAACTCCCAGATCCGGTCCCTGGATCTCAGCATCCCCTAGCTCCAGTCCCTGGACCTCAGCAACCCCCAGCTCCAGTTCCTGGGCCTCTGCAACTCCCAGATCCGGTCCCTGGATCTCAGCATCCCCTAGCTCCAGTCCCTGGACCTCAGCAACCCCCAGGTCCAGCTCCTGGGCCTCTGCAACTCCCAGCTCCGGTCCCTGGATCTCAGCATCCCCTAGCTCCAGTCCCTGGACCTCAGCAACCCCCAGCTCCAGTTCCTGGGCCTCTGCAACTCCCAGATTCGGTCCCTGGACCTCAGCATCCCCTAGCTCCAGTTCCTGGACATTTGCAACCCCCAGCTCCAGTTCCTGGGCCTCTGCAACTCCGAGATTCGGCCCCTGGATCTCAGCATCCCCTAGATCCAGTCCCTGGACCTCAGCAACTCCCAGCTCCTTTTCCTGGGCCTCTGCAACTCCCAGATCCAGTCCCTGGACCTCAGCATCCCTGAGCTCCTGCTCTCCTTGTGATTTTCTTCCTGCAATTACTAAGATACCTCATTACTCACTGCTCCTCTAATTATGGGTTGTTTCTCACTCATGCTTGCTGCTGATAGGCTCACTAGTGATCTACTTACAGAGGCAATTTTCTCTGATGAACCTGCAATTGATTTTCCAGGGTGATTTGAGAATTTCCAGGCATGAAGAAAGCCCCTGCCCCTGAGTATTATCAGTCTTGGTTACGAGGTACCCTCCACAATTCCACTCCATTGTTGCAGTAAAGTGGCAGCCTACTGGACACCCCATAACACGGCCTTCCAGGGAAATATTTCACTTGAGAACATTGAGGCTCTGGAAAAGGGCAGTTTATTGGAGGAAGAGGAAACACAGGAGATAGAAGAGGAGGAGGAGGGAGAAGAGAAGGAAGAGGAAGAGGAGGGAGAGGATGTGAAGGGGAAATGATGCCGAGCAGTGAGATACCCTGGTTTCACAGAAAAGTGGCTTTGTCTGGTATAAGGCAAAAAGCTCTCATTAGGATGCTATAAATGCTGGGAATTATCTTATTCAGGAGCTCTTCAAATGAGCCCTTTCGATCTAGAATAAGAGGCAATGTTTGTAAGTAATTCTGAGTTATTCGTGTCAACAAAACCAGTGATGTATGTACAGCATGTAAATATTTAATGGCAGTGCCCAGAGGTTTTCCTAGCATTTTAAGGAACTTATTGGTTTGTGGTTTGGTTCAACTTGGAATAATATTTGGATCTCACTTTGGGTAACTGTGGTCTGCTCTGGGTTGGGAAGGTCTCCCTCTAGCTGTGAATGTCTTAGATCTAACTCTAGTATGTATCTTCAAAGCTCCCTTATTTACACTGGGCTATATTCTACACTTCTCGGTTAGTTCATCTCTGTCCATTGTAAGCTGTTCCATCTCTCATCTCAGACCCTTGCACATTTTAAAAATCAGCCACAGGACCTAGCAGGCCAGCATTAATTGCCTAGAGGGAGGGCAATTAAAAGTCAACCACATTGTTGTGGGTCTGGAGTCACTTGTAGGCTAGACCAGGTAAAGACATCATCAGTGAACAGTATGGATTATTTTCCCCTGACAATCAATAACAATTTCATGTTCATGATCATGAACTTAATTTGTGATTTTTATTGAATTTTTTCAAATACCACAATCTACCATGGCAGGATTGAAACCCAGAAACCGAGAGCATTACCAGGGGCTGTGTTGCTCTGTATTTCAGCAAGACCCAATCCCAAGTGTCAACTCTGGAGTCTATGAAGAAACTTCACTCATAGCTTAAGTTATTATTTTAAGCGATTCAACAGTGCAGCATCTATCCTAGTGTTCTCATATAGAAGACGTCTGTGTGGCCCCTTTCACGGGCCCATTTCTTCTGGTTGTGCAAAAGATAGCATTGTAAGGCACTGTGGCTAATGCAACTGCTACAATTTATTGGAAGGTGCGTGTTTCTGTGCTGGTAGCTATTCAGCATCACTAGGGTTCATTCTGAGGCTTCATTAAGCATGCTCCATGCAGTCACTTCCCATAATTAGGTGCAATTTTGACCTGATGCTCTGCTGGTGTATGAATACCCAGAGACCTCTCCCATGGTTTGAAGGTTGCACTCATTGTGCTGTGCCATGTCAGGTCATTCCCCAGACTATATCCTGGTTCTGTCAGTGGTCTGTTTGGTCTGTGTAAGTGGGCTTCTCCTGCTCTGCTCCAGAAGAGGACTCCCTCAAAGTGCCTCATCTAAGGATCCAGGCCATCATCTCAGACGCCATGGTCTTGAGCTCCAGGCCTTTGGTTCTTTCGGCACATGATAGATAGAAGATAGATAGAATCCCTACAGTGTGGAAACAGGCCATTCGGCCCAAGAAGTTCACACCAAACCTCTGAAGAGCATCCCACCCAGACTGATTCCCCTAATTTCCTGTGTCTAACCCACCTAACCTAAACATCCCTGGACACTGTAGCATGGCCCATCCACCTACCCTGCACATCTTCAGACTGTGGGAGGAACCAGAGTACCTGGAGGAAACCGATGTAGACACGGGAGGAAGGCGTAAACTCCACACAGAAAGTCACCCAAGGGTGGAATTGAACCCAGGTGCCTGGCGCTGTGGGCAGCAATGCTAACCACTGAGCCACCATGCCGCCCAACACAGCAATCCAGTCCAAAGCTGACCAAGCATTGCCCCAGTGAAAACTGTGACTCAATTCTGGACCCTCTCCCTCCACCACAGTGGGAGGTGAGGGACCTGGAATCAGTCCCAACTTCTGTTCCTGGCCTCTGCCTTGAGAATCCAGGCCTTTCAATCTAATGGCCCAATTTAAACTGAGCTCCATCCTCCCAACTGTGGTATTGACAGTGTCTGCATATTCCATATGTCAGGCCCTGTCAAGTGAATGGCAAACAGATCTTTTTTCTACCTGTGTCCTCAACTTGGCTTCATCCAAAAACCCAGACACAAAGTCATAGAGCCGTAGAATTGTACAGCACGGAAACAGACCTTTCGGCCCAACTTTTCCATGTTAACCAAATATCCTAAATTAATCTAGTCTCATTTGCCAGCATTTGGCCGACATTCCTCTAAGCCCTTCCATTAATGAGCCCACCCAGATGCCTTTTAAATGTTATAATTGTACCAACCTTCACCATTTCCTGCGGCAGCTCATTCCATACATGCACCACGCTCTGTATGAAACCGTTGCCTCTTGTGTCCTTTTTATATATTTCCCCTCTCGCCTTAAACCTATGCTCTCTAGTTTTGGATTCTCCTACCCTGGGGAAAAAACCCTTGGCTGTTTACATTGAAGTCATTTTTGAATTAGCAGCAGGCTCCTGCAGCATTCCTTTGGGTACTCTCTCCTTTCTCCCTCTGTTCATCTAACAATATCAGTACACCAGAGCTTTTTCTGATAATTGTGGGCAGACCTGCAAGTTGGTCTAGTTCAAGTATAACAAGCAATGGGAATTTCATTGATGGTGTTCCTGACCTGGCTGCTCGTCTCCAAAGGCAATAATCACTATACTTTGAAGCACCTGTCCTTTGAATATGTCTTTATATACCCCGATAATAGCATGACTTTCGCTCCAGCATTTCACAAAGGCATGCCTTCCACAGGCTGTAATCTGAAAACAAAATTGACCACAAAGTGGCATCATGATAGTTCTAACAAAAAACACCTTCCCAACAGTAGTTGATATGGCCTCCAAAAAAGAATGAGAATCCTGTAAGAAACAGATGTTACCTAAAGTTGTTTATTCCATCCATTCAATCAGCCCCATTCTTGATGGCTGTCATTGATCTCTCCATCATTCCATAAGGACACATTTAAAATCTTCGTACGTGTCTACAAACTCTTTTCGGGTCTCGACCCAGCCCATCTCTGCATGCCCCTACGGCCTCATCTCTTGCAGACTCTGATCCCCTGAGTTCAGCCTTCTAATTCATCTAGTGTGCACTCCTGAGCCAAAATTCTTACGGATCTGCAATTATAAGATACTTCATTTTTGGCGCCTATGGTTTCAGCTGCCTAGGTCCCAGGTTCTGGAATCCTTTCCATGAGCATTACCACATCCTTCACAATGGTCCTCGAACCTTACCTTTGATAACCTGCTCTTGCATCACCTTATGTGTCTCAGTGATAAAATGTATTTGATAATGCTCGCAATAGGGGAAGACTAACTGGAAGACATTGCTCAACTTGAGCTCTCAGTTGATGCAAATAAAATGTTCTGTGGCAAGGGACGTTGTGGTATGGAGAGGAGCAATATCAGGACCAATGCCCTTGCATCTACATTGTTTGACATAATGTTAAAAGATTACAAAAAATTCAACTTTGTAATGTTTTGGCTGAAAGTGCATTGCATATATATTGAAAAATGAAATGAAAATAATAGAAATCAGACATTTATATCATATCCTCCTCACTCTCAGGAAAGCACTAAACCAAACCAATGCTTAATGTACATATGTGAAAATACATGCTGTGCTGAAAGGTCATTAACCAGGTTCATTTAAACCCATTAGAATACTTGATAAATAAATATTATTCTATCGTGGGAAATTTCTATTAGTAAATGCTATTCATTCAACCTTGTACGATACTCTATCAAGTTCACCAGCTTATATATGTACTTTCTCCTGCAGTTAACATATCAGAGCTTCAAATAAGTTCTCAAAATCTCAATGCTAGTTTATTTTCAGGGATTTAATTGCTTTTACCTACCCTCCCCCATACTCAGTGCAATGCACATTCTCTTTGGACAAAACCCGTACTAGCTAAAAGCTTAACACTTAAATATAGAGTCGTTATATCGAAGCTTTTCAGATTAAGGAATTGTTTACCTGCCATAGCTAATCATGCTAAAAGTCCAGAGGACTAACAGCCGACAGTGAAGAAAGTAAGAATTTTTCGGACTCAGGATTATGTTCATGGCACATGCTAAGTTTGTTTGGCATTAGCTATAGGAACAGTTGATGCATAACAAACTTACTTTCAGATGTTAAAAAGTCAGGGGCCTTGGCCCCATGTATATATTGGCACTGAAGTCAAAACTACATTTCTTTTCAAAATGTGTTTCAATGTCACGGTCACATGTTAAGTGAGCTGCAGTAATTTGAACACTACATTATTTCTAATACATTACGAGAGTCCCATAGGTTGGTAATTGCATGTTATGCCCACATATTACATGAAGTCTGCCAAAGACTTCAAAATCAACATGAACAAATGTGTTCATAGTTGCTGGGCTTTACAGGCTTGTGAATATTCTCACAATAAAATTAATGTATTCTAGGGCTATAATTATGAAAAAAACTTAGTTATTTTGGAAAAATCAGACTTATTGTTGGACTGCAGTCTTAGAAAGAGTGCCTTAAGCTAGTTGAATAGTTTTAGCATTTAAAATGCCCTGGGGGAACAAGATAAATGAAGAACAGTACTATAGCTTTCATTACTGTGCAGGAGTGTTGAAACTCTCAGGCTTAAATTGTGTTGGTGTTCCTGATCAAAGCTGGTCAATGTAACAGGTATCACAATCTACTTGACAAAATGTGCCTGCTGCTCAAACATCACTACTCCTGGGGTTGTCAATGTGGTTAAATATAAAATCCAAATACTCAAAGTTCCCAATTTATATAATAAAATGTGAGGCTGGATGAACACAGCAGGCCAAGCAGCATCTCAGGAGCACAAAAGCTGACGTTTCGGGCCTAGACCCTTCATCAGAGAGGGGGATGGGGGGAGGGAACTGGAATAAATAGGGAGAGAGGGGGAGGCAGACCAAAGATGGAGAGAAAAGAAGATAGGTGGAGAGGAGAGTATAGGTGGGGAGGTAGGGAGGGGATAGGTCAGTCCAGGGAAGACGGACAGGTCAAGGAGGTGGGATGAGGTTAGTGGGTAGATGGGGGTGCGGCTTGAGGTGGGAGGAAGGGATGGGTGAGAGGAAGAACCGGTTAGGGAGGCAGAGACAGGTTGGACTGGTTTTGGGATGCAGTGGGTGGAGAGGAAGAGCTGGGCTGGTTGTATGGTGCAGTGGGGGGAGGGGATGCACTGGGCTGGTTTAGGGATGCAGTTGGGGAAGGGGAGATTTTGAAACTGGTGAAGTCCACATCGATACCATTAGGCGGCAGGGTTCCCAGGCGGAATATGAGTTGCTGTTCCTGCAACCTTCGGGTGGCATCATTGTGGCACTGCAGGAGGCCCATGATGGACATGTCATCTAAAGAATGGGAGGGGGAGTGGAAATGGTTTGCGACTGGGAGGTGCTGTTGTTTGTTGCGAACTGAGCGGAGGTGTTCTGCAAAGCGGTCTCCAAGCCTCCACTTGGTTTCCCCAATGTAGAGGATGCCACACCGGGTACAGTGGATACAGTATACCACATTGGCAGATGTGCAGGTGAACCTCTGCTTAATGTGGAATGTCATCTTGGGGCCTGGGATAGGGGTGAGGGAGGAGGTGTGGGGGCATGTGTAGCACTTCCTGTGGTTGCAGGGGAAGGTGCCGGGTGTGGTGGGGTTGGAGGGCAGTGTGGAGCGAACAAGGGAGTCACGGAGAGAGTGGTCTCTCCGGAAAGCAGACAGGGGTGGGGATGGAAAAATGTCTTGGGTGATGGGGTCAGATTGTAAATGGCAGAAGCGTCGGAGGATGATGCGTTGTATCCGGAGGTTGGTAGGGTGGTGTGTGAGAACGAGGGGGATCCTCTTTGGGCGGTTGTGGCGGGGGCGGGGTGTGAGGGATGTGTTGCGGGAAATACAGGAGACGCGTTCAAGGGCGTTCTCGATCACTGTGTGGGGAAAGTTGCGGTCCTTGAAGAACTTGGACATCTGGGATTTGCAGGAGTGGAATGTCTTATCGTGGGAGCAGATGCGGCGGAGGCGGAGGAATTGGGAATAGGGGATGGAATTTTTGCAGGAGGGTGGGTGGGAGGAGGTGTATTCTAGGTAGCTGTGGGAGTCGGAGGGCTTGAAATGGACATCAGTTGCAAGCTGGTTGCCTGAGATGGAGACTGAGAGGTCCAGGAAGGTGAGGGATGTGCTGGAGATGGCCCAGGTGAACTGAAGGTTGGGGTGGAAGGTGTTGGAGAAGTAGATGAACTGTTCGAGCTCCTCTGGGGAGCAAGAGGCGACGCCGATACAGTCATTGATGTACCGGCGGAAGAGGTGGGGTTTGGGGCCTGTATAGGTGCGGAAGAGGGACTATTCCACGTAACTTACAAAGAGGCAGGCATAGCTGGGGCCCATGCCGGTGCCCATGGCCACCCCCTTAGTCTGTAGGAAGTCCCAATTCAGACTAAGGGGGTGGCCATGGGCACCGGCATGGGCCCCAGCTATGCCTGCCTCTTTGTAGGTTACGTGGAACAGTCCCTCTTCCGCACCTACACAGGCCCCAAACCCCACCTCTTCCTCCAGTACATCGATAACTGTATCGGCGCCGCCTCTTGCTCCCCAGAGGAGCTCGAACAGTTCATCTACTTCACCAACACCTTCCACCCCAACTTTCAGTTCACCTGGGCCATCTCCAGCACATCCCTCATCTTCCTGGACCTCTCAGTCGCCATCTCAGGCAACCAGCTTGTAACTGATGTCCATTTCAAGCCCACCGACTCCCACAGCTACCTAGAATACACCTCCTCCCACCCACCCTCCTGCAAAAATTCCATCCACTATTCCCAATTCCTCCACCTCCGCCGCATCTGCTCCTACAATAAGACTTTCCACTCCCGCACATCCCAGATGTCCAAGTTCTTCAAGGACCGCAACTTTCCCCCCACAGTGATCGAGAACACCCTTGACCGCGTCTCCCGTATTTCCCGCAACACATCCCTCACACCCCGCCCCTGCCACAACCGCCCAAAGACAATCCCCCTCGTTCTCACACACCACCCTACCAACCTCCGGATACAACGCATCATCCTCCGACACTTCCGCCATTTACAATCCGACCCCACAACCCAAGACATTTTTCCATCCCCACCCCTGTCTGCTTTCCGGAGAGACCACTCTCTCCGTGACTCCCTTGTTCGCTCCACACTGCCCTCCAACCCCACCACACCCGGCACCTTCCCCTGCAACCGCAGGAAATGCTACACTTGCCCCCACACCTCCTCCCTCACCCCTATCCCAGGCCCCAAGATGACATTCCACATTAAGCAGAGGTTCACCTGCACATCTGCCAATGTGGTATACTGCATCCACTGTACCCGGTGTGGCATCCTCTACATTGGGGAAACCAAGCGGAGGCTTGGGGACCGCTTTGCAGAACACCTCCGCTCAGTTCGCAACAAACAACTGCACCTCCCAGTCGCAAACCATTTCCACTCCCCCTCTCATTCTTTAGATGACATGTCCATCATGGGTCTCCTGCAGTGCCACAATGATGCCACCCGAAGGTTGCAGGAACAGCAACTCATATTCCGCCTGGGAACCCTGCAGCCTAATGGTATCAATGTGGACTTCACCAGTTCCAAAATCTCCCCTTCCCCTACTGCATCCCTAAACCAGCCCAGTTCGTCCCCTCCCCCCACTGCACCACACAACCAGCCCAGCTCTTCCCCCCCACCCACTGCATCCCAAAACCAGTCCAACCTGTCTCTGCCTCCCTAACCGGTTCTTCCTCTCACCCATCCCTTCCTCCCACCCCAAGCCGCACCCCCATCTACCTACTAACCTCATCCCACCTCCTTGACCTGCCCGTCTTCCCTGGACTGACCTATCCCCTCCCTACCTCCCCACCTATACTCCCTCCACCTATCTTCTTTACTCTCCATCTTCGGTCTGCCTCCCCCTCTCTCCCTATTTATTCCAGTTCCCTCTCCCCAACCCCATCTCTGATGAAGGGTCTAGGCCCGAAACGTCAGCTTTTGTGCTCCTGAGATGCTGCTTGGCCTGCTGTGTTCATCCAGCCTCACATTTTATTATCTTGGAATTCCCCAGCATCTGCAGTTCCCATTATCTCTATTCCCAATTTATATGTCTGATTGACTTAGGTTAACTGAAAACACTGACCAGGCTTCTCAATTTAGCAAGAAACTACTATTTACAGTCCCAACCACAGGCATAAAAACAAATAAAGAAGAACGATCAACATCACTCTGCTAGTTAAAAATCTAATCCAATTTTTAAACTCTAAAGACCATGTCATTTTATTACTAGGTTTGTTTAATTGTGGACTGAAATGGTAAAAGGATAGTTTTAAAACACTTTCTGAAGCATCATTGCAGTTTTTAAAATCAAGTAGCCTGACAATTATTGAGTACGATTTATACACCTGCTTGCTCAAACATAACAAGGTGTAGAGCAGGATGAACACAGCAGGCCAAGCAGCATCATAGAAGCAGGAAGGCTGATGTTTCAGGCCTAGACCCTTCTTCAGAAAAAAAAGATCTTTCTTCTGAAGAAGAGTCTAGGCCAGAAATGTCAGCCTTCCTGCTCTCCTGATGCTGCTGGGCCTGCTGTGTTCATCCTGCTCTACACCTTGTTATCTCAGTATCTCCAGCATCTGCAATTCTTACTATCTCTGAAACAGTATTTGAAGTGTGGTTTTCAGCCAGGTTGAAGCCGAGATTGTGTAAATGGAGATTCAGCTGGCAACAGATAGCTGATCAGTCTGCAAACAATTGACCAGTTGTTGATGGCAAAGGCCCTCTATCTGCCAACAACTATGTGATTTGTTCTTAGGTAACTAAACAGCTTGTGGCTGTGAGTAAGATAGTGAGAAGCCTTCTAACTTCCACCAGCTCAGGAACTCTCTCTGATCTCTGCAGTTAAAGCCATGAAAAGCCTGAAGAGAACCAATTTAATTTTCCTTCAGCAGTGGCTGTAAATTGTGACTTTTATATAAGTAAGTGTAAACCAGTCACCTTGTGCCTCTTGCAAACCAGTTAAATCAGCTACAGAAGGAAGACTGAGAAGTGTTCTGACCAACACGAGAGGTATCTTAGTAAGTCCTGTTAACTGAGACTGCTGAATTGTTTTCCCATATTTCCTTCTATCTTCTCTTCCCTCTATTTCTATTCCTCCTTCCCTGTTTTATTTACAGTCTGTATCTGTATGTGTAAAAGGGGAGTTTATAAAGGATTGTAGTTTTAACTAATAGAGTTATTTGCAGATAGTTCATAATCATTTACTTGTAGATGACGTCCATTTACTTGCAAAAAAATAGTAATTCTTGTAAGTACAGAAACCTGGTCCATGCATTCTGTAGGCCTGGTTTTGAAAGTCAGGAGAATTCTTTAAGATCTGTTACCGAGCTTTGAGAAGATTTGTAGCTCAGGTTGAGGTTCTGGATGTAAGTTTGCTCGCTGAACCTTCCAGCTTCCAAACTTACATCCAGATCTATTACTTTTATGATGACTATGTGATTACCATAATTTATTTTCCGGCAGACTACTGCAGCAAGGCTTAACAAAAGCTGCATATATACAGGCATAGATGAATAACAAACCTGAGTTTTAAGGATGGAGGAAAATATCCTGGGGAAAG
Organism: Stegostoma tigrinum; assembly: GCF_030684315.1. Taxonomy (NCBI): domain Eukaryota; kingdom Metazoa; phylum Chordata; class Chondrichthyes; order Orectolobiformes; family Stegostomatidae; genus Stegostoma; species Stegostoma tigrinum. Next base: position 60,691,902 of record NC_081362.1, read on the forward strand.
AGAATTCAATAGCACCAGTCCGCAGGATACAATGAGGTGTCCCTTATGCTCCTTAAAACCTTTTGTTCCCAAAGTTGCTTACTTTCAGATTTCCATACTCTTTCAGTTCATTCTGAAAGACTCGGGGCTGTTGGCTCACTAATTGTGAAGTCTTTCAGCCCTGTATTCGAGGCAACAGATTACCACAACTGGTGGCCGTCTTTCAGGCTTTAGATAGTATGCTGCAGAGAGAGAGGCCTTATCTTTTTGCAGTCAGAGGTTTCTCCCCATGCACTGTCAACACACACTGTTCACCTTTCCCAGAGCCAATAAGAGAGTAGTCATCATGCTAATGACTTTTGGCATCTACAACTAATCTCAAATACACAAACCAGTGATCTGTTTGTGGGTGAAGCTCATTCTGAATACATACTCACAGTCCTATGGTGCCTTTGATATTTACTGCCACTGCTTGAACAAAGCATCTGCAAAAACACACCTCACGATGAATTCCAATAGCTCACTTTTAAAACTGTAGCCGTTCCTTCCACGGTCAATGTTTCAAAACGATGCTTTTCTCATTTCATTTCGCAGTCTAAAATACAAAAAAAAGTCATAAGATGTGATCTTTTCCCTTTGCCTGTGGGAGTTACGATTATGATAGTCAAAAATACATACAGTAAATCCGGCATTCTGATGACATCCTCATTGTCTTTTTACACTCAGCTGGCCTTGGTTACCTGGGTACAGTTGCTGCCACAGTTTAACCTGTGTTATAACTGTCAAATTTTGCCTACTTGGAGCAAGGTTCAGTCAGTTTGCTTTAAAATGTACGGCACATTCATACATGTTAAATGAAGTCTATGAAGGGGTCTGTAAAAATGGATAAGTGTGAATGTAAGTGGGTGTGATCTTTCTTAGAATTTATCTCACAGCTAAACTCCTCAGATGTCTAAGCCTCTGCATTACACAAACTCTTGCTGGAGTGAGTATAATTTTAAAAACAAAATCAGTGACTACTTTCTACATTAGAAGAGCTGTTTTCCTCAATGGCTTTAAGGTAAAATTGAACAGTGGTTGCATATTAGAATGGCACTGATTAATTGGTGAACTTAGTTGTAGCCTTAACCTTCAATTACTGTACTTGGTCTGCAGTACAACGTATTATTATGTTGTTATTGCTCATAACTATGGATGAATATCTTGGGCTCCATTCAAATGGCTGCTCTGGTTCAAAAAGCCTTGTATTCAGCCAAATACATTCCTAAATTGAAGTAATAGAAAAAAATTCCTTCAGACCTAAAGAAGTATGACTTGCTCAGAAAGACACATGCAGCCATACTTTGCTTGACAATCAGAATTAGGTTTTTTGCAAAAATAAACAAAAGGAGAAGCTCACATTTCACGAATTCGTATGCATAAGCAGTTGCATTTGGGCAAGAGCTTAACTGAGCCAGCAAATCAGTAAATGTTGGGATTTGGTTTGGTTCAGGTGGACTCTAGAGACCTTTTTGAGCTTGGATTTCAAGTTCAGTTCTATGCTTTTCTCTAATAATAATACATGTCTGATGTACCAGGAGTAATTGATTGAATAAGAAGGATAAAATACTTAAAAATTATATACAGTCTGCTTACAAAGATGTAGTAACCTTCATCATAAGCTATTTCAATGCTGCAAATATGTTTTATACATTATTGCATTTTTTAGAAGTCATCTCTTTGTGTAATTTCGGTGGAGGAGAGTGTTATGTCATAGCACAAGCTGATACATCCTGACATTTTGTACAGATGGTAAATGATCTGCTTTGTGAGGGGTGTGTGAGAGTGGGGATCAGTTTGCATTATCTGGATACCCTGCGGCTGCAATCTTAAGGCAAGGCAAAGTGTCAGCTACTGCTTGAGCTGTGACACTCAAAATATTGTGATTCATCTTTGGAATTGAAAAGGTTTTAGGATTTTCATAGCATCTGATGATTAGTTTTCCTTAATTTTCTATTCTTGAAAGCATTGATTTATGTTCTGTTATGGTTTTACAATGGAGAAACCCTCCACTGACTGACCATACATGCTTTCTAAAATATGTATGTCCAAGTCAGTTAATGTGAATAAAGTAAATCAACCATAGATTCTAATGTATATTCTTCTCACTTCATCTCGACATGCCTATGCTTTCCAGAAAGCAGGGCTTTAGGTAGAATTTGATGTACTATTGATGGCATGTGCACTGTTCAATATTCCCTTTTCAAACCCATTGTCATTAAAGCCCCTTGCAGAATCTCAACCTTTTTGTTTGTTGTCATTAGCAAATTCCACCATCGGGATTGATGATAGCACCTCTTAGTTTGTTTGACTCTTCCACTTAGTATTAAGAGAACAAATTAATGAATTTCATCTCATTCTGGGCTGTAAATATTGCTTTATCTCTCTATCATCAAAAGCAACTGGATAACAGAGCAACATTCTAACAATGCAAGTATTGCACACACCACAGTGACCCACACAACTGGAAATAGACATATTTTGGGGTGAGTTATTGCATAGGCCACTTATCCCAGTGAATATGTTTTTCTGGCTTAAGGCATTACATTTTGAGAAGCATTTTTCAAAAAAAGCTCTATTTATGAACTTTTGGTGAGATTTCTAAGTTCCTGCTGTCAGGGTGAAAAAGAGGGTGTTTCTGTAATTGTCAACGTATTGATAATTTGACATGATCAATGCTTGAACTTAATCATACAGGATTACATAAATTGTTGCAATTGTCAGTCTCTGGTAGAGCAGCATTGTTTTTCTTGGATGAACACAATGCATGTACAATGGAGTATAATGCAAATTTCTTTTGTCTACGTGCATATGTTCTTCAGGTTTAAGTTCATTTCTAAGTCCCCTCCCCATATTGGCCCCACTGTTAGAACAGCCACTGATTAAATGGAGCAAGTCTTCCCCATTTCCTCTCTATTGTGTTGTAAGAGTTCTTCATATCTTTCATTTTTAATTCAATATTCGCCAGGTGTCTCAAAAGAAAATTGGAAAACTGTTCTGTATATCCCTGTGTTTGTCACATTGTCCGAAGTAGTTTACAAGTGAGCAGTTTATTTCTTCAGTAGACAAATGCACATTGCAAAACTATTTCCATGCCACTGAACTGAATCAGGAGTTTAAGATTTCACACGGGCTAGAAAATTCGGGACAATTTCATCCAAATTTCAAGGCATATATGGCTCTTTATACTGCATATATGATGTTGGTACTTGTTTTTGAACAGTGTGTGCTGCTGAATTGAGCTAGACTGTCTACTCACATTTCTCACAATTGGTGGAAAACAAGAGTTCTTTTACCTAGGGGCCCAATTTTCACTCTCAAGTCAATTACCCAGTGTCAGAAAAATTCTTGACTGGTGTTGACTGAAGTCAGACCTGCCACTTCTGAAATCAATGTAGGGGCACCTTTGAGGCTGCCAAGTGCAAAGGTGAGCTGTTTAAAAGGGCTGTCGGCTATCCTAGGACTTCATCTCAAGTGTATAGAAGCTGTGAAAGAATAGAAAGCAGACTCTAGGCTGCATCTCTGCTCACTCTGCCTTATGCATGCTCTGTCATGCATCTTATACCACCGAACCCTCATGCCACCTCATATCCTTCACAGAGCCTATGCCCCTCTATATAGTCCTATGCCATCTAACACCCCTATATCCCTATATCTATCTGAAAATGGTCCCACACATCCTCATGCCACCCTAAACCACTCTATCCATTGTCCAAAGTCTGCAACCCTCCATATCAAACCATAATCTTGCCATCATCCCCCTTTATAGCCTCAATGTGTACTTGGTGCCAGTTTATGCCACTCAATGAGCCTCTCCACCCCATTACCATGGTTCTTCACAGCCCCAGTCCTACAATGTTGACTCGAGCCACCCTGTACCAACATCCATTGTCATTACACCATCCATTCTAATTCAAATACAGATTAAATTATATTAAAAAAGACTAATTCATAAATGCCCATTCAGTATATTTATATATAAATTTTGTTGAAGCTTTTCAACTTGCATTCATAAGAACATTTTGCAAAATATACAAAGTACAGGGGAAATAACATTTATACTGTCTGACAGTAGAGGGTTGATTGGTTGGTAGAGACATTGGCATGGATAATGCACTATTTAATGATGTTTGACAGTTAATTGCCATGCTTTATTTGACTTTTAGACTAGGCAGCCTGACTCTGATTGTTCAAGGCATTGCTCTGAGGAATGAACTTGAGAATGACTGTCGCCTATTTTATTGAGCTGAAACAGCCACAGTGTATGTTCGTACTTTTATTGTCTGTAAAGATCATGGCCCTTTGTCTTACAGTATGTTGCTTCCATTAATGCAAATGCACTAAACTGTGAGACTATGTGACAATCTTAAATTGATTATTAACCTTATTATTTTGCACACTCAGGGATGTTTAGAAAATGCTGTCCAATTGTGGAATCACATCTAACCTTAGGCTCTGTTTTGTTAGTATTGCAAGTGTATTTTGGTTGGAAATGGACAGTACATTGCTTGTTAAAATTTAAGAAGTTTAACACATTTAATTAATGGTTGGCTGGTGCGTTATCCATAGTAATGTGTTGACCAATCATAGTCCAATTGTGAACCAATTATCATCCTCCTCTCAAGCAGTATAAAAGTTGTTTTCCCTGCACGCTGATATTTCTTGTGAATTCTTCTACACATTATGCCTACTCTTAATAATCTTGAAGGCGCACTTGAACTCTCTCAAAGAAGTTCAGTGGGTTTAGGCCTTTCCTGTCATTGGTGAATACCAAGTAGATCTCAGAACTGAAGACTGCTCATATTTGAAGATGGCAGCATCTTTAAACATGTTGCTGCCTCCATGAAGTGTGTACGCATGAAATACCTCCTAACCTCAATTTCTCCCCTTGCTCACCCCATCAGTGTTGGGTATTCAGTTCAAGGACAGATCTTCTAGATTTGGGCTGATTCTGGCAAAAGGACATATTTCTTCTAACACAGTGAAATTTCAATCACTAATGTGGGAGATCAGTGATTTTTTTTCATGTTAGCAAAGGGCTGATAGTTAATCTTGGAGGTGGTTCAGTATATTGCCTGTGATAGTTTTCAAACTTTGTATCCAACATTTGCTTTACACTGGTTTGAGTTACAGTGAAGCTAGTTTGAATGTGAGTTGACCTCAGCATTGTCACCTCATTTGTAAGATTGAAAATCCAAACTGAAATCAGCTTGGCTTTGATTAGACAGCACATTTGAATCACTGTGAAGCCAAAACACAAACTGTGCAATAAAAGTGGCTTATTACTTGTCTGTAAAATTTATTTTCTTGATAACTCCAGAATGTGCAAATTTCTGCTTAAGCTTTTATATACAACCCTTGAGTGCAGGCTGCCTGTTACAGAGGGTTACCTCAACTCCCCCTCACCTTCTGCCTCCAGATAGTTTCTGATTATAAATGCTGTGCTCGTATTTTCATAGTACTGAGCTCAAAAAGCCAAACTACGCATATGTTCACAGTATTGATCCCTAAGCGGTTTCAGTTGGAAAACAGGTGAGGAATAAAGATCTGCAGGAGCGCATTGTAAAATGTTCAGGTGGAAAAGGGGTTAAGGTACAGAGACAATAATAGATGAAATATAATCTAGTAGCCTGCCATGACTGCTTTCACCAGAAAGAGAAGAAGCTATTTACGTACATGCACTGCAAAAGCATATGCTTCCATTCTGCATTGCTGGCTTAGCAACATTCTTGATGCAGAATGCAGATAATAGCAAAAGAAGGCTCATGTAACAGCAAATTAAAGCTGTATAAAGATTTGACTTTAACAAAGAATTCCTATGTTTTGTGCCAACTATATTTTAAAGCTTTTTGACAAGTTGGGAGTGCCGTACCGCACGGCACATTGATATTTAGGGAACGGTTTCTGGAGGGCAGGAATGCCCGATTCATATTTTACTTGCATTATGATTTATGAGCATATCTGAAAGAGGTTAGATGGAGGAGAGATTATGAAGTTTCTCTGTATAAGCACTAATCACCTCAGCTCCTGTCATTCTCTTCAAAACAAGTTACAGGACAATGCTTTAACAAGGGAACCTTTTATTGCTAGAAATGTGAGACTCTCAAAGGCTCTGATCAAAAATAATCAACAACTTGCTGTAGCATTTTTGTATTTTTTTTAAAGTGAACCTGAGATATTGGAAGCCAGCAATATGGTTGCAAGCTCACACTACGGTGAATGCCCTTGGGTGCAATTTTGGCTGTGCGATGTTTTTTACATGTTCTGTTCTTTTCCCAAACCCCAATGGATTGTTTTTACACATTGCATTAGAGCAGTTGTCCTACTGAAGCAGCATTTTCCAAAATAAAGTTCGGTTTACATTGAAAAATCATCTTGTGCCTTCACAGAATAAGGAACAAAACAGGAATGGTTCACATTCATGCACTTAATTTTTTTTTAAATACTGAGAAATGCCATCAGCACTTCTTAACATAATTAAAGAAACCCTGTTTTCGTGCATTTTTTTCTGTCCTAATGTGCTAAATTATAACACAATATGCCTCAAAAAGAGTAGAAGCAGAAACATTGTTCATGAAGGAGGCCTCATATTGCAGACATTGAGATATACAATAAACTCAAAACGGAACAACTTTCTTTCTATTCGTATTGGTATTCTGGGCACAAAGGTAATAAGTGCAAATGTCCCCACTGATTGCCCTAACTGCTCCAGTGCCATTACAGAGCTTTAAAAAAGAATCCAGAGGTACAAGACTTAACACAGAATGAGTTTCTGCTGAACAAAGAACACAATGAATCTGGATTTCTCGTTATATATCTGCAGCCAAGTTAACATTGCCTGCCAATGGAACCTTTTTTAACCTTTTAAGATCTGGATTTGTATTACCATTTTACACTGCACTAGTATGCTGATCGAATGTTCAGTCTAGGAGCAGGACATTCACCTAACTAGTCAATACTGGTACTTGCAATTCACATAAGCCTTCTTTCAACCTACTTTGCCTCACTCCATTGACATAACCTTCTAAAGCTTTTTATTTTGTTCATGTAATTATATAGTGTCTTCTTAAATTCAGAGATAGGACTTCATCAGTAGTTGTCATGGCTGCAAGTAGAGGGATCTTTTTATTAGCTGAAATGGGAAGGGTAATCAAGTGTAAGTTACTGCAGCATGTGATGAAAAGGAAGCAACTCCTGGTATTTAACCATTCAGATGCATTCCAATGCGTCCAAATGAAGACTGTGACAAAGCATCCACTGTATCTTTGTCAAGGAATGTTCGCGCTGGGGAGTGCACTATTTCTCATGATTAGTATCCAGTGTCGGCATTAAGAATTCCCAGTTCAGGCGTCATCAGCCAGCTGCAGAGTTAAGCTGTTTCCATTCTTCTCTGACCTCAAAGTTCTGCCTTTTTCTATTTACCTGGAATTTAAATAGCGCTTGAGAGGCCCTTCATGCTTGGGTCTAGTTCCCAGAAGTAAAATTTCTGTCCTATTCAAAATGCTTAAAGAATTATTTCTACTTATATCATCAATCACATCAGCGTGTCAATTTAAATGTTCATCATTTATAATCCAAAATGGAGTCAGAGCTAAAAAACAAGTTGTGTATGCCCCCAAAGTTCCTACAATAAATATTAACGGTGAACGCTTATATAACGCTAATGATTCGTTATGCTCTGATTGTCTCAAGTATATTTATTATTTCACCACTGGCATTTACTTAGCAGTTTTACTTCCTTTTATCATTTTCTTCTATTGTGTTTCTCTTCAAATGTTAATGTTAGTTGCTGGGATATAATTCAGTCAAGAGCAGAAATAAGGAGTATCTTAACTAAATGGTTAATCTCCAGTTATTGGAATCCCCATGAGAATCAAAGGCTAAGTCAGAGAATCACACGCTGATCCTGCTCTGAACCGAAATACACTTACACCACAAATTCTCTCTGTTGCAGAAATGCTGATTTATATGAAAAGAAAAGTTGTGTAAAAGCAGAGGTCACAGAATCTTGAAACTATGAATTTTATCATCGTATCAGTAAGGCAAGTTGTAGATTTGATTCCTGTGTGTGCTATTCACAAAACTGACGTCAGCTAGGGTCTAACATAATTGGGTTAATGAGGAAAAAAATCATCTTACTCTTCTAATCCACGATGTGTATGTTGCATGGCTGGTGAAGTTAAAGAATCACTTCCTTACTATTCTGAGGGGGCTTTGAGATTGCAGTTTAGTGGTTTTTCAGTGTATAGCATGGATGTGGCCCAATGTTTATGGGATTAGATGAAGAAGGGCAGGAGGTTCTCATGCAGAGCATCAACATCATCATGGCACAGATGGGCTCAATAACCTGTTTCTTAGCTGTAGGCACTGCTTAATTATAAATCCTTCGAAGGTTTTTTTTTACATACATCTAGTTTGGCGTCAGGATTGGGCCAATAGAAGGATCCTCCAATTTACTAGCATATGATCTTAGATTTAAATGGTATAATTTGGGTTATATCCTCGATTTCGGTGACTCATTAGATTTTATTCAGGACACTTTTTAACATATTTTAATTGTTTAATTAAATCTGTATTGTTTTCAACTGTCGCCTGTCATTCATAGTGAGCATCGTTCAGCAGTATGAAAGCTTTTATGTAAAATAAATAAATGATCACCGATTACAACTTAATAATGCAAAAATATGAACTATTAGAACAACACTTTTTTTAGAAAAGCTTTCTCTTACAGAACCATAAATCCACAATGTAAAAACCAGAAACCCATTGATGACAAATTGTATTTGCAATGGAGTATCCAGATTTACACACAAGGCCTCACCAGTGAACGTCACTTGGTGGATCTAACCTTGGCTCAGCTGTGCACTGCACACTATGCAATAAACACAGAGCCAGCACGTTTTGAACCAGCCGACAAGAGAAAAAAAAACCATTGCACAGCTCCATATTACAAGAGCAGACCTTATGAAAAATAAGAACAGACAGTGTGCTAAATTTAATGTTAAGTTTCCAAAACTCAAGCACTCAGGAGAGCTAATGTTTTGAGCCATGGCTGTTTTCCACATCAAGGCTGTCAAGACTTTAACAATTGCTCATGTCCATCAGTCTACTGTATTTCTTATTCCATTAATCATAAAGCCAGAGTCCTTTTCAAACAATAATGACTAATTCACTGGGGATGTTTATGGTTGCTTGGACTTGAATGGAAATGACAGTCCTGCATGTTGTAATCAGAAAATAATAGAGCGCTCAGCTGTCTGTAAGATTACAACAGAACTCTTGAGCCCACGCACCCGGCATTGTTCTCAGCTTTCACAAATTCTTCAAAGATCATTTCTGTTCCATGCAGACATTCCGGCATATATGAACTGTGGTAGTGATGGGGACTGAGGAAACTGTGGGTACCTTCTGCAAATTCAAAGTGAGATGGATGAAATGTCCTTCCTCGTTTCTTACTTACCACATGACATTTTATAGCCATTTAACCACTGATCTTGGCCTGGATGGTTGCCAAGTGGGAATATTTTGGGAGCCTTTAAAATGGTGGGTGTATCCTGATTCGGGGAATCCTAATCCCATTCTGAGGGTTTCAAATTTTAATGGTGTGCACTGGCTCAGTCCAGGATCCTGCATGCTGTGCTCCTAACTTGACTGGTGCCATGTCGTAGCCCTTCACCATTTTCATGGAATCAAACCAGCTTTTCAAAGTATTGTGGTTCTTGCTATATCCAAGGTATCAAACACCACAGTCCCCATGAGAGAACCTTCTGAAATCCAACCTCAAAAATTCCTCCTCATGACTGCAAGCCAGACTATGTTCCCAACTTTCAGGAATGATCCCGTATACCAGGCGCATCCATGCCTAATTACCCTCTGCTCACTGTAGAGAGATTGATAGTAACAATAGGATCCTTAAAAAAACCTTTAAAAATAGTCATTCATTCATTCGTTATGTTCCAATTGCTACAGTCCAATTAAAGCATCAGTAATCCTGTCAATTTCAAGTAGCAATTGCATAATTGACAGAGGAGATCGGAGACCAAGCGCTGTCAATCAAGCAAACTTTTCGCTAGTGTAATAGGTTTCTAGGTCTCAGCCAAAAATGCATGTGAGGCTTGGAAAACTATTGCTTGATTGACAGTTCTATCTCTCAGATTACCATTGCACTGTTGTGCTTTATTTACACAAGGCTAAGATGTTTACAGGTGCATATAATTTCTACAATTGGCACTTTGAAGAAGCTGCTCGTATAGCACTTTTGTTGTGGCTTGTGAAAATTAACAAATATATGAGTGTTGAAGCCTCTTTTTATACACATTCTATTGTCACTGTATATTTCCTAGCTTTTATACAATGAATAGTGGGTAAATGGAAGAACCAGAGCCTGGTTTAGGGTAGCAAGAGGTAATGGGGGAGGTCCAGAGGGTGGGGATATAGTTAGCATTGGGAGCATGAAGTGGCATGGATGGGTCATGGGTAGTTTGTGGTTGGTCAGTGATGTGAGGGGAGTTGGGTCGAAGCACTTACTGTTTCCATTCAAATGGATGTGAAGTTCCCATGGCCCAAACTGAGGCAGACCTTTTAAACAGGCTGTCTCTGCACTCAGCAGTGCCCATGGCTGTCTTTAACTACTGACCAAATTGGGGTATTTACCCAACTCCCACTACTCTCCCTCAGGATCACAGTCCAGGCCTTTGAGAAAGTTTTTCAGAATATTATCTTCCTTCTTTCCCAGTTTTTTCCTTCTCTACAAGTGTGGCCATTCATCAACAACTTTCTTTCATCCAGCTGAGGGAAGGGTTGTTGTGGTGGTTGTCAACCTTCCCATGATTCACTCTTCCCAAGGTGAGGTGTAGTTCATGAGGGGAGGGCTAAAAATTAACTGCCTCCCTCTCCCATCTTTTCAGATAGGAAGTTTGGTTGAAACATGTTGCTCTATCTAGTGGTCATGCATCAACTACTAATGTCCCCTCACATCGGCTATCTGGGTTGGAATAAAACAGGGCTGAACCATCCCTTTTGTAAATATTTGTGTGCAATGGTGAGTCAGTTGGGAAGGTGAGGAAAAGTTCAGGAAATGAGATTCTCAATGTTGAGGAAAGAAGAGTCAAATTTTCCATCCAAGCTTTGAAAATCCCACTAGTGAGTGGCAAGAGGTTTATTAGCATGCATTTATATTTCATTAGCAACGTAATCTCACTTACAGTCTGCTGTTCTCTCATACGATGGAGAACAAGTGGATGGTAGCAATTCCTGACATGAAAGTCAATGTGATGTCTGGCAACTCCAGCTGATTGCTTGCTTCTCAATCTTGGCCAGTAGCACCCAACGTCTCAGGGAACGTTCCCTGGGGAGTGACTGGGTACAGCCCCACCCCTCCCAATCCATGGAGGCTGGCTGTGGGCATGCAGCAGACTCACTACATCATTGTGGCACATCTCCAACTCCCTTTGAATGCAGTGATCTGTTTCAATGCTGTATGTTGAAGCATTGTAAGGCTGATGCCAGTCCACTTTTTCATTCATGGACAACAGACCCACCTCACACGCCTCAGGAACATCTCAAGGCTTCTTGTTCAGTCTCTCAGCACTCACTCACTTCACGCCCACTTGGGTCCTCAAAGAATTTCTACATTGTTTTGCCCTGACTTGTCTTCTTGCACTTTGCTGCCTCTTCAGAACTTAAATGCCGACTGTCTTTCTATCTTGCCTTGCTGTTTAGTGCAAACACAAAACCAGGCAGCATGTTACGATCATCAGCAGTAAGGAATCAAGGGAGTGAACATATTACAGAACTGCATTGTGCTAAACAATGTTATACCTGCAGAATGTGCTTGCAACGAAATTAGAAAATGTAATGAGTGTGCTTCAATCAAATGGCTGTGTGCCTAAATCTATTGGGGATATTGTCCTCTGTCAAGTCAAGGGAACTTTCATCAGACAGGGGATCCCAACAGAGTCAGTTAGGGGGAGCATCTGATCACAGTTCAAGGAGTTGAACACAGTTAGCCGGCTGCTTAGGGCAATCAGTGCTAGTGATTTCGTATCACTGTAGCCTGGGGAATGGGACACAGTCAGTCTTGCACCTCCAGTGCAACCAGTCCAGCTTTCTGTTATCCTACCACATTTCCAATCTCCTTCTGTGTTTGTGCAGGACATGGCTTCTGCTGCGTATGTCAGAATAATGTCATTCTGTCAAAGATCCATGTAAAGGCATTCCATGCTATCCTTGTCTTCTTCATCCATGTCCCATTGCCTGGAGGACTATACTAACCTGTCATTTGTGTGAATGCTGACTGCTCACATTACAAAGGACTTGCTCAGTTTCTGATATTCCCATACAAGTTCATTGAAAGCATGATCAATGGATCCAGCCACATCAAGGACTTTAAATATGGCTGACAAAAATGCTAGAAAGTCCAGACTGGCAAGTGCGTTCCTTGCTGGTGAGCATCCTAATAGTGTAACGACAGTGCTGTAAGGGAATGGTGCATATTTAATAAAGCAAGCAATTATGAGAGAAAACTCATTAGAGCCCACAAAGAACACCTTTGACAAAATTCCTCGGAATTAACACATTGTCAATTTTTTGATGAAAGTTATCCCACAGTCTTGCAACTCAAATTCTCACTCCTCTTGTTAATATTGTGCAATTGCACAGACTTCATATTAATGCTGAAGACATAACCAGTGCATGTGCAGAAGATTTACTTTCAGTAAAATAGCAAATACTATTTCCTCAGCCTCAAGTCAATCTTCAATTAGTAGCTATACAACTTTAAGCAAATGTCCACTACATAAAGAGTGGTGTATTTAAGCACTGTTTTAGTTGACTCAGCTAAATTGGCTTCTAAGGGCAGATGGTTGCTTATTAGAACCAGGTTTAGTTCCAGTTAAAATCTTTGAAGTTGAACTGGGGAATTAATATATCTTCAATAGCTGAGTAAGCTCTCTGCTTGTGTCAATGACCTTGGACTGAATCTTACTTTTCTTTTTGGCTAAGTTCAAGTTGTGTCAAGTTTCTCAGAGGGTTTGTTGCCTTGAAGCCTCGAGAGTTTACTCACTGTATCTTACTAAACCAGCCTCACGATGTAGCTACCCAAACCAAGCATCTCTCACATCGGGTTTAACCATTTTAACGTGCACTTTCAGCGGATATCCCAGGCTACACCAGCATCCTAGCTGCCATGCCATCTTTAAAAGACCAAACAAGCACTGTCAGCCTGAAGCTACCTCGCAAAGTTCCTGACATTTGCCCCGACATTGGGACACAGGGGAATATCAGCACCCAGCTTCGCGGCTAGGGTCTTGCAGATCCTGCTGGATGGAGTGGTGCCAACGCAGAATGTCTTTAACCACCAGGACCAGCTTTGGAGGCCACAACACCAGACCATGCCAGCCTGCTCTGAGGTTGCCATTCAGGTTCAAGTGGTTGCAGGCATCTGGAGGAATGCCCAGCACTGTAGGGAGGAAGTCAATGTCCAAAGGGTGGCACGGTGGCTCAGTGTTTAGCACTACAGCCTCACAGCACCAGGAACCCGGGTTCAATTCCACCCTCAGGTGACTGTCTGTGTGGAGTTTGCACATTCTCTCTGAGTCTGGGTGCTCCAGTTTCCTCCCACAATCCAAAGATTGCAGGCTAGTGGATTGGCCTTGCTAAACTACCCATAGTGTTCTGGGATGTGTGGATTCGGTGGGTTATAGAGGGATGGATCTGGGTAGATGCTCTGATGGTCAGTGTGGACTTGTTGGGCCGAAGGGCCGTTTTCAACACTGTTGGGGTTCTATAATTCTTTTCCACTCCACCAGGTAAGTACCACCATCATCTGTCTGATACTTCACATTCACCCTATCTCTGCTCCCCCTACCAAGGCTCATGTGCTACCACTCGCACTATTGCTTGAAACATCTTCCCCACTTGCCATCACCCATCTTAATCCCTGACAACACAAACCTCTGTGCTGCCCACTCATTAACCTGGGACACCTCCCCATCTCAACCAACAGCACCAGGTGCATCACCCACTTTTATCACCCTTCATATCTGTTTCTTTCTCATTCTTTCTCATTGTGGGCAAAACAGCTCACAACGAGGAAGAAAGAATCAAAATGAATGGTGTGGCTGCCCAGTATTCACCTTGTTACTCCATATAAGTAAAGGATTCTGACATTGACCACCCTGAGCGCCGTATTTTCAAACCCTTGGACTGATTTTGGAGATTGCCCTTGACTTACTATGCCAGGATCCACCGAGTGAAGACTAACATCTTGGCTTAAATGAGGTTGGTTGAAAACTATGCCAAGCTCCCTGGCTTTGTGTCTGACCTAAGCAGTAAAGCAGAACAGTAATCATATGAATCAAGTACCTCTGGAGGAGAAGGCAAAGTGCAAAGCTTCCAGGTAATGCAAGGCTGTGAGAATCCAGGCAGTCTCAGAGTGAGTGATAACAAAACAAGGAAGGACTCCAAAGGTGTAGCCTGGTCCAGTCTATGGACTGGGTGTGTGCCCCTGAGCGCAGTGTCCTTTGAGCAGAGAATACTGACCCCTGATTGAGGTGTACTCAGTTTTGAAGCAGTATAGATAGGAATAGACTTGTTCCACTTACTAGAAGCCACAGGAGCAAGAGGTTTACTGGGGTTTGAGGAATTCTTTTTTCACCTGATGGTGGTAAGTATCTGGAACTCACTGCCTACAAGGAAAATGGGACTAGAATAGATGGATGCTTGATGACCGGCATGGACAAGATGGGCCAAAGATTCTTTTTCTGTGTTGTAAAATCTCTATGACTTGATGAATGGATAATTTTTTATTGTGAAATGTAGTGAAAAGCTTCCACCGTTGCTATGATCTGGTGCCATTTTGAAAAGTTTAAGAATAGTAATAATAAAAACATTCCACAGCTGCCAGTTTTAGACACAACCAACAGCAAAGTTGTTGTTTCTCAGGTGCCATCTTTCGCTGCTGGGCCCACCTCATCGATGTTGCCTCCGCCGATGTAGCAGCCGATGCCAGATCCCATACCCGCCTGTCTGCCAACTGCTTCCTCAACACCGTTGACAGCCCCAATGATGCCACATTCTTACTGCCTCTTACTGCCACCCGCCTTCCTCATCTGCCACCAATGCCACCGTGAACTGGGGTCTCCTCCGGAGGTAAGCAGAAGCAAAAACTAGAAAGGAAAAAATGAGTAAAGAAGTAAAACGAAGAAAAATGGACAAAGTGGATGAGCCCTGGGCTCAGGGCCCCAGACCCTGCCTGCTTCCCTGCTGTTCTTGTTGCAGCTTTCCAATGATAGTTGCTTGTGCAGGCTGTAGTGCTGCACTGAAGTGTTGAATTAACCTGTTAGTGGATTGGAGATGTATCTGAGGGTTCTTTGTAACTGACAGATGCTAACGTCCATGGATGTGGGGTGTGAGTGGCTCGATGCCCATGGTGTATGCTCTGAGATGTTGGAGCAGCGAGCTGAAGCTGCTGTGTTAGAGACTGTCCTGCTTGTCAAATATTCCCAACGTGAGCCTCCCTGGCAAGTTCAGTTAGATGGGAGTCTAAATATTAATCACATAGGTACAGTGTTAGCAAGGCACTTAACAACCAATAATGACCGTCGTTTGGCATCTTACCACTGTTTTGTGAGAATTTGTTGGCGCCTCTTGTGAAAAGCATAAAAAATGACTGAACTGATCTTGACATTGAGATGGGTCTCACTGCATTTGATGCTCAGTTCCACCGTGCATCTCACTATAGTCCATATCACTCAGACCCCGATAGAATTCCGCCCGCTGTCTTAAAGTTTCATTAATTCCACTGAGCATACAAAGACGTCTTCATCCTTTTGGATTCATCTCAAACATTGCTCAAATTCTTTTTCTTTGTTCGATAATCAACCTTTGAAGGTCCCTGTAAAGTTTTTCCTGGATGCCCAGTTATCAGGCGTGAAAAATTAAGTTTATTCATCCAGTAGCTTCAAATGTAATTCTTCTGTCAAATATAGCTTTTGAGTCAAACGAGACAAGCTACGTGGCACTGACTAGAGTGAAACAGGAATTAAATCACAATTCTTTAACTCTGTGCTGCCCCCTTTCCCCAACACAGCGGAGTGTGCGTGAAGGTGATAACTACCATGCCTGAAACTGGAGGGAAAATAGAAAGCCCTAGGTTCAAGCTTTTTTCAGATTAATTCCTTGCGGCAAATACTTAGTATCCTTACATTATAGCACACAGTCGACTAAGTATTACAATCGCATGACTTGGATAGTCAAATGATAAAAACTTTTGGTGTTATAAAAACATGAGCAGACTGAAATGAGACTGCTACCATTGTACAGCTGCCTCTAATGGCTTGTGTTTATTATCTGCTGTGCCTACAATTAATGTTCTAGTAGGTTTCAAACACAAATATTCAAACTTGATCTTGTTCATGTCTGAGCGCAAGTCTGTCACTTTTACGTCTGGCAATATATTAGAAACTACATGTATTAGTTGACTAATCTGAATTGCAAAATGTCGTATATACTCAATTAGGCTCCTCCAAGCATTTCACTCGTGAAATTCAGTATTTATCTTCATCAGGAATGAACTGCAATTTTAGAATCAGACAGATGATCCAATTAATGTCAGAGTGCAATATCTCACTACTGATCACATGTTAGCAACAAAGCCTTGCCACATCTTATGTTAAAGTCAGATAGATTTATACATTTCCGATCGTGTTTAACAATTGATCCCACTTGAGCATCTAGTCTGGTTTGTCATCTTGCTAGGAAAGTTACCGTATATGGTATTAGAATTTGAACACAGTGCATGATCTTACAAGCACAGGTTCCAGTAGCGTTGATTCACAAGCAGCGAATAACTGACCCATGTATGTTATTCAAAGGGCTAAGTAATGGAAAAGGTGTCTTGCAAAATTACCTGTTGAATGCATTCATCAAGTCAGAGAATCACACAACACAGAAGGAGGTTCTTTGCATCATCGTAATTGTGTTGGTTCTTTGAAAGAACCATACAATTATTTCTATGTCTCCATTCTTTGATTGTAGCCCAAAATGCCTTTTTTTTTCCTTCTCCAGTACATATCAAATGTTCTTCAGGCATTACTATTTAATGTGCTTGCACCAACACTTTTCCTGCAGTGCATTTCAGATAACTCTTAGGGCTTTTATTTGTCCACTGCTTCAACTCATTTGTCCTAAATATATTCATATTCCTAGTAAGATGATAAACAAATGAATGCTTAGTGATCATATTAAGCCTTCATACAGTAATACACAGTATTTACCAGGTTTTCATCATCTTTCAATAAAATGACTCAATATGAGACAGCTTGTTCTGAGCAATCTTTTCTTTTCCTCACATCCTGACAGTGAAATCTTCTGAAAGCTTTCAGATAACCAGACCCAAGGGGCTACTGCTTGTGGTTCCACCTCAGCTTCCCTCCCCAGAGCTGTTTGGTCTTTCTGACCTTAGCGGGCTTCTTGGAGATCTCTGAGATTATGACCTTTGACATCAGTGTGTCTTCAGAAAGTAACAGGTCATCCCTGTCCACATGAAGAGTGGTAATGGCTCCCACTGATCTCAATACAAGATTGCCCTCCAGCTGCACCCAGTGAAAGGAAAGGGCATGTAGCCTCATTTAATCCCTTCCATTAGCACTTTGGCACTTGCTGCCATCTCTGTTGGGAAGATCATATCTTTTCCCAGCAGTGGGGTTTGGCTGGCCCCCCGTATCCCTCAGTATGACTACAGGCTTGCTCACTTCACTCTGGGGAAATCTGGTCACCCTTCCTTTTGGGTATAGAATCTTGGTAACTCTCCAAATTTTTTTTAACCACACCCACTCCCTCACAATTTTTACTGAGATTCACTGCAGCAGTCAGAGACATAGCCTATTATGCTATGCTCTCCAGCTGACACCCATTATCTGTATAGGGAGCATGTGCCCATTAAATTCCACATGTTTTTCCCACAATCTTCAACTGTTGGCCCGGGCATACCCTACCCATCAGTGATAAAAACACACAGGCTTTGTGGCATCACTTTTCGTCTCAGCGTCACCCTTTCTGTCCTGTGAAGTGCTCCCAGTGTTTCTCTCTCACCCTTGAGTGCTCAGTTTCCCACCACTGTCCCCACCTCTTTCCTTTCTAGTTGTTGGATGTAAGTAAGAGAGGGTTTCTGGTGGAAGAGGAGCTTGTGGATAAGCTCATAATCATCCACTATTGTGGCAGCTCACCTGCTCCCAATCACTCACTGCTCCTTTAGCTGTATTCTTCTTGGGAAGGGGGTGGAATTATTAATCTCATCAAGAAAATTATTTCACAGAGGTTTTTGGCAGTAGCTTCTGCCTTAAGTATCCATACCCACTGGTCAAAAACAAACTGCTTAGCCTTTCAAATTCCAAGTATGTTTCCTGTGGGGACAGAGCTTCAGATGATCTGTCCCCAGCATTAACTGGTCTGCACTTAAGATTGCCCTTTTTACTGCCTCATTATCAAAGTATTTTTCTCAGGCAAAGGAGAGCAAACATTGTGAGCTTTCCCTGAAAGCTTACTCTGAGAGAATAAGGGCCAATGTTGACCAACCATCCTGCTTGTTGTACCACTTTCTCAAAAGAGGGAAAGAAAGCTTTCACTTCTGCCTCCTCTAACTTAGGAATTAAATGAAAATAAATGAGTTACATCCATCCTTAAGCCTGAGACAGTGGTGTATTTGAGGGATACAATGCCACCCCTGCTGATCAACTCAAGTTATTTTCATTCATTATGTGGCTGCCTTTGTGCCAACTGCATTTCCTGCTGTTCTTTTTGAAATTCCTTGGTTTCCCCCTTTGTTTATTCCTCTCTTTCCAAATTCTCTCACTTCCTCTTTCCCTTTCCATTTCCTTACCCTTATCTTAAATTTTTTTTTTGCACTGCTCCAATTTCAAACTGCTTACTGCTACCCTAGACATTTCATCATCTTCAATGTCTGTCTGTGAACAGTTGATCAACCCGGTTAAAATCTGGGTACTTTGGTTTTTTGGGCAAAATCCTAATCCTAAATGCCTTACTAAATCTTTTAATTGTTTAAAGGACAGAACTTATTATTTCCAAAATGCGACTTTCCCAAATCCTTCTTACGAAACATTAGCTCCGAACGTGGCCGTTTCTTTACTGTAGCAGCGTAAACTCAAAAAACCTTCTGCAGCTTTTATAATTGTTTCCAAACTGACCATTGGCCCAATGTAACTCTATTAGTTTGTCTGTGAGTCCAAATCATGATACAAGCTCCCAGTTTGTTATGACCAAGCCCCAGGGGATGGTCCCGAATTCATTCCATTTCCAAATGGTTTGCCCATAGTGACAAGTTTCCAGGTAAGAGGGGTGAATTGAATCCCCTTCTTTAATCACCTGTCCCCATGGTTGGTCATAACAAGGTTAATTAAATCTTAGATAACACAGTGTGGAGCTGGAGGAACACAACAGGTCAGGCAGCATCAGAGGACCAGGAAAGCTGACACTTTGGGGTGGGACCCTGAAGAAGGGTCGAACCGAATACGTCAGCTTTCCTGCTCCTCTGATACTGTCTGGCCTGTTGTGTTCCTCCAGCTCCACACTGTGTTATCTCTGACTCCAACATCGGCTGATCATCCTATCTCTTAATTAAATCTTAACCCATTTCATGTGGATACCTTTCTCTCAGACCATGTGAATTATGTTTCAAAATGAGGCACTTTTTCTAGGCTTCCTTGAGCTCATGATTTTAGATTTTTAGACTTTAGGTTTTATTGTCACGTGTACTCAAGTGCAGAGGTACAGAGGTACAGTGAAAAGCATTTAATGTTGCCACACATAGTGCTATCTTAGGTACCTAGATGCAAAACACTGAGGTACAAAGTGGTAAGAGAAACAGAGTCACAAAATTAAGCATTAGTTCATAGAATTAGGAGAAAAATAAAGAAATAAAGTAATAGTTAACTTCAAAGTCTATCTTAATTTAAACTAGGAAAATAAAGGAATAAGTTAAAAGTTCAACAGTCTTTGATGAGACTCTGCTTATCTAGCTCACTGGGAGATCTCAGTTGCCTGTTCTTGATAACAATGTGTGGAACTGGATGAACATAGCAGGCCAAGCAACAGATAGCAGGGGGTGTTCCCTCACTGTTCACTCTCCCCACGTTGTGCCTTGATCCTATCACTGCTGCTGAAGCTGCCACCTCTCCAATGTCCCCCAATGCCTCAGAAATATACCTGGACATGGAAGACTGAGCTTATTAGTTACTGAATGCTAGATTAAACACTACTGCAATACAGATACTCGTGGATTAGCAATAAGAAGTGTATTGAAAGAAAAATTAAAATATATATGGTTCAGTCTCTGGGTCACATATAGACAGTGGAACCTGGATAGTTGAGAAATTGGTTTTGAGATTCTTGATATTACAGGTTAACTGAAATTCTTTTGTTCTGTTTCCCTTTGACTGGTTTCCAGCACTCTTGTTTCCTTTTGAATTTGCTTGCTGACAGGTTCCTAGCACTCTAAGTGAGAGTAACATTCACCTGAAATGTAGGGGTGACTAGTGATTCGTCTTTCAACATGGACTTACACAGCACACTTGTGCTCAAACCCAGGTTACAACATATGAGTGTCTCAATTTATGAGCGCTCACGAGCATCTCAGTTAACAAGCATACACTCACAGGGGTTGGAATTGGATTTTATCCCCTGTCTTTGTACATTCTTGAAAGTGAAACACGCAAACATTTCTCTTTCTTAGACTCTCCCATCATGTTCACCATCTGAGATATGCACTGGAGATTACACTTCAGTTTCAATGCATTTTTTAAACATTCAGGCATAACACATGCACCTTTGTGTCTTTATAAGATATTCTTCTTTCTTTCTTTCCCACCACATTTCAATGCAGTCCTGGTTTTCCATCTGAGCTGAAGGGAATTTCCCCTTGCCTGCCATGTTTGGGACAGATGATACAGTCCACACAAGGCAATTCTGGGCTGACAGCATTAAATATGGCACTGGTGATAGGAATCTCAGGATGTCCCGGCTGTTACAAGTGCTTCTATCTGTGGGAGAATCAGACAAGTTAAGCAACAATAGGGGCTGGGCGCGTAGTTACACATTTGAGATAAAAATATGAGAAAACTTGTTAGGCCTCAAGGAGAGAAAGCCTCCAAGTAAATTGACAAAAACTAACACTTCGCTGATTCAGTCCCATGTCACTGTAATGGCAATTTCAATTTGTAGCATCTATTCACCCAACTTTTATAAATATATTCAGATGTTTATTCTTTTATCTTTTTGCCAGTGCACTCTTAACATTTGTACTCTCTATTGCTCCTCTGGGCATCTTTACCTAAATAATAACCCACTAAACATTACTCTTTCTCATTGAATCATATTTTTTAAATATTCCAGTGTTAGTACTTGGCACTGATTGCAGAAGTAAACTACTACCTTCCAGTTATTGCACTCAGGCTGATGGAGCCTGGCTTTGCAAAGTAAGAACTGGACTGTGCTGACATTCTTGGTATAAAACCTTGAACAGTAAGAGCTGCACTAAAAGTCATGTTTGAGATTGCCTTTCAAATTGCACTAATTGTGGTTTCAGCGGGTGTGGGTGTCTACTTACGGAAATCTTTTAAAGAGGTTGCGTGAAGCGAATTTCAGCAGTCATTCTAATAGTACTGACTAAATGATGGTAATATTTTGGCATTTTTAAGGAGACGGATCATAATAAGCAACGTGGGAAACGGAAATCCCATCTAGTGATGAGGTTGTGGGTGCAGAGATTGAGCTACATTGTTGAGGTGAGATTGAAGGTTTTAAAAATCATACTTAATCCCTGAGTTGGGAGTGCTCAATGCTGTTACTTCAAGCAAAGAATAAAAGTATTGAATTCAACACTGCTCATATTTCAAACCTTAGAAACCTCACTAAAGAAATTCTGTGACAAACACTTGCAGACCATGAAAATTACCCTCTTACAGACACAGGATTGCGTTCCAAAATTGCATAACTTACAGTTTGTATGAGACAGAAGCATATTTCTCATTACTGATTGAAACTACAGTTAACAATATGGAAAGATAAATGAAGCAATGGCAAATTTAGCACTTTTTGCCAACAGAAGTTCTCTCTTGGGCTGTCAGGAGGATGTGTGGAGAAAGAGGCAATTCGATGCCACAGCAGCAATAGCGCCAGTTTTGACTAGCTTCACCAGGTATTACATGCCAGTATCGACCATCCCACCCCATTCAAGTGGATGATATAATTAACTGCATTTTGATAGGACCCGACCACTGAGTATCTGCGTAAATAGCCTTTTTTACAGGAATGACTACATTTAACATGCAAATCAGCATCCTTTGACAGAAATAGAGACCTGACTTTGGATCAAGATAATCAGAGCCAATTCTGCCCAGCCTCCAACCAATCCCATGAGTAAATGCAGTTAACGATGTCCACCAAATGTTAATGCTGAATTACTTCTGCAGGGCCCAGGGAGGAAGAAAACTTCTCTGAAGTGTACAAAATTAATCTAAAGCCCTGCCAGCCGTGGACTCCCAGCCTTGATGAATGACGCCCTCTCCCTTTGAATACCCCTCCCTTCTCCACCTAGCGATGTTCCTCGCAAACCCTATCCAATCTTAAGGCCTTAACCCACTGGTGCGCAGCTCAATTTAAACGGTAGGTCCCAAATGACAGGAATGGCTAACTCACCAGAAAAACATCATTGACCTTGTCCCCACTGAGTCGGAATGAATCATGTGTTTTGGGTCATGTCCGAATGCACTAGAACTTGAAAGAGGCGTACTGAGAATGGACTATTTTGGGTTTTTGAAATTTAATTGTAATACTGCTGAAGTAAAGGATTTGTGGCAATGGTCCATTTACTGTGAAAAAATAGAAAATGAATGACTTCATCACATATTTTGCAAACAGTGAAGTCACCCGTGGTGTGACAATTAGGTCACAAGTTAAATATTTTTGGTATTCGGTGACCTTACTTGTACCATGGATATTCTGCAAAATGTCAACATTCTGGAAAAAGCTAACTGGTTTCTCATTTAATTACTTAAATTAGTAAATTATAAATCTTCTGAAGTATTTCCAACAATGCATAACTGTGTTCACTGCTTTGAAATGCTACAGGCTTCAAATTTTCCCAGTTTCCATTGTATTCAAAGTTCATGTGTTCTAGTGTCTGAGATAAATGAGTTGTTTGATCACAGTCATAGAACATTGAGAATTATCACTTTTGCATAGTTTGATGTACACTAGAATGTGAAGAATATCAATTAAGACTCATATCTCTGAGTTCAAAGGAAGTTTCATGTATGACCTCTGTATTCCAAAATACTGGTTGTGCTACCAAATGTAAATTATGTTACACTTTCAAGTGGAAACATTCAGCATTTTAATGCTTATGTCCTGAACAAGAATTATTTTCAGTCAATACATTGTATTGTTAATTGATGTCTTCAGCAACATGTATATCAGCTGATTACATTCTCACTAAAAAATTCCTGTTTTTTTTCTGGAAATCTTAATTTTTCAATTCTTAGTTGATGCTTTTACTTTATTGCTTGACCTTCACATTTTAGATTTTCTAGATTTTTTGAAGTCTCTGTGTAAGGCGAATACAATCAGCACCCATTACAAAGCAAGTTATCTAATCTTCTTACCCCAGATAGTTAGCTATTAAATGTTATCACACATTATTACACAGACACGTTCCAAACTCATTTAGCAGAAGTGTTCAACTTTCATGGGGTCAATGGGCAAATTCATTCTGAAAGCTCCCAAATAGCTAGGAAAATTCAATCAAGGGTGCAACTAATTGGAGAAAAGTCAGACAAATGGCAGAATTGGTGAGGAATTGGCTACTCCTCCAGTTATAGACTGGTTCTCCCTCACATTTGCTGCTGATGGGGCTGACAGCATACATAGGAGAGACACGACTTGTGATTAGACAAGCAGTGAGCAGAGGGCGAAAGAAAGGAGATGAGTCACTGGGATGTCTTTTTCTGGGCTGAAGGTACCATCTGTCAGATTTTCCATCTGCTGGAATTCGGGGATAGGTGTCTGCCGTTACAGAATGATGGTACAGTGGGCGATTATGCCTGCTTCTGCATGAGAACAAATAGCTCATATAGCAACACAAGTTATTGGCTGGAATCTTATAAGCATCTGAATGATGTGGACAGGGTGAGATTTGTGACAAAATCATGCAGGAAGTGTGGTGAGACTTTTCTCAATGTCGGCAAAAAAAATCACTGCATCTTTTAAGCATTTGGTAAGAGGTAAGGTGGCATGCAGCTGTGAGTTGCCATTATAGAAGATTAAAGTTTATAAAATGTCCCATTAATCACTAACATTCAGCCGGGTATCTTAGCAAGCACACTGAACAGGCTAGATGTTGAGAATTCTTGATGTGGAAGTCAGAGCAAGTACCAGGCAAGTCCAGGCTGCAAGGTAGCTTTGAAGTGACACTATGCTGGACACCAGGTACCAACACTTCATGGTATGCTCACCAGCCACACATGTCCTCCATCCACCTTCACTGGCACCCAACATGTGCAGCATGTAAAAACTCTCACGATACACCACTGATTCACTTACAGGACGCTTCCACACTTCAGTGCTGTACTTCAGGGCGTACTGGCAGCTATCACTGTCATGCTGTAGCATGGACACTGTATGCTCAGGAACATGCCTCCACCTGATTGCACTATGCTGCATCTCTGGCCTGTTCACTCACCTTCCTCAAACTTATTCACTCTGGGACTGCCCAATGCTCACACCGCTGCCATGCATTGCCTTACCCTGCCTTTTTACACTTTATACCCTTCACACAGAGAGTCATAGGAGCATGGGAAAAGTGGGTCATTCAGCCTCTTGAGCCTGCTCTGCGATTCAATAGAATCATGGCTGACCCTTTGGCATAACTCCATATGCCTGGCGCGGGCCCATCAAATTTTGGTACCCTTACTTAATCAATATTTGTCTTTCTCAGATCTAGGTTTAACAATTGAATTGACATTGAAGACTGTTTGAGGAAGAGAGTTCTAAACCTCCTCTACTCTTTCTGACATGTCTCCTGAATAGCCCGGCCCTAATCCTGAAATTATGCTCCTTGGCTCTAGAATTATCAACCACTTGAAATAGTTTCTCTTTATCTTCCCTGTCTTTTCTTGTTAATACCCTGATAACCTTTATTAGATCACCCACTCATGTTCTAAAACTCGAGAGAATAAAGGCCGAATCTCTGAAGTCGAAGTATCATCCATATAAACCTGCACTGAACTCCTTCCAGGGCCAAAACATCCTCCCTAAGGTGGGGTGTCCAGATCTGCTCACAGGACTCTAAGTGGGGTCTAACAGGGTTTTGTATAACTGCAGTATAACATCTGCATCCCCATACTCCAGCCCTTTAGATATAAAGGCCAGCATTCCATTAGCCTTCCGGACTATTTCTGCATCTGTTTGTGGCATCTTAAAGAGCTATGCACTTAACCCCCAAATCTTGTTAGACATATACCTTAATTTACTTTGTGCCTCCTAAAAAATGCTCTGATGATTTTTGGTCCAACATGGATAATCTCACATTGCTTAAATTAAAATCTACCTCCCATAGCTTACCCATTCATCCAATCTACCAATTTCCAGCTGTAATTTTGTGCTGACTTCACCATTGTTCACAATGCTATCCGATTTTGTTTTATCAGCAAATTTGGACATTAATGTCACTCTCCAATTTATTAATGTATATTGTGAATAATTGAGGGCCCCAACACAATCTCTGCAAGTCACCACTAATAAAGAGTGCTTATCCATTATTTTAATTCTCTGATTTCTGCCACTCAACAAATTTCCTAACCATATCAATAATTTGCCCTCAATACTGTGGGCTTCTACCTTAGCTATCAGTCTCTTGTGAAGGACTATATCAAAAGCCTTCTGGTAATTCATATAAACAACATCAATCAACTTACCTTAGTCCACCACTTTTGTCACCTCTACCTGAGGTTTGTCAGGTACTGGCTGATTGATGGATTGATTTTATTGTTATGTGCACTGAAATACAGTGAAAACTTTACTTACGAATGGTACAGGCAGATCACATCAAGCAGAGGATGTACAGATCAAGAAGACTTAGAGGCATACACAAGTTACATTACAAGTTACATTATTTGAGGCTGGAGTCCATTCAACAGTCTGATAATGGCCGAAAAGAAGCTGTTACTGAACCTGCTCGTGTGTGTGTGTTCAGGCTTCTGTATCTTCTGCCTGATGGAAGATGTTGTAGGAGGTCATTACCAAGGTGCACTGGGCCTTTGATGATGTCAGCCACCTTTCTGCAGCAGCGAGCCATGTAGATAGAGCCCATGGATTGAAGGTTGGCTTCCATGATGTTCTGGGCTGTGTGCACCACCTTCTGTAGATTCTCATGATCCTGGGCAGAGCAGTTGCCATACGAGGCCATTATGCACCTGGACAGTACGATCTCAATGGTACATCTGTAGAAGTTGGTGAGGGTTCTTATGGACATGACAAATTCCTGAGCCGCCTGAAGAATAAGCAGTATTGTTGTGCCTTTGTGACTGTCGCATTTACATGGGAAGTCCAGGACAGGTTGTTGGTTATCGTCACTGCGAGGAACTTGATGTTCTTCACTTTCACAACCTCAGTTTCATTGATGTCGATGGGGACATGTTCTCCTCCTTTCTTTCTGAAGCCAATGATCAGTTCTTTAGTTTTGCTGATGTTGAGAGACAGATTGTTTTCATTGCACCACATCACCATGCCCTCTATCTCCCTTCTGTATTTGGCTTGTCATTGTTAGATATCCGTCCCACTATGGTGGTGTGGTCAGTGAACTTGTAGATGGCGTTCATTTGGAATTTGGCAACAGGTGTACAGAGAATACAGTAGGGGGCTTGAGGACACATCCTTGGGGGGCGCCAGTGTTGAGTGTTATTGTGGAAGAGGTGCAGTTACCTATCCTCACGGATTGCGGCCTTTGTGTCAGAAAGCTGACCTACCCTTTATGAGCCCATGCTGACTCTCCTTGATCAGCTGAAATTTTTCAAGGTGATGAGTTACCCTATTCTTGATTATAGACACCAACAACTCTCCACCACAGATGTTAGGCTAACTTGGCTGTAATTCAGAGATAGTAGGAACTGCAGATGCTGGAGAATCTGAGATAACAAGGTGCAGAGCTGATTGAACACAGCAGGCCAAGCAGCATCAGAGGAGCAGAAAAGCTGACATTTCTGAAGAAGGGTCTCGGCCTGAAACGTTAGCTTTCCTGCTCCTCTGATGCTGCTTGGCCTGTAATTCCCTCGTTTCTCTCTGTCGCCTTTGACATAGGCAAGTTTCCAATTCAGAGGTACAACCCCTGAATCCAGCGAACACGGAAAGATATAGATTGGGGATCGGCGATGTGCTCTGCTGCCTCCTTTAACATCTGTAGATGGGAACTATCATGTCTTGAGGATGTGTCCCCCTTCAGTTTCGTCAATGTCCTATTATTGATTACTTACTTGGGCTGACTATTTAGACCCTTTCTTGATCCTCGTAATTTCTTTGGGACTTCTGGAAAGATATTCTCCTTTTCAGCTGTGAATACTGATGGAAACAATCGTTCTTTACTATTGGTCTACCAAAGGCTGTGGGTGGGGATATTATCAATGACCCTGGGGAAATGGCAAACATTTATGTCATGCTTTTCATGTGCCTCGCTCTCAACCAGTTTACAGTGAATGAAATATTGAAATACTGTTGTAGTATAGAAAATATAGCCCTCGATACTTTCACTGCAAACTCTTACAAACAGAAATGTGATAATGACCGGAGAATCTGTTCTTTGTTAGTTGAGTTGTAAATATCAGCTAGGACACTAATCCTTCTACTCCTCTCCAAAATAGAGTCAAAGGATCTTCAATATTCACCCAAACAACCTGAAGGGACCTCTGTTCAACGTCTCATTTGAACATTAAACGTTCCAACAGTGCAGGCCTCACTCAGTACTGCATGACAGTGTTAGCCTTAATCTTTGTACTCAAGCCATAGAACCTGGAACATGTGGCTATAAGGCAAAAGAGTGGCCAACTGGAACATGATTGACAAACATGGAAGATAGTGAAGAGAGCTTGGGGGGGCGCCAGTGTTGAGTGTTACTGTGGAAGAGGTGCAGTTACCTTTCCTCACGGATTGCGGCCTTTGTGTCGGAAAGCTGGCCTACCCTTTACGAGTCCATGCTGACTCTCCTTGATCAGCTGAAATTTTTCAAGGTGATGAGTTACCCTATTCTTGATTATAGACACCAACAACTCTCCACCTAGTAGATAACAAAGGAGGTAAGTAGATAACAAAGTTAAAATACCTATATACTCCCTTTTTCTACAACATTAGTCTCAATGGGTGTTGTACATCCTCTGGCCTGTAACAACAATTTGCTAATACCACATTTCAAGCTGCATTTCAATGAGTTAGAGAAAGATCTCCCTTGAAATTAATTTCCAATAACCTAATGAATAAGTTGCAGTTGTAACCAACACAAACACATTCTGAGTTTTACAATGTTTGCATCAAAACAGAGATGGTGTCCTTGTTACTATATTAAAATAAGCTGCAGTGCACATTCTGTCTTAGAAATGAAAGAATGACACATACTGAGACACAACTTAATACTTATCAGGAATAGAATTAACAGAATATAACGCATGTGCGAAAATCACCTTTGGATTCTGTGAACTGACAACTGCTCATTGCATGAATGAAATATATGGGAGAAAGAATGAGCCATTCAACAAAAACTACTGAACGTGATTAAAAATTGTCATCATATCCAATCGTATGGGCCCAAACCCACTGGGGTCATAGGAGCCAATTCTCAAACTATTTTAGAGCTTAAATAAGCTACTCTGGGAAACTTTCTTGCATTTCCTATGCACAAAAGAATGAAGTAAGTTTCGCTTGTCATGCCCTTAATTTAGATGAATGGCATATTTCTATACAATTTTCCATTCAGCTGAATGTTTCAAATTCCATCTTTTCTGCATCATCTCAATTTTTTCGTTAAGATGTAACAAAATTATGTGCCCTCAATATGGGTTCCAACGACATTAATCCTATCAAGGTCTTGAGCATTTCACACCCCAAACTTATCCAAATATAAATTTTAAAAGATCAAAAGGCCATTGAATTATTATTTCTCAATAGGATTTAGCAAAGGCAGCTTGCAGGTCAAGCTGCATACACATTGTATTCTCTTCTCCTTACCCTGAACTTAGTGGACTAAATTTGGTGTTTCTGTGTTTCTCAGGTACAGTAGAATGGACAGTAGAATGTCCAGCTTTGTGGGCATTACAGGTCTCATGTTGCCTCACACTTGGTGAAGGCAGAAAAACATATACCTAAGGCCTACAGTTGAAACAAGCATTAGACTCGTTCTGGACTAACAGTAATGGCACAAGGTTTGATAGTGCAGTACCTGTTTGATCAAAAATTTCAGCCTTGACCTACTTAAATCTTTTAGATGGGTGGCATTCTGTGCATGGTGCACCCATCATTTGGATGGATGGCTGTGCCATATCTTGAGCACAGAGTGAATGGTAGCCTTTATGATGCCATTTGACAATTTAATTTCTTTTAACATTTTTAAGATTTGTGCTTATGCCTGCGCAATCTATAATAAATTGCACTTCTAAACAATTTTTAAATCTCCTCCTCCGTTGCTGCAAATCAGTGAAGAACTGACACCTAAATTAGAGTAAATGTAATAGTATCCACATCAAAATTCTACAAATTCTTAATTTCTGAAAGTTTTTTTATTATTTCTTTTACTTTTATTTACTCTTTCTTGGATTTGAGCATCTCTGATGGGCCAGGGTCTTTGGCTGATTCATAACTACTGTTGAGAAGGTGGGGTCATGAGCTGCGTACATGAAAAGGCGCAGACCATTTGGTAGAGGTACATTCACAGTGCTGTTAGAAAGGGAGTTCCAGGATTTTGTCCCAGTGACAGTCAGGAATCAATGATCTTACTCCAAATGCAAGATAATAAAATGTGAGGCTGGATGAACACAGCAGGCCAAGCAGCATCTCAGGAGCACAAAAGCTGACGTTTCGGGCCTAGACCCTTCATCAGAGAGGGGGATGGGGAGAGGGAACTGGAATAAATAGGGAGAGAGGGGGAGGCAGACCGAAGATGGAGAGTAAAGAAGATAGGTGGAGAGAGTGTAGGTGGGGAGGTAGGGAGGGGATAGGTCAGTCCAGGGAAGACGGACAGGTCAAGGAGGTGGGATGAGGTTAGTAGGTAGCTGGGGGTGCGGCTTGGGGTGGGAGGAAGGGATGGGTGAGAGGAAGAACCGGTTAGGGAGGCAGAGACAGGTTGGACTGGTTTTGGGATGCAGTGGGTGGGGGGGAAGATCTGGGCTGGTTGTGTGGTGCAGTGGGGGGAGGGGACGAACTGGGCTGGTTTAGGGATGCAGTAGGGGAAGGGGAGATTTTGAAACTGGTGAAGTCCACATTGATACCATATGGCTGCAGGGTTCCCAGGCGGAATATGAGTTGCTGTTCCTGCAACCTTCGGGTGGCATCATTGTGGCAGTGCAGGAGGCCCATGATGGACATGTCATCTCGAGAATGGGAGGGGGAGTGGAAATGGTTTGCGACTGGGAGGTGCAGTTGTTTGTTGCGAACTGAGCGGAGGTGTTCTGCAAAGCGGTCCCCAAGCCTCCGCTTGGTTTCCCCAATGTAGAGGAAGCCGCACCGGGTACAGTGGATGCAGTATACCACATTGGCAGATGTGCAGGTGAACCTCTGCTTAATGTGGAATGTCATCTTGGGGCCTGGGATGGGGGTGAGGGAGGAGGTGTGAGGACAGGTGTAGCATTTCCTGCGGTTGCAGGGGAAGGTGCCGGGTGTGGTGGGGTTGGTGGGCAGTGTGGAGCGAACAAGGGAGGCACGGAGAGAGTGGTCTCTCCGGAAAGCTGACAGGGGAGGGGATGGAAAAATGTCTTGGGTGGTGGGGTCGGATTGTAAATGGCGGAAGTGTCGGAGGATAATGCGTTGTATCCGGAGGTTGGTAGGGTGGTGTGTGAGAACGAGGGGGATCCTCTTGGGGCGGTTGTGGTGGGGGCGGGGTGTGAGGGATGTGTTGCGGGAAGTACGCGAGACGCGGTCAAGGGCGTTCTCGATCACTGTGGGGGGAAAGTTGCGGTTCTTAAAGAACTTGGACATCTGGGATGTGCGGGAGTGGAATGTCTTATCGTGGGAGCAGATGCGGCGGAGGTGGAGGAATTGGGGATAGGGGATGGAATTTTTGCAGGAGGGTGGGTGGGAGGAGGTGTATTCTAGGTAGCTGTGGGAGTCGGTGGGCTTGAAATGGACATCAGTTACAAGCTGGTTGCCTGAGATGGAGACTGAGAGGTCCAGGAAGGTGAGGGATGTGCTGGAGATGGCCCAGGTGAACTGAAGGTTGGGGTGGAAGGTGTTGGTGAAGTGGATGAACTGTTCGAGCTCCTCTGGGGAGCAAGAGGCGGCGCCGATACAGTCATCAATGTACCGGAGGAAGAGGTGGGGTTTGGGACCTGTGTAGGTGCGGAAGAGGGCACACTGAGCCCTGCCGCATCTTCACCATCCCCCCAGACCTCCCATTGACTGAGGACGAACGGTCAGTCCTTAGCAAGGGGCTCACCTTTGTCCCCCTACAACCACACATCAACGAATACCAGTCACGGTTGGATATAGTGCAGTTTTTCCGCCGTCTTCACCTCCATGCCTACTTCTTCAACCGGGAACCCAACCCTCCTTCCACTGACCCCTTCACCCGCTTCCAACACAAGTCCTCCTCCTGGACACCACCCCCAGGCCTCCTACCCTCCCTCGACCTCTTCATCTCCAACTGCCGTCGAGACATCAACCGCCTCAACCTCTCCACCCCTCTCACCCACTCCAACCTCTCCC
This sequence comes from Stegostoma tigrinum, assembly GCF_030684315.1. Classification (NCBI taxonomy): domain Eukaryota; kingdom Metazoa; phylum Chordata; class Chondrichthyes; order Orectolobiformes; family Stegostomatidae; genus Stegostoma; species Stegostoma tigrinum. The sequence goes on from NC_081362.1 coordinate 60,723,891, forward strand.
CCGCAGAACGGGCAGCCCTCCGCTCCCTCCGCTCCAACCCCAACCTCACCATCAAACCCGCAGACAAGGGTGGCGCAGTGGTAGTATGGCGCACTGACCTCTACATCGCCGAGGCCAGACGCCAACTCTCCGACACCACCTCCTACCGCCTCCTCGATCATGACCCCACACCCGAGCACCAAACCATCATCTCCAACACCATTCACGACCTCATCACCACAGGGGACCTCCCACCCACAGCCTCCCACCTCATTGTTCCCCAACCCCGCACGGCCCGTTTCTATCTCCTTCCCAAAATCCACAAACCTGCCTGCCCTGGTCGACCCATCGTCTCAGCCTGCTCCTGCCCCACCGAACTCATCTCCACCTATCTGGACTCCATTTTCTCCCCTTTGGTCCAGGAACTCCCCACCTGGTGTCCGTGACACCACCCACGCCCTCCACCTCCTCCAGGACTTCCAATTCCCTGGCCCCCAACACCTCATATTCACCATGGACGTCCAGTCCCTGTACACCTGCATTCCGCATGGAGATGGCCTCAAGGCCCTCCGCTTCTTCCTATCCCGCAGGCCCGACCAGTCCCCCTCCACCAACACTCTCATCCGCCTAGCTGAACTCGTCCTCACACTCAACAACTTCTCTTTTGACTCCTCCCACTTCCTACAGACTAAGGGGGTGGCCATGGGCACCCGCATGGGCCCCAGCTATGCCTGCCTCTTTGTAGGTTACGTGGAACAGTCCCTCTTCCGCACCTACACAGGCCCCAAACCCCACCTCTTCCTCCGGTACATTGATGACTGTATCGGCGCCGCCTCTTGCTCCCCAGAGGAGCTCGAACAGTTCATCCACTTCACCAACACCTTCCACCCCAACCTTCAGTTCACCTGGGCCATCTCCAGCACATCCCTCATCTTCCTGGACCTCTCAGTCTCCATCTCAGGCAACCAGCTTGTAACTGATGTCCATTTCAAGCCCACCGACTCCCACAGCTACCTAGAATACACCTCCTCCCACCCACCCTCCTGCAAAAATTCCATCCCCTATTCCCAATTCCTCCGCCTCCGCCGCATCTGCTCCCACGATAAGACATTCCACTCCCGCACATCCCAGATGTCCAAGTTCTTTAAGAACCGCAACTTTCCCCCCACAGTGATCGAGAACGCCCTTGACCGCGTCTCGCGTACTTCCCGCAACACATCCCTCACACCCCACCCCCACCACAACCGCCCCAAGAGGATCCCCCTCGTTCTCACACACCACCCTACCAACCTCCGGATACAACGCATTATCCTCCGACACTTCCGCCATTTACAATCCGACCCCACCACCCAAGACATTTTTCCATCCCCTCCCCTGTCAGCTTTCCGGAGAGACCACTCTCTCCGTGACTCCCTTGTTCGTTCCACACTGCCCTCCAACCCCACCACACCCGGCACCTTCCCCTGCAACCGCAGGAAATGCTACACCTGTCCCCACACCTCCTCCCTCACCCCCATCCCAGGCCCCAAGATGACATTCCACATTAAGCAGAGGTTCACCTGCACATCTGCCAATGTGGTATACTGCATCCACTGTACCCGGTGCGGCTTCCTCTACATTGGGGAAACCAAGCGGAGGCTTGGGGACCGCTTTGCAGAACACCTCCGCTCAGTTCGCAACAAACAACTGCACCTCCCAGTCGCAAACCATTTCCACTCCCCCTCCCATTCTCGAGATGACATGTCCATCATGGGCCTCCTGCACTGCCACAATGATGCCACCCGAAGGTTGCAGAAACAGCAACTCATATTCCGCCTGGGAACCCTGCAGCCATATGGTATCAATGTGGACTTCACCAGTTTCAAAATCTCCCCTTCCCCTACTGCATCCCTAAACCAGCCCAGTTCGTCCCCTCCCCCCACTGCACCACACAACCAGCCCAGATCTTCCCCCCCACCCACTGCATCCCAAAACCAGTCCAACCTGTCTCTGCCTCCCTAACCGGTTCTTCCTCTCACCCATCCCTTCCTCCCACCCCAAGCCGCACCCCCAGCTACCTACTAACCTCATCCCACCTCCTTGACCTGTCCGTCTTCCCTGGACTGACCTATCCCCTCCCTACCTCCCCACCTACACTCTCTCCACCTATCTTCTTTACTCTCCATCTTCGGTCTGCCTCCCCCTCTCTCCCTATTTATTCCAGTTCCCTCTCCCCATCCCCCTCTCTGATGAAGGGTCTAGGCCCGAAACGTCAGCTTTTGTGCTCCTGAGATGCTGCTTGGCCTGCTGTGTTCATCCAGCCTCACATTTTATTATCTTGGAATTCTCCAGCATCTGCAGTTCCCATTATCTCTCTCTTACTCCAAATGCAGGTGGGATGTACTGTGTGTCAGTTACCCTTGTCCTTCAAGGATGTTCAGATAGTGGATTTGGAAAGTGCTGTTGAAAGTGGCGTGATGAATTCCTGTTGATGGTAGCAGGAATGAACATTTAAAATGGTGAGGGGGAGGCTGATCAAGACAAGCTGCTTTCTCATGGGTTTTGTGCAGCTGCTTGAGTATTGATGGAACTTCTCTCACGTAGCCAAATGAAGGGTATTCCATAATTCCTGATTTGTACCTCCTAGATGGTGGACTGGCTTTGTGGAGTTAGGAGGTGAGCTATTTGAAGCAGAATTTCCAGATTCCAGCCTGCTGTTGTAACCACAGCATCTATATATCTGCTCCAGTTTAGTTTCTGGTCAATGGTAGCCCCCAAGATTGATGGTGAGATAGTCAGTGACAGTAATTATATTGAATTTCAAGGGAAAAAGGTCAAATTTCCTCTTGTTGAAGATAGTCATTTGCTGACACTTGCATAGCATTATGTTACTTGCTGCTTATCACTCTAGGATGGAATCTTAGAACATAGAACATAGAACATAGAACAGTACAGCACAGAACAGGCCCTTCAGCCCACAATGTTGTGCCGACCATTGATCCTCATGGATGCACCCTCAAATTTCTGTGACCATATGCATGTCCAGCAGTCTCTTAAATGACCCCAATGACCTTGCTTCCACAACTGCTGCTGGCAACACATTCCATGCTCTCACAACTCTCTGCGTAAAGAACCTGCCTCTGACATCCCCTCTATACTTTCCACCAACCAGCTTAAAACTATGACCCCTCGTGCTAGCCATTTCTGCCCTGGGAAATAGTCTCTGGCTATCGACTCTATCTATGCCTCTCATTATCTTGTATACCTCAATTAGGTCCCCTCTCCTCCTCCTTTTCTCCAATGAAAAGAGACCGAGCTCAGTCAACCTCTCTTCATAAGATAAGCCCTCCAGTCCAGGCAGCATCCTGGTAAACCTCCTCTGAACCCTCTCCAAAGCATCCACATCTTTCCTATAATAGGGCGCCCAGAACTGGACGCAGTATTCCAAGTGCGGTCTAACCAAAGTTTTATAGAGCTGCAACAAGATCTCACAACTCTTAAACTCAATCCCCCTGTTAATGAAAGCCAAAACACCATATGCTTTCTTAACAACCCTGTCCACTTGGGTGGCCATTTTAAGGGATCTATGTATCTGCACACCAAGATCCCTCTGTTCCTCCACGCTGCCAAGAATCCTATCCTTAATCCTGTACTCAGCTTTCAAATTCGACCTTCCAAAATGCATCACCTCGCATTTATCCAGGTTGAACTCCATCTGCCACCTCTCAGCCCATCTCTGCATCCTGTCAATGTCCCGCTGCAGCCTACAACAGCCCTCTACACTGTCAACGACACCTCCGACCTTTGTGTCGTCTGCAAACTTGCTGACCCATCCTTAAATTCCCTTATTCAGGTCAAAGCGACATGGTGAACAGAATTGGAAATGAGTGCAGTGAGGCCTATCTCAATGTTGAGATCATCACACACTATTTTTTATGTTTTTCACAAACAGTATGACAAGGTTTTCCCTAGGCAGCAGTGAGATTCCAATTGAAGGTGTGAAATGCTTGTTAAATGCCTTCTTAACGCTACAACTTTCCTTATTAATATTCAACCTCTTATTTTACCAAACCTGGAAAATGATCTCAACATTGGGAGAATCTGACAAAGAAACCAAAGCAGGTACCTGAAGGCCAACCCCCTCCACCCACTCCAGACCTGACCCTGTCAATTCCTTGGGACTCAACTGTTTTCACTCCTCAGGTACACCCGCTCTGGATCTAATTGGCCTTCCCCTGTTCTCAGTTGGAGCTCCCACCCTCATCCCAGGCATGTACCCCTTCATCTACACCAGACCCAACCATTTCTTCAGCTCTTAAACCCGACCTCCTTTACCTTCTGGGAGACAAAACCCCTTCCCAGCTCCAGACCTGACCCTCTTAACTTGCCCCACTCATTACCCTCTGTTTGACATACCTGGGGCAAATAAAGTAGACCATGTAGTGCAGCTACAGGCTGCTAGTGCTTCAACTGGTGGGCGGTTGAGTTTTAAAGATGGTCCCATTGCCAGTGTCAGGGATCTTGGGAAGGGTCACCTTTGTGACCTGAAATGTTAACTCTGATTTCTCTCCACAAATGCTGCCAGACCTGCAGGGCTTTTCCAGCTATTTCTGTTTTTGTTCCAGGAATCTTGTGATGTCTGGGATGCCGTAGCTCATGGTGCATAATTAGTGAGGCAAATTTGGGAAGATTATGCAAGAAAACTTGTTAAGGCTCATGGAGAGAAACTCATCATGAAACTCATTAGAAATTACACTTTGCTGATGTCTGGTGAGGTTCAGCCCAATGTTACTTTTTAAGACATTGAATCCAGGCAACATAGAACATAGAAAAGTACAGCACAGTACAGGCCCTTCGGCCCATGATGTTGTGCCGTGGAATAATCCTAATCCAAAAATAAAATAACCTAACCTACATTCCCCTCAATTCACTGCTGGCCATGTGCATGTCCAGCAGTCACTTAAATCTCACTAATGACTCCGCTTCCACGACAACCACTGGTAAACTATTCCATGCGCTCACAACTGTCTGGGTGAAGAACCTCCCTCTGACATCTCCTAACACCTTAAAAATATGACCCCTCCTGGCAGTCAATCCTGCCCTGGGGAAAGGTCTCTGGCTATCGACTCTATCCATGCCTCTCATTACCTTGTACACCTCGATCAGGCCACCTCTCTTCCTCCTTCTCTCCAGAGAGAAAAGTCCGAGCTCAGTCAACCTCTCCTCGTAAGACAAGCCCTCCAGTCCAGGCAGCATCCTGGTAAACCTCCTTTGCACCCTCTCCAAAGCCTCCACATCTTTCCTTTAATAGGGCAACCAGAACTGGACACAATGTTCCAAGTATGGTCTCACCAGGGTTTTCCCATCCATCACTCCCTCTCTGCCCCTTGCTCTCTCTCCATCCCTTGCTCCCTCCCTCCGTGTCCATCGCTCCCTCCCTCCGTGTCCATGGCTCCCTCCCTCCCGCGGTCCGCCCCTCGCTCACTCACTCCCTTGCTCCCTCCCCATTGCTTGCTCCCTTTCTCCCTCCCCATCTGTCACTCCCTCCCTGTCATTCACTCCCTCACTAACTTCCCATCCCTCGTTCCGTCCCTGTCCCTCGCTCCCTCCCTTCCCCGTCCCTTGCACCCCGCTCCTTGTCCCTCAATCCCCGTCCCTCGCGGCCTCACTCCCCATCCCTCTCACTCCATGCCTTGTCCCTTCTCCCCATCTTTCCCTCCCTGTCCCTTGCTCCCTCCCTCCCCACCCCTCGGTCCCTCCCTCTCAGTCTGTCACTCCCTGTCCCTCACTCCTCGTCCTCCACACCCTCTCTCCCCAACACTCGCCCTCTCCCTCAATCCCTCTCCGTTCCTTGCTCCCTCGTTTGCTTCCCCCATCCCTCGCCGTCCCTTGTTCCCTCCACGTCCCTTGCTCCCATGCACCCTCTCCCTCGCTCCGTCTCTGTTGGTCCCTCCCTCTCTGTGGCACTATCTGTTGTGGGCTCGGGAGAATTCAGTGTGGTAACACTACTCTGATTGTTCTGGCTACAGCTTAACACAGGCCTTGTGAGGTAAATGAAAACATAACGGGGATTAATGTCTGGAAATTGGCTGCATCAACATTTCTCTCTCTCTGTAACGTTGCTCTTTCCAATTCTCTGTTAAAAAAGCAAGGAAACCAAATACAAAAACGCTGAAAAAATTTCTAAAACTCTGAAGAAAACGAAAGACAGCGGTCAATGAACCAGTGAACTGAAGCATTATAATCAGTGTAAATAAAGGATCATGGGAACAACTCCGAGATAATGGGAACTACAGATGCTGGAGAATCCAAGATAACAAAGTGAGAAGCTGGATGAACACAGCAGGCCAAGCAGCATCTCAGGACCACAAAAGCTGACGTTTCGGGCCTAGACCCTTCACCAGAGAGGGGGATGTGGAGAGGGAACTGGAATAAATAGGGAGAGAGGGGGAGGTGGACCGAAGATGGAGAGAAAAGCAGATAGGTGGGGAGGAACAACTCATCTTGTTTGATGACTTGGGGTGATGTTATAGAGTGGGATTTCCCAACTTCTGTATTTTCTCCACCCATGATATTTGTGTCTTGTCTATGCCTGTGTGTGTGTGTGTGTGTGTGTGTGTGTGTGTGTGTGTGTGTGTGTGTGTGTGTGTGTGTGTGTGTGTGTGTGTGTGTGTGTGTGTGTCTGCGTCTTGTGTGGGGTGGGGTGGAACAATGTCAGAGATTTGAAAGGGGAAATGATTAAGGTCAATAGTCATAAATACGCAATTCATTTTCTTTTTCAATATTACTAGAGATCAATCTGGTTACAAAATAACATTATTTTCTTGACAATAACCTGATCTGCATTTCAGTTAACATGAATCACCGAAATAAGTAAATAGATCATTTTGGTCATTTAATTCAATTTTTGCGTTGGATCAACTCTGGGAACCATGAGGTTCAACATCAGCACAGTTTCCCGAGCAAATCGTGACAAGTGAAATATAATTTTAGTCAGAATCGTCATAACATTTTTTGCTCAAAAATCATTTGCAATCTATGATGCCACTTTGTCTTTATGAGATCACAGCTAGAGAAATAGAAATTTCCAATGTCAAAAGTTACAAAAGTACCGGATATTAGCATGAGTCACACTCTTACTTACTCTACTCCCTCTGTCTCATACATGTAATAAATCTCTGGGCCTCGCCTAGAGCATATAATTTGATTTATTTCTTTTTTTTTGCATATTTTTCAAACTTGTTGGTGTTCCTCACTCCAAGACTTGATCTTTCATCTTGGTTTCTTGATAATGGGAAAGATAAATCAACATTCTGGGGTTCAATTGTGTGATTTATTTAAAATCCTTAATCCCCCTTGGCCTGACACAACAAAATACCTGCACTCCCTTATTTTGTCTAATTTGAACAAAGCTAAGAAAGCGTGGCTTTTCATCACGACGTGAGAGGAGGCATTCACATCTCTGCTCTGCACTGGGTTTAAATTGCAGTCCCAGAAGATAAAAGCTGCTATACTCCTCATCAATAGTCTTCAAAATATTTTACTTCATAAAGAAAGCAAATATGGGGATAAATCATATTGTCGGGTGCAGCTCCGTTCATACAATCAAAGCAATGTGTCTGACCATTGCCTACTTTTGTAAGAGGACTAATAGCCAAGGAAACTGAAACATAACCCTGATTCAGACACATAATAAAGCAATCCAGAGGAATTAGTCAAATGCTGATCCATTTGAATCAAGAGGTTTCCTTAGCAACATATTCTTCTGTGAGACATTGAACCAATGGAAGCAAACAACGTCACATGTAACATAATGGGTAAATGTGAGCCATATGATACTTCACATAAAGACTCCTTAATCATTCCCTTCATTTTTGTTTGGAGCTTTTAATAGTGCATCATGGTTGACCTTCTGGACATTGATGGCCTTCTTACCGGCCAGCGTATAATAATAATTATTGAAAATATATTGATGCATATATTTGTTGACATGCTTCTCCATGAGAAGATTAAATATTCAAGTCTCAACTACTCTTGGATTTAATAAATTGGCCTAATACTTTCATGCAACAGAGGGGAGTGCAACATTGGAAGTGCTGTTTTTAAAACAACAGCTAGTTGGTTCGTAAAACATTTTTTTTTGAAGAAGGGCAAGAGATTTTCTCTGTGCCCTGACCAACATTTATCTGCTGTCAACCATCCCAAGAACAGATATACCAGGCTTTGTTGCTTGTGAGAACATACTTTTCAGAAATTGGTTGCTAAGTTAACTGACAAAATAACACGATCTGAGATGACCAAGTAACTTGGTAGCTTTTCATTCCTTTGGAATGGCCTGAGGGGTTGAAATGTGTACAAAATACAAACCATCATCGATATATAATGACCATTGATACAAGATTATGGTCACTATAACATGGTCTTCTTATGCCGTCAAACCCATGAAGTTTTACAATAAATAAAAAGTCTTCCAGATTTTGAGATAGCAAAGAGAATAATTTGTAATATTTATGAAAGAAGTGTATGGCAGTATTTGTTGGAAGCATTTCTTTTTGGAATTAGTTGCTTAAAACCAGAGCCTATGACCTAACATGGGGTGAACTCAGGGTTAGGAAACACTGAATTTTATTAAAAGTTGAATATGTGTTAATGTATTACAAACAGTAGAGGAAATCTGAGACCAGTCGAAGTAATAAATGAGTGTGCTACTGCAAAAATAGAATCTTTAGCGTTGGTAATTGCATACAATTCAGAAAATGGTGTCGTTTAGGAAATCTACATAGTGTAAGATGGATTAAAGATATTACAGTGCTATTTACAGCTAACTTCAAACTACATTGTGTTCTGGGGGCAGTCTCCAGTTATAGCATTATAGCCTTGGACCTCAAGTATGCAGTCCAGTAGTATCTGATATGCTATTTCCAGCCTCATTACTAAACCTTTTTGAATGCAGCTTGGCCCTTTCAGGAATGGCCAGGGTTCTTGGGACCTGAAGTCACTGCACAAATACTCAAGTCCCACATGAGCCCCTTGAGAGATTTTTATCCTGCATGCTCCCAGACGCATTCAAGACTGCCACTGGTTGATAGTAAACACACATTCTTCTTATCACACACTGCCAGGAATGCGAATGCCATAATTGCTGTCAACACATTTGTGGCTTCTAATGCATGACATTCATCTAGGATAATGACAACATGAACTATCTCATCGAAATTGGTTTGGTGTTTTATAATTTACAATACAGCAACAATGACAGACTTTCATGGACATCAAAAATCATATATTTAATCATGCCAAACAAAGCACAGGAACAGCATCAGTTATTATAGCAGGGCAGAGGAATTAATTAAAAGCTTTCCTGAATTTGATACAGCACCAGAACAAAAGTAACTGTTGGGAATATAATATTATTCTCCTCACACTTGAAATATGAACCATCTAAATTTCACTAATATTGTTGTTACATATACCTCAGATATTCTTTGGGAGCTCACTCCCTGGAGAAAATTCCAGTTGGCTGTGGCTCATTGTCCTTTACTGGTCCCATTAAGCTATTTACTGCTTGCAGGCAAGTACCCATTGTTACGATCCACATTGAGACAAAAAACTTTCAAAAAGCATTCAAACTCTCAGAAAGTTAGTATACAGGTACACTGAGTGAATAGGAACATAAATGTAATGTTGTTTATTGCAAGGGAATTGGAATATAAAGGTGTGGCTATTTTGATATGATCATTTTGAACATAGTTGAGGTGGCAACTGGAGTTTTCTACACAACTGTGGTCTTTTTTTAAAGGATGGGGGTGAATGCATTAGAAGCAGTTCAGAAAAGGTTGACTCACCTGATAAAATCTGAAAGAACTGCTGATGCTGTAACTCAAGAACAAAAACAGAAGTTGCTGGAAAAACTCAGCAGGATTGGCAGCGTCTGAAAAGGAAAAAAACTGAGCTTTTCCAGCAACTTCTGTTTTTGTTCTTGATTTACAGCATTTGCAGTTCTGTTCGGTTTTTATCAGTTGAGTAAACCTTTTCTGAACTGCTTCTGATACATTCACCTCTGTCCTTAAAAAGGGGGGCCACAACTGTGCGGAAAACTCTGGTTGCCACTTAACAATGATCAAGATGATTGTAGCAAAATATCCACACCTTTATATTCCATTACCCTTGCAATAAACAACATTACATTTATGCTCCTAAACACTCAGACTATCTATATACTAACTTTCTGAGAGTTTGAATGATTTTTGAAAGCTTTTTGTCTCAATGTGGATCGTAACAATGGGTACTTGCCTGCAAGCAGTAAATAGCTTAATGGGACCACTAAAGGTCAACGGACTACAGCCAACTGGAATTTTCTCCAGGGAGTGAGCTCCCAAAGAACATCTGAGGCATATGTAACAACAATATTAGTGAAATTAATATAGTTAATTGTAACAATGGGTATGTAACATTGGAAAAGCTCAGCAGGTCTGACAGCATCTAAGAAGGCAAAAACTGAGCTTTTCCAGCAACTTTGCTTTTGTTACTCAACAAATTACCTGTGATGACAGGATTGTTTCATGCAGCAAGGTTGGATCAGCTGGGCTTATATTACCATGACCCTGATGGGAAGAGGGCTCTGGAAATCAAGGGCCCTAGTTCCACGAGTTATCATAACTGTAACATGATCCATTTAATTGCATGGATGGTTAATTTGCCTGACTGTAACTAGTATTTGAGATGAGCAAAATTCACATCACGTTTCATTACCAAGAACCAAAAACCTTTTGCCGCAAATATATCCTTTAACAAATGGCAAAATTTATTACGAATTAACCAAATTAAACTACTTTTCCATCCAAACACAAGCATGTTCATTTTCAAGCAGGACAAACAAGACAAAAATGACACATTTGCATTAATATCATAAATAGAAAATATAGGTACAATGGGACAAAGTCTATGAATCAATAGTCCAAGCCACAATGAAACAAGTTTCTTTCTGGTTTTTGAGGGTAGTATCATGTTGTCAATATCAGGAATGAATTCTGTAGATGGTCAATTGAGATATATCATCAGGAGCTTTTCTTTGCTCGTTTTCTTCCACCCAAATGGAAAGATAGATCTAGCTTGCTTGTAGGCTTTTGGAGGCCTGCTGACAGTTGCTCCTTTCTCTTAGTTTTGTGACAAGCTGGTACTTCAAACCAATCCAAAGGATGTTGCTAGACAGTTTCTTTTTAAACCCAGAATGCACTTAGTTCCAGTTAGTCTCAGAGAAGTATCAAATCTATGTTCCACGAGAGCTGCATGCATTTGTGTAAACCAATGGGTGAACATCACACTGTTCCATTTTGCTTTGTGATGTTAAAAAAACCTTAATTTCTTGCAATATAATTGTACAAACATCCATTTCCCAGTTTATAGTTCAACTAAAGTATATGTTATCCTTACAGTATCAACTGGCATTCAGGAGAACAAAAAATGAATTATTGAAATATTTATGATCCTGAGAAGATTTGACAGGGTGTGTGCTGAAAGAAAGCCTCCCCAAGTGTTGTGGATCTTTGCAATTCACTTCCACAGAGAGTGAAGGGTTGCAAGGTCGTTGATTTCATTTAAGCAGAGGTACATAGATTTTTGGCTAATAAAGGAGTTGGAGATTATTGGGGGTAGGGAGAAAAATGTTAAGGCTCCAGTCAGATCAGCCATGATTTTATTGATTGGCAAACCAGTTGGTGTATTTAGGTAGACAATGGTGTAGTAGGTACATCTGCACCAAATGGATTACTGCTACTCAAGGCAGTACATCACCACCATCTCAAAGACAACAAGGGATGGACAATAAATGTTGCCCCAGACAGCAAAGCTCAGATAACATACGCATGCTCTTAATATTCATATGTTTGCAGCATTCAGTGAATGACAAAAATGTTCAGATTTCAAGATTCCAAATTTTAAGACCTTTACTATAAACAAAAACAACTAAAGGCACTATTGACTAAATATTCTTTCAGGAAGCAATGTATATTCTAAACTGTCAGAAATAATCCTCCATCTTATTTTGCAAAGACCAGAAATCCTACTCCATGATTAGACTGTATTCTGTCCCTTGATTATTCTCCAAAACCAGTCCAAAATAGTTCTTAGCTCCTCAGGACTTGTCTCACTTAATTTCTTCTCCCAGCTGAATAACTCCTAGTGCCTGAACTGACTGTCGCAGTGAGAGATCAATTGGAGATACTTTTGTTGAATAGAAACTAGACAAGACATTAAACCTTGTTGAGCCTCAAACCCTTTAACTTAAGCAGAAGCTTCCACCTGCAATCTTTGTGCTCAATCATAGAGACTTACTGCCTCTCACTTTTTCTTGTATGCTTGCAGAGCTGCTCTGTAGACTCCAGTAATATTTGGGAAAATCTGCATCCTAATCCTATAATGGCATTCTATGGGCTCTTCCTTACTCAAAGCCCATCCCCATGTAATATGAACTTGGGACTTTGGGGGTGGAACTGCCAATTAGCTAGCCTCTAGGCAACCTTTGCCCACCTGCCCAAACTCCAACCTATCTTGGAATTAAATAGACAGTTTAAAGTGTAATGCTTATGAAACCTGATGTTGCTAATACCTCCCTGCTGTTTGGAAATTAACAACCTATCCTCAGTTACTCAAGACACTGTTTACAAGCATAAATATCTCGCACTTGCCCCCACTAAAACAACTGGAACCCCTCCATCCTTTAAAGTTTAACAACCAGAACTGCTTAAGTTCATTGTCAGACAGAAATAAGAACAGATCACGTGACTTCATCCATTCCTCCATTTTACCCGAAATGAAATACATTCCCAAAAGATGAAATCTTACAAGCCTCATATCTGCAACACTGCACGAATCATTCTTGGCTGCTCCCAAGGCTCCTCCAAATCTGCCTCTAATAAAAAGGGCTAGCGGTGGGAACATCTGTCCAAACAAATATTACATTATTTAACAATTATCTACTCATTCTACTTCCGAAGTAACTTGATAATTCTGCTCCTAATTTTCATAACCTAGAGCTACTGATCTCTGAATTTAGTTGTCCAATAATACTTTATCATACTCAATAATACTTAATAGTAACACTTTAAACTAAATTGCACCATGAGTATCCAGAAGCAGCTATCCCTGGATCCCAAGCATGGCAATATCCTGTTGAACTAAATTGAAATTTCTGTCAGCATAATATATTTGCCTAGAGTTATGGAGTCACAGAGTCATATAGAATGGAAATAGACCCTTCAGTCCAACTAGTCCATGCCAACCATATTTCCAAAATAAACTAGTCCCACTTATGTGCATTTGGCCCAAATCCCTCCAAATCTTTCCTATTCATGTACTTAACCAAATGTATTTTAAACATTGCAACTGTACCTACATCCACCACTTCCTCTGGCAATTCATTCCACACACGAACTACTCTCTATGTAAATAAATTGCCCCTCATGTCCTTTTAAATCTTTCTCCTCTCATTTTTTGTCCCCTCTCATGCTATCAGTTATAAAATCTTATGAATGCTCCAGGACTTTCTAATGGTTACAAATGCTTTCAAAAGCATATTTTATGGACTGCATTGTAATAATCAGAGCCATAAATAACAATACTGATGTATCTGCTGTCATTCCTATTTTACTACATTTACTTAACATGTCACGGCTTTGTCTCAAAAATATTAGAAAAGTCAAACAAAGGTTTTCAGGGCCTGGAGCAGAACTCCAACATGAAATGAGCACAAGAGAAATACTGCAGTTGGGAAAGTCAGGCAGCATCAAGATGCACCATTTCTTTCGGCCTAAAGACATCAGTGCTGGGGGAAAGGTAACCAAAGTGTGGGGCTGGATGAACTCAGCAGGCCAAGCAGCATCTTAGGAGCACAACATCTAACGTTTCTGGCTTAGGCCCTTCATCAGAAAAGTGCTGGGGAAAGATTGTTTTTGATTCCATAACCTTTCAAAGCCAAATAAAGAAAATAAGAAAATGTATAATCCCCAATATTAACCCAGTTTGTGAATTAGGGGAGTCAGCCAGCAAACCACCCTGAACTTGACAGCATGATGTGTGGACAGTTTAAACTCCTGAACCTCATCTAGAATTAGAACTAGAATTAGAATCAGGTTTATTGCCACACATACTCAAATAAGAACAGTGAAAAATTTACTAGTCGTTACTTACAGTATCAATTTGGATACAAAGGTCCCTAGGTACAGATTCTCAAGTGTAAATTCTTAGGGAATAGAAAATAAATAAAATGTCCAGCATTACAGATCATACGAATAAAATAGAAAAACAAAGAAATATAAAAGTTCAGAATAACAGTCTATCCAACACAGTGTACACCAGCACCAAGCCTCGAGCCTGCGCTGGCCTTGACACAGACTGCACCAGGCCTCACCTTGAAGCTCTCGAGGCTGGAAGAATGCTCTGGAATCATCTCAAGGCTGGAAATCCATGCTAAGGCTACACTGGGCTGCCAAGAGACCACCACACCAGGCCACCGAGAGACCATCACACCAGGCCGCCGAGAGACCACCACACCAGGCCGCCGAGAGACCGCCACACCAGGCCACCGAGAGACCGTCACACCAGGCCGCCGAGAGACCATCACACCAGGCCGCCGAGAGACCGCCACACCAGGCCGCCGAGAGACCATCACACCAGGCCACCGAGAGACCATCACACCAGGCCACTGAGAGACCATCACACCAGGCCACCGAGAGACCATCACACCAGGCCACCGAGAGACCGCCACACCAGGCCACTGAGAGACCGCCACGCCAGGCCACCGAGAGACCATCACACCAGGCCGCCGAGAGACCGCCACACCAGGCCGCCGAGAGACCATCACACCAGGCCGCCGAGAGACCATCACACCAGGCCGCCGAGAGACCGCCACACCAGGCCACTGAGAGACCGCCACGCCAGGCCACCGAGAGACCATCACACCAGGCCGCCGAGAGACCATCACACCAGGCCACTGAGAGACCGCCACACCAGGCCACCGAGAGACCATCACACCAGGCCACCGAGAGACCATCACACCAGGCCGCCGAGAGACTGCCACGCCAGGCTGCCAAGAGACTGCCATGCCAGACCGCCAAGAGACCATCACACTAGGCCACCGAGAGACCACCACACCAGGCCACCGAGAGACTGCCATGCCAGGCTGAAAGACTCCCATTCAGGGCTGGGAGATCACCACGTCAAGTCGGCAGTTAGGCCAAGATTCCGATTCTGCGCTGAGGCCAGGAGCTCAGGACATTGGCAGGAATTCAAAGTGTTATTGGTCAGCTTCCTACCTGAAACTGGAGAGAAGCAGCACTTCCCTCGTAGCAGAACATTGGATGAAAAGAGGTTGCTATCAGCGACTGAAGGACAGTCTCTATAATTCAGATTACCGAGATGGTGCTGGAGAGAACTCCTGGGCCACTTCTCCACACAAAGAAAGGAACAAAATGTTAAAAACGTATCTAATTCAGCTTCTTTTGATCCTCTACCTCCTGCTAATTTCACCCAGAGGGAAATCCTCGGCTGCTTCCCAGGTCTGGTGCATTGACTAATATAGCTACTGTTTTTGCAAAGTTTTCAGATCGCAGATTTCTATATTTATAGAATGACCTTGCCAATTTCCAGAAGGTGCCCTTCTCTCCCACTCTATGCGGTATAGAAATGGAATTATAGAAAATTTACAGCACAGAAAGAAGTCATTTGGCCAATCGTGTCTGCACTGGTACAGGACAAATCCAGCAGTCTAACCACATGTTCCAGCATTTGCTCCATTTGCCCTGAGGTCTGCAGCACTTGAGGTTCATATCTGGACACCTTTTAAATGGATTATGTGCTTCTTTCAGACAGTGAGTTCCAGACTGAACATCCTCTGGATGAAACATGATTCCTTGCCTTATTTCTAATCTATCTACTAATTGTTTTAACTCTATGTGGCCTCATTACTGACCTCTCTGCTAAAGCATATAGGATTTTCACATCCACTCTGCATTGGGTCCTTTTAATTTTGTAACCCCAATCAAATTTCCACTTAGCTTCTTTTGTTCCAAGTTTATCCAATCTTCCCTCATGGCTGCACTTTTCCAGTCTTAGTAACAATCTCACAAATCTTGTGTGTACCGTCTCTAGTGCAGTTATATCCTTTCTGTAATGAGGTGACCAGAACTGCACACAATATTCAAATTGTGGCTGAACTAATGATTCATGCAGTTCCAGAATAAACTCCATGGTCTTTGTCTATACCTCAGCTAATAAAAGAAAATATTTCATATGCTTTCTTAGCTACCTCATCAATATGTTTTGCTGCTTTCAGGTATCTATGGACATTCACTTCCTCTACATCTATCAGTAATCTCTCATTAATTGTGTATTCCCTTGCCTTGTTGAGCTTCCCAAAAATATCGCCTTGCACTTCTCCTAGTGAATTCCATTTGTCACCTTTTCGCCCACCTCACCCATCTGTTGAAATCTTTCTGCAATCTACAGCTTCTTTCTTCGTTTTCAACCACACAGCCAATTTTTATGCTCCATGCAAACTTCTTGATCATGGTCCCCACATTTATGTCCAAGTCATTAATATATACCACAAAAAGCATGGGAATCTCTTATTGAGCCTTGTGGAAGCCCATTGGAAATAGCCTTCCAGATGCAAAAACATTAATCAACAATTACCCTTTGTTTCCTGCCACTGAGCCAATATTTTTATCTGGCTTGTTACATTTCCCTGAATCCCATTGGCTTTTATTTTGTCAACCAGTCTGCCATTCAGGATCTTGTCAAAAATCTTGCTAAAATCCATGTGGACCACATTAACCTTCAAAAACTACAACCAAATTCATTCGGTTATTTAGAAAGGGAGACTTGGGAAGAGATCGGTTACACCCGTTAAAGGGCAGGTTTCAATTTCCATCAATGTAGAAGGTCAGTTAGGACAGTGTAAACCTCCCTAGGAAATTCCAGGCTCAGTCTCTGGCAGTGCAGATTTGAGGACCTTGGCCAGGATGACTGTGTGATTGCTGCAATTGGCTTTAGTTTGGAATCTTGTATTTGTTCACTATCCAGAAGCCCTGGGATACAAGTGAGTGCCAGGTAAGGCCAGAATAAGGTTTGATTGTTGTTGAATACTTTTCAAACATTCATTATATTGGCTGAACTGCAACGAATGACAAGAATGTCCACTTGAGCGAGTTATTGAAAGACACCTGGCACCTGTGGGTCTATTAACTGACAGGAGCCATAATTTTTATGACAGGGAAGAAGACGGACAAAAATTGATTGGAGAAATTCTGACGTTTTGTAAAAAAAAGACAGGAGTAACGCTTTATTCTTTCTGATGGCCGCTAAGAATGAAAACAGAGGAAGACTTCCAATTAAACTTATATGAAGGCCTGCCCATTTAACTAATCTTAAAACCAGGGGGAGCTAAACAGACCCTAAAAATACAAGGTCTACACGTTTCATTCTGCATGCTCGTTACAGTAATTGTAGCATGGTGCCTGCACTAATAATATTGTTGAGTGGCTCCATGCCACAGGATGGCTCCCAAAATCAAAATAAACCATCACTGGTTGAAGCAAGCTGTACTACTTGAAGCCATCCAGTAGCTTTTGAAGTTTCTCTTAAAGGGAAGTTATATTATGTGTGGAAAGCCTTGTAGAAATCTTGATACATTGCCTCTAGTCCATCACAAGCTGAATGTTGAGGGAGTTATGTTGAGGCCACATTATACCAAAGGGTTGACATGTAGCACCTGAAAATTGATGTGCATGCAGCCAGTGACACCCTGCACCTTAATAAAGCTTGCAATCGTCTTAAAGCTGCCTGCTCACGCCACCTATTGCTCTCTGAAGAGACAGAATGAAGTAGAGCTGGGTCTTTTGAGTGAAGTGCATCAATGAATTCCTTTATGCAACAGATGACATCAAACAGCAAGATGTTGCAAATATCCCAAACTCCAAACTGAAAAGAGGAACCTGCTCACTAATTAATGGCCACAATGACCTTCACAGTCACTGGCAATTCTGTCCTTGCTCTGTTTCAAAGTTGCAGGTCTGGCTGCACCAGGCTTCAGAGAGGACATCATTACTAAAGTGCAAATGTCTATTGCATTGCTCTTCACTGAGCTCCACCTGGGGGAGTTATGTCCTCAACACTACAGGTAGACATGACCGACTATTGAGGCCCCTTTTGCCACTGCTTGCTACTTCATCTTCCAGCTGCTCGTTCTGCTCTCTGTCACCTCTGTTTATTCTTTCCGTTAGGCTATTTTCCGAAGGGTTTGCCTGTTTTTGCATGCATTTTTGGGAGCAACTGTTTTTTGCTGCATCTGTATATTTCTGGCAGACTTTCACTGACAATGCTCTAACACCCACTCTGGTACACCGTCTGAGGTGACTTCAGTTGATGCTCCCTTATCAATGAATTTGAACACGGGGCACTTGCTAAATCTTGGGATTACTTGCCCATTTCCTTCCCTGTTATAAGTACACCAACTGGGCCAGTGCTGGGGATTCTGCTTAGCAGCAGGTCAGTTTAATTAGGAAATTAAAACCATTAAGGGCATCATCCCAGATTCAACATGGTGAAAGTAACTCATGTCAAGCAACCAGCCTGGCAGGTTTCCTGCGCGGCAGTGAGGAATCTGGAGCTGTGCGTAATTCAGCCAACAATGCCCACAAAATCATCACTTTTGTTCTCAATTTTGTGCCCAAGAATCCTTCTGATATTTTATAGCTTTCCTGCAATAGTTTCTATTTTAGTTAATGCTGCAGTCTGTGTGGAATGGTTGTAATTTAAGCTAAAAGTGGGGGGAGGTAGAGTTTGGCAAAAAGACCACATGATCTGATTACAAGGCCAATATGAACCTAACATGTGCAGTTTTCTTTGGAGTTTTCTGCAGCATGCAATGAGAAAATATTCCGGTGTGTAACTATTGACCATTCACATTATCATAAGACATTTGGAGGTCAAATGCAAAGGAATGTTAAGGGTATCATGAACAAACTAAAAGTTTGACCTGATGCTGTGCACTTTCCTTAACCCTGATTCTCGGAGCCCATATTAGCCTCGCGTTGTGGTCTGACTACAGTTTCTTCTCTGCGAATGCTAAGTGAGAGTTGATATATTTTGTTTTTCACATCGTTGCCCAGATTTTCATGAGTTGCTGCACCACGTGATTCCACATCAATGGCATAGAACCCCCTCGACAAAAGAAAGAAGAAACTGTGGCGTGAGTAATCTACTCCATTACTTGTACCTCTCCATACTTTGCAGGGACTATTCAGCTACGATTCCTGTTGAAAACAAGTTAGCAAGTTAATTATTTTAGCTCCACCAGTAGCTGTGATCACTGATAGGACTGCACCCAGCTGCGAAACTCACAGCTGTATAAGTGGCATCAGAGTTAGAATAATAGCATCCCTACAGTGAAGGAAAAGGCCATTCAGCCCATTGACTCTGCACTAATCCTCTGAAGAGCATCTCACCCAGATGCAGCTCCCAGACCCCTTTAACCCCAACGGGGTTTTTAACAATGGCCAATCCACCTAACCTCCACACCTTTGGGCTGTAGGGGGATATTAGAGCACACAACAGAAACTCACACAAATACAGGAAGAATGTGCAAACTCCAATCAGAGGCACAAAGCTGGAGTTGAACCTGGTACTGTGTTGCTGTAAAGCATCAGTGCTAACCACCGTGCCACTGGTCCGCCCTGACCTGCTGCCCAAAATCAGGATGGCTAAGGTGCTGCTGCATGTGCAGTCATTGTTATTTGGATGCCCTTCCATGCACAGTGCCCCATTCTCCTCAAGTCCACCGAGAAGCCACCAGGAAGTGTCTTCCCAGACAGCAGAAGGTCCTCAATCATTGTTCAAATGCCAGTGATGGTGAGAAGAGGTTCTTAATTAGTGACTTTAACTGGCACACTTGGCCTTTGGTTGCAACCCTCCACTGATGCTTAATGCTGTGGTACTGGAAGGCAATAGATTCCTTTGTCTCCGTACATTTTGCACATTGTTTCCTCACCTCTCATCCTGTTCTTGCAAGCTGCAGAAAATTCATCCCTTTGTATTTGGCTGGTTAGACTGTCAGGACATATTGCGTATGACAGTATGCCAGTGGGTGAGTTACAATGGGTGGAACCTTTTCCTCCTGCATGTGCTGAGAGCAATAATGGAAAAATGGGAAATGAAAAGAATCTGATTCTGGTGGCGAAAGCATACTTTCCAAGTTTCTCAAGCCACAGATGATAATGTCAAAATCTCACTATTGAGCAGCAGCTACCTTATTTCCGAGCATTTAAATCTCTTTAAAGCTCCAACTTGCCTTACTTATAAACCATTTTCAATTCTCATCTCTTTCAGTGTGAAGCTAGATGGTGCAGATTTGCGGGTGGGTAAATCACAGTGAGTACCTGATGGCAGCAGTTCATCGAATGATTGACCCAGCTGTCACTGAGCTGCTTCTTCACAACAACCTCCCTGCATGTCCATGGTCACCATGCTTGTCAAACCTTCAATGCAGTTCAATATTGACAAGTCACCAGTCTCACTGCATCATCATTCCTCCTCTCAGACCAATTCACACATCATCCTGGCCCTTCAACATGTGGAAGCTCAGGTACACCTATGACTTGCACGCTCCTGCTGATCACTTTGCACACAGATACATGCGCGCATCTCATGAATTCACGTAAGATACATATTATGGCTCTTAGTTTGATTTCTTAGTGTGCACTCATGTTACTCTTATTTGGAGATTGCTAGCTTCAGTCTACTTCATCTTGCTTTCTGAGCGCACAATGTCTTTACTATTCAGTCATAATATGCCAGCCTCTGTGGCTTACTTTACAGAGGAATCAGAAGACAGTTTGTGACACTGAGTGGTCAAAGGGGTGGACTGTGCAATGCCAACATCAGCAGTTAATGCTGCAAAATAATGACATTTGCTTCAAACAAACGTGTGATGGCAATGGGGATTGGTCCTTGTTGTGAGAAGAAGTACCATAGTCATTCAAGGGTATTACCACAGTCAAAGACTCATTTGGTAACAAGGGGTTGGCCATGATCAGATGAGCACTTGGCCCTCTTACTGTCCAGTGTTTGAGCCATGGCTAGTCAATTGTAAGCATCTAAGTGGATTAGTCAGGGTGCTGTTTACGAAGTGGACCAGTTTTTCCAGTGATGAAACAAAGGGAGTAACTGAGCATGATGGGAATATATGTAAGAGCAGTGAATGGTGTTGCTAGAAAAGGAGAAGTGGTGAAATGTCCTCACTGGCTGAGTAGGAAGAACAGAGGGCAGTAACAATACATAGTTTGGGAACATAAAGCAGTGAGAACCAGTGATTGGAACATGCAACAGTGAGAACTATAGTTCCTGGCGTTTGGTGAGGCATGTGCCATGACAGAGTTAGACTGAGTAGTGGTCCTGCTCGTGTACAGAGAGCAAATGCTGGCAGTGGCCCTCGTAACGTTCAGAAGATCATTGATCTTGTTCTTGCATTGCTGGTGTCCACTTCACTTGGGACACAGCACTGAGGCTGGCTGCAAATTGATCCAAACTGTCTTGGTCAGGTGTTATGGCTTCCTGTGTCAATCAGCTGCAAAAAGGCCTGCCTTTCTCTGCATCACTCTGACCACCAAAAATTCCAGATCCCATCCGACAAAACAGCAAGCAAGTTTTCCTTTCCTCTCGGCCATGACCTGACTTTAGAGGTTCAAGGATCAGTGTGTCAAAGGCTATTCCTGGCTTGCAGCATTAGAAATCATGCGCAGCTGGGCCCAAGGCATATACACCAGAAGGTCTAGTTATTGACAAGTACTTACACTTCACCAACCAGTCAATTTCCCAAGAAAGGTACCCGAGTCCAGTTGTGTAATTAATAAGAGAGTGTGAGTAAATTTGCTCTATGCTATGGCAGACTGGGTGCCATTAACCTCAATCAAAAGAAAGTACCAACTGAAATAAGAAAACTGCATCCAATGAGTTTGGGTGATAAGTCTCTCATAGCTCTATAGTTAACATCATGTGGAAATCAAGATATTGGTGTGAGGCTACAGCATTGCTAAGTGTATGAGATTAGTTGAAGCACTTGAATCTAAGGCATCAGTCCTGAATCCTCTGTATATTGTTGATAATTGAGGGATTGGAAGAAGGCACATTGAATAATATGTCAGGTTGTTCAGAGCATTTGAAGAGGCAGTCAGTGATCTCTACGACTCATGTGAAATTATTGAACTTTTAGTTCATTCTCAGGCCTGATTCCTGGTATTGGACTCTATCACTCTCTCCTCCCATTTCCTTCACAATGGGTGCCTGTCTGTCTCCTGATCCCCTACAAAAGAATTCCCTCTCTCTTCCTTTCAACCCCCTGAACTCAGGCCTTCAATGCCGCACCTGGGAACCCAAAAGTCCCCTCTCTGGCCCCCTGTTCTAATGGTCTCATATCTTTTTTCTGCATATATCTTTTCCAACTGACGTAGCAAATATGCGCCTCACCTTTAAGATCTGCATGGTAGATTTAATTGGTACTAGCTCTGTATGAGGTTGGATCTTCTGGTGAATTAGCAATTGTTTAGCAGTGCGTTTAGCAATTCACATTCATGGATATGGGCATGCTGCACCAAGGTCCAAGTGACCTGCATCACTTTTGCAGGCTGCAGGGTAATTGCCTATTGTGATTTCCGAGGACACAAGCAGGTCTTATTGAATTTCAGCTCCTTACCTTTAACCAAAGGAAGGCAGTCTAGGACTAGCAATCCAGAACCCTTCGGGGACAAGATTTAAAATCCCAACATGTCAGATGAATTTGATTAAAAAGTCTGAAATTAAAACCTGTCTAATGGCAACAGTTAATTGTTGTAGAAACACATCTGATTCACTGATGTGCTTCTGGGAATGAAATCTGCTATCTGTTTCTGGTCTGGCCTACTCATGACTCCAGACACACAGCAATATGATTGACTCTTAACTGCCCTCTTAGATTGCCTCAGCAAATCACTCAGATTAAGGGCAATTAGAGATTGGCAATAAATGTTAGGCCAGCCAGAGATGCCCATAGCCCATGAATGATTAAAACATTGTTCAAAACAATAAACTGTGCATTAAATTATTTGATATCATTGTATAAAGACTGGAAAGCTAATTTCAGGAGATAGATGTGTTGAGAAGCAGACAGACATATGCATGTGAGGTTAAAAGAACACATTGCAATGCTGAGACCTATTGTATGTAAGGACACAATTCATTACAAGACTTGTAATCTTTAAATTGTGCACTCAAGTCTAAGGTTTGCTGTTAATTCACCACCAGAGGATCGTCTCACTGGTGTCTACCTTACAAAGTCTACCACCAATGTACCTACTGCAGAAAATATCCTGGCCATTATTTCATATTTAAAAAAACTAAATCATTTTCCCAAGATTCAAGCATGGAAACCCAAGGTGGAAAAGAGAAACTATGGTTTTTACACACTTACAAATTTCACCCATGTAGTGCTCTTTGTTCGGGTTGGAGGTGGGTGCGGTATTTGGTTCTGCTCAGGCAATTAATGATTGGTTAAATGCAATATTGTTACAGCAGTCAGTTGTCTGTAATTCCCCAAGGCATGATATTTGATTTCTCTGAAACTTTTACTTTTTTCCAGAATAGTACGTTCCCAGAGTAATGCCCCAGTAATGAAAGTGTCAGATGTTCTGAGGAAACTACGCACATTTTGTCAATGCTTGAAAGAGAGGAGGCATCTGATTCAAGGTGTGTGCAGGTGGAGGAGGCAGGTGATGAATATTAACTAAGTCTTGCCAAAGGACTAAAGCAAAGTATAAGTAAAAAAGAACTCTTATCAAAATGTTATCCTCCATACTTCCTTAGAATGATATTATGAATTTAATGTTCTTATTCTCACCGATTTCAGTTGTTGTAAAAATGCCTCAGCTTTCAATGAATTATTTATCCCAGTGCATCAATATGATTGCAACTTCTGTCTGGTAATTCTACGAGGAGAGAAATCTAATTACTCTTCAATATTGTGAAACAGTGGGTCTCCAGGGTAAAGCTTGACTACTGCAATTAGCATTCAATCTGCTTAAATTCAGGTCTCCTTTCGAACTTGCTGACTCTTACACAGTGGTATATATCGGGAGTTTTAGTTATCAGTATCTCGTTATCATTTCATACCAATTTTTAAAGAAGATCTATTTTGAGGCAGCTAATGAATTTTCTCGACGTTGCTTGGATTGGAAGCATTTATGATCCTAACTAGCAGAACGAGCAGACTGGAAAGCTATTTTCTCCACTGCCCAAGTTTGCTGATTTATCACTGACAGGACACTCGGTCTCTCACATATGTAGTTTGAATCTTTACAGGCTTTAATATTTGAGGTCTTTAGATCTGGATCTACCTGCAGTTCTGAACTCGAGAAGTATTGAGCTGGATTAATGGCCTCAGAGCGAAGTAACACTATTTCAAAGTTAGGCATGGGTATCAGTTTCCTTCCACTGCACACCTGCAATCAATGAACACAAACTTAATTAAAAAAGATTCCACCTACAATCTGTCATGCATTTCTTTCACAGTTTGTTGAAACTTGCCTACTATTATTTCCATTTGAGTTTTCTATCAAGCACTATAATCCATAGTTGTTAGTGGCTCCAATGAGCTGTTATTAAGTGCTGTATAATTAGCTCATCAGAGAGAAGACCAGGAATTCATGCATGTAATATAATCTGACCTACTATAGTAAAGATATGAAGTTGTTCACAAATGGATGTGCAACTACAGTATAGAATATGACTAATGAGACTGTGCCAGTTGGCTAGATGTAATGTTTCAAGTTGCTGCAGTTATTTTGGCTCATGCAGTTCTCAAAATTAATTATTGATTTCATTAACTGAGATTTTTATAATGCAAATGGCAAAATGCCATGAGATATTCCCAACATACACATCCTGAATCTCATTAAAGCCTAAAAAAAGGATGATTTTCTGGTGGACCTCCAGACACTGGTATACAGCCTTTATAGAGATCCCAAGTCTGCCTACATAAGCACATACTCCTGGATTAACCTTGTAATTGGATAGTAAGCAGGTCCTCAATCCTATTATTTCAATAGGGTCCTGGAAACATTAGGTGGCTGTCCGACTGGTAAAGCTGGGCACTGCCAAGCCAGTCAGGTGAGCATGCCTCAACATGGAAGCACCCTCAGCTGCCTATGTAGTTTGAAGTTGGTAGGGCCATCCAATTAAAGGGAAACCCCATGTAAACTTATTCACAAGCTGAGTTATGGCTTTTCATGCCAGTGGCCTACACAGTGAAGCATTGTGTCTTCAACACCCCTGGCTTGCTGTGTAGACATCTACCACAGTTGAACTGATGGCCCTGCACATGTTGGGTGGAGGCAGAGGAGAAACACCCAACAATGGGAAAATGCCAGTACAAAGTGGTTCCTAAATTGGGCCTCAATTGCACAATTTAAATCAATCGAGAAGAGGTACTTGTATTCATCCTGTATCATGTAATCAGAACAATCTCTTATATAAATGAATGCGAAGCTAGAGTAGGCCATTTGCCCCCTTGAGTCTGCTTTCCTATCTGATAAGATCATGACGGATCCAATTCTGACCTCAGCTCTACTTTCTCATATATGATGTGATTTACTTGTCAATCGAAACTCTTTAACTCAGCTATTTGTTTAATATACTTTTGGTATTTAAATTTGAGTATGCTCTTTTTGGTCCATAACGTTGGTGAAAAAAAGATTGTCTTTATAGAAACAGAGATTGATAGTGGAATTTTACACCAAGTAAACTTGGCAGGAACAGCTTGTATTCTCCTTTGGAGTTTGTTGTCCTACCCACTAATCTGTCAAGTTAGTTAGTTGGCCTTGCTACCCACTTTCATGAGAGGCAAATGTGAGGAAAGAGTCAGAGGATCCATAGGATCCAAAGGATCCAAGTGCAATAATTATGGACAATAATGGCATAAACATTTAAGTATCAATTGTGATACAAACAGTGTGAAAGATGCAGAGGACTCAAAATTCTTGAACTACTTTCAAGAGAACTTTTTTAGCCAATTAGAGGCATTGCAATTCGAAACTTAGACTGAGGAAGTTGAGATTGAAGTAGCAGTGGGCAATAATATTTTGGAAATAGTGATCAAAGTTCAGTTAGATTTAGCATCACTGAAAAAAGGGATAAATAGAACAGAAGTAAAAGTTCTAATCAGTGGCAAGGAGAATTTTACAAAGCTGAGACAGAGTGGTTGAAAATGGACTAGATGCAACTAACTCAAGGAAAGTCAGTGGGCGGTATTCAAAAGCAAGAATCTAGCGGCACAGTGTAGACATGCACCCATGAGGGAATAGGGTGGTATTGCCACATCTAGCTCCATTGGTTATTTAAAAGCATTCAGGGTAAAATAAAACAGGAAAATAGAGTTCATCTTAAAAAAAAACTTTAAGAAGCTTAGGTGAATATAGAAAGAACAATTGTGAAGTGGGAAAGGATATTAGTCAAGTAAAGAGACGATTTGAAAATATAGGCTGGTAAAATCACAGAAACTCCAAGGATGTTTTGGGCTAGAGAATAACTAAGCGCCTATTAGAGATGTCTGTTGTAACTTGTGTGTAGATGCAGAAGAAATTGGCAGAGTTCTTAATGCATACTTTGGACCAGTCTTCGCAAAGGAGAGGGAGAGTGCAGACATTCCTATTAAAGAGGGAAATCGTGAAATAATCGATAAAATAAGCATAATGAGAGGGAAGTACTGGATGGACTTACCTTCTGGAATATAGATAAGTCACTAGGGCTTGTAAATTGCTTTCAAAGAAAGCCAAGGAGAAAAACAACAGCTACTTGGAGGATCATTTGCTAATCCTCCTTTGATGCATAAAAAATTAAAGCGCATGAAATATAGGAGAATTTGATGAACTCAGTACAAAATTGGTTCAGTGGCAGAAACAAGTTAGTGCTCAATGGATGTTCTTGCGACTGAAAGGCCATTTCTCGGGGTGTCCTGCAGGGCTTAGTGTTTGCTCCCTTAAAGTTTGTTGTTAATGTTAATGATTTAAACTTAGAGGCATGATTGGAAAATTATCGAATCCCTACAATGGAAAGAGGCCATTTGGCACATCGAGTCTATAACAACCCCCTGAAGAGCATCCCACCCAGCCTGCTACCTAATCACTGTAACCCCACATTTACCATAGCTAACCCACCTAGTCTACACGTGTCTGGACAGTATGGGCAATTTAGCATGGCCAATATCCCTAATCTGCACATGCTTAGGCTATGGGAGGAAACTTGAACAACCATCAGAGACCCACACAGACACAGGGAGAATGTACAAATTCCACATAGTCACCCAAAGCTGTGATTGGGCCCAGGTCCCTGTAGCCATGAGGCAGCAGTGCTAACCACCGTGCCACCATGTCACCCAATGGCATTTACAGGAAACAATAACATCGGCCAGGTCATTACTAGTGAAGAGAATAGCTCTTGAATGCAAGATGATATCAATGGTTTAACTCAATGGACTGAAAAGTGACAACTGGAATTCAGAGCAGAGGATTGTGAAATTATATACCTGGGGAAAGCAAACAAAAGCAAGGGAATATACAAAATTTATAATAATTAAGGATATTGAAAGTAGTAGAGAAAGTGAGAGACTATAGCACATGTCCACAGGCTCCTGAAAGTGGCAGGACTGGTAGTCGAATGGAAAAGAAGACACACAGGATGCTTTCCACGATTGAAAGAGATATTGAATACAAAATTGCCGTGTCATGCTGATGAAGGGTCTAGGCCCGAAACGTCAGCTTTTGTGCTCCTGAGATGCTGCTTGGCCTGCTGTGTTCATCCAGCCTCACATTTTATTATCTCGTTATATAATGGACATTGGTTTGACCTGAAATAATTAAGATCCAGAAGTCTGGTGAGAGTGTAGAACTTGTTATGAGCCTGGTAGGAAGAATGCACTGGCAATCAAGAAATAGCAAGAATATACAAATTAGTTCCACTTTTAATCTTCCAGTTGCAAAAAAAACTATTTTCTGCAATGCAGTAATGCTAAACTTCAATTTTCCCAATTTATATTCCAAGAATATATAAATGTAGCCCTTACTGAAAGTATTTACTACCAGTACAAATTAGTAGTATTAGATAAATTAGTGGGACTGACAGTTGAAAAATGCACAGGATCTGATGATTTTCACCTTAGAGTATTGAAAGAGATGGCTACAGAGGTAACAAACCTTTCAAAATCCTATTAACTCTGCAGATTGGAACGTTTTCAGGTATAACCCGACTGTTTAAGAAAGAAGGAAAGAACAATGCAGAATGACAGACCTGGCGTCAGTTGTACGGAAAATATTTGAATTTAAATCTATCCAAATACGAAAATCTACATTAAAGGATGTGATTACTAGATAGTTAGAAAATAATTATGTGATTGTGCGGAGTCAGCTTGGATTTTTGATAGGAAAAACATGTTTAACAAACCTGTTAGAGATTTTTGAGGATGTTATCAGCACAGTCGATAAAGGGGAGCCAGTGAATGTGGTGTATTTGGATTTTTGGAAAGTTTCAGATAAAGCTTCACTCTGCAGATTTGTAAGTAACCCTAAAGTGCATGGGATCAGGGTACTATTTCAGAATGGATTGAGGTTTGGTTAACCCCACAAAACACAGGAACATAAAAGTCTTGCTTCAATTGTATAGTCAGACACACCTGGAACAAAGTGGGAAGTTTTGCTCCCCTTGCCTGAAGGATGATATACTTACCATAGAGAGAGTGTAGTGGGTGGTTGCCAGACTAACACCTACGATATTGGGATTGGCCAATGAGAAGAGACTGAGGAGATTGGGAATGTGTTCTCTAGAGTTTCGAAGAATGAGAAGTGATCTCATAGAAACTTGCAAAATTCTTAAAGGGCTAGAGAGAATAGTTGCAGCAAGGACTTTTCCTTGGCTGTGGCTTCTAGGACCAGGGGACATAGCCTCATAATTTTAAAAAAGTCATTTAGGTCTGCAACGAGGCAGACCCTCTTCAGTTGGAGAGTGGTGAATATTTGAGATTCCCTACCAGAGAGGGTTGTGCAAATCTAGTCATTAAGTACATTCAAGAGAAAAATTGATATATTTCTGGTTAATAATCACAGCAAGTAATAAATGCAAGAGTATGGTGGCATTGGTAAGTGATCAGCTGTGATCCAGAATGGCTGAGCAGGCTCAAGAGGCTCAATGTACTATTTCTGTTTATATATTCCTTTGTTTCCTCAACTGAGGTCTTCAATAATATTGGGAATTCAATCTCTATTATGCCACTCTTTTTAGCAATCTTGGGACATGGCATTACTTTAAAGGGATTTTGGAATTTAAATAAGTTGTTATTGCTCCAGTACACACATAATACAGCTCTTAGGTTTTCTTAGAGAGCTTTCCTCCCACGTTCATGCCGGTTCCAAACTTGCTCAACTTCTATTCATTATCTACATGCATTTCCAAAGGAATATTACACGCGAATGTGTAATCAACTTTTATACGTAAACTGATGTCATCCACCCAAGTTTCTGTGATAAAATTGAAACCAGTCATTGATTTAGTATCCATTTGTCCATCATCTGGAGTAGCTAAGAAAGTTTCATAGTACAGTTCAAGGGCTTTGAAGATAAAGTAATACTAGTTCAGCAGGAAAGTGCACCACATAGAATTATTGATCTTCCAGTCTCAATATTTTGCCGTGAGTGGAGATTTTAATTGCTGCCAAGTTTCTACCTGCAAAGCTAGAGTGATTTTAACATTTAGCACTTCTTGGAGGAAGTGGGCTTAAAATGCCTGCCAACCTGTAGAAAGTACCACAAACTTGAATATGTATCAATGGCCAAGTAACTGGGGCATCAAGTTCCAAATGATTTCTTCCTTTCCCCAGCTCTGAAAGGAAAACATAGAAACTTACCAATCAGCTCTCTTTCGTTCCCAATCTACTTCATGCTGCTCTTAAATTGATATAAAGTTCCTTTAGCTTCTCCGTCCCACTTGCCATCCTGCTAGTCATCCAGTGAAGCAACAATAAACATTGCTTATAGGATCAAATAGCATCATTGGACCTCAATTTGAACTTACAAATTAGGAATCTGTGGTCTCTGAGTGGATAGTTTGGCTTTCCCTCCAGAGATGTCGCTTTGCTGGTGAATAAGCAACCTCATTCATCTTAACTGCCCACTTACTTCCATAACAGGTGCGTGTGAGCCAATTGTAGGTATGTGTGTGCGTTTATGTCTGAGTTTCTGCTCGACATATTTCAATTTCCGATATCTGTTGCCAGCTGGGAAGACTTCCTTAGCCAGACATAGCTGGGAAAGAATTCCTTATACTTCTATTTATTGATAAATTAAACTTCTTTTTTTATAAAAAACTGCTCATAAATTCTGATTAAAATGAAGTGCATTTTAAATTGTCCTCCCCCTTTCTCCCAACCAAATTGCCAAGAGCAGATTAGCTTCAAAAACATCACTGATCTTTTAGTGACCTAGCTCAGTCCAGTATTAGGATATACTGGAGTTTAGATTGACTTACAACTAATCCAAACATAATGTTCCAGTGCAATATTCCCAACCACTTCCACTATCTAGAATTCCTGATACAACTACAACATTTCTTAGTAAATTAGTTCTGCCTTTATCAAGATTTAGCAAATTGGAGTGACTGCTGGTAATTCAATTTCTGAAGTAGTGCAGGATTAAAATCAAAAATTTAAAACTGAAATAGGTTGAATAAGCATTACCAAGTAAAAATTTAATTTTCGGGGCAACATCGGAAGAAGGAAATAACTCCTTTCCAATCACTATTTAGTTTCAATTGATCATTTGAGCTAAATGAAATGACAGCAGCAAATAAAGCTTCAAATAATTTTGGAAGCTTGAGTTCGCAGAGCATATAGCATGTTGTATTAATCTCAGCCTTTCATGTTTAATCGTCCACTAGACTGTCACAGCACACAAGTTTAAAATACATTTAATTGCTTTTAGGAGCTTGCTAACCTTTTGTCTTTAACGTCTTTGGAGGCAACTTTTATTCTTGGCCTTAACTCTGAAGTATATATGGCAAGCCTGAAAAATGTAGTGATACATTGCGGCTCTGTTTTTCAAAATACAGTGCTGATTTGAGGACTTACACAGCTGATGTATCCAACAATAGCAAATTCTTTCTTAACTGGAATAGATGTTGTGCTTCAGGAGTGTCGGCAGGACATTACAAGTTTTCATCATTCCATAATCCTGTGAACACTTTGTGTTTTAGGAATTTCCCTCAATACCAAAGCATCATGGGATATTTGGATAGGTTTGTGGAATGTTAATATTAATACTGTACAGCAGTGTTAGCTGAGACAGTGAAAGACTATGCTGCTCTTGCAATCATTATATAAAGGAGTCAATCCCTGGAGGATCAGTGGTATCGGAAGCCTTTGTTTTTGTAGGTATATGAAACCAATGGAGCCAGACGACTTCATCGCCAACAGACTTCAACCCGCCTCTCTTTTTTAACAATAGTATTTGAAAGTCCAAGTTCACAATGTATTAAGTCCAAGCACACAACACATTTTGATTTTGGAGCAACTGGAACAGCTATATAAAGACAAAAGTAGCCATGACACTGAAATCATCCTGTTAAAATTAAATTTGGCACATAAACTGATGTTTTCCCAGCCACCATCAGTTCTGAGGAAGGGTCACCGGACCCAAAATGTTAACTCTGTTTTTTCCTTCACAGATTCTGCCAGGCCTCTGAGATTTTCCAGCAAATTTGTTTTTGTTGCTGTTAAAATCAAACCTGAACTTCATGAGTTCACAAGTCAGTTAGCAAGTCTAGTATCTGAAAACAGTAACGTTTTTCACCCCAAGTTTAAAATAACCATGTGTTCTTGATTGAAATAAGTGCATTTCATGTTTACAAATTCTAAAGCATTGCTACTTTTCACAGAATGACCGTAGATTCAGAATTTACCACCTGAGGGTGCAAAGAAATCTATCCAATATACAAATTTTAATTGCCTCTTCCTCAAAACCAAAAGCAGCAACAGGGGTCACATGACTATGACAAGTCACAGTGTGGAAGTGCAATTCTTCAAATTAAATCAAAAGACCTTCACAACTGGAACAAAATGTAAATTTTGGGCAGAATCCATTTTCACGATTACAGGAATTGAATCGATATCTCTTCTCTGATTTCATATTCTAGTCTTTTTAATATCTGAAAAAGCGAAAAAAAATTACAAGATTTAAAAAGTCTTTCACGCAGAGAGTGGTAGCAGCCCGCAATGCACTACCAGAAGAGATGGTGGAAGTGGGCACGTTGGCAACTTTAGGAGGCACCTAGATGGATACATGAATGGGGAGGGAATAGAGGGATACACATCGAAACATGGCAGGTTTGTTTTTAGATTAATTAGGGCATGATGATCGGCACAGGCTTGGAGGGATAGGGGCCTGTTCTAGTGCCATACCTTTTTGTTGGGCCATTTGCTTTGTTTGTAAAAATTATTGAAACAGACCCAAGGTCCAAATAGGTTAGCCTAGAACAGCTAGGAATAGATCAAAGCTGCTCCAAATATAGACCCTCAATTTTAAATCTGGTGGTGGATAATCTTCATCATCCAGCACCTTGCTTCACATTCTCAATTGCCTTGCTTTTCCCTACCTTTGCAATCTACTCCAGTTCCACAGTTGTTCAAGATATATGGGCCCTCCAAATCTGGACTCCAGAATTACATCCAGCATTTTTTGTTTGTATACACTGTCACTTATTCCCAAGCCTTCGGTTGCCAAATTATCCCTAATTTGAAAAGCCAGATCTAAAGGATGGAGATCATGGTATCACTATGTGGTTTTCTTTTTATTCATTCAAGGAATGTGGGCATCACTAGCTAGGCCAGCATTCTTTGCCAACCCCTAACAGTCCAAAGAATAGTTAAGAGTCAGTGATGTTGCTGTGAGTCTAGAGTCACATGCCAACAAGACCAGGTAAGGATGGCAGATTTCCCTCTTTGAAGGACATTCGTGAATCAGATGATAATCAACAACAGTTGTGCACAGAAATTACTCACATTAAGAGCAGGGATTAATTTCTGATCAGAGATAATAGAGACTGCAGATGCTGGAGAATCCAAGATAACAAAGTGTGAAGCTGGATGAACACAGCAGGAGCTCCTGAGATGCTGCTTGGCCTGCTGTGTTCATCCAGCTTCACACTTTGTTATCAGAGATTAATTTCTTCCTGCCAACCTGCAGTGGTGGGAATCTGTATCAGTTTTATGTGTAGTTCCTTGGGAATTACTTTTCTGTTTAAAATGAATGATGGAGTCTCCATTAAAATGTTAAAATCAAACTGTTTGAAACCACAACTGGAACTCCGAGATTGTGCTAAATGGAATGAGGTGAGCTTGGGTTGACTTTTAACAAATTTTGGCAAAATGCTCATTTTCATCAAGTTTTATGGAGGAGTTCACTCCCTGAGGTCTCTGCTGTGCTTTCTTGTATTAGCACCCCAAATGCACCTCATTTTATTTGATTTGATCTGATTAATTGTAGTCACATGTACCCAAGTACAGTGAAAAGTTTTGTTTTGTGAGCAGTACAGGCAGATCATAGCACACAAAGACATACAGATCATAGGGAGCTTAGACAGATAGGGATATACAAGGTTTTGGCTGCACATGAGGTTCACAAGCAAGATAAACTTAATTTGAAATTGGAGAGGTCTATTCAGCAGTCTAATAACAGCAGAGAAGAAACTGTACCAGAGCCTACGTGCTACTAGAATTGAAAGGATTGGGGTTAGTAAGGAGGTGGTGTTATCAATTCTAGAAGGTGTGAAGGTAGATAAATCCCCTGGGCTGGATGGGATTTTTCTGAGGATTCTCGGGGAAGCTAGGGAGGAGGTGGCGGAGCCTTTGGCCTTGATCTTTGAGTCCTCATTCTCTACAGGTTTAGTACCAGAGGACTGGAGGATTGCAAATGTTGTGCTCTTGTTCAAGAAGGGCAGTAGAGATGACCCAGGTAATTACAGACCTGTGAGCCTTATGTCTGTTACAGGAAAAGTTTTGGAAAGGATTCTAAGAGATAGGATTTATAATCATCTAGCAAGTAACAATTTGATTGGAGATAGTCAACATGGATTTGTCAAGGGCAGGTCATGTCTCACAAACCTCATTGAGTTTTTTGAGAAGGTGACCAAGCATGTGGATGAAGGTAGGGCAGTTGACGTGGTGCATATGGACTTTAGTAAAGCTTTTGATAAGGTTCCACATGGTAGGCTATTGAAGAAAATATGGAGGCACGGGATTGAGGGACATTTAGCAGTTTGGATTAGAAACTGGCTTTCTGTAAGAAGGCAACGAGAGGTGGTTGATGGAAAATATTCAGCCTGGAGTCCGGTTACTAGTAGTGTGCCTCAAGAATCTGTTTTGGGACCACTGTTGTTTGTCATTTTTATAAATGACTTGGACGCAGGCATTGGCGGATGGGTTAGTAAGTTTGCAGATTACACTAAAGTCGGTGGAGTGGTGGACTGTGTGAAAGAATGTTGCAGGTTGCAGGGAGACTTGGATAAACTGCAGAATTGGGCTGAAAGGTGGCAAATGGAGCTCAATGTGGGTAACTGTGAGGTGATTCACTTTGGGAAGAATAATAGGAAGGCAGAATACTGGGTCAATGGAAAGATTCTTGGTAGTGTGGATGTGCAGAGGGATCTTGGTGTCCATGTACATAGATCGTTGAAAGTTGCCCCCCAGGTTGATAGTGCTGTTAAAAAGGCTTACGGTGTGTTAGGTTTGATTGCTAGAGTGATTGAGTTCCAGAGCTGTGATGTCATGCTGCAACTGTACAAAACGCTAGAGCGACCTCATTTGGAATATTGCGTGCAGTTCTGGTCACCCCATTACAGGAAGGATGTGGAAACATTGGAAAAGGTGCAGAGGAGATTTACCAGGATGTTGCCTGGTCTGGAGTGAAGGCCTTATGAATAAAGGCTGAGGAACTTGGGTCTGTTCTCATTGGAGAGAAGGAGGCTAAGAGGGGATTTAATAGAGACATACAAGATGATCAGAGGATTAGATAGGGTGGACAGTGAGAGTCTTGTTCCAAGGATGATGACATCAGCTTGTACGAGGGGGCATAGCTACAAATTGAGGGGTGATAGATTTAAGACAGATGTCAGAGGCAGGTTCTTTACTCAGAGAGTGGTAAGGGCGTGGAACACCCTGTCTGCCAATGTAGTTAACTCAGCTACATTAGAGGCATTTAAACAGTCCTTGGATAAGAATATGGATGATGATGGGATAGTGTGGGGGGGATGGGCTTAAATTAGTTCACAGGCCTGCACAACATCGACGGCCAAAGGGCCTGTTCTGCGCTGTATTGTTCTATGTTCTATGTTCTAACCTGATGGTGCATGTGTTCAAGCTTCTGTATCCTCTACCTGAAGTAAGAGGTTGGAAGAGAGCTTTACCGGGGTGGGGGGGATCTTTGTTAATATTGACAACCTGTGTGCAGCAATGAGAAGTGTAAGGGGAGTCCATAGATGGGAGGTTGGCTTCCATGATGGTCATTAAGTACCTACTATACCCCTATAGCAACCCTCTTGTCTGATGTTCCTATTCATCACAAGTGAAAGTACTCACCACTGCTGCGATGTCCTGGGGACCCTGGCATCTTCTTTAAAAGCCCAATGTGCACCACTAACCCTGCTAGCTCTTCGTGGTGCTTACTCATTCATTTAGGACACCTCCTCCCCACATTTTGCCCATCTGTACTGGCACTAATAGCTATGCCATTCAATTTTATCTGACTCAATGCCCTCCTTTCTCTCATTCCAGGAGAAACTAACATACAATCGGACAGTAAAAGCTAAGGTGGACGGTGAAGTGCCTGGCACTGACCTTCTTGCCCACTGCTGATCATCCATGCAGCAGAATGACTGTGCCCATGTATCTGAACTGATATTGATGGCTGTTCCTTTACTTTCAGTGCTATGTCTCCCTCACTAAGGGGTGTCTCCCTTGACTTGGCTGAGGGCTACTACCCTTAGGCCTTGAGAAAGGACATTTGCTTGAAGTGTGTTGCTGTGGCACATGGTGTATATGTGACATGGAAATAGCGGGATGCAACGTAGCGAGATGTTCTGGCTTTGTGTCTGTTCTAACAGGAAGTCAAGACAGAAGAACTTTGTGCCTATTAGCTGTGGCTAACGGAGCTAAATGCAGACAAGACAAGGTAGGGATTCTGTGAGCATACAGTTAGATTCTAAGTGAATGAATGTTTAGAAAACAAGCAGGCAGCTCTAAGACGAAACCTGGTCCAATCCGTGCCTTGGGTACCTGTTCCTCTGAACATAGTGTTCTTGAAGAAGTATTCCAAAGCTAATGCATTCCAAATTGCAGCATTAAAGTGCAGAGTGTATTGTAAGTGAATTGGAGACAGGCCACGATGACGCAAGTTCGCTGGAACATGTCCAGTACTGGAATCTGTAGATGTGGGGTGGACATAGGCATGGCCCATGGAGCATGCCTCGAGATGTCAGTGCCCAGTGTCCAAACAAGAGGTTCAGAAGAGCAAGCAGTGAATTAGATTGAAAGATAACTGCTCTGATTTCCATGTTGGGAATCCTTGGCATCTAGTTTCTATCCAGCAGGTAGTAGAAGAGATGATTATGTTCAAATAGGGACAGATTAAGTAACAATGAGGGTGATAATGAGCAACAGTCCCCATTAATAGCATCCTAGAAGATCTTGCCTTGACATGCAGAACTCAGCTGGAAATTGCTACATGTTACTCCCAGTTTTGATTAAACATCACTCAAGTTCTCCCTTGATTCTCCCAAATGTCTCACCACAGTCCACATCATTTAGGTCTTGGGCAGATTCTACACAGAGTTTAATGACTGAATAAAAAGGGTCTATAATTTAACCAACTTAAGGAGAGAA
This sequence comes from Stegostoma tigrinum, assembly GCF_030684315.1. Lineage (NCBI taxonomy): Eukaryota > Metazoa > Chordata > Chondrichthyes > Orectolobiformes > Stegostomatidae > Stegostoma > Stegostoma tigrinum. Next base: position 60,760,846 of record NC_081362.1, read on the forward strand.
AGAAATTCTCTGAATTTGCAGCAAATGCTTTCCATTGATTCGAACATAATGCTGTAAGCAGATGTAATTTTGAACAGGCCTGCATCAGAATTTGCTGATCAGACCCTTTGGACATTCCATATGGACATAGCCTTGTTAGACTTAGAAGACTCTGCCTTCTTTACTTGATGAACCAATGTGATCAAGAATTTGAGAGTATCTGAATGATTTCTTCACTAATACTGCTACTGTTTTTGCTACTGCATATTGCAGTTATACCAGTTTTATTATTATGTAGTCCATTGAGTAGTTCAGTAACGATCAGCTCTATCCATTTGGAATGTCTTGCAAGGCATGTTGGTGTTGAACTGATTCTGACCTAATTGGTGGAATTTGGATATCCATCAAGCAGTTTACTTCCCCACTGGCAGCTTCTGAAGTTAGTCTCCTCTCCAATTTCCAATTGGGTTCGTCAAATTCAAACTTGTTTATCATACAATGTCATTATAAAATTGAAAATTGATTGATTTCCTTTGTTTACAGTAAATGGCTATCTAAAAGGACTGAGTAATTAGAAGGTCAGAGTGGCATCTTTCCCCTGGAGTTGTAAAGTCTCAGGTGAGAATACCTGAGCCAAGTGATTGCCACTGAGACAGGAAGCATATTACTGTGCTGTTCATGGCCAAATATTCCATCCAGCAGAGACAGGTCAGAGACATTAACATATGCAAGTTATATGGGTCCAATCCTAATTGCTTTTCTACTTGTTTATGTGATCTGATATGAAGCTGTGTAACAATTTCAATCTGGCCTTAATTCTTTGTGTACCTTTGAGAAGACTGGTGCTTAGGCAAAAAACAGAAATATCAATTTCAGAACAATGTTTTCCTGAGTTACTCTGTGATATTATTTGATGTTTGGCCGTGGTGCCATCCCTTAATGTAGAAAACTTGTCAAAGTACCTGCAGCGTGTAGTGTCCAGGTGGACCTTTAAGCACAAAACCCCAAAGCGGCTGCATCAAATAAGCTTAGATGGTTTGATTCCAGACTTGAGTGGGCATAAGCCCACAGGAAGAAATGACTTATCAATGTTTTTAGTCAGCTGCCACAGACTGGTGTGGGAATTGTCAACATATAACAAACATGAGGGAATGCATTGCTAATCTGAGGTTGAGGTACACTGTTGGCTCATTGCAGAGAGAGTTTTATATTTAACCACGCTGTACCCAAGAGTGCTATCCTGACAAGTGCCAGCAATGGGAAAATGTTTCAAACCCCAGCATTCTTAACTATATAAGTACAACATCTGCTAAGCTTGTTTATACAATGTAAAGTCAAGAGAAAACTGAAGTACCAAAGGTGTAGAAGTTGAGCTCCACAAATTGTTATGAACATTGTTGATCCTAAAGGCTACTTTCACCAGAGATATAGATTCTCCTCAGTACAGGAGCTCTGTAATGACCATTTCCTGGGTCAGGTTTTCCAATTTGTTATGGTTCTTGATGGGATGATGCCAGCTGTTAAACTCCTGGGTAAGGAGGGATGAAAGGCTTCTCTTGCGTTGGTCACAACAATTTAATTTATTAATAGGATCCTTTGTGGATACCTTTCCCCAAGACTCAAATAAACTTACATTTTGAAAAGGAACATTTTAACTGGGCTTTCTTGAATTAACAAAGAGTGTCTTTAATGTGGAAACATAACATGCATAGACACAGATTACAAATGAGAAATGAGAAGTAAGTTCAAGAAAAAAATAATTATTAAAAGATGTATGGTTCAGTTCTTGAGTTATTTTGGAAGGCTGTACAGTAGAATAGAATACAGTGCAGAAGCAGGCCATTTGGCACATCGGGGCCATACCAATGCTCCAATCAGCATCCTATCTTGACCCAACTCACTACCTATCCCTGTAACCCTGCATAGCCCATGGCTAATCCATTTAGCCTGCACACTGTGGGAAATTTAGCATGATCAGTCTACCTAACCTACATATCTTTGGGCTTTGGAAGGAAACCAGAGCGTCTGAAGAAAACCCATACAAACACAGGGGGAACCTGCAATCTCCACACAAAAAAAACCACCCACGAGTGGAATCAAACACAAGTCCCTAGTGCTATGAGACAGCAGTGCTAACCACTGAGCCACCATGCCACCCACAATATGGCTGCCATTACTACTACTACAAACAGTTAGCAGTACTGCCAGCAATATTACTGCTAACAGTAGATGTCATCGGTCGTCGTGCCTTGATACTGGGAGACCAATGGTTCATTTTGAAATTATTGGGTTTATTTGTTTATTTGAATTCTTCAATCTTGATTTCTTTTGACAGTAGGTGACTGGCAGCACTGAGTATGTAAGTCTGTATTTTTTTTCTTTGTCTTTAACTACAGTGCAGAGGTATTTGAATGGCCATTATCAGAGCTGAGAATCTCACTGCAAAATACCCCCCGTACTAAAACGTCAAGCCAGTAACACATACAAGATGAAGCTTGAAGCTCACTTTTAACTTCAGTCTTTTTGTATCCTTGAAAGTGGGGGAAATGCAAAACGTCTTTTGCCCATACTGCTGTCTTTTTTAAAACCATCATGCTCATTGTCTTACAGACTCCCAACAGATCACAAGTTCAGTTTGTCATACATTTTTGCCCTTTGAACCTTCTTCAATACTTGACAGTTGTGGCATTCCAATGTCTTTCCCTTCAGGTAGATACTGAATTTCTATCCAGCCAATATTTTAGCTGGTTGTCCATCATTTTGATTAAAAAAAATCCCATACAGTAATTAAAGCTCAATATGTCCATGGATGATCTACGGTATGATCCATAACCATGGCAACTTTCAAATGAGAGAATTAAATTTTAAAAGCCCTATCTTATTAAGTTGAGTTTTAGTCATGGTGCAGATATCAGTCAGGCAGAAGCCAAAAGAACTCAAAATTATGAGCTTTAGAAAACACCTCCAGCCACACAGGGAATAGCACTGACAGCACCCCCGTGAGGTTTATGGATACATTTTTTACTTAAGAAGGATAGCAAGAATATTGACTGTAAATCTTAGAGAAAAAAAGATTGATGACAAAAATAACATTTCCAACTTGTTTGAGAAATATTTACATTTATCTTTTCCCAAAATTCCTTTCATTTATTTTCTATATCTGAACACCAGAGCTATGTGCTCCCCTTCCCATTTATAGTTCTTTTGGGACTAGCAACATTCAACTTCTGCCACTGAAGAATGATGCTTCTAGGTAAACTATGTGTTCCCATGGATGAAATGCATGTTCTATTTAAACGTATACAGATTCCATTCCTGCTCGGGTTCAGCAATCTTTGGCCTCTTTGATGGTTGTGACCCAATGAGCAAGAGTTTGGGAAGTTCACATATCCTTTCAAATATTTTTTACAGGATTGTTGCCAAGCAGACGCTGCCACCACTAAGTGATCTATGGCGCACATTGCCAGAGGTACTGGTGTAAAGACATTTTGTGGGCACTGCATTTCAGCAGCTTCCAGTCTTTGTGAATCTGATGCAGCATGCCAAAATATTTATAGCCCGAGACCCGATGGAAATGAGCCACTGCCATGTATGTGAAAACAGGTCAAATGGGGATTTTCTTATCAACTGCGTTAATGATTAAACAGCTAAACAGTGTTTCTCTGTTAAAGCAGCAATTTTTTAGGGTAATTATTCCACTCCATGCGTAAATTCCACCACTTGTTAAAACTCCTCAGTCATCAAATGCTAAGTTAAACCAATGTTTTCAGTTGCTTCTGCAAGCCTGTAAATGATGGGCTATTAATTGTAAAATTTAAGCTTAGAAAGTTAAAATTGCCTTTTACATTTTGGCCTCTCAACTCAATTAATGTTCAATAAGAGTTACAAATGAGGAAAGACATTAAAAATGGAACCATTCAGTAAAGAATCCCTACATTGTGAAAATCCTGAAATGAAAAGCATCAATAATGTTACCCTATACTTTATACAACACATCTTTAATATTTTTCCCTTGCAAATTGTTTAATAAATGTAGAACATAGCACAAGATTTATTCTAAGCTATAAACATGCAAATATTAATTAGCACTGTGAAATTATTTCTTCTGTAACGTTTATAGAAATAGGTAACCTAGTAAAAGTAGAAAGATAAATTTGTATTTCACATTTGATAGTATCTGATTGTTGGGTTTTAAGTCAATTATAACGATTACTTTGGCAGCTGCCTGCTCACATATATCCAATAATTTCCTAAGAAACGTTTTGATCGATCAAAGTAGTGCACACCAGTTAGTGGTAAATGCATGTCTTGGGCAACTTTTGTTGTCTGTCATTTCTTTCTTTTGAACACAGTTTCAATTGTCCACCTATCTGGACAGACCTTTCAGAGTTGCCAAGTACCAAGCTGCCCATGGAATGCAGAAGAACAAATTGTCAAGTATTCATCAGCCATTTTGCTTTCACTTCCTTGTCTTCATTCAGATTTTCAGAAGCCTTTATGACAACCTTTACATCAACTGGTTAACTGTTCTGGGAGAGCTATAATGGATTTGCCATGGGGGTCCTCCTATGTCATTACTTCTTAGAGGAAGGAAAACAGAACCAATGTAGTGTAAGTGCGGAGAACTGGTTGCATCATAGATACTTTCTATTCTTTTGTGGGTATCATCACAACAGAACCTACAAACTGGGACACACTATTCAACAGAGAAACAGAAGTATAAGGGTGACTGAGCTTTGGCACATGTTCAAACCAGACTTGTTTCTATGTTACTGAATGGACTAATATGGGGGTCATCATCAGGTTCAAAACTTTGCTGCATTTCTGTGCATAAGCATCATTTCCGGACCAATGGGCACCATTGGTGACATAAATCAACCCGATGCCTGTAAATGTGTAAAATAAACAACTGATACCTTGCTTTGCTCGAGCTAAGATTTTCATCCAATTCCCAATTGAGTGCAACATGAGATATGAGTTTTAACTGATTGCTGGATTTCTAAAAGTCATAGAAATTCACTAAAATCATGCTTCTTTTAAACGCAAGACACATGAGGTTAATTTTAAAACTCAGGTGGGCAAGTGTGCAGGAAGCAAGGATCTTTAAAAAAAATTATTGGCTGCATTTCCAATGTGCCAGTAAGTGTAGTGCTGGAGCTGAGCTCTGTTTTCCTTCCTGTAAGAAGTAACAACATAGGAGGAAAACCCTGAAAATCCTGAAGCAATTGACCAGTTGAGGTAACAATTGTCAGAAAGATTTCAACAAATCTGAATGATAATGGGGAATCAAAAAGAAAATGCTTGAGGAATACCTGACAATTTGGCATTCTTTAAACTTCATTCCATGGACAGGTTAATGCTTGGCAACCCTGAATTCTCATTTTAGATTTGTGAACAATGAAAACTGTGTTAATAGGACAGAAATTACAGAAAATGCATTTTTTCCCCAATTTGTACATCTTCCACTAACCAGTTTACACTATCTGATTCGATCAAAACTCTGGGGAAGGGTCACTAGACCTGAAACGTTCACTCTGACTTCTCTCCACAGATGCTGCCAAACCTGCTGAGCTTTTCCACGAATATCTCCTTTTGTCTCTGACTTACTGCATCGGCGGTTCTTTCAGTTTTTATTTAGGGTAGTATATGGGCAGACAGATGCATAGCAAACTATATAAATGACATAAAATCCAACATTGTATCAAACACAAAATTAAAATGTAAATATCTCCTTCCACTTTAACTGGTTTACCTGCCTCTATTAAAGTAATGGGTGAAATAATTTCACAACGCTGACTGATAATTTATGTGATCATAGCATAGGACACATTCTGTGCATATGTTCCTCATTTATTTAACAATTCACTGGGAAAAATCCCTGAGGTCACCCAGTCAGCAGCAATGTGAGTCCAAAGTGAGGAAGTGGCCACTGCTGCGGTGAGGACAGTGACGGTGGTCCAAGAGGCCAACGGCTCAGAATAATTTTGTCGGGTGCAGTGGAGCACTCTGGACCCCATAAAAATAGGCAGCACAGTGGCTCAGTGATTAGCACTGCTGCTTCACAGCGATGGGACCTGGGTTGATTCCACCCTCAGGTGATTGTTTATGGAGTTTGCTCCCACAGCCTAAAGATGTGCAGATTAGGTGGATTGGCTGTGCTAAATTATTATTTGTGTACTCGTAGCATACGTCCAGGGATGTGCAGATGAGGTTGATTAGTCATGGGAAATGCTGCATTTGCAGGGATTGGGTGGGATGGCTCAGAGGGGTTTTGTGGGCCCTCCGCACTATAGGGATTCTATGAAATAATTTTAACCATTCCTTTTGGGACCACATTCAGCACCACTGCCCCTACATTGTGCTCTGTTAGTGTTAGATACTGGAAATTCATTTAGACCAATTTCAAATACTAATTACCTGTAAAGAATGAAGATGAAAGCCTGAGGATCTTAGGAAATTTGACCTTGACACCAGCTAAGGAATCACATGAGCTGCCAGTGCTTGTTGCATTCTCCAGCTTGTTCCACTGAAAAATCAAATCTTGTATTCTTTGCTTCTGCACAGTGGCTGGAGTGTCAGCCCCAGGCAGAAAGGGCAGTGAGAGAGGAGGATTCGATCAAAGCCTTTATCAGTGTTCAGAGTCTTAAAAGAACATTCCAGCTTAACACCAAAGTAATATTTAAAAATGAGTTATTGTATATAAACTTACCTCTTGGTGGCAGCTAATCATTAGTCTTCCTCCCACAGATGTTGGGGCCTTAATTAGCATATTGAATAGACTAAGAGCATGTTGAAAGTAGCCATCTTCACTGCCTGAGACATTTAATTTTAGGTCAATCATCACGTTGTCCTAATGAATGTATAAGTTGACATCCCACAACATTAGTCTTCATTTAACCCAATTTTTGCCTGTGAGATGGGACAACAAAATCTAACTTCTATCTCAAGATTTCTCACCTATTGGGGGTATTTTAGGAAAGTGGAGATTGAAGAGTGTTTTGAATTTTAAACAATTTTAGCTTCAATCTGAATTAACTTAAAAGTTTTCACATTTCTTTTTCAGCTTTGCTTCCCACAAAAGCACAGCTTGGAGTTACAGTGAGATATTTATGAAAGCATGAACGCAAACATGCAATGTCACTTATCGGATAAAGCTGCACATGTGATATATAACAGGAATGCCTAACATTTTCACTAATATAAGTCTCATTTATCTTATGTCCCATCCTTAATAACATTGTCCTGTTACCTTGGCACAGTGTATTGGACACTAATATGCACTGTTGATTTGAAACTGATTTACCTGTTTCAAACCACAAAACACAAGATGAAAATGGAATTAAGTTCACGTTGATCTATTGTTATTTTAAATCGTATAGTTGAACTGTCAATTGTGGGAAGATATGGAGTTAGGATTTAATTAAATATATATTTAAAATGCTTCAGTAATTACATCTATTATATCAATTATGCCAATTTTATGATTTAATCATTCCTGAAATTACAGTAACCTACTTCATCATTCAGCGGGAATAGTGAGATGATATATGATAATACTGTAGAACTACAATATATGGGTTTAGAAATGTTCAGAACAAAAGATTACGCTTCTTTAAAGCATTACTGTGGCTGAAGCTAAAACAGCTTTTAATATATTTATTGTATGATGAACTGTCTTTTACATCAACCTGATGCATAAAATGAAATAAGCACTAAGGCGTTGGAGTGAAGAAAAAGAAGGAAACGTGCTACTTAGGAAGATCAGGTGGTACTTCCTGTTTCATGAAAAATAGGAAAGTCACTGCTTTTTTTCTAGAATTAATGAACCACTAACAACACTGCAAGTGTGGGTGACTAGGAAACTTTGAATTCCATTAATGGGTTCTTAATCAGTGAATAATACAGACATCTTCCCACTCTTGCCAAGAAAGGAATTTCTGACCCTTGTGTTAATAAACAAGAAAGAAAGGGTCAAATACATTCTTTGACATGATATTTACAACCCATTTAAACTATACATGAAAATGAAGGTCTAGTCAGTAAAAAAAGTTGATTGTCAAGTTAGAACATCTAATAAATTGATAGTAAAGTTCAAATGAGAAATTCTCAACAAATAATTTCAAGTTAAATATTCATAATTGCCTGAGAGGCTTTAGGATTGCCCAACAGAAGTAATTTCCAGTTCAAAGAAATGTACTTTAGACTGCAATGAAAGAATATTACTAAACCAATGGCTGTTATTACCAGACTGAAATAGTAAGTTTCCATAAAAACAGGCGGCACTATGTTAGTTACAAATGGAACAGACACACAGCAAATTCCTCACAGTGAATGGAACAGAATATAGGAAAGATACATTCACATTAATAACAGTCAAAGGAGCAGGAAATCAAACACTGTCTAGGACTAACTGGCATATTTTCCCGGATACTTGGCTGTGAGTGTAACAGATACAGAACTTCTGGAAAAAATTCAGAAGAAATCTCGGAAATAAATCAGCAGCTGGAGTTGCATTGAAAGAGAACTGAATTAACAGAAACTCAATACACGATTGCAGTGTTTGATTCGTCACACCTTTTAAATTAATTATGTTATCTGATCTACAAATAGCAATAAGAAAATACAACCAATGAAGAAGAAGAGTGGAAAAGCAGAAGACTGGGTTACAAGATAATAAAATGTGAGGCTGGATGAACACAGCAGGCCAAGCAGCATCTCAGGAGCACAAAAGCTGACGTTTCGGGCCTAGACCCTTCATCAGAGAGGGGGATGGGGGGAGGGAACTGGAATAAATAGGGAGAGAGGGGGAGGCGGACCGAAGATGGAGAGTAAAGAAGATAGGTGGAGAGGGTGTAGGTGGGGAGGTAGGGAGGGGATAGGTCAGTCCAGGGAAGACGGACAGGTCAAGGAGGTGGGATGAGGTTAGTAGGTAGCTGGGGGTGCAGCTTGGGGTGGGAGGAAGGGATGGGTGAGAGGAAGAACCGGTTAGGGAGGCAGAGACAGGTTGGACTGGTTTTGGGATGCAGTGGGTGGGGGGGAAGAGCTGGGCTGGTTGTGTGGTGCAGTGGGGGGAGGGGATGAACTGGGCTGGTTTAGGGATGCAGTAGGGGAAGGGGAGATTTTGAAACTGGTGAAGTCCACATTGATACCATATGGCTGCAGGGTTCCCAGGCGGAATATGAGTTGCTGTTCCTGCAACCTTCGGGTGGCATCATTGTGGCAGTGCAGAACACCTCCGCTCAGTTCGCAACAAACAACTGCACCTCCCAGTCGCAAACCATTTCCACTCCCCCTCCCATTCTCTTGATGACATGTCCATCATGGGCCTCCTGCACTGCCACAATGATGCCACCCGAAGGTTGCAGGAACAGCAACTCATATTCCGCCTGGGAACCCTGCAGCCATATGGTATCAATGTGGACTTCACCAGTTTCAAAATCTCCCCTTCCCCTACTGCATCCCTAAACCAGCCCAGTTCATCCCCTCCCCCCACTGCACCACACAACCAGCCTAGCTCTTCCCCCCCACCCACTGCATCCCAAAACCAGTCCAACCTGTCTCTGCCTCCCTAACCGGTTCTTCCTCTCACCCATCCCTTCCTCCCACCCCAAGCCGCACCCCCAGCTACCTACTAACCTCATCCCACCTCCTTGACCTGTCCGTCTTCCCTGGACTGACCTATCCCCTCCCTACCTCCCCACCTACATCCTCTCCACCTATCTTCTTTACTCTCCATCTTCGGTCCGCCTCCCCCTCTCTCCCTATTTATTCCAGTTCCCTCCCCCCATCCCCCTCTCTGATGAAGGGTCTAGGCCCGAAACGTCAGCTTTTGTGCTCCTGAGATGCTGCTTGGCCTGCTGTGTTGATCCAGCCTCACACTTTATTATCTTGGAATCTCCAGCATCTGCAGTTCCCATTATCTCTGAGACTGGGTTACAATGTGTTTTTGTCTCTTGGCTGTTGCTTTGAATTGAGTACAGCTGATGGGTACGTGACTTTTGTTTTGCTGGCTGGTGTATTCAGATTGTGGCCTATGAACCCTGGTAATGCAGCCTGTGAATGCTAAGGAACGTGGTTTTCTTTAAATGGAGGAGTTAGATATTCAATTCTGTAGCCTGGGGTTAAGACTGGTATTACAGATCAGTCACATGTTATGAAAACCACCTGATTGTAATTTCCAATCAAATCATTGCAAGTGTTACTGGACATTTTCTGTAATGGTGAACTAACCATTAGGAAACAAATAGAAAACCAACTTGTATATTTTTTTGTTTGCTGTATTGCAGTATGTTTATGTTGTGAGCCTAGTGTTTTCCGATGGAATGCGTTTAACACTTCTGCCCCTTTGGTGGATCAATCCAGGGTCATCTTCACTGAATTCAAACTTCATCGTGATTCACTTTTCAGTGATTCCACTGCATCACTACTGCCCCTAAATCTCTTTCTCTGGATAAACTGTTCTACCGAACTAGAACAGTGAATGCCTCAACCTTGCTATCTCACCTGACCTCCCTGCTTTCAGAAGGCCTCAAAGGGTGGCCATGCCAGATTTCAGAGGGTGCCATTTCTGCTGGGCCTATTAGGATGCAATGGTCAAAGTCTAAGGGGCAGCCTGGGAGTATCCTCAAGTATGCTCAAATTTTCATTTGAAACTAACGGAAAGGACTAAAGACCACACATCTGAGTTCATCCCTCATCCCACCTGACTCACTTCCCTTGCTTATCAGATTTTCCACTCTCTTGTTTTTCCACGTTGTCATCTTAGAAATGACAGACTTTTGGAGGTATCAGCATTTCAGAGTTATGAGGTTTTCATGAAGTACACACACACACACACATACACACACACACACACACACACACACACACACACACCGCGCACGCACGCGTGCACACGCGCACACGCACACACACACACACACACACTTACATGTGCAGGTATTGCATAACTGCATTTTTTTCTGTTTTTGTTCTAATAATCCATTGTGGAGTACACTGCAACATGGCAGAAATGGTGTAATATCACTGCAAAAAACAACTGCCCTTTTTTGAATGTATTATTTTATTAATTTGGTTTCATTTTTGATTGACACCAGATTGTAATCATCGCAAATAGCCATAACTGAGTTGCAAGCTGTGATTAAGGTCTTCATATTGGGAGGAAGGAAGGGCACCAAAGTGCAGTACCTGGGTGGGAGATAAGGGGGGAAGACAGAAAATACAATAAAGAATTGGAGAGAAGACACAGATAGAAAGGATCAGGAAACAACAGAAAAAGCTGAAAAGAAGGTAAAAATAGGCAAGGTGTAGGGTAAGAAAGGGACATTGAGAATATTGGGAAGAAATATCACTTGATCTTTGAGTTGTGAAGAATTTCAACAACAATGAGACATTGTGTTATACAACACCTTCATTCTTAAACATAATTAGAAATCATAGAATCCCTATGGTGTGGAAGCAGGCCATTCAGCCCATTGAGTCCAAATTGACCCTCCAAAGAACATTACACCCTAACCCATCCTTGTAATTCTACATAATTCCATGGTTCATCCTCTCAATTTACACATCCCTGGACACTATGGGAATTTAGCATGGCCAATCCAGCTAACATGCACATCTTTGGAGTTTGGAGACAAACCCACACAAAGTGGCAAAATGTGCAAACTCCACACAGACAGTCGCCCTGGGATGGAATTGAATGGGTCTTTGGTGTTGTGAAGCATCAGAGATAACTATTGAGTCACCAAACTGTCCTTTAATTCTATGAGATTCTATACACAAAGTCGAGTGAAGTAGTTTTGCAGTTCTCCTGGAGACATACCATTGCAAAAGCTGTCATTTCTGTTCACATCCTGTAGCAGTGGAACATTGTAACTATAATAGTGTAAAGCTAGCTTCATAACTAAGAGGATTGACTTTGCATGTCCTGTCCCAGCATAGCTTCCTTCCCAATGAGGATAACATGGAAATAAGGGGTCTTTCAGGTTAAAAATGTAGGAAATCATGAAAAAGAACAACAAATAAAAACAGAGACTCATGCCATCTTTCCACACATAGTCACAGAAAGTCACAATTGCTGCACATCAGATTGTTTCCACATCTGCAACTAGCCTTTGAACAACAAGTCAAACACCTCTTATGGTTATGATTTTTGCATAAATGTTGCAGTGTGAAAGAAGTACAACATGTATTTCATCTATCAACTATACACAGAAGCTGGAGGTAAAAGACAACATAATGGTCATTAAAATAAAATAAACAGGTGTTTTCTTGAAATTCTCTTCATCCTTCATACTACAAGAGGGGAGAAGGCATATACTATATCATGGCTTCTTGAGACAATGTCCTCAAGGTCTCCTGGTTCCCAAGTTTCTTGATTTTATTTTTATGATGCTCAATCAATGCCAGAACAGTGGCAGATTAGGACAAAACATCACAGCAATACACATTTCCAAAGCCTCCCAATAATACTTTATTACATTCTGTGAGAAAAGGACATTGAATAGATTCAAGAAACAGAATTTTCTTTGGCAAAAAATGCAACCTAAACATATTCAAAGGTTCATTCTGGTTAAAAAAAAGTGACAAAAGCCATTACTTCTTTGTTGCTATTTTTGGACTGGTAACAATATATTTGTCCAAAACAATTCAAACTGGAATGGAAGCAGTCAAAATATTCAAAAATGCCACCCCATTCCTTCTGATAATATAAATAAGACATTTTAGAATAATCCCCTTTTCAGTTGTGCATTGGCAGTAAAGTTTGTGTTAATGTCTAAATGACTCACTGTTGGATCTCAGACAGAACAATTACATTTCTCCTATATAACTTTCTGCACAAACTAATCCCAACCCACACCCATATTATTCTTCCAAAATTCTACTTTTAAATCCTTATAAGCTGCATGCTTCCAGTCTGTGGCAGTATAGTCCTCATAGTCACTATCAATGTCACAGTAAGCCTTCAATATGGCTGATGGCCTCATCTAAGACGTAGTTTTGGAAAGATTTTTATGTGATCAAATTCAAATCTCTGCCTAGACATATCTGTAGCCACAAGAAATAATTTGGTTGAGTGTTTTGTTCTCTGAAGAAGAACAAAGCTGTGTCTGTTCATTATTACATACAATATTTGTTCTTACTGTTATACTCATGTTGACATATCAACTTGGCATTCAAAATAGATAGCTGGGCGTGCCATCGACATCCTGTTATTGATCTAATACTGAAGAGATTACCTAAGGACTTGAATAGACTGTGCATAGTTACTATTCATATCATAAGCATAATAGAATATGGTTTCCAGTTGCACATTCAATTCCACCAGAATAATTCCATCAACATGTTTGTGGGCTTGCATACAAATGGGCAGGTAATGGCAAAAAGTTGCAAGTATACAGTAGTATCTACTTGACAATGCCAAACTCTCCAGCAGGATAGAATTATAAAGCTAAGTTTCCAGTAATATAAATTCACCATGGCACGAGAGGATGGAGTCTTTTATTTTAGAAGCATAGAAATGAATATGTCTGGCATTGGCTACATTTAGATAATCATTCCTCCTCCTATTCTCTTTTCCATCAATATTTCCTGAACTCTTTAGATACATTGAATGTTGCTTAATAAGAACCAAAAGTGCTGCTCTTACACAAATCTGTTTAGAGCTTGGATCAGCATTCATAAATTTCACGATAGATTTTTCATTCAATGGTAAAATTAGAGGATGAAATACCCTCAAAAATATTTGAATCAAAATCTGAATTGAAACGCAACATTGACATACTAGGAACAGAAGTTCTGACAATGTGTTCATCTGATAGAAGACAAGTGATCGATATTATTGTCAGAGAGGCATCCCGCAGTCTAAGCTGTTTTGATTGTTTGAAAGAAGGAATTGATTATGATGCAAGTGAAATATCATCAGATTTATGTAAAATAAAATGAATAAAATTTGAACAAAACTCTGTGGACAAGTGTGCAGTCAAATTCCAGCATCAGTTCCTTAATAGTTTTCATTTAAGCACCACTGCCTGGGTGTTCTCTTTCGGGTTATTACTTTTGATCCCTGTTTGCTCATTTCAATTCTGATTTCTTTTTAGTGAGTGGTAACCAGAAAATACCACTTCAGACAATGGAAAGGAAGCAGATTTACAATGTTGTGAAATACATTGTCTAACAGGACATATATATATATATATAATATATGTATACTATAACATAAAAACAAAAATCCTGCAATTGTAAAATATTCAACTGAATGTCATGGTCATATCGTCAGAGATTATATTTGTAAACCCATTTTGATGAATAAAGATACTGAAGCTCTAGTTAAGAATAAAAAAGAATCACACATTAGATATAGACAACTGGGTTCAAATGAATCTCCTGAACAATATTAAGAGTGTACGGGCATTCTTAAGAGGGTGATCAAGATGGCAAAGAGGAAATATGAGATAATCCTGGCAGGTAAGTTTAAGAATAATCCAAAGAGTTTCTATAAACATATTAAGAGCAAGAGTGCAACTAGAGAGAGAGTCACCCAACCCCCACCCCTTAAACATCAAAGAAGTCATCCTCATGTTGAACCTCAGCAGTTGGGAAAGATATTAAAACAATATTCTGTATCAGTTTTTACTGTGAAGAAAGACATGGAGGCTAGTGAACTCAAGGAAATTAATATTGAGGTTTCGAAAACGGTTCACATCACAGAAGAAGAAATCCTGGAGGTCTTAGAAAATTTAAAAATGGATAAATCTCCAGCACCTGATCTAGTATATCCCAGGACATTGTGGGATATTAGGAAGGACATTGCAGGGCCCAATGCAGAAACATTTGTGTCATCTATAACTGCAGGTGAGGTGCCAGGTGACCGGAGATCTGCTCTTGTTGTGTCTTTGTTTAAGAAGAAATGTGAGAAGAAGCTTGGGAACTATAGACCTGTAGCTCTGACTTTGGCGGTGGATAAGTTGTTGAGGTGATTCTGAAAGGTAGGATTTTTATGCACTTGGAGAGACAGGGGATGATTAAGGATAGTCAGCATGGTTTTGTGTGAGGTTAATTGTTTCTCAAAAACTTGATTGAGCTTTTTGAGCAAGTAACCAAGAAGATTATGGTGGATGTTGTTTACTTGGACTTTAGTAAATATTTTGACAAGGCTCTGTACGGTAGACTAAGTAGTAAAGTCAGATCACATGGGACTTAAGGTGAGCTTGCTAATTCAATACAAAATTAGTTTAATGACAGCAGACAGAGAATGGCAGTGGATGGTTGCTTTTTGGACTGGAGGCCCATTAACAGCGGTGTTCCACAGGGTTCGGCGCTGGGTATACTTTTATTTGAAACTTATATAAATGATTTAGATGAGATTACAGAAGTTTAGTAAGTTTGCAGATGATACCAAAATTGTGGTATAATGGACAGTGAAGATGGATATCCATGACTACAAAGAGATCTTGATCAATTTGGTCAATGGGCTGAGGAGTGGTAGATGGAGTTTAATTTGGACAAATGAGAGGTATTGCATTTTGGTGAAACAAACAGGGGCAGGACTTATTCAATTAAAGGGAGGGCCTTGGCTAGTGCTGTAGAACAAAGAGACCTAGGGGTTCATGTAATAATTCTTTGAAGTTTGCATCATACATAAACTAGATGGTTAAGAAGACATTTAGCACATTTGCCTTATTGCTCAGACCTTTGAGCATAGGAGTTGAGACATCATATTGAGGTTGTACAGGATGTTGGTGAGGTCTCTTCTGGAGCATTGCATCCAGTTCTGGTCACCCTGTCAAAAGAAGGACATTATTAAGCTAAGGAGGGTTTAGAAAAGATTTACCAGGATGTTGCTGGGAATGGAAGGTTTGAGTTATAAGGACATGCTGGGACTTTTATCACTGGAGCGTAGGAGGTTAATTTTAGTATTTTTTAGAGATTTATAAAATAATAAGGGGTATAGATAAGGTGAATGGCAGGTGTCTTTTCCCTCAAAGGGGGGATTTCAAGATTAGGGGGGCATATTTTTAAGGTGAAAGGAGAAACATTTTAAAAAGACAAGAGGGGCAACTTTTTACACTGAGAGTGGTTCCTATGTGGAATGAATTTCCAGAACAAGTGGTGGATGGGGGTACAGTTACAATGTTTAAGACATTCGGGTAAGTAGATGAATAAGAAATACTTGGAAAGATATGGACCAAAAGCAGGCAGGTGGGACTAGATTAGTTTGGGATCAAGGTCATCATGGACTGGTTGGATCCAAGCGTCTGTTTCTGTGCTATATGACTCTAATAATATGGTGAATTGTTTTCATTTCTAAATGTTAGGTTTTATTTGTCTTATTCTTACTAGTTAGCTCTACGGCATCCTGGAGATGCTACCATGCAACATAATTGATGCAGAGTACAATCTTCCAGTGTTTTGGAAAAATCGCACATTTTATTTATTTCCTACCAGCTCCACACTCTGTACTCAGAACTGCCTAGATTTCTTTTTTTTTAAAATTAGCTTTCTGTTGTTTTTATTGATTTTATTACAACATCAAATTCCACTCTTGGTGCGTTGTTTAGACCACACAGGGTTTAGGACCTGGCTTGAGGAAATATACCAAAACCATAAAGACAATATCAAAGAGGTTTACAAGGGTAATGGGTGAGAAACTTTGAGTAAGTGGGGCAACATAGAATAATAAAGAAGATTAAGAAAAGAGTTAGCGGAGGCATTCAATATGCCGAATTGATTTGATAAAGTAACTGAAATGAAATGGTTTCTTCTATCTCGGAGGTGGAGCTTGTACATTTAAAATCACTACTTAAATAAAAATCAAATGGAAATATCATGAAAATGTTTAAATGCATGTAGTGGTTAGGACAAGGAAACTTTTCCAGTCGTGGAGGGAAAATATATGTTAACTTTTAAAAGAAAAGTAGATTAAAAATTAAAAAGAAATAGATCACTAAAAAATATGGGGAAAGGAAAAGGGGATGGAATTAATTGGATAAGCTGCCATGAGGTGGGCTAAGGAGCCTTTTGAGCGATATGATTCTATGATTGCATGAACAAATGCAAACTGTGTTTATAGAGTTATATATTTTGGAATGGTAGCTATAAATTTAGAGCAAATTCAAAGGTTATGGGACCTGTTCTACCCTCTGTCTGACAGTAAGCCTGAGTAATTTGATGGTTACAAAACCAAAAGATTATTGTATGCAGAATAAAGTGTCAGATTCTTAGGTTTTCAAAAAACAGCATCAGTTGCTGAGTTTAAAATGAATAGAGTAGGTTTCAGTGAGTGCAAGAAGATAGTAATGCAGCTAAATGCTGGGGTTAGGACTCAGAAAATCCAGGACAACATGATGGGTATATCGGATCCTATGAGCAGTTAAAATTATAACACAGGTGAGATGGCAATGGAAAAACACACAAGCAGTATTTGCTCAATGCAGCTAGCTGTCTGTAAAACTGGAGTTGTGTCTGTAAATAAGTATTGATAAGTACGTTCCAGAATCCAAGGTATGTTAGTCCGAACAAAGGAGGGTGAAGTACGGGAATATGAGTAATTGTTGAGGTAGTAACATTCATACTGCACAAATGCCAGGCAATAACCATCTCCAAGAAGAGACAATTTAGCCACTGCCTCTTGATATTCAATGGTGTTATCAACACTGAATCCCCCACTATCAACATCCTGGTGGTTGCCATTGACCAAAAGCTCAAACTTATTACATAAACGCCCATGAGTACAAGAGCAAGTCAGAGGCGAGGAATACTGTAGCAAATAAGTCACCTCCTGGCTGCCTTAAGCCTGCCTACAAGGCACAAGTCAGGAGTGTGATGGAACACACTCCACTTGCCTGGATGGGCATAGCTCTATTAAACACAAGAAGCTTGACACCATCTTGGACAAGGCAGCTAACTTGATTGGCACCACATTGACCTCAGCATTTACTCCTGCCATGGCTGGCCCTCATATTAGCACTGTGTGCTATCTACAAGATGCACTGCGCAAATATCTTTAGATAGCAACTTCCATACCATTTCCATCCAGAAGGACGAGCAGGTACATGGGAACACCACCACCTTCAGGCTCCCTTCCAAGCCACTCATTTTCCTGACTTGTCAACATATGTCCGTTCCTTCACTATCACTTGGTCAAAATTCTGGACTTCAATTCAAGGGTATTCTGACTCAACCTACAACCTGTAGCAGTTCACCATCACCTTCTCAAGGGCAACTAGGGATGGACAATAAATGCTGGCCAGCCAACGAAGCCCACATCCCACAAGTGAATAATAAAGTTGATGAGTGAATGACTTTTGAAGGAATTTCAAAGCTAGTAGACAAGAAAATGGAATTCCCCTTTAATGTTTTACTGAACCTTGATCATCCGCAGCATTGCTAATGTCCAGAGGTTGGTGAGAAATCCATAAGATCTGTTTTGATCATGTTTGCTATTTGATATGCTCTATGGGATGTTCAACCTTTAATGTTTTACTGAACCTTGATCATCCGCAGCATTGCTAATGTCCAGAGGTTGGTGAAAAATCCATAAGATCTGTCTTGATCATGTTTGCTATTTGATATGCTCTATGGGATGTTCAACCACAGCATTCCTGTTTCCCAAATTTTCTTCATGTTAATTCTAGATTTTAGGATGCAAGTGTAATCCTACTGTAGATTTTATTACTGCTTGAACTTTATAAATAAACTTTTTGCTGATTTGTTCAAAATCATGGTATCTTGTGGATTCATTTTAAATGGGTAACTAGATCTTTGTCTACTTTAAAATTAAAAGATATTGGTCCCTAACCACAAAAAGCATAAGTGTAGCAATGCCATTTCCAGTCTCAGATCATGACAATGGTTCTGCTACAAACTGTCTATTTGCTTGTCAGATAAAAATGAAAAAGGGTGGAAGAATGACTGATGAACTACTCTATCTGGTAATTACTACACATTGAGATCAGGAAGAAGGCAGAAATGATCATTTTTGAGATCAGTTTACAGGCTTCTCCAGATATCAATGAATAAAGCAGCCAGACAGCAGCCCTCTGTAGCCAGCAGAAAGAAGACACTGTTTTAGTTTGTAAACAACCAGGGCCAAATGTAGGAGGGAAATGGTCTCTTGTGAAAGAGAAGCATCCTACAGCCATCAAAATGTTCTGGGAGATTCATTCCGACATGTCTGTGAAAAGAATAATTATCGGACTTGATAGTTCTCAGAGAATTTAAGAAATTTTCTGAAAACTGAGGAATGCATCCAAAGATGGTCACTTAAGAATTACTGCTCATCAAATTGGAGCTATTGAAGCCCACTAAGAGCGAGGAAGAACTATGCATCCTTAATTATAAGAACTTTAATTCCATGGAGAGTTTAATGTGTATTAACCACAAAAGGGGAAATTTCCTCTGTGAGCTTTAAAGAGTCAATTGCCAACAACATGAAAATGGGGTGAAGAGTTCCAACACCCAGAAGGACTTGGCCATTGACGTAGGAGTAGGGAAGATATGGCAATAACAGGAAAATGAGATTCTAGATGTTGAGGAAAATGTCTGGCTTGGAACGTAAGGTTTTAATGGTTAAAAGGGGATTTTGTAAGTAAGCAATAGAGGCCGATTTACATGCATAATCTTGCCTCATTCATATGCAATTTGATGTTTTCATCAACAATGTACAAAAACTGGATTGTGATAGTTCCCAAGATGAAAATCTGAGCACGTACCTGCCAGCTGAAGCTACGAATGTCCTTCCCAGCTTCTATTCTGTCCAGACCCAGAATTCCCCAGCATGTCAGGGCATATTCCGGGGCAGTGACGACCTACATCCTTCATCCAAAGAGGGTGGAATCTGATAAGGAGCAGTCACACAAGATCATCATAGCATTTCTCAGACTCACTTTTAATAGTCACCACTTCACCATCATATCTAGGAATTTATATGATCATGATCGATCATCCTACTCAGTCCCTTGTTCCTGCTTTCACCCTCTACCATTTGATCTCTTTGGACCTAAGATCTACATCTCACTCCTTCTTGAAAACAGTCACTGTTTTGACGTGGCCAAACCTTCCACATGCTCATCACTCTCGGGGTGAAGATATCCTCATCTCAACCCTAACTGGCCTACCCCAAATCTCTAGACTGTGACCCCGGTTCTGGGTTCCCTGGTCATTGGGACCATTTATCCTGTGTTATCCTGTTAGAAGTTTTTAGATTTCTATGAGATCACCCTGCCACCCCCATTCTTCAAAATTCTAGCGAATATAATGTTGTGATCCATCTGTCTTCATACATCAGGTTCTGCTTTCTCAGGAAACATTCTGGTGAACCTTGTACTTCTTACATAGTCAGAGCAATCTTCCTCAGATAAGGAGACCAAAATTGCACACAATGCTCTGGATGTGGTCTCACCAAGACCCTCTCTAATTGCGGCAAGGCATTGCTGCTTCTGTACATGAATCCTCTCATTATGAATGCCATCATACCATTTGGTTCCTTTGTCGCTGCTGCACCTGCATACTTATTTTCAGAAGTAGGTTAACGTACAAACCCAGGCCTCATTGTACCTCCCTCTTTCCCAATCAACTGCCACTCAGGTAATAATCTCCCTTCCTGTCTTTAGTACCAAAGTGTATAGCCTCACATTTATCCACATTACAATTCATCTGCTCAGCTTCCTTCCTGAGTGCCCACTCTCTTTGCACAGACCTGCACTCACAGTCACTGCCTTGTTCTTTTGTGTTGTTCTGCTGCCTCATTCAGAATGTACAAACTCATAGTAGTTTAACACAGGCACAAGGCCAAGTAGCTTGACATCATTGATCAGGCAAGAGGCCAGAAGTGTAGCAGCAAGGCTCCAAAATACAATAATGTTACACCGGCACCACGAGTCAGCATCTTAGACCATAAGACCATAAGACATAGGAGTGGAAGTTCGGCCATTTGGCCCATCGAGTCCACTCCACCATTTAAATCATGGTTGATGGGCATTTCAACACCACGTCCCTGCATTCTCCCCGTAGCCCTTGATTTCTTTTGAGACCAAGAATTTGTCGATCTCTGCCTTGAAGGCATCCAACGTCCCGGCCTCCACTGCACTCTGCAGCAATGAATTCCACAAGCCCACCACTCTCTGGCTGAAGAAATGTCATCTCATTTCAGTGTTAAATTTACCCCCTCTAATTTTAAGGCTGTGCCAAAGGGTCCTAGTCTCCCCACCTAACGGAAACAACTTCCTAGCGTCCACCCCTTCTAAACCATACATTGCAAACACACTGGACATGCTTCAACCAAACAGTCATGTCTCAAAGTCTAATGGTAGCAGTCCTTACCTGAATCTAGGTCAACTGTCACCAGTCAGGGGATCCCACAATAATAAGATAAGGGCATCATCTGACCTCAGCCCAGTGGTTTTCACACAGTCACTACAGTGCTTGTGCTGATCAGACTCAAGTGTTGCATTTCATTACAGCCCACTGCTGCAGGTCCTGTCCAGTATATCAGCCAGGGAGGTGCACAGATATTATTCAGGGTCCAGTCACTCGTCATTCAGGACTGCCCTTCTACATTGGTCAGGGGTGAGCCGCAGTCGTTCCAGAAGGTTCGTTCACTGAAAATAGAAGGGAAGCACTTTTTAAGATGCCAGTCATATGGTGGACAATTTCAAGATGTCAGTATTGGGGGTTGGAGGCAGCATGCTGGGATGCAGAGGTAATTATTGTAACTGGGGGGGGGGGGGGGGTCCAGTTCAATGTATAAGGGTGGGAGACAGTGGAGCGTGGCAGGGCATCAGGTACTTGGTGGATGGGCATCATCAGTTACCATTATTCTGGCTTTGATGAGGGATAGTGCAAAACAATGTTTGACATAAATAAGATGGATGACTGGGACTCAGGGGTTAAAGTGGAGAAATGAACAGTTAAGTTAAAACGTTGTGTGGTAAGACAGAGAAAGTCAAACCTGATTGGGTTGGCAGAGAATGCAAGGAAGGAAGGTAGAGGTTTGGGGTGGACTGACAACTCATTCTGTGAAGTGCTATCCATGTTACCTTCCACCCTAATCCAAGTTGACAATTGGAATGGAAATGCAAAATGGCTGCACCATCTCTGAAATGGGTGCCTTGTTCTTAAATCTCTGAGGGTGTGGACTCTACTTGTGAATGCTGTGAGGCTGTTCAAGGGGCATTAGCATTAACCAGGCACCTACACAGTGCAGCATAATGATACTGGTTATTCTACATGTGAGCATCATAGATTGACCAAATTGTGTCAACTAAAATTCCTTGCCGCAGACAATCAGGACTATGTCATGAAACATTACAAATTTATGCTAGCGATAGGTATGAAGTAGACGTTATGACGGCTGAGGGGTGGACGCTAGGAAGTCGTTTCCGTTAGGCGGGGAGACTAGGACCCGTGGGCATAGCCTTAAAATTAGAGGGGGTAAATTTAAAACTGAAATGAGACAACATTTCTTCAGCCAGAGAGTGGTGGGCTTGTGGAATTCATTGCCGCAGAGTGCAATGGAGGTCGGGACGTCAGATGCCTTCAAGGCAGAGATCGACAAATTCTTGATCTCAAAAGGAATCAAGGGCTACGGGGAGAATGCAGGGAAGTGGAGTTGAAATGCCCATCAGGCATGATTTAAATGGTGGAGTGGACTTGAAGTAAGGCCGAAAGGCCTTACTTCCACTCCTATGTCTTATGGTCTTATGGATTTGTAAAGTTTTTATTTAAGTAGCAAAATGCCCACACCATTATCATATATGCAACGCTGCCTTTTTAGGGCAACAGGAGGTTGGAGGCGAGGGTGGGGTAAGAAATTCTCCTCCTGCCACACATTCAATCTCCTACTGTTTGTGTGTCAAAGAGCTTGAACATTTGAATCAATCCAACAATGTGAAATGGCCATGTTGAGAGAGTCTATTGCCCTTTTTATTTGGACAGGTAAAGGAACAAGAAAGGTTACTGGACTTGAAACATTAACTCTGATTTCACTTCACAGATGCTGCCAGACCTGCTGAGCATTTCCAGCAACTGCTGTTTTTGTTCCTGATTTACAGCATCGGCAGTTCTTTTGGTTTTGACAAGAATAGGAAGGGTTTGTAGGGATATGAACCAAACACAGGCAAATAAGACGAGCTGAGTTTGGGACAACTGGTCAGCATTGACAAGTTAGACCAAAGCGTCTGTTTCTATGCTGTATGGCTCTATTGTTGGAGGCCTCCCATATCCCAATGTCTTGAACACAATGCTGAAACACAACTTGTGTATACTGTGACTGCTGAATAATCCCATCACTGATGAGGTGTTTTGTTTCTGATACGTCCCATATAGGCTCATTGGAACTGATCCTAATTCATCCAGGGCCAGAAGCAGCTGCCATGTTTGTATTTGCTGGAATAAAAATGTCCACAGAAACTGATGAGGAACAGATGCTTCTGGAAGTCCAGGACCAGCAGTAACTCAATGACGTGAAACTACCTCCTATTGCACAGCTTCCAGCCAAGGATGCCCCCATAACATGGAAAAGTGCAGACACTGTTAGTCATTCATCTTCCATGGAATGTTGTGCAGATAAGAGGACAGATGGTGGTGCTGTACTCTGTGTGGAGGCAGAGGTCAGACAGACATGTCAATTTCTCCTGTGAATATGCAATGCAACTCATTCTTCCATGGGACTAATAGGAGCTATAAGATGTCCCCTCAACATTAAGTTCCCACACTTGTCAGGTTTGCGGCTTCGTTGGAGTAGAGTGCAGAGAGGGAGAACGCTGGTTAACCTTTGAATGCTCTGCCCTGGGCAAGTGGAGGATGCAACGAGTGAATGTGATGAACAATGAGGATCTGTGACAGCTGCAGGAGTGCACTGAGTAGGAAAATAAGGATGTTCATCGGAAAAGACATCCCTATCCAGCAGAACAACAGTAATGGCCACACCAACACTGACAGGACTCCTTTGTCAAACATTTTCAATGGAACTGAGCCGTGTGAGGTCATCTTTCACTGTCTGCAAATATTCCCCTGTTGCAGAGACTAGCATCTCCTGTTCACTCCCAACTGCAAATGCAGCTTACTGTTTGATCTTTTCAAACTTTTCCTATTGTTGAATAAAAGTTAACGATAAAAACTAATGGAAGCCATCGCAAAATCTGATCCTGTCTCATTCAGTGCTGACAGTTATCGTTCTGCTGGGTTAGAACATTATGTGACACGAGGGATTGCTGACTTATCCAGCTTCATTCTTTTAAGTGAAGCTAAAATGACAATTGATTACGTAATGAAAAGTGAAGGTATATTCACAGATGTAATTATGCATTTATGATAATGACATGATCATGCCAACTATTTGCCCTTGGAAAGTTGACATTTTCTTTTCATTCCCATTACATCCAGGTATGGCCATGGAATCTGCAGCAGGACTGGAAGGCACCTTCTCTATAGTGGAGTCATCTTTACACAGAATTTTGGGTAAGTGACCAGCAGAGCATTTGTGGCTAGAAGGCCCAGACCCTCCTGTGTATCTCCTGCTCAGGTGCAGGTTCACACTCTCCAACTTGAACTTCCTTAGGGTTTGAGATTTCACACAAGCAGGAGCAGCCAAGCAGCTGTGCCAAGTTCTGAGAGGAGATTTCTGGGTACACTGTATGTGGTCCCACCGCTAGCTGGGTGTCTACTTGCACTACTCAGTCTCATTGTAAGGTAGGGCCACTTGGAATGATGTCCAGGTCGTTTATCCCAGGTTAGTATTTTGGATGGATGGAGTGGGCTAGCATAAGTGAAGGAAGATGCTGCAGTTAATGATGAGAGTATTAGAAAGTTAGAATTGGGTGGGAGATCTGTGCAGTAGCAGAGTTCGAGTGAGTGTGGGGTAGCAGGCATTTACCCTTATAGAGTACAAAAGGAATTTAAACTTCTTTCTGCTCTGAAGGTCATCTCTGCAGACCATGGACACAGCATTGACTTGGGGGACAACTTCAGAGCAGTTTGGCAAAGTCTGATGCCGTGGCCTCATCTGACGGTCCCAAGGAGAGATGATGACCCTCCTCTCCACCATATCCATTTAAGTCCCCTGCTCCCTGTCAGCAAATTGAGATACCTCTGTTGGCCATCACCCGAGGTGATTCTTCACATTATGTCCTCTGTAAAGGGTAATGCCTGCCTTGCAATGTTGGAACCTGGTACACAGCTGTACTTCAAATATAGCACTGGCAGCAGGAAACCCAGATAGTCCCAGTACAGTTTGCACTGTTGAGAAAAGACTACACAAGAGTGATGCTGCTGCAGGCAGTAATATATAGATAATGAGCTGAGCTACAGAGAATTGCATGAGATAATTCACTGGAGCTCACGAAGAGAAAACCTCCATGAAACTTCCCAGTATTGACTTCTGACCATTCTTTTGGGAAAATACAACCCATAGTGTTTAGTCAATGGAGCTTTTAGTCAAAAGTGCATTTGTTACCACAAATACTTTAAAATCTTGCTTTATCATTCTTTCAGTCAGTGACTGGAGGTCAAAAATCTCTTCCCACAAATTATTAGTATCTCCTGAGATCGTAACACGTGATAAATTTGGAATGGCAGGCTTTGCCTCAGCAACATATATTTGTTATTCAATGTTTTCTTTACTTATCTAAACTATGGTATTATCTTGAATGAAAGCAGCCCCTCAATTTTTCAGTCCTAAACCAGGCCCAAATAAACTTAAGAAAAATGACACATTTTTCCACAGGAGACAAAATAATAAATAGAATGAAAAATGCACAATCACCTTGCACCTAGTTTACGAAAAGTCCAGTAATAATTCTGCAACACTCTAAAATAACAATTGCTTATTTTTGCTCTTTTAAACAATTTCAAAAATAAGCCTTAAAACTCACATTACTGAGACAAGTTGTGAAACCCGACTCCTAAGTAAAATATTTAGCACATTGAGTATGTAAGGCAGAAACAGAATAATAAATAATTTTAAACCATAAGCAATGCAAATACTTGCAGACTTTGCTTTGCTTGCTCATACAAATAATTTCAGCGTGCCCCAATATTAAGCCTTGATAGCTTGTACCAATACAATCATATCAACCATACTGGTTACCTACTCATTATCAGCTGAGAATGCATACTTTCTATAGCATTTACACCTAAACCACATGGTAATGCTATCGCTAAACTGTGGTCAGGACTTGGAACCTGATATTACCTTAAAATCAGACATTACCCCAGCCAAGACATCAGGCATCACCCCCTTCCAATCCCTACTTCTGATCAAACATCTATCTCCTCCATGGTTGGTGATTAGAATGTAAATACGGTTTCATTGGACTAATTGCAACAGTTACCACTGGGATTCAGTGCCGTTTGGTAGCTGTCATTCCTCGTTGTTGGCAGTTGGTCTTCTCCACTTGGAGAGAGCTGATACTGGCTTGGAGGAGTGGTCATCTATCACTTTACTCTGGCAACAGTCAGGCGTTAAGCCTCTTTAAGTCTTTTTGCAAACTTGATGGTGAATCTAAGATGAGCTTGTGAACTCAGGTTCGTGTCATGGTAAGACCTATTACCACCTTCAATGACTTCACCCCTGCTCTAGCACATTGGCCACTGAAATCTTCAGTGATGTCTTTGCTACTTTGGAGCTTAATTATTTCAACACATGCCCCACTCTACCCTTCGTAAATTTGGGATCATCCAAAATTGCTTCCTGTGTTTTTTCACACAAATTCCCATTCACCTGTGTGCTTGCTAACTTACATTGACCTCTAGGCAAGCAACATCTTCATTTAAGTTTTTATTGTTCTTTTCAAATTCTCAATGGCCTCATCTCTCCGTCTCGCTTTAACATCCTCTAGATCTACAACTCTCTAAAGCATCTGTGCTCCTTGAATTTTGTTGTCTTCAGTCGCCTAGGCCTCAATTTCTGGAATTCCCTCCCTTTACATCTTTGCCTGTCTATTTAATTTTCCTTGCTTAAGACACTCTTAAAACAAACGTCTTTGGGCCAAGCTTTTAGTTGTCTGATCTAGTATTTCCTTATACAGCAAAGTATCGTATTTTGTTTTATATTGCTTTTATAATATGTTTGAGACATTTGTTGTTGTTGAAGAAGTCGTCTTTGGTCGATCAACTAGAGAAATGTAGTTTTGGTTTCTTTTCCTGGCCTGAACAATGAGGCAACTGTTTAAACATCATCAAACCCAATTCCATATCAATCATTCTACCTTCTCTATTGATGTTGTTGCCACTGTCAGCGCTGGGGCACTTTCAATACCAGCAGGGCTAATAAATTGGAACTCAGACCTTCTGGATGCCATTAATTTTCACTTAACAATGTTGTGAAGTTCCGAGCAGCACACAGAATGGAAAGCAGCCTTATCTGGTCAACTTATGGTGTTTATGCAATCATTTAAAATAATACCCAGCCTCTGGTTTGCATAGCCTGGTTCTTGTGATACAGAGATTTGTGAATAATATTATCATGAAAGGCGCAGGATAGTAGTAAGGTAATTAGTTTGGCATTGCTACAAGAAAATTACAGGAGACTTGAGAAAATAATACATATTAAATGAAATGTATTGCTATTCTCTAAATTATTCACAACAGTTATGACTACAATATCTCAGTTTATCTGTTTGTATGAGGGTGGAAGCATAAGAATTATATTCAAAAATACCGTTGAAATGCCATTTATCTTTGCAATGTGTGTAGCTGAAACAGGTGGACTGTATCACACTGCTGTTTCAACCCAATGTACATAGGCACCAGAAAGTCTCCCATCTGGCAGCTTGTTTTTGCATCACATTCTGAAGCATTACCTCATAATCTGGCAGGAATCTTAAACAATACAATTTGTTACAAAGTTAGATTTTCCACCCCGGAACAGATTGTGATTAATTCAGTAACTGTGAAAGTGAGTGAGGGCATACTTGTGGAGGAAGGGAGGGTTCCGGTCACAAACATCTACAAATACCTTCTCTATCATTTTCCATCATTAATTTTCTTTTCCATTGTGGTTTTAGTTTTGGTCCACTCACTTATCACTAGGTTTTCCTTATGCACAGCTGTCACCAAAATCTCTTCAAGTGCTTCTTCACAAACTATAAATATGAACATCCCAACAATTCACTAAGTGCCAATCTGATTCCAATGTAGAATGACCCATTTACATTGATATTTTTTCTCAAGGTTTGGATTAACATCAGGAAGAGATAGGTTCGTTTTCTTTGGTTCCATGACACAGTGCTGAAATTTACCCCATTCTTGGGATTCATTAATTGCTTTGAGATGAAACTTCCTCCTCCATGAGAAAGAAAGTCCTGTCTCTGGGAAATGCTGGTCAGTTAAATTGAGTGATGATCTCTGCTGGTACTAGGACTACATTCAGTCTCCTGGGGTTGAAGAGCCAGGAGCCCAGAAAAACACACAAACAGAAAATGTTAAAAATAATAGACCAGGCAGCATCTGTGGAAAGAGATAATGGGAACTGCAGATGCTGGAGATTCCAAGATGATGAAATGTGAGGCTGGATGAACACAGCAGGCCAAGCAGCATCTCAGGAGCACAAAAGCTGACGTTTCGGGCCTAGACCCTTCATCAGAGAGGGGGATGGGGGGAGGGAACTGGAATAAATAGGGAGAGAGGGGGAGGCGGGCCGAAGATGGAGAGCAAAGAAGATAGGTGGAGAGGGTGTAGGTGGGGAGGTAGGGAGGGGATAGGTCAGTCCAGGGAAGACGGACAGGTCAAGGAGGTGGGATGAGGTTAGTAGGTAGCTGGGGGTGCGGCTGGGGGTGGGAGGAAGGGATGGGTGAGAGGAAGAACCGGTTAGGGAGGCAGAGACAGGTTGGACTGGTTTTGGGATGCAGTGGGTGGGGGGGAAGAGCTGGGCTGGTTGTGTGGTGCAGTGGGGGGAGGGGGTGAACTGGGCTGGTTTAGGGATGCAGTGGGGGAAGGGGAGATTTTGAAACTGGTGAAGTCCACATTGATACCATATGGCTGCAGGGTTCCCAGGCGGAATATGAGTTGCTGTTCCTGCAACCTTCGGGTGGCATCATTGTGGCAGTGCAGGAGGCCCATGATGGACATGTCATCAAGAGAATGGGAGGGGGAGTGGAAATGGTGTGCGACTGGGAGGTGCAGTTGTTTGTTGCGAACTGAGCGGAGGTGTTCTGCAAAGCGGTCCCCAAGCCTCCGCTTGGTTTCCCCAATGTAGAGAAAGCCGCACCGGGTACAGTGGATGCAGTATACCACATTGGCAGATGTGCAGGTGAACCTCTGCTTAATGTGGAATGTCATCTTGGGGCCTGGGATGGGGGTGAGGGAGGAGGTGTGGGGACAAGTGTAGCATTTCCTGCGGTTGCAGGGGAAGGTGCCGGGTGTGGTGGGGTTGGAGGGCAGTGTGGAGCGAACAAGGGAGTCACGGAGAGAGTGGTCTCTCCGGAAAGCAGACAGGGGTGGGGATGGAAAAATGTCTTGGGTGGTGGGGTCGGATTGTAAATGGCGGAAGTGTCGGAGGATAATGCGTTGTATCCGGAGGTTGGTAGGGTGGTGTGTGAGAACGAGGGGGATCCTCTTGGGGCGGTTGTGGCGGGGGCGGGGTGTGAGGGATGTGTCGCGGGAAATGCGGGAGACGCGGTCAAGGGCGTTCTCAATCACCGTGGGGGGGAAAACCAATTCCTCCGCCTCCGCCGCATCTGCTCCCACGATAAGACATTCCACTCCCGCACATCCCAGATGTCCAAGTTCTTTAAGGACCGCAACTTCCCCCCCACGGTGATTGAGAACGCCCTTGACCGCGTCTCCCGCATTTCCCGCGACACATCCCTCACACCCCGCCCCCGCCACAACCGCCCCAAGAGGATCCCCCTCGTTCTCACACACCACCCTACCAACCTCCGGATACAACGCATTATCCTCCGACACTTCCGCCATTTACAATCCGACCCCACCACCCAAGACATTTTTCCATCCCCACCCCTGTCTGCTTTCCGGAGAGACCACTCTCTCCGTGACTCCCTTGTTCGCTCCACACTGCCCTCCAACCCCACCACACCCGGCACCTTCCCCTGCAACCGCAGGAAATGCTACACTTGTCCCCACACCTCCTCCCTCACCCCCATCCCAGGCCCCAAGATGACATTCCACATTAAGCAGAGGTTCACCTGCACATCTGCCAATGTGGTATACTGCATCCACTGTACCCGGTGCGGCTTTCTCTACATTGGGGAAACCAAGCGGAGGCTTGGGGACCGCTTTGCAGAACACCTCCGCTCAGTTCGCAACAAACAACTGCACCTCCCAGTCGCACACCATTTCCACTCCCCCTCCCATTCTCTTGATGACATGTCCATCATGGGCCTCCTGCACTGCCACAATGATGCCACCCGAAGGTTGCAGGAACAGCAACTCATATTCCGCCTGGGAACCCTGCAGCCATATGGTATCAATGTGGACTTCACCAGTTTCAAAATCTCCCCTTCCCCCACTGCATCCCTAAACCAGCCCAGTTCACCCCCTCCCCCCACTGCACCACACAACCAGCCCAGCTCTTCCCCCCCACCCACTGCATCCCAAAACCAGTCCAACCTGTCTCTGCCTCCCTAACCGGTTCTTCCTCTCACCCATCCCTTCCTCCCACCCCCAGCCGCACCCCCAGCTACCTACTAACCTCATCCCACCTCCTTGACCTGTCCGTCTTCCCTGGACTGACCTATCCCCTCCCTACCTCCCCACCTACACCCTCTCCACCTATCTTCTTTGCTCTCCATCTTCGGCCCGCCTCCCCCTCTCTCCCTATTTATTCCAGTTCCCTCCCCCCATCCCCCTCTCTGATGAAGGGTCTAGGCCCGAAACGTCAGCTTTTGTGCTCCTGAGATGCTGCTTGGCCTGCTGTGTTCATCCAGCCTCACATTTCAGCATCTGTGGAAAGATAGTTCGGGTCATTGATCCTTCCTCAGAAGTCTGAAGTAGCCTGATATTGAGTTGGAATTTAATGCTGTGCTGGGGACACCACACTTCTGGGTGAAAATGATGGTGAGACCACCTAACACCTGCCACAGCAGGCCACTAACGAGTGCAAACCTGGCCTGTTGCTCCCGACAGGAGCCAAAATCCTGGCTTCAGGAGCAGCCAAACAAACAAATGGCTGGAAGCTCTGCATTTCTATAATGCCATCTGGAGTGGTAATCCTTGTTGAGTTTGCATAAAATCCCAATGGAAAAATATCACCAGTACCAGGCTGGCAGGTCGGATTGATGGGGGCAAGTGAGTGTTCATGTGCTAAAATAATATTTTCAGAGATGACTATATCACAGGAAAAGAAGAGGTTCTTAACAGCAGGAATCATTTCTTAAGACATTATTCAATGTCTTAAATAAACTGCTGTTAACATTCTTTCAAACTAAGAAAGAAGAACAATCAGATTCAATAATGAGAGCATATTGAAGGTGTCACTCTGGACAGATAAGATCATATGGACTGAAGGCCATTTTTAGTCTGAATCTATCTCGAATTGATGGAAGTGGAGGTGGTATGTCACAGATTACATGGGGAGTCTCTGGTGATTTGGCAACATGGTGTGATGCAGATGTACAAAATATTATTATTATTTTGGGAATTTGGATTCAAAGTAGATGCAAGGGACATATGTGGTCTCCGCACTGGATAGATAAAAGTTTATTTTTCATGTAAGTGGTCAGAAAGTCATTTAGAATAGTGATCTGAAGACTTTGGCCCAGTTATTCCAGTGGCCAGATGGTCATGACTTGGGAGGATCCCAGTCAGAGCTGATTCCATGGGAATTGCCTATAAAATTGAAATTTACAATGTGCAATTCCACCTCATTTTGAGCCTTTCATAAAACACCCTTAATGTTATAGAATCTAGAGGGCTCTACCTCTGGTAAGTTAATATTTACCCAGCAAAGGTTAAACAATCAAAAACCCAGCCCTGCGTAACTCTTGAGTAACCATTAAGCTAATTCCCAAACTTACTTCCCTCTTCATGTAAACCCTTACATCTCTTTTCACAATTACAGCCAGGCCCTACCAAACTAACACAATTCTAACACTCCCCCTGGGCTGAGCACCTACTTCCAGCCACTGCCCAAACCCCTGGGAACTGAAAAACCTGCTTCCACCATCCCTGACAACCTCCACACATCTTCCCCAATCACTCCCTCACCTGCCGGTCTCACTACTCATCCTTTCACTGACCAAAACCTCAGCCACCACCCCTAAATACCCTTCTCTACTGGCTCATTAGCCTCATCACACTGGTCACACCTATCACCCACCGGCTACTAAACCACCCCACACCTCCAACCAAGCTGTCATCTACAACCTCCTTGCTCAGGAGATCCAATTCCACCCCATTCCATCCACCCATATCACCTGTTACTCCTGTAAAACCCCACCAAGCCACCCCCATTGCCTCCTGCTCCTGACAATCTCTTTGCCAACCAGGTCAGACAATTCCCTTCTGCTGCTGTAGCCTGACCCCACACACACACTCCCTTGCCAATCTTCATCACTTATCTGAAAATCTAACAAGGGACACCCTCCCACCTGACACCAAAGCCTGGCACCCTACACCTGGCACCTTAACTCCTTACAATCTCCTACCCTAACTCCACATATGTCTTTCCTTCTGAGTATTTCACAGCAGTTGTCAAAGCATTTGGTTATATTAATAGACATTTAAATCTCAGAACACGGCACACTGACTCTTGCAAAAGAGGGTGAGGTTTGACTTGCCCTGACTATCCTGCACCGGCAAACTTCAGGTATATTCCACCCTTTGAAGCCACTGTGATTGGAATCTCCTGACTGAAATGAAGAGTTCTTTTGTAACTGACAAAATTTGGAGCCAAGTAGTGATCTGACTACAATTGCTATTCCTCAGAAAATCAGGCTTCCAAGATGGCTTATGATTTAGTTACGTGCCTAGCAGGATGCCTGTGGCATTGCTTGATAAGTGCTTACAGGGTCGCAACTTAATGACATACTGAGAAAATTATTCAAACGCCATTTGTGAGTTTCAGTTCAGAATCAGACTTCAGTCTGGGTGAGCAGTTTCACACCAGTAAAAGGGGTTTACTTTGTGAGGCCTCCAAGCTGAGAGTTTGTTGGAGACATTTCCAAGCTGTCAGAACTGAAAAGTGATTTAAACCATTAGAATTGGAAAGATCTCCCAAACAAACTGGAAAGAATCATTTTGATAAGAAATTAACGAGTTAAAATAGGAGTGAGATAGGAGTAAAATAGTTCACTGAGACTATGTATCTCTGAGAGATATCAGTGTGAAACAGGTTGAAACTTTATTTAGTTATTTATGTAAGCTCTTTGTGAGTTGACATATAGACAGCTTTGTTTGTTTTCTTTGTGTAATAAACTGTGTTCTATAATAAAAGGAACATGGTAGCATTGTGTGAACATGTTCAGCAATTAATCATCACAGTAACTAAAATGTTGAAATAAAAACTGAAAGAACTGTGAAAGCTGTAATTCAGAAACAAAAGCAGAAATTGTTGGAGAAGCTCAGCAGGTCTATGGAAAGAAATTAGATTGAGATTACAGCTCAAGTGACTCTTCCTCAGAACTGAAGAATGGACTTTCTCCATTCTAAGGAAGGGTCAATCAAACCAAAACATTAACTCTGATTTCTTTCCACAGATGCTACCAGATCTGCTGAGCTTTCACAGCAATTTCTGTTTTGGCTGTAAAAAGATTACATTTATTAAGTATTAAGCTATGTTTGACTGTGGGACCTACCTTATCCAGTATTACCATCAGCTGGGATAAAACAATAGGGTTTGGATTTTTCAATGTGAGTTGTAGTTGCAAGTGATGATAGAGGTTCCATTACATGGTTGTCTAATGATTTCACTCACTCATACTGCCTACTGTGGCATGAATTAAAAGGATTTTGCAGGATGTCAAGCAACCTCTTTGGCTGCATTGTAAAAACATCTTTCTAGTCCATAATTTCCTGGGCTGTGTTTCAAATCCACAGCTTGACTCAAAGGCAAGAAACACCCACTGCACCATAAGACCACTGACATGATGGAAGTACCTGGGTATAAATATAACCTTTGTGAGTCTGGTTTCCTTGACTTCTTAATAGTTATATTATTAATAGTGAACTTTTCAGCTTTTCTACTCTCATATTGTTAGAATTCTATGAAGATGTAACTGGTAGAGTTAATGGGGGGGCAGTCAATGTAATATATTCGGACTTTCAGAAAGCATTTGACGAAGTCCCACATGAGAGATTACTGTACAACATTAAACTGCATGGGATTGGTGGAAGTGTATTGAGATGGATAGGAAACTGGTTGGCAGAGAGGAAACAAAGAATTCCAGGAATTAATGAGTCCTTTTCAAATTGGCAGGCAGTAACTCGTGGGGTGCCACAGGGATCAGTGCTGTTAGCCCAGTTATTCACAATATTTACTCATGATTTGGACGAGGGAACAAAGTGTAACATCTCCATGTTTGCAGATGACACCAATTTGGGTGGGAGGGTGAACTGTGAAGAAGACGCAGAGATCCTTCAGCAAGATCTGGACAGTTTGGGTGAGTGACAGGAAGGATGTGTTGTTGCAGTTATACAGGACCTTGGAGAGGCCACGCCTAGAATATTGTGTGCAGTTTTGGTGTCCTTTTCTGAGGAAGGATGCTCTTGCTCTCGAGGGAGTGTAGCAAAGGTTTACCAGGCTGGTTCTGGGGATGGCTGGACTGACGTATGAGGAGAGATTGACTAGGTTGGGATTGTTTTCATTGGAGTTCAGACAGATGAGGATCTCATAGAGACTTATAAAATTCTAACAGGACTGGATGGGATAGATGTTCCCGATGGTGGGTGTGTCCAGAACAGGGGTCACAATATGAGGATTTAGGGTGAAGATGAGGATACATTTTCATAGAATTGTCGTAGAATCCCTACGGTGTGGAAACAGGCCCTTTGGCCCAACAGGTCCACACTGGTCCTCACAGCATCCCACCCAAAACTGTCCCCCTAATCTAGGCATCTTTGAACACTATGGGCAATTTAGTATAGCCAATCTACCTGGCCTGCACACCTTTGGACTGTGGGAGGAAACCATAGCACCCAGAGGAAACTCACGCAGACACAGGGAGAATACGCTAACTCCAGACAGACAGTCACCCATGGGTGGAATCAAACCCAGGTCCCTGGTGCTATGAAATAGAGTGCTAACCACTGAGCCACCGTGCTACCCCTTTCTTCACACAAAGAATGGCGAGCCTGTGGAAGATATCACCACAGGAAGTAGATGATGCCAAAACAGTGAATGTATTCAAGAGACAATTAGATTTGTACTTGGGTTGAATGGGATCAAAGGTTATGGGGGAAAAGCAGGATTAGGCTATTGAGTTGGACGATCAGCCATGATTGTGAAGAATGACAGAGCAGGCTCAAAGGTCCTCCTGCTCCTATCTTCTATTTTTCCATTTTTCTGTGTTTGAGTTTCTCCCTGAATAACTGAAATGGATTTTTGAATTCCATCCCTGTCATAGAATGTTGGCTCTGGAGTTATGAGTAATTTCAGTAGCATTAATGTTCTTAAAGATGCCATGAGTATTATTATTATGGGTTGCCTTTGACATTTTGTGGAGAAGAAAAATAATCCACAACCATCTGGTAAAATGTTTTAAAAGAAATGTGTGCGGTTAAAGGGCATCATACAAAGTAGGGTCTTTTTGGTGCTGAATTTATGCATGGTAATGATAGGTTTTTGCCTCCATATTTTGTGATTTGTTCTGCCACCTCAGCTGAAGACTGTAAGCAATGTTTCTCTGACAAATTTAACATACAGCTTCTCATAATTTCCACAGTAACATCTATAGGAGCACTCATTATGTCTTCTCTCATTTCAGTTATGAAGCAAAATTGTAAACTTAGTCAAGATAATGTGAATAATTTGCATAATGTCTTTAGAATTCCACATTCCACATATTTAAAAACAACAAGGATTGAATGTGCTGAAACAGTTTTGCAGGTATACAATGATATGCCATGTCTCTTCCTGTATGTATTCCTGATATAAATAGGCTTCTTTAGCAATAGTATAAGTAATTAGAGAAATATTT
Organism: Stegostoma tigrinum; assembly: GCF_030684315.1. Classification (NCBI taxonomy): domain Eukaryota; kingdom Metazoa; phylum Chordata; class Chondrichthyes; order Orectolobiformes; family Stegostomatidae; genus Stegostoma; species Stegostoma tigrinum. The sequence goes on from NC_081362.1 coordinate 60,796,917, forward strand.
GCGAAAGAATCAGATTTTTACATGCCTTGTGACCATTGCAATTCCATTCTTTCATCTTTATCAAGCCATGAAATAACAGTTACTAGTAAAGTACTGAGAGGGCTCATTGTCAATTCCCTAAGCTGTGATGTGTGGAAAAGAGCCACACCCAACAAATATCTGTAAACTTGTGGGATGCAGAACCACTGATAAGATGGACCACACAACTGTGCAGTCACTTAGACGTTTCAAGAACAGGACTAATAAGGGCATTAGAGAACTAATCCACTCTAGCAATTTTCATTAGTGTGAGATGACATCATTATTATTTTATGCAATGACATTAAGAGTATCAGTTTATAACTACTTACAATGGGATGGAGGGTTAACCATTGCCTACTATGTTTTCAAGATTTGGACTAACATTTTGAGGTTGTTAAACGTAAATCCATTGTTAATTTATTCTGGATAAACTAATCCAACAGACAACAGGGAGAACTTCTTATTATGTGTTTCTTATTCTTTTTGAAGTGGGGAACTAACAAAGGAATCTCCTATCATGTGATTAAGGCCAAATTGCAGGACCATGACAATTAATAACTCTTTTTTTTGACGATCACCCAAAAAGGAAGAAAGGGCACAGGAAATTGCTTTTTAATTACTTTCGATGGGACAATTTTTTTTCCAGTGGTGGAACTGAATGGATTTGTTTGAATTGAGACAAACAGTACTTTAATACAAATTGTAATTGTTGACTGTTGCAGCAAAGGTTCCACCTCCTTTGCACCAACCCTCCAATTTTCCCCTTTTACTTACTGAATCTATTGATTGTTATGGGGCAGGCATTCACAAGTGTTCACAGTCCTCTTCTCACACCTTAATTGGCTGCTGTGACCCATGAGATTTCAATGTTTGCCAAAGTTAATCCAAGTAAAAACTATGCAGCCCTAACATGACATCTAACAGACATTTCCAAAGTGGGATGTCAAGTGGGAGCCAGGGTCAGGGATGGGAGCACTGTCTGAGCCGGGGTCGGAGGTGGGAGCTCTGTCTGAGCCGGGGTCAGGGATGGGAGCTCTGTCTGAGCCAGGATCGGGACGGGAGCTCTGTCTGAGCCGGGGTCAGGGACGGGAGCTCTGTCTGAGCCGGGGTCAAGGACGAGAGCGCTGTCTGAGCCGGGGTCGGAGGTGGGAGCTCTGTCGGGGCCGGGGTTGGGGGCAGGAGCTCTGTCTGAGCCGGGGTCAGGGATGGGAGCTCTGTCTGAGCCGGGGTCGGAGGTGGGAGCTCTGTCTGAGCTAGGGTCAGGGGCGAGAGCTCTGTCTGAGCCGAGGTCAGGGGCGGGAGCTCTGTCTGAGCCGAGGTCAGGGATGGGAGCTCTGTCTGAGCCGGTGTCAGAGGTGGGAGCTCTGTCTGAGCTGGGGTCGGAGGTGGGAGCTCCGTCTGAGCCGGGGTCAGGGACGGGAGCTCTGTCTGAGATGGGGTCAAGGTTAGGAGTTCTGTCGGAGTGGGGTCAGGGATGGGAGCTCTGTCTGACCCAGGGTCAGGAACGGGAGGTCCGTCTGAGCTGGCTCAGGGGCGGGAGATCCTTTGACAACAACTTTGTCTTGTTGTTCAAAACTTCGTTTTTAAGGACCTGTCATTCTATTATTAATGCCAAAAATTTGATTTCGTCAAATATTCTCAACTGGCTCACCAATGTCCACGTAATTCAGGGGCTGGGAAGGTTCCATCCCAAGTTCTAGATGTGAAGTTAAAAATCATATGACTTGAACCAATGTCCAGCTTTACCACACCAATGCAAACTTTGCAGGGAAATTAGAAATTTCCAGAGAGCAGGGAAAGAATCAAAACAACTTTTGAATCACCGAACTAATAATGCTTACTTGCATAACAAGGTCACTAACTTACAATAGTATCAGAGATAATGGGAACTGCAGATGCTGGAGAATCACACACCACCCTACCAACCTCCGGATACAACGCATTATCCTCCGACACTTCCGCCATTTACAATCCAACCCCACCACCCAAGACATTTTTCCATCCCCTCCCCTGTCTGCTTTCCGGAGAGACCACTCTCTCCGTGACTCCCTTGTTCGCTCCACACTGCCCTCCAACCCCACCACACCCGGCACCTTCCCCTGCAACCGCAGGAAATGCTACGCCTGTCCCCACACCTCCTCCCTCACCCCCATCCCAGGGCCCAAGATGACATTCCACATTAAGCAGAGGTTCACCTGCACACCTGCCAATGTGGTATACTGCATCCACTGTACCCGGTGCGGCTTCCTCTACATTGGGGAAACCAAGCGGAGGCTTGGGGACCGCTTTGCAGAACACCTCCGCTCTGTTCGCAACAAACAACTGCACCTCCCAGTCGCAAACCATTTCCACTCCCCCTCCCATTCTCGAGATGACATGTCCATCATGGACCTCCTGCACTGCCGCAATGATGCCACCCGAAGGTTGCAGGAACAGCAACTCATATTCCGCCTGGGAACCCTGCAGCCATATGGTATCAATGTGGACTTCACCAGTTTCAAAATCTCCCCTTCCCTACTGCATCCCTAAACCAGCCCAGTTCGTCCCCTCCCCTCACTGCACCACACAACCAGCCCAGCTCTTCCCCCCCACCCACTGCATCCCAAAACCAGTCCAACCTGTCTCTGCCTCCCTAACCGGTTCTTCCTCTCACCCATCCCTTCCTCCCACCCCAAGCCGCACCCCCAGCTACCTACTAACCTCATCCCACCTCCTTGACCTGTCCGTCTTCCCTGGACTGACCTATCCCCTCCCTACCTCCCCACCTACACTCTCTCCACCTATCTTCTTTACTCTCCATCTTCGGTCCGCCTCCCCCTCTCTCCCTATTTATTCCAGTTCCCTCTCCCCATCCCCCTCTCTGATGAAGGGTCTAGGCCCGAAACGTCAGCTTTTGTGCTCCTGAGATGCTGCTTGGCCTGCTGTGTTCATCCAGCCTCACATTTTATTATCACTAACTTACAATAAGCAATTTTGGAAGAAATCGCAGACTACCAAGACATAGAATTATATAATACGTATGGCTATATGATGAGATAATACCTTTCTAAGATGCAACTCAATTATTCCTAGATGACGCTTCCGAGCCAGATATGACAGGGCCTGAACAATCTAATTCAGTGATACTGGAGCAAGGATCACTGTCGTGTCTGAAACAAAAAAAACCCTTTGGTTGAGGAGAATAAAAGTGCAACCTTCTGACAGGAAATTGCATGGTATGGGCGAACACCAGTCAAAATCTAATGCATGCTGAGAATATTTCAATACTGGGTCTATATGAGTGAGGCTGGAAAAGTGTAGCAGGTCAGACAGCATCAGAAGTGCAGGAAAGTTAACTTTTTGGACCAACTGGGGTAGGGGGAGGGAAGCCCAGAAATAAATAGAGGGAGGAGGTTGGGCGGGGGGAAGGGTAGGAGAGACGGTGATACATGGATGTAGGTAGAGGGCAATTGTGATTGGTCCATGGGAAGGTTGAAGTGGATACGTGAGTAGCAAGATGGGCTGGTTAGGGCAGGACGTGAAGGGGTGGCTCGGACATGGGATAAGGCTGGGACTGGAAAGGTTTTGAAGCTGATGAAGTCAATGTTTGCCATCTACGATTATTGTGGTAGCCACCTACAATCAGACCCCACCTTCAAAAAGATATTTCCTTCCCGACCCCTGTCTGCTTTTCACAGGGACCGTTCATTCCGCGACAATCTTGTTAGCTCTAAACTCCCCATCAATTTACCCACCACTCCCGGTAACTCTCCCTGCAACTGCTAGAGGTGTAACACCTGCCCCTACACCTCCTCTCACCTCCGCCAATCCTTCCAGATACAGCAGAGATTCTTCTGCACTTCATCCAACCTGATGTATTGTATCTGTTGCTCCCAAATGTAAACTCCTCTATATTGGGGAACCCATACGCAGACTTGGGGACCAGTTCACGGTATATCTGAACTCTGCACGCAACAACCAACCCAACCTTCAGGTTACCATCTATTTTAATTTCCCCTCCCACCTCCCCTGATGACGTGCCAATCCTTGGCCTCATCCACTGTGACAGTGAGGCCAAATGCTGGCTGGAGGAACAACACCTGATATTTCGCCTTGGGAGCTTACAGTCCAGTGGTCTTAACATTGACTTCACCAGCTTCAAAATCCCTCCATCCCTAACCTCATCCCATGTCCAGCCCTCCCCTCCTGACCTGACCTAACCTGTTCTACTTACCTATCCGTTCCACTTTTCGCATGGACCAATCGCACTGGTAGACCTGCATCCACATATCACCATCTCTCCTACCCTTCCCCCAGACCCACCCTCCTCCTTCTATTTATTTCTGTGTTCTCCTCCCTCTTCCTCAGTCCTGATAAAGGATTTTGGCCCAAACATTGACATTCCTGCTAGGTTGACCTGCTCTGTTTTTCTAGCCTCACACCTGTACAGTCTGCCTTCCAGCATCTGCAGTCCTTATTGTCTCAAACTCTCAATGTAGACATCTTAGAAGTAGGTAAAACTTGAACCCAAATCTCTTAGTTCAGAAGTAGGGACACTGTTATTGTGCCACTACCACTATGCCTCAAGACTGAACCATTCTTTCTACTGAAGACTTCCCACTTAGACTAATACCAATAAGAAGGATTGGTGGTCATGAATCTACCCACAGCATCATAGATGGTAACACCGGATGCAAGCACAAAACATAGCACTCTCTACGGCAGGATGCCCTATTACTGAAGTGAAAAAAATCTTACTCTGAAATATTTCAGCATACCCCCAGTGTTACATCACAGTGAGGCAGCCAAATATCTGATCAGCATAGTGCTAAGAGACATTTTGTTCAAGGCGCACAGCTTCACAGATTCAAGTAAAATTCACCCTAACGGAATCTGATGCTACTTTAATTACTTATTAGTTGGCGAATCTGCTCATGGGCGTTTGGTCAGTAAAAGCTGGCTTTAATAAATGGGGGAAATCTCCAGGTCCCACAAGGAAATATTGGAGCTACCCAGTACTGAGTTTCTCATGCCTTTTCCTAGCCGTGATTGTTTTGGGACGCCTCACCTCATTACTTGCCTCAGCGCTAGGAAGTGGTGCTGTACACCTGCAGGATGCATTCCACACTGCCTGTCAGCTATCTTGTCATTCACATCACCCTCATGTGAGAGTTCTGCCTTCTGTTAGATTCTAATGGGGGAAAGGACAGATTGTGAGCTAGTTTCAGCTATTATGCAGTGGAGGTGACTATTAGCTCATTACTAATATATTGGATTCTGATTATTAATATAATTGTGTTGTGATTAGTAATATTACAATACCTTGATTATTAACGCAATTGGTAAATGATTTTAATCCAACAGGCTCTTGATAATTGATAATAATAGGATGCTGAATAGTAATCAAAATAATTCCGATCATTAGTGTATTACCATGCTGATTATTATTACAGTAACTTCCTGATTATTGAATCATAAGGCAGCTGACTAACGCAAAAACTGTGTAATTAATGTAATTAGATCATGGTTCTTAATACGATAAAGCCTTGATTCTTAATGCAACAGGCATGAGACTATTCATGGAATAGTGTGCTGATTATTAATGTAATACTATCCTGAATCTTAATGCAATATAACTCTGATTATGAATGTATTAGGAGCTGATTATTTATGCCATAGAACTCTGAGCATTGAAGCAATTCTCCTCATTATTGAAGCACTACAACTCTGTTTATTACTGCAGTAGGATCATGATTACTCATGCAATATGACCCTGATTATTGAAGAAATAGGCTTTCTACAGATAAAAATGTAGATCTGCCTTTCTATAGTTTCTTTCAGCAGCAGCAGCAGCAATTGGGCCTCAGAGTCACGTTTTAGGCCAGGAATAACAACTGAAAATGCAAGTTGTCAGAAATTAGTCAAGAGTTCCCCAGATTCCCAATCTTGCGACCTCACGGTTTGGGATGCCCAGTTTCTCCACGTTCCCATGCCTACTTGAGATAATCAATTGATGTTGAATTAGGGATAGTGTAACATGTTCTGAGGGAAGGTCATTTGACCTGAAACGTTAATTCTGATTTCTCTCCACAGATGCTGCCAGACCTTCTGAACTTATCTAGCAATTTCTGTTTTGTTTCAGATTTACAGCATCCGCAGATCTTTCAGTTTTTGTACTGTAATATGCGTTTGTGGCAATCGCATACTGGATTAGAACATTTTAAAAATTCTTTCACGTGGCCCACTTTGGAACTGACTTGTAATGGATCAGTCCAGTGGAGTTTTAAATCAGCTACAAAAGACAATTCATTACATCAGCAAGTTTTAGAAGATCATCATCTTCATGAAGACTTATCTTACCGACAATGTTACAAGTATGCTGCCTAATAACTTAAACTGTTCTAAAACTGTCCGTGCATGTGACACTACAAAGGCTAAATTACAGGAACTTTTAGCTCCTCTGACTTTTTCTGTTTATTTTTGTTTCATGAAGATAGTATTCCTTTAAAAACGTATCTTCCTCAAACATATGATCTGATGCTCAATGAAAAGCAGCATTTCAAAATTCTGATTTCTTTTCTCCGACTCACTGAATGTTGAAATCCCTAAACTCTGACCTGGATAATGTTATTTGAAATTGTAAGGCAATCATTTGCAGAAAATCTAACTTTAAGCAGAATATCAATAACAAATGGAGGCAGGTGTGCTTTTTTTTTGACTGAAAATGTTGCAAGACAACTCTGTAATATTGGTTCTTTAATCCTTTCAAATCTCAGATCTTCTCCAAAACTGTCCCCATTAACCTAGGCTCTCATCTATTTACTGGGTCCAGGAATCCACTTTGCAAATCATCTCCATAGCTTGAAGCCCCCACCCTCACCCAATAAATGGCATAACAGACATGACTAGCTTGTCGTTCAGACACCTCCAAAGAGTCTGGAACATTTTGTGGTCATACTGGCTTTTATAGCCGTAATATTTTTCGGGTATTTTAGTCGGAGAAGTACAAAGCTGCTTTTGATCTCTGGAAACAGAGCTCAAATTTATGCTTTTGGCTTTCCACATTGGAAACAGTTTTTACATAGAAAATTTGCTATTTTTTTCACTGAGTTACTTGCTCTTAACCACACCCTCAGGCCACCTTCTCTACTCCAGGTCCATGGGTCACATGTGCCTGAAAAAGACAGTTTGGGGCAGGATTTCCCTGTGGGCTTCTGAACCCCATTGCCAGGCACAAGTGTGATCAGAAGCCCAAAAAATGTTGGAAACTGCAGCCAATTAGCCAACAGAGGTGACACTCGATGTCCAGTAAATGTGGTAGCAAAGCAGGGTGACCAGAATGTCTTCTTACATTCCGTCCTTCAGGCACCTTTCAAGGGGATGGGGAAGGGAGTGATTCAGGTGTAAATGTTTAGACCGTTCCCATTGCTTTCAGACATCTTGCTTAGTTAGCAGTTCTGAAAATTGTTTATCTGAAGAATTTTATGGGCTCTTTTGTGAAATCTGACTGCCACACACTTGGCTGGAGAAATCTTATTTGTTTTCTCAGAAGTTTTGTAGGTTATTCAACAGCTTCCAATTGTTGATATAGGCATAGTGCTTTGCTCATACAGTGGTTAATGGGTGAGGGGTGTGGGAAGATGAGAGTGAGGGCTTAAGGGAGTTGAGAGGGCGAAGTTGGAAGGAAGATGTAAAGGGTCAAAAGGTTAAACTGAACACAGGTCTTTTGACCTGCTAACTCTGGGGTTGGCCCAATCTAATTTCTGCCAAAGGGCCTGCCAACTCCATTGGCATTGCCTATCACCAAACTACCCCAAGGTCAAACCAATTAGTAACCTTGAAACCAAGGTGGGATCATGATGGAGATCATTCATTCAATTTTCTATTTCTGTCCCTGACATGAAAATCATCCCCTTGGCCTCTGTTGCGATCATGCTTGAGATAATCACTAAGAACACAAGTGAAGAAAATCCTGTCACAAAATGATAAAATAAATACAGTTTTAAAACCAGCCAACAAAGCAGTTTCAGTAATCTGTCCAGTAAATGCCATCCATCGCCATATCCAGTTGTGATACTATATTGTTTCTTCAATGTTACTAAAATTCTCACCTCCTTAACTCTATTCAAGAACACATTTCATCATTACATAAACTACTTGAGCAGTTTACATTCAATTTGTTTGAACTTGCATCGCCTTATCCTACTCCCTCTCACCCATTGTTCATCTAAATGTATCAGCTCATCCAAATTGAACCATACTGCACAACTTCCTTGATTATATATTCCTTATCCTTTTTTTGTTTTAAATCTCTTCTCGGGTCTTGTTAGCTATCTCCTTAAACTCCTCCAGCCCTCAATCAGGTTCAGACCTCTGTATCTCTCCAAATCTGTATTCTTGTACATCCTCTGCTCTGCAATGGCTCCTTTGGCCAGAGGTCTTAAGGTCTCAAATTCTTTTACTGAAAGGCAAAGCTGGCGATGTAGTGGTAATGCCACTGAGGTAGAAATGTAGAGATGTAGACTAATGCTTTTGGGAAGGGTGGTGGTCAGCTGGCTTCTTGAATCACTGTAGACCATTTGGTGTAAATACTCCCACAATATTGTCTGGGAGGGTGTTCCAGAATTTTGACCCAATGACAATGAAGGGACGGTGATATGTTTCCAAGTCAGGATTGTGTGCTGCTTTGAGAGGAGCTTGCATATGTTGTAATCCTATGCATCTGATGCCCCTTTCCTTCTATATAGTAGTGGCTCTGGATTTGGAAGGTGCTGTCTGATGGAGCTTCAGTGAATTTTTGCAGGTGCTCCTTGTAGATGATATACCCCGATGGTGTCAAGGTTCTAGAATGGAGTTAGAGCTGCACTTCTCCCGGCAAGTAGGAAATATTTCATCAGGTTTCTGATTTATACCTTGTAGATGGTGGACAGGCTTTGAGGAGTCAAGAAATGAGTTGTTCACTGCAGGAGTCTTAGCCTCTGACCTTCTCTCATAGTCACAGTATTTGCATAATTAGCCCGGTTCTGTTTTTGGTCCATGGTAAACTCCAAAATGGTGGTAGTGCTGGGTTTCAGAAATGGCAATGGCTTTACATTTTATGGGACAATGGTTAGATTCTCCCTTGCTGGCTATGGTCGCGGCTTGGCACATGTATGGCACAAATGCTATTTGCCACATGTCAGCCCAAATTTAGGTACTATGTGAGTCTTGCTACATTTGGACGTGGGCTGCTTCAGTATCTGAGAAGTCATGAATTTTGATGAACATTGTGCAACCATCAGTGAACGTCCCCATTTCTGATCCTGTGCTGAGGGGAAGATGATTGATGAAGAAAATGGAGATGATTGGACCTAGTTCAGTATCCTGAGGAACTCCTATAGCAATGCATTGGAGCTGAGATGACTGACAGCTTCAAACCACAACCGTCTTCCTTTGTGCCTGGTATGACTCCAATCAGTGGAGAGGTTTATTCCTGATTCCTATTGACTCCAGTTTTGCTAGGGTTCCTCAGCACCACACTCAGTCAAATTTGGCCTTGCCGTTAAGGAAGTTATTTTCATCTACCTCTGGAGTTCAATGCTTTTGAATTCCAATCTTTCAATTCCAATCTGAATTAGGGCTGTAACAAGGTCAGGAGCTGATTGGCTCTGGCCAACCCAAAGTGGGTATCAGCAAGCAAATTATTTCCAAATAAGAACTTCATGATAAAACTGTTGATAGCTCATTCCATCACATTATTCATGACTGAGAATAAACTAAGGGGGTAGTAATTGACCAAGTTGGATTTATCCTTTCTTTTAAACTTACAGGACATAGCTGAGAAATTTTTCACATTGTCAAGGAGATACCAGTGTTCTGGAACGGCTTGGCCAATGGTGTGGTATGTTCTTGCCTCTAATATTCATTATTATTGCCAGAATGTTGTCAGGATCTACTAGTCTTTGTAATATCCAGTGCTTCAGCTGTTTCTTTATATTATGTGGAGTGAGTTGAATTAGCTAGGACTGGCATCTGCGATACTGCAGACGTCCCAGTTAAATAGTTGAGATGGATTATCCATGCCACCTCTGGCTGAATATTGTAGCAAGTGCTTCAGCCTTACCTTATGTAGTGGGGGCCTCGGCTTCCCCCTTCACTGAGGATATGGATATTTGTGGCATCTCCAACTCCAGTGAGTTGTTGAATTGTTCACCCCTACTCACAATTCCAAGACTGCAGAGCTTAGATCCGAACAGTTGTTTGTGGAATCACATAATCTTGTCTATCACATGCTGCTGATATTGTTGGCATACAAATAGTCCTGTGCTTTATCTTTGCCAGGTTGATCCTCATTTTTAGGTATGCCTGGAGCTGCTCCTGACATACCCTTCTGCACGCTCAGTGGCAGATCCCCTGGTTTGATGGTCTTGGCAGAGTGGGAAATACACCAGGTCAAGTGGTTATGGATGATGTTTCAATAGAATGGATTTGCCTCCAAAAGAGGTATTTTATCTGCTGTAGCAATGCTTAACATCTGTACTATAAGAAACTCATCATGGGCATTGTGGTAGTGAAGAATGAAACAAACATTTATTGAAGTGACACCAGCTATGTTGGTTCAGTTTCTGACCAGCTTAGTTTAATATGAAGGATTCTCCTTTTCAAACTTGCCTGAGGTGGCCCTCAGATTAAACTACCACCAGTTGTCTCTCTCCAAATAGAGAGCAGCCATATGATCTAGTAAAGCTATGGTGACTCCTTTACATTTAATTATTACATGCAAACATCAAATTCATCAGGCACATCAGTGTCTAGGCTGGTGTTAAACTACTATGTTGCAAAAGAGCAGTGTGCTTCCAGTAAAGTGCCATGTTTCAAGTGTTTGGAGGTTACATGGAAAATGAGGTCTCTACACTCTCATGTCACATGTCATGATGTAGTGATGATAGCATGAACATGTTTTTTAAAGGCATACTAATGTATGACAATATGACATAACACAAGATGTGAAAGGAATCTTATGATTTGTTCTGAAATCCTCTTATAATCAGGTCTGGGTGATGTGTCTGTCAAAGCTGAAAGGCAAGCCTGCATTGTTTTGCTATAAAGAAGGCGTATGTTATTCACAGCAGGCCAAGCAGCAGCAGGGGAACAGGAAAGCTGACGTTTTCAGTCTGGACTCTTCTTCAGAAATGAAACTTCTTTCTGAAGAAGGGTCCAGGCCCAAAATGTCAGCTTTCCTGCTCCTCTGATGCTGCCTGGCCTGTTGCGTTCATCCAGCTCTACACCTTGTTATCTCAGATTCTCCACCATCGGCAGTTCCTACTATCTCTGTATGATATTCACACTTGGAGACAATGGAAGCAGCATTTGTTTTTAAACTGGTTAATCTGCTGGTCTCCAAATTCCTGGGAATTCATTGAGAATGTTGGGTCGCTAACAGATATATTTTAATCTGTCCATTTATTTACACAGTATGATGGAGTTGGGGTCTTAAGGCAACTAATCAAACGGCTTTCTCTACATTGGGGAAACCAAGCGGAGGCTTGGGGACCGCTTTGCAGAACACCTCCGCTCAGTTCGCAACAAACAACTGCACCTCCCAGTCGCAAACCATTTCCACTCCCCCTCCCATTCTCTTGATGACATGTCCATCATGGGCCTCCTGCACTGCCACAATGATGCCACCCGAAGGTTGCAGGAACAGCAACTCATATTCCGCCTGGGAACCCTGCAGCCATATGGTATCAATGTGGACTTCACCAGTTTCAAAATCTCCCCTTCCCCCACTGCATCCCTAAACCAGCCCAGTTCATCCCCTCCCCCCACTGCACCACACAACCAGCCCAGCTCTTCCCCCCCACCCACTGCATCCCAAAACCAGTCCAACCTGTCTCTGCCTCCCTAACCGGTTCTTCCTCTCACCCATCCCTTCCTCCCACCCCAAGCCGCACCCCCAGCTACCTACTAACCTCATCCCACCTCCTTGACCTGTCTGTCTTCCCTGGACTGACCTATCCCCTCCCTACCTCCCCACCTACACTCTCTCCACCTATCTTCTTTACTCTCCATCTTCGGTCCGCCTCCCCCTCTCTCCCTATTTATTCCAGTTCCCTCCCCCCATCCCCCTCTCTGATGAAGGGTCTAGGCCCGAAACATCAGCTTTTGTGCTCCTGAGATGCTGCTTGGCCTGCTGTGTTCATCCAGCCTCACATTTTATTATCTTGGAATCTCCAGCATCTGCAGTTCCCATTATCTCTAATCAAATCTCTATCTCGATACCAGGACCACATTTCCATGGAGATGAACTTTGATAGAAAGACAGTCAGAATCCAGGAGAGAGAGAGAGAGAGAGACAGCAGCTAGAGAGTGAAATTTTCTAAGGTTCACTGTGCAGGAAGGTATATAGGAGCTCACTCTTGGATTATAAACACCAAATTAATAATGATTTAAAACAAAGGTGCAAGGTCAGTAATTTATGCTGCAGGGAGAATCCCCAGGCACAAATTTACCTTGGAAGACAGGTCTGGAATTAAAATTTATGAGGCTGTGAAAAAGAAGGAACAGAAGTAAACCATAAGGAGCTAAAAATCACTTTGGACAGATTGCAAGACAATTCAATTTCTACTAAAGGGAGAGTGTAAAATGTAAAGTAAATTTCCAGTTGTGTTAAACATGAAAGTGAAAAGGAACATTCTGCAGTTTAAAATGTAAGTGGGCTATTGAAATACTGTGTAATCAATATCAGAATAATTCAACGTATTCAATTGGTACAGAAGAAGTCTTGAACCATGAAATCCTGTTGTGCCATTCTTTCAGCTATCAACTGCAAGTTCAGTATTCTTTCCTTTGTATTACAATCTGTGTTAGGATTTTGACAATACAATATTGTGGTCTTCTTTAGCTAAGACTGCTAACAATTCTGTTTCTTGTCCTTGATGGTTCAAGCATTCATACCTGTATATCAAAACATTGTACTGTGGATTTTGACTCTTCTCCTAAACTCTAATATTTGCCTGTTTGTATATGGTTCTTGGCTCCTCTCCGTGCCTCTATCCATTTTCTATCCATGTCCATCTGCTGTCTTCCTTTATGCCAGAGATCAGTCTCATTTGATATCCTTCTTTCCATCTTTCCACATTCTCCTTTCCACCCTTCACCAACGTGATTTTCACACGTGTCTCCTTGTTTGGATTGTATAGGTGTTACTTCTGTGCTAAGCAAGTAAAAATGCTACCAATTGTCTAAAAAATTATTATTATTTTTACGACAGTCAAGCTTTAAATATTCAATTTCTCAATTGAAAGCACTGCTCTCCACCAAGTAAATTAATATATCTAGCATTGCTTATCTTAGAGTTTTGAAATGACCCTTTTAGAAATATTCAATTTAATTTACTTCACCCCAAATGAGCCTTTTGCTATTCCTTGCAGTACCCATCAAAACTTTCCTCAATACCCTGCTCTTTATCTCCAAGTTGACACCACCCTATCCAATAGGTTTTCTTGAAATAAATGATGGGCATGCACCTTACTAAACAAAAACAATCTTCCTGAATCTTTCCACCATTGGCATTTGTACCAACAACTGCATAGGTCCTCATGCAAAATTCTTTCTTGAAACCTCACAGCTTCTACATTTCTCTCTCTCTCTCTCTACCTTAATGATTCTCTTTAAAATCCACCTTTCTGGCCAAGCTTCAGTGAATATCATCTAAAGTGGTATATTATCAGATTTAGTGTGTCATAATGCTTACATGAAGTGCCATGGAGGTTTTATTGTGAAAGTATTCTATCAATTTAAGTTGTCGTTGTTTTTGTATTTTTGCGTGGAATCTTGCAAAGCTCACCACAGCATGCTGTAAGGCAAGCATGGGTGTTTAATCCTCAGGTGTTAAATCAGGAGTTAGCTTCTCAGTGGCAGTTGATTGTCAGTTGATTGAGCTTCCTAAAGGCTAATGTCAAAAGCCTTTCTAAAATACATTTGCATGTCACATATACTTATTAAAAGGCAACTTTATCAGAGTCATGTACCTTTGCAATTAACAAATCAGTGAATAAGGAACATGTGCATTCAGATTAATGACTGCTTAAATGGGAAATGCAGCAGGTGTGGTAACCTTCCTGGCTGAATTGATGTGTGTAGGAGATGCTTTATCTTCTGTATTCTTTTATAGTTCAAGGTCGAGAGACTGTTGATTGAGATTGAGCCTTGACAGACAAAGGCAAACAAGCATTTCCGATTTGAGATTGGTAGCAGCCCTACAATATATCATGGGGAACAGAATGAAGATGACGGCCAACTCAAGGAAGGTCAATATCAAAAGATGGTGGGTCAAGCATGACTGTGAGGAATTCAGGGGTTATACTGAAAAGGCTAGGAATGAAATTCAGAGAGTCAGATTGTTGGAGGGGAAGTTCAGGGCAGTAGAGAGAGATGTGAAAGCTGTCCTCGGCATGATGTTCCTGTATTAGTGTGGGTGGGGTGGGGAAGGGGCAGGAAGGGATAGTAGGTCAATGCTGGGCCTAAAGGAATGGGTTTATGCAGTCAATATTGACAACATGCGAATCAAATTGAAGATGGGAGGTGGCAGAATGAACAGTGAGAGGAGGTAACTAATTTCAGCAGAGGACCAGATCTGGATTTAGGTTTGGATATTCAAAAGGTTTCAGAAGATGGGACATAATAGCAACCAAAAGCATAGGGGAGGATAACTGGAAGTTTCAGGTACAGAGCTTGCATTGAGATGCTCACAGACGTGGCAGTCAGAGGCAGATGGTCACACAAGGAAATAGTAATAATGTTCGGGAGAACAGGGGCAGCTTCAAGCTTAATAGAGGAAAGCTGAAGGGTTACGTTGGTAGGTTAGAGATGTTGGGGCCCACTTGCAGGAGACAGGAGACTGAAAGGTACAGGATTTGACTTTTGAATGTAAACTGCAGCGTTGTCTGTGGCTTTCTGAAAATACAATTGCAAAGATCACAGTTAACAGTGTGAGGAAATAAGAGTTGGATGGCTGGAGTTTTGGGTAATGTGAAGATTTAAGAGGCTCCCAGCTCACTATATCTATGGGCAAACATGTTCTCATTATAATGGTGGTATAGCTGCTGCAATACCCATGGGTCTCATTCACCTGAACATCCAGAGGAGATGGTGCGACAAGGCCAACATCAGAGATTGTAATGAGAGAGCAGGCAGTGCCAGATCAGGATGGAACCATCCAGGGAAGGCATTGTTGAAAATGGGCACTGGCTCATCAATGAAGAGGATGAGAACCAACTATCATTAGATGTCAGGGAGGCAGTACCATAGATGATCTGAGAATGTCCAGCAAATGGCAATTGAGATGTGTGGGGTTATTCTGCAAGAGCCGTATCAATGTGAACTTGTTGGGAATCCCTTGCCTTTGGCCCACTGTTACTGCAGACCTCAATCAGTGGCAAGTCACAGTCGCGTAGACATAAAAAGGAAATGGCCAAAGCCCTAGTCTGTTCTGGCAATGATGACTTTATCCATTTGCCCACTGATAAAGATAGCAGATGGCAAGGTCAGCTGCCTTCGGTACCATTGCTCAGCAGCAACAAATGTGAGGGGTCAGTGTCGACACTCATGATGGTTAGAGCTCTCGAGGAACAGCCCACTGCTTTTGTGAATGGCACACATTTTCACCCTTTAGTAAGCTGCTTGGGGGGAAGCACCCAAGAAAAATCATGCAGATCTGTGCTCGATTCACAGGAAGTTGTGATCTCACAATATTTAGTGCAATTCTTGGCTCATGGAGCTTTTTGGAACTCAGCCCAGATTGACAGATGGTTCTTCGATGACAAGGGCACACATGGCTTATAGCTCTAATGGGGTAACCCCAGACCAATACAGAGAAGATCTACAATCTGGGTTCTGCTTTCACCAGAGCCACAGCAAATACCATTGGCTGACCTATAATGCAACTCCACTTTCTTGTTCAGTCTGAACAGTTTCCACAGTATACATCACTGAGAGCGTGCTGAATAGCACTGGCCTGCTGTACTCTTGACAGCCTGCTGCTGCAATGTGGACACATGTTGCAATGGAAAGGAATATTAGCCCTCCTGATAGGATGGAGACATGTGGATAGAATAGGTAAGAAGGCACATCGGACACTTGCATTATCAGCCATGGCATAAAATGCAAAACCTGGGAGGTTATGATGAAGTGTGTAGGATGTTGGTTATCGACAGCTCAAGTATAGTGTTCAATTCGGGTTATCACACTGTAGGTAGGGTGTGACTGCACTGGGGAGGGTGCAGAGGAGATTCACAAGGATGTTGCCAGGGTTGAGACATTTTTGCTATGAAGGGACACCATGAAGACTAAGGTTGTTTTCCTTGTAGTGCAGAAGGTGGGGGGAGACCTGATTGAGGCCTACAAAATTATGAGGTACATATATAGGGTTGATAGGAACAAAGCCTTCCACTTCGTAGAAGGGGGCAATTACCTGGGGCCTAAGACTAAAGAAAGATGCAGGAGGCTAATGAGGAACTTAAGGGCAAATTCTCTTTACTTGCTGAATGGGTGAAAAGGTGGGAAACAACACAGCATTAATGCCATAGCGTACAAGGCTATGGGCCAAGTACTGGGAAATAAGATTAAAGTAGATCGATGTTTGATTACCGACACAGGCATGATGAACCAAAGGGCCTTTTTCTGTCTTGAAATAATCTATGACTCCATCAGTTGAAGTAAAATGAGCAGATCATAAATGAGAATGAGGGTTTCATGGATGCCACGACCACAGAGAAATGTACAAGGGATGCCAGAGATAGCCTGATCTAAACTAGGTTCTTCTGACAATAACACAGCTGCATGGTCAGCATTCTATTGAAAGATGTTTACAACTTTCATGTGGTTTGGACTTAGTTCTGCCATCCTTCCTTGTCTATAAATCTGTGGCTTTAACCATCTATAATAGAACAGGCAGTTGAGCCTTATCACATGCGTTCATTAGTAAGTGAAGAACCAAGAACATTTTTGAAAAACTTCCACGTCCGTGTAACAGCTTACCTTCCCATTTATACTGCCCCAGCATCATACTGACTGTGCATTGCTTGTTATCTTACCTGCTTCAGTTATACCCATTGAGAGTGATCTGGGCCAATCTTCTCTAGAGTACATAGCAAAGAGACAGGTTGTAAATGTATGTTAAGCTGTGCACCACAGAAAGGTCATCTGAGCCCCTGGGCCCTTCGCTGCCAGTCACAGCATTTCTGCCCTCTGACAATGTGGAGGTACTGGTATTGGACTGGGGTAGACAAAGTCAGAAGTCGCACGGCACCAGGTTATAGTCCAATAGGTTTATTTGAAATTACAAGCTTTTGGGGCACTGCACCTTCATCAAGTGAAGTGGAGAGAAGCACCACACACAGGATATATAAGTAGGAGCAGTGGTCTGAAAGCTTATGATTTTAAATAAATCTGTCAGACTATAACCTGCTGTCATGTGACTTTTGACCTGGTTCTATACAGGATAGGAGATCCATTCTGCCAACTGCCACCAAAGCACTGAGGAAAAAATTATTCTCACTGGTACCTTTCTATTTTTATTCACAAGCATGCCTGTGTAAATCATCAAAAGAGTGATAAATCAAAACTTGTTCAAAAAGATAGTTACTATATGACAAAATTGCACAGTCAGTCACCATAATATTGCAAAATTTCATGCTATCAGCAGTAGGATTAATACAAAGCTATCTGTGATTAATGGGAAGTTACAGCCTAGTGGTATTATCACTAGGCTATTAATTCAGAAACTCAGCTAATGTTGGAGACCTGGGTTGGAATCATGCTGTAGCAGATGATGAAATTTGAATACAATGAAAAGAAAATCTACAATTAGGAATCTACTGATTGGCTATGAAACCAGTGCCAATGGGAAAAAACACATCTGGTTTATTAATGTCTTTTACAGAAGGAAATCTGCCCTACTCAACTGGTCGAGTCTTTACATGTGACTCCAGGCCCACAGCAGTATGGTTGACCCCCAACTGCCCTTTGAAATGGCCTAGCAAGCCACTCAATTCAAGGACAGCTTGGGTTGGGCAATAAATGCCCCATGACTGAATAGTGATAACTTTTAAAAATCATAACACATCTATTGTGGCTCAACAGAGTTTATGACATCGAACCGATCACCATGTTTTATTTTCTAAGAATGGAAACCCAATAACAAATGTTCAGCATGCAAACTACAAGTTGTGATAATTATGGATGGATTCACCTTAAAAGAGTTGTTAATACCTTTCTAATTGTATTTACATTCCAAGGGAATGTCTTCCTCTGGGTTGTTTGGAAATTTTTCCCCAAACTAGAATTTGTCCTGCATACAGAAATCCATATGTAGAAAATTGAATGTGATTGAGCATGAAGGATATCCACAAATATCAGAAGTGGCCAAATTCTATGCCAAATAAGGCCATTTATTTACAATTTGTTTTCTATTAGAGATAGTCTTCAGGGTCATGACAACGGAATTACCAGTGCTTTGGGAGAGCTATTTCATATCATAACAAATAATGTCAGTGGCATTCAGCAACTGTGAAGTGCCAGGAAAATTCATGTTTTATACGCATGCTATCTCAACAGATTTTGAAAAGATGCAGACTATTAAATGACTGGCACATTTCTTTGTGTAATATGTTTTAAAATACACTGGAAATTCTAAAATAAAAACAGAAAGTATTGGAAACCTACAGGGAAAAAAGAAGCATTTGAAATAGAAACAGAAATTAACACTACATGGTTTAGACTGCATCACCACATAATGTTCCGATAATGTTTTTTAAAGAATCATTTTTGGGATCAGAGTGTTGCTGGCAAGGTAATCATTCATGCCTATAATTAGTAGCTAGCAAAGTTGGTTTGTTGGGTAGCACGGGGGTTTCTTCTGTAGTCCATGTAGACCGGGTGGTCCCAGACTGTTGTTATCCTTGCTGGAGGTGATTATGGGTTAAATAACTGTGTAGAAGCTCATGGGCTGTGACCCTGCAGCATTGAAAGAACAGCATTAAATATCCAAGTCAGAAATGCATGCAGCTCCAAGGAGAATTTCGAGCTAGCGGTGATATTCCATTGCATTTTCTACAGCTGATGGGGAATGCAGGTTTTGGAGGTACTTTGGTGAGTATTGCAGTCCCTGCTATAAATACTGCATACTGCAGCTTACGAGTCGACTAATGGTACAGAGGTTAATGTTTAAGCTACTGAGTGATATACTGATTCAGTGGACTGCTTTATCCTAAGTGATGTTGGTCTTCTTGAGTTTTATTGCAGTTGCCTCATCCACGCAACTGGACAGCATTCTATCACATTCCTGATTTAGGCCTTACAAAAGATTGAGAAGCTCTGGGGAGTCAAAAGAAGAGCCGGTCACCACAGAATGCTCTCACCAGCTGGAGCAACCACTTTTGTGACTGGTTCAGTTGAATTCCTGATCTAGCATAACGGCTGTGGTGAGTATGGTGAGGGGAGTATTCAGGTTTTCTCTAGTTGAAAATGGTCATTATGGGGATCTGGAGCATAAGTATTTCTTCCCATTGGATATTTTTCAAGCCCTGCAGCAAATTCTTTTTACTGGACGGCAAAGAAATTAAACTAAAAGGATGTTTTGTATCTTTTTGATATTTAAATAATTCTCCAATGGGGACTAAAATCAAGAACTGCTGGTTTGCTGATGCTCATCATAGAATTATGCAGGATAAATATTTTGTCTCCTCCATTTCCTGCATCTGTGACATCTCGGCTTTCAGCTACCTCCACTCAGTGGGATATCAGGAAGTGGTTTTTTTGTATTTTACTGTTTTCCATTCACATCCCTGTGCAGTCACAGCACAGAATGAACAGTTGGTTATAGTGTGAAATTGGCAAAAAGCCTGGGAAAATACTTGGAATGCAGCACCATGGGATCTAAAGCAAGACAACATGGTAAATGGGTGCATAAAGGGAATAATCCAAAATGAAAATATTGAAAAAATACCAATAGATAGGCCATTATGTCAATGAAAATCAGCAAGGGGGGAATAAGACAGCATTTTTGGACCTGTATAAGATCAATATACTTTGGGATTTGGGATAAGTAAATAAAATTGGTCATGCCATCAGCAGTACTGGTTATTACACCAGAAATACCAGTCATTGATCAATCATTTTGGTCTTAGAGCCAGTACTCATTTTGTAATCGGTAATATAAGCCATCGAGCTAGTCATACTGGGAAAGGTACTTGTTAGGCTGCAGCATGCTGCAAATGCACATTATGGCACTGTTCTGTATGCAGTAAGTGTTCCTGTTTGTGGTGCTAAATGCAGGTTCTGCTCAGAATGATTCTTCACATTATCCTGGGCTCTAAAGAACCATAAAGAAAAGTCTGGATGGGTGGATGTTTGTACAGGCCTTGGGGTATATGCAGTAGCACCCAACGGTGGCAATATAATAGAAGACAACTCGAAGCATAGAAAAGGAATAACAACAACTCTGTAAAAAGCCTTCTTAGCCTGCTGTCTCTCAATTAACTTCATTATCTAACATACAACCATGGACTCAGGTTTTCTCCTTGTAGACCCTTCCTTCAGTCATCACTTAGAGCATTTGTTAGGGCTGAAGCAAGCAGCAAATGAGGAATAAGAGAGGGAGGATTAATTAATGGCTGTGAACCAAACAAATTCACAACGTAGGTGCAATTTTGAGAGCTCAGATATTGGTTAAAGGTGATTTTAAAAGTATCAACGGCATGTCAGTGAGTGCATATTTAAAAATGACTGTTGTTTGTAATTAACTTACTTTTGACTGGAAGCGCTTAACTAGAGAAAGTACAAAGTTATTGCTGGGGAGGATTGTGTTGACAAAGTGGGTACGTGCTCTGCCATGGATGGATTGGTTCCACAGTATCTCTGAGCTACATTCAGCAGCAGCCAGGTTTTATAAATGTTGAGTTTGTCTTTAAGCTGAAAGCATTCTACCAATGCCAGTTTGTCATCTCCTCACCACCCTGAAGTTCCAATTGTTGGCGTGAGAACCCTCTCAATGATTTGCCTCTGAAGTCTGGAAATTATGCAGACTGAATTGGCATACAGTTCACGCTTTGGAGCTGGAGAACCATTGACAGAGTCCTGCCCTTAACATTCCACATGTATCATACTCATGGTGCTTTAGAAACTGTAACTAGGTGTAATGTAAGAATAATTACTGGCCTATTGATGGAGGTATAGAGAGTGACTGCATGGGCACTGGGCACCATTTGATGGTGACACAAAGCTCTTACTTATCTGCTACAATCTGGTTGGCCTGGTCTCACAAGATCCAAGATTTGGCTGGTCTATGGAAACTGTGATGCAACAAAAAACATATTTTATTCTTTTCCTACCTGGATCGTGCACTTGGAAATGAAGCAAGAAACCAAGTTAACATGCATTTGACAATTAAGATACTGCACTGTGCATGGCTCAGGAGCTGGTCTCTAGTGTACAGCTGTTTTGAGAGTGTCCATCGGGCTCAGCGAATGTTTCTTTTGGGTGGTCTCTGCTTCACAACTGTTGTCTCTCCAATAACTTAGAGAATTCTGAGGTTGCATTTGAGGTACTGAGGTGATGAGTACGGTACCGTACACCATGTGACATTTGCACTGGTTTGTCTCTGCTGTTCTGCAATGATGCTCCTCAGACTTGTAATATTTTCAAAAATGGAATGAATGGCCAAAGCACCTACCCTGGTTGTATCAGTGACCACCGCCCCCCCCCACCCCGTCAACTGTGTACTGCATAATGAGCACGCTCTGACTCCACTCAGCAAGCCCACATGGTACAGTTCAACAGCCTGTATTTAGCCCTTTATCTGCCCATGAATCTTCAGCAGAGTCAAAATGGATTGCACAAGAATTTTAATCAATGGGCTAGTAATTGGCACATGCTGCTACACTAAACGATCAAGCTTACCTGTTAGTAACAGACTTATATTTGTAAGCCGCCAGGCTTCCACATAAAGGCCCAGTGTTCGGACTTGCCAATGTTTGCCTGGATTCATCAAGCCAATCACCTTGCCCAAATTCTGGCACTGCGACATGAGATTTTTAATGTTCTTCAGTGAACACAATCCTGGATACGCCCGCTTTTAATTGCGATCATTATATTTGATGGAGGTGAAAAAGTGACAATTACTGTTATTATATTATTATATGGGAATTACGGTCTTCCAACCAACCAGCTGTTTCAATGAAAGAGATTTAAGTCTAAGTTTCATAACGTGCCCTTCCCCCCCCGTAGTTTACCTGATTGCAAACTTCAGTACAAAGGTTCTGCAGCCAGCAGCATCCTTTTAGATTCCTATAAAGGGGAAAATCATCCTCTTTGCAGAAATCCAGCTATTATTGTGCCTTGGTGGTCCAGACCAATTGCGGGGAAAGGTTTTCAAATTTTCTTTGCCATCAATGCTGCATTATAAGTAGGGAGAAGTAATTTCAGTGGCTCTTGATCTGAGCAGCCTGGCCTACCCTGTGTTAATTGCAGAACCCTGTTTGTTGCAAAACTACTGAGGCATTACATTCACTTTTCTCTCTCTTTGTCTGTATGTTTCCCTTTCACTCTCTTTGTCGATGTTAGTTTCTGTGTTCATCTCTCTGTCTCTCTCCCTGGACACGTATGACCTGCTCGGAGAAGTGCAGACTGTGCTGGCGTTTTAAACCCCTTCAACATGCTGCAGGAGCAGCATTCACCAGCGTCTGTTTCAAAGGCTGCTCCTGGTCATGTCTGAGCACAACACGATCCCGGATATCTGTGAATCACAGCAGGACAGGGAGGATCACTGCTCATAGCAGGCTGCAGTATGTGTAATGGCTTGTGGTCGTGTCGGTTCAGGAAGACAACATTGGGTATCTGAAGAACTCCCCAGATGAGCGGCACCAGAAAAAAAGTTAGGCTCTTTCTCTGCATCTTCTTTCCATTCCTCTCTAAATGTTCTTGGTGGGGCCCCACCACACCCGGCACTTTTCCTTGCAACCGCAGGAAGTGCTACACCTGCCCCAACACCTGCCCCCTCACCACCATCCCAGACCCCAAGAAGATCTTCCACATCAAGCAGATGTTCACCTACACATCTGCTAAAGTGGTATACAGTATCTGCTGTTCCAGATGTGGCCCTCTCTACATCGGAGGCTTGGACATCGCTTTGTGGAACACCAACACTCGGTTCGCAATAAACAACTGCACCTCCCAGCCGCGAACCATTTCAACTCTCCCTCCCATTCCTTGGACAACTTGTCCATCCTGGGCCTCCTGCAGTGCCACAGCGATGCCACCCAAAAGTTGCAGGAACAGCACCTCATATTTCGCTTCGGAGCCCTGCAGCCCAATAGTATCAATGTGGACTTCACAAGCTTCAAAATCCCCCCTCACCCTACCGCATCCCAAAAGCATCCCAGCTCACCCCCGCCTCCCGAACCTGTCCTCCCATCCATCCACTGCTCCCACCTCAAGCCCCAGGCCCTTCTCCCACCTACTAGCCTCATCCCACCTCCTTGACCTGCCTGTCCTCCCTGGACTGACCTGTCCCCTCCCTAATTCCATGCCTACAGTCACTTTACGGGCTCCAACCCCACCTCTTTGACCTGTCTGCCTCCTCTGTACCTATCTTCCCCTTTATCCATTTTCTGTCCACCCCCCTCCCTATTTATTTCAGAACCCCCTTCCCCTCCCCCATTTCCAAAGAAGTGTCTCGGCCCGAAACATCAGCTTTCCCGTTCCTCTGATAGTGCTTGGCCTGCTGTGTTCATCCAGCTCTACACCTTGTTATCTCAGATTCTCCAGCATCTGCAGTTCTTACTATCTCCAAAACTAATAGAAGCTGCATTTCATCTCCCTGATGCAAACCAAATCTTGACCAATGGAAATTCTACATTCCATCATGGTCTGCTGCACCCAGCTCTCATCACCTGGAACTGGGTGTTAGTCACCTCCTCTCTGGCTTGTTGAGCCTGACGCACCTGAGCTCTGTCATCTCCTCCTCCTCCTCCAGAGGACTGTGTCCATTCTCCCAGATCCTCAGCATTCTGGACATTACTTTGCTGCCTGCTCCAACTGTGCACAGCACGGCACACTAGAAAGATGCAGCACCCTTTGTTCAGAGTTTACTGCAGCGTCCCTTCATGGACTGGTCTAAGCAGTGGACCTGCATTTCAATAGCCCCATACTCAGTTCCACCATGGACCTGGTGAAAGCATAAATATAGTTCTCCACCAATGTCTCAAGGGCATGGATGGATAATAAGTACTGGCCTTGTCAGCAAAATATGCAATCCAATAACAAATACAGGAAAAATATCAAGGGTCAACATCATTGTATCAAAATCCTGAACCAGCCTAGTTCATCACTCAGTCATTGCCCAAGGAGTTTCAAACTGATTGAGAAATTAAAAATAACAATTCCATCAAAAATTAATCTTCATATTCTTTCCTGAGCATCTGAACTTATTTGCAAAAATCCCACTGCTTCCCACCATGAGTGTTATATACTCTGCCATAATCTGCATCAAGGACCAGAGCCAAAGACAGCAGAGAAACCATGGCTGACACATCTACCATGTGGAGCATTTGAGATTAAATTTGGGATTTCTATTTTATACAGCAAAATGGCTTCAAATTTACATTAGTTTCTGAGCAAAAACAGATATTGCTGAAAAGGCTCAGCAAGTCTGTCAGCATCTGTGGAGAAAAATCTGAGTTAACATTTTGGGTTCAAGTGACCGTTCCTTAGAATTGAGAATGATTCTGAGCAACCTTGCTTTTTGTAATTCCTCCACCGCCACTACTTTAGAAGATATTCCTTATTTTGTCTGTTTTATTTTCCCTTTAGATTTCCTCTTAACTTGATGCTTGGCTGAGACAAGAGGCATTTATTTCAGGTCTACACTGATATCACTTTGAGGCCAGCAAACAGGAAATGATATTGTTGCCATTATGAGCATTTGAAGAAGCAGAGGGTAGCCAACAACCAGAAAATGCTTTAAAATAACCAACTTCTAGTTTCCCTTCTCTCTGTTCCTTCAGGAAATGGCTTGCTTTGTGTTACACCTTCTCATGTATACTTGGGAATACTCTATTGTGAAAGGCATTCAACTAAAAACTGTTGCTTGGCTCCTCTTCTACAGTGAGCCTAGACATCAGGTGAACAAAATATCTACTTCTCCTTCCTGAACAGGTCCACGAAATGCCGTTGAGCATTGAGAAATTCATTACAGACATATTCAATAATAATATTAGCCAACAAGAAAACAATGGAACCATGCTAACGTGAAGCAGTAAATTGTTAAACTGCTCAGTTTGTATTTAGAACAGCAATGACAAAAAAGACGTTTATTGCTTTCAAATTCAAAAGAAAGTGCACACGATTAAACAGAAGTCTGCATCTTTTTATACCTACTGCCTCATGTGGCACTACAGTGAATTCTGGGACTATTACTAAGAGCTATTTTTCTTCTTTTTGTCTGAGGAATTTGATTTGTGCTCGAACCTGAGTGGAATATATAATCAAATGCAAATATGGGCTGGCAGAAAGCCTTTCAAAACAGTGACTTCATGAATTTGCAACTGTATCAGAAGCCAAGACGACAAAATAACTGGACACTATAAAACATTCAAAAAATATTACTCAACAACTTAGGCATTTGGGGAAAATAACACATGACCTTCACGGCCTATGAATTGGAAGACATTCGTGTAAATATGAAAAGTCCAATTTATGAACACATTCAGGCTGCATTACTGCATTTCCTTGATGCAACATAACAATTATTGTTTCCTATATTACATCAAAAGAATTATTCTGCAATTAAAACCATTTATTAGAAATATACAATTTTGCGCTCTGTTGTTCTCAAAAGATGAATGGTTGCAGCTCATTAAGGGAATGCTGTCAATAGTGTGTTCCAGGTTGCTGACTGCAGTCTAAATAATGCTCTTGGTTATTTACTAAATATCTTATCTAACTAGCTTATCTTAAGTAGTAACATTAAAATGCTGATCGATGAAATAGCTCTATGATCTACTCAACCTTTGTCAAAAAGAAAAAGGAGTGATGTGTTACATTTAACTCAGTACCAAATCCTGGCTCTATGACCAGCCAAGCATTATCCCGAGAATGTCATCATGAAGGAGCAGATGCTTTCCAATCTCTCCCCACTGTCTGTGACTTTTGTTTTCTTCATTACTCAAGGAAAATACTGTCAAACTGTTAACTCAGATCTTTCTTCCAATCAATCAAATGCTCTGAGTTTTCTTTAATCCTTATAATCCATTTTTAAGTAACAGAAGCATTTGTGACTGGCCTTTGAAGAGATTGTATGCTGGGGCACACCTGCAGGTTAATGCCTAGTGCTAACAAATACCCTGGCGTACTCTTAATGCCATGTGGTATTTCAGATTGCACTTGCAGAACGTTTTTCAGAATAATGAGTCCCAACTTTAATGCCTGACCCTTTTGTGGCAGAATTGTTCAACATATTCGAACTTTGCTGTTGGTTGACCCTATCCTGCTCATTTAAGCCATATATGTTCCGTCTATGAGACTGTACTCATTTTTCTATAATTAACCTTGACACTCAAATAACTCTTTACTGTTTCACAGCAGGACATTTTTCACTCAATTAATCCAGTTATTAATTAATCACTATGAAAAATTGATCAACCTTACCATCATAGAACCATCTGCACATCTTAAAGCAATCAAGCATTCACTGAAGTGTTCAGAAGCCTCTGAAAGAAGAATACAGAAGATGCAGGACATAGATTGTTGAAAATATGAGCCATGGAATTTAGTATATTTCAACAAGATGTTAAGTTTCAAAATCACTATGTAAAAACCCAAGGCAGGAAAAGACTAGCTGCTCCATCCATTTGCCCCATGTAAATCTGATGCTTTCTACTCTAAACCAATAGACTCTATAGTTGCTTGATGCCATCTTGTTGTTGATAAACCAGCTCAGAAATTCAATCCCACTTAAAGAAGGAAGTTCTGGAAACCTCCTTTATGATCTATTTAGGTGATTGAATTAGACTCAGAGGCAAGAACTATGACCCATCAATTGGTGCCTATCTTTTGGATAATGCAGTTTTTATCCCAGGCAGGAAACAGCCCAACTGCCCAAGATTTCCTGTCTAGGCTATTGTGCGTAACTGTTGAATGTTTTCCAGTATTAAAGGCAATTCCTGAATCTGAGACTGACTGCAGTAACTTTCTGTGAAGCATCTCTATCATTCTGTTGCCTAAGATTTGGAGGCTGAGTGAAAGGGAGCTGTGTCAATTTGTCAGTCGCCTAATTGCTCCCATCTCTCCCTGCTGCCATGTACACTCTAAAGGCCAATAGGAGCTAAATTTTGCCTCTTCTCATTTCAGCAAATTGCTCAGATTCTGTTGTTGTGTTCATATCAAACCCATGCAGCATATTTCTATCACCCGCTGGGACTGCAAATCTATATACTTTTATCTTCCCAAACATGAGATATCACCTGCTGCTGCCTACCATTTGTATAAGGCCCCTATTATGCTCACTGCTACCTCAATGTCACAAGCCAGCATATTTCACAACAAACCTCACCTGTTGAAGTAGTCACTCACTAATAGATTGTCTTTACTTCTCCAGGTGTTGACACACAAGGAGAAACTGCATTTCACAGTTCAGGCACAAAGCTAAACAGGTGAAAAGATTCTTCACAACCAGGTCTTGAATGGAATGCGGCATCGAAGCTAGAGAGGCCAGATGTTCTGAACAGCAGGGTCAGTGATTTGATCTCCTCCATTCAATTGATATGCGCATATTTCAATGAGCAATGGAATCTGATGGTTTGAGATTTTCCCATGGTGATGGGTGCCTTAGATACAAAGTATGTACAGGCTTATGAAATAGGAGTAAAAGAACACCAAAACACCTCTTGGGTCTGCTCCACTATGCAAAAAAATCATGGCTATCTGTTCACGTTTCGAATTCCACATTTCTATCCACCCACGATAATCCTTGATTCTATTGCTGAAGAACATCTATCTGACCCTGTCTTTAAAACAAAATTAGTGATCCCATTTCCACAGCCTTCTGAGGCAGTTCGTTCTGAATCATACAACCTAGACAGGGTCACAGCCACCGATGCCTGGGTCAGGTTATCCACCATGACTATATGTTTCTCACCTCATTATCTACACAAGCAAGATGTTGGGTGAGTGACTCTGTGAACCACATGTGGCAAGCGGGCAGAAAGATCTCATAGAAAAGTACAGCACAGTAAAGGCCCTTCGGCCCATGATGTTGTGCTGTGGAATAATCCTAATCCAAAAATAAAATAACCTAACCTACATTCCCCTCAATTCACTGCTGTCCATGTGCATGTCCAGCAGTCACTTAAATCTCACTAATGACTCCGCTCCCACGACTACCACTGGTAAACTATTCCATGCGCTCACAACTGTCTGGGTGAAGAACCTACCTCTGACGTCTCCGCTATACCTTCCTCCTAACACCTTAAAACTATGACCCCTCATGGCAGTCAATCCTGCCCTGGGGAAAAGTCTCTGACTATCGACTCTATCCATGCCTCCCATTACCTTGTACACGTCGATCAGGTCACCTCTCCTCCTCCTTCTCTCCAGAGAGAAAAGTCCCAGCTCAATCAACCTCTCCTCGTAAGACAAGCCCTCCAGTCCAGGCAGTATCCTGGTAATCCTCCTTTGCACCCTCTCCAAAGACTCCACATATTTCCTATAATAGGGCGACCAGAACTGGACACAATATTCCAAGAGTGGTCTCACCAGGGTTTTGTAGAGCTGCAGCATAACCTCGCGGCTCTTAAACTCGATCCCCCTGTTAATGAAAGCCAAAACACCATATGCTTTCTTAACTACCTTATCCACCTGGGTGGCAACTTTGAGGGAGCTATGCACTTGAACACCAAGATCCCGCTGTTCCTCCACACTGCCGAGAATCCTGCCTTTAATCCTATATTCAGCATTTAAGTTCAACCTTCCAAAATGCATCACTTCGCATTTATCCAAGTTGAACTCCATCTGGCATTTCTCAGCCCAGCTCTGCATTCTGTCAATGTCTCACTGAAGCCTGCAATAGCCCTCGATACTATCAACAGCACCTCCAACCTTTGTGTCATCAGCAAACATACTAACCCACCCCTCAACCTCCTCATCCAAGTCATTTATAAAAACTACAAAGAACAGAGGCCCAAGAACAGAGCCCTGTGGGACACCACTCAGCACTGACCTCCAGGCAGAATATTTACCATCTACAACCACTCTCTGCCTTCTGTCAGCCAACCAATTCTGAGTCCAGACAGCCAAATCACCTTGTATCCCATACCTCCTGACTTTATGAATGAGCCTGCTGTGGGGAACCATATTAAATGCCTTGCTGAAGTCCATGTACACCATATCCACTGCTCGACCCTCGTCAACCTGTCTCATTACTTCCTCAAAGAACTCAATAAGATTTGTAATGCATGACCTGCTCCTCACAAAGCCATGCTGACTCCCTTTAATCACGCTATGCTTTTCCAAATAGTCATAAATCCTATCCCTCAGAATTCTTTCCAAAACCTTGCTGACCACAGACATAAGACTGACTGGTCTGTAATTTCCAGGGATTTCCCTATTCCCTTTCTTGAAACATTTGCCTCCCTCCAATCTTCCGGTACGACTCCCGTGGAGAGTGAGGAAGCAAAGATCTTTGTCAGCGGCTTAGCAACCTCCTTTCTCACTTCCCAGAGCAACCTAGGATAAATCTGGTCTGGCCCTGGGGACTTACCAATCGTTTGCCAAAATTTCCAGCACATCAACTTCCTCAATCCTGATCTGTTCAAGCCTGTTTTCCTGCTCCTCAAAGTTCTCATTCGCAACAAGGTCTCTTTCCTTAGTGAAAACCAAAGCAAAAAACTCATTTAGGGGTTCCCCTATCTGCTCAGACTCCACGCACAAGTTCCCTACATCATCCCTGATTGGCCCTTCCTTCTCCCTGATCATTCTCTTATTCCTCACGTATGAGTAAAATGCCTTCGGGTTCTCCCTAATCCTTCCTGCCAAGACTTTCTTGTGCCTCCTCCTGGCCCTCCTCAGTCTACTTTTGAGCTCCTTCTGAGCAAGCCTGTAAACCTCTAAAGCTGTGCTAGACCCTTGCTTCCTCCACTTTACGTACGGTGCTTTTTTTCTTTTTGACGAGAAGCACCTCTGTACCCGTCATCCAAGGCTCCTTAATCTTACCCCTTCTTGCCTGTTTCAGAGGAACAAATTTATACATCACTCGCAACAACTGCTCCTTAAACAGCCTCCACATGCCTGCTGTGCCCTTTCTGTGGAACAATTGCTCCCAATCTGTACTTCCCAACTCCTGTCTGATAGCATCATAGTTTCCTTTTCCCCAGTTAAATATCTTCCTCTGGTAACTGCTCCTTTCCTTTTCCATGGCTGTGGTAAATGTGAGGCTATTGTGGTCACTGTCGCCAAAGTGTTCTCCTTCCATGAGATCTGACATCTGTCCTGGCTCATTGCCGAGCACCAAATCTAAAATGGCCTCTCTCCTCGTCGGCCTGTCCACATACTGAGTAAGGAAACCCTCCTGAACACACCTGACAAAAACAGCTCCATCCAAACCATCTGCACTAAGGAGTTTCCAATCAATATTGGGAAAGTTGAAGTCACCCATAACAACAACCCTGCTACGTTTGCACTTTTCAACAATCTGCCGGCCTATGAGTTCTTCGATCTCCCTACTGCTATTTGGGGGTCTGTTGAAAACCCCCAATGAGGTGACTGCTCCCTTGCTGTTCTCATGGCTGATCTCATCCCATAGGAGTGCAAGTCAGTGCCAATGACCCTCACAAATGCACACAGTTGCAAACCACATGAAAACGAATGATCTACAAGGGTAAGCAACACGGTTTCCTCTTTGCCAGCTCAAATACACATCCCCAAGTATATATACACACACACATATACATACACGCGTATGCATGCACATACGCACACAAAAATGCACACACACTTGCAAATACACATACATGGAGACATACATAGAGGCACACACACACACACACACACACACACACACACACACACACACACACACACACACACACACACACAGTCATTACTCAGACATCGCTTTGATAACAGAGGCATCTCATAAAGCCTCATAATCTACAAGCCTCAGCATCATCTGCATGATATGGTCTCAAGGGGTCACAACTTACTGATCCTCTCTCGCTATGCACCCTTCCTATGCATTTCATTCCCTCTTTACTTACGGGGGATAGCCAACTAAGTGCTGGGCACCCAATGCCAGCATACCCAATCCTTTCCTTTAGCTCATTGCAGGGCAAGTTGGCTCCCAATTATGTGGGCAGTGTCAAGACTTGCACAAGAGTTCTGGACATTATGATCCTCATATCTTTGGAGGAAAGGGCAATAGAGCTGCCTGGGGAAGACTAGGACCATTACTGTGTGGACAGAGAAACAGGGATGGTCCAGGACACTGGTAAGCAACATGACAGATTACTTATCTTAGATGTACTCAGAAGCAAACATGTTGAGCTGCATAAGCTACTGTGCATCTTCACCCATTATTCTTTCATCTTTGGTACTCCTGGCACCAGGGGCACCCAGAAACAAACCTGATAAAAGAGACCACAGTCTGAGCCCCACTGTGTCAGCACCAGCCTGTGACATCTCAGAGGAGACACCAGTCTTCACCTGCATCCTCCACCAGCATAGAAACAGTGCGTACACTAGCGAGAGGAGAAAATCGGAAACAATCTGGTAAGGTCACTAATAATATGAGTCAGCAGCTAATCAGGAAGGAAATTCACAAGTTCTTTGACATTTAGCAGACTGCCGGAGACCAGGCATATGTTGAACGTATTACATGGCATGGTCACCCTGAAGAGAGAGGCAGGGGAACATTGGGACGGTGTGCCAGAGGCCCTCAGTAAACGAGAGCAAGCGGTTGAGGCATCTATTCGTATTCTCACTACTGTGGTAACTCTGGCATGTGGGCATATGGAAATGTGGGCTGTCTTGAAGATCCAGGTCTAGCAAACGATTTAACGGGTGTTGGATGTGTATTCAGATCTCAGTAACTCCAGCCACGGGGACTCAGCACCAGGGAGAACAAAGTGCCCACTTCATTCCTGGAATCCATTCTATTCAAGGCAATAGGGTGGCATCAACAAGCAGCCAAAGGGAGGATCAGCAGTGGATAGGCATCCAACAGCTTTGTCACAGAACACACCAGAGAGGTTCTGGCCCTCCAACTTCCCTTTGGCATTTCCCACATTTTCTCCAGCCAGGGAGACTGACAGCTTTACCTGTGTGTTGTGGACCAGATCAGACCCCCAGAAAATATATTAAGAAAGTAGCCAAGATCCTAATGTTTTCTTATTTTAAAGATAAATTTCAAGTGCTGTGTTCCAGATGCAATTCAAGTGATCAAACTACCTGATGTTAAGCAAAACACAATTTATTCACACACCATAGTTAAAATGCAACAAAAGAAAGAAGAACTTGGAATAACTTAACTCTATTGGAAAAATTAAGATAAAGTAGATACAGTAATATTGCTAATTAACTCTTCCAATATAGCAACATCTCATAAACAACATCTTGGCAAAAGGCACAATCAGAACACAGATTGGCTCACATGCAGTTCTTCAATCCAGGAAGAAAGAACATTAAAAGATAATTCTGAGAGTGAGAGAGAGTGTAGCAGCTGGGAGAGATTTATTGCTTTCCAACCTTGCTGAGACCCCAGCAACAACTGCCAAAAGCCAACTACAAATCCTGGATCTGTGACAGCTTGACCACACCCACTCAGGCTGCTTCTATTGTTCCACCAGCCAAGGCCTCACAAATTATTTATCTTCTTATAGACTGTTTAGTATCTGTCCCCCAATTTCTCTCTAAAAGAAACCAAGATAAAACACACTTCTTAAAGTCATATCATTGTCCCATGTATAGGACACAGTCAGACAGCGAAAGTCCTTTAGATCTACAGACCCCATGGGATACTCGTCAAAATCCCCAAAGTTACCTGTCATCAGTTCCCCCCATTCCAGCTGTGAAAGTTAGGCCTGCACTTCATTGTAGAGAAAGGCAGAAAAGTCTTTGTTATATTCCCTTGTACTTTGCTAATGTCTGTTATAATCTTATTGTAGAAATAGGAGCTGAAAATATTATCAGAAGTCAAAAACGTGAAGTATTTTCCACTGCCTAATGAATGTGCTTCTTGCCAAATTCTTCACCTTGGAGTGTCGCTTGCATTCAGCAAAGTGGACGACTAGAGATTACCTAATACCCATATACTCCTCATACTCAGTGAGACACACCTGGGATTTGAATCAAAGCACTACATATTAACCTCAATAACACTAATGATAAGAGTAATTTCTCAAGGAAGAAAGATGACCTGGGATGTCCAGTTAGTGGACACTGCCTATGCACCTTATTGGAGTGATGATAGAATCTATTAGACATCTACAAGTTCCAGGAGGAAAATGCTTGTGCCATATCAGGAGTTTTCAAAACCATGTTATAACCAAGGAAAGGTCTTGGTCATGACCAAATGTGATAATATTGTGGCTTTAAGAGGTGTGTTTTTTCTTGCTTTCTTTTAAAGATAGTTTGGGGATAGGTGGAGAGTAGTCTATAAGAAGATAAATAACTTGTGAAGCCTTTTTTAAAAGTTGTAACAATAGGAGCAGCTTGAGTGAGTGTGGTTGAGCTCCTATAGAACCAGGGATTTTAAGTTTAGCTTTGGAACCTTGAAGAAGTGGAAGCTATTTTTTTCCCTCTTTCAGTTACAGCCACAAGCTGCCTATTGTGGGAGTTGCATGTAAGACAACCTGTTTTCTGAACCAAAGGTGTGTTTATGAAATGTTACTACATTGGAACAATTAGTTAGTAATAGTTACTGTATCTATTATCCTGTTAAGTTTTCCAATAGAGTTAAGCTATTCCAAGTTCCTCTTTCTTTGTTGTATTTTAATTACAGTGTTTGAATACATTGTGCTTTGCTCCACGTCAATTAGTCTGATTAATCAAATTGTATCTGGAATATAGCAGCTCACAATGTATTTAAAACAAGAAAACGCTTGGGTGTGGCCTACCTTCTTGATATATTCTGACAGGGTCAATCTGATGCATAACACAAATTACAAGGAATATTTCACTGTCGACCCGAATAGTGAGAATAGCCCAAAATGCTGTAGCTCATTGTAGTGGAAGTATTCTCAGTGAAGAGGCTGAGAAATTTCAAAGGGTATAAATAAGGTTTGTAATGCATCACTGTGGGATAATAAGACCATAAGACATAAGGACATGAGACATAGGAATGGAAGTTAGGCCACTCGGCCCATCAAGTCCACTCCGACATTTAAATCATGGCTGATGGGCATTTCAATTCCACTTCCCTGCAATCTCCCCGTAGCCCTTGATTCCTTGCGAGATCAAGAATTTGTTGATCTCTGCCTTGAAGGCACCTAACGTCCCAGATATTGCGGATGCAAGTTACTTAAGGAGCAGTCTGAGGCCAATGCCGTAGTATTCACCAGGAATGAGCTTCCTGCTATAACTTAAATGTGAGTTCCTTCGTGCAACTTGCCAGGAGCAACGTTTTCACAAAGTGCTCACTGCATCATAGCTGTTTCAGGACAAGTGCTGACCCAGAGTGAGGTTTACCAATGCACTTTAGCTTTTAAAGATGGGAGGAGCTCAGAACTGCCACAAAAATGAAAGTAAAATTAAAAATTCGTGGATAAATCAAATAGAAAACCAGGTTAATCCCTGATGAATATTGCAATTAGCAAGCTGAGGACTGATAGCCAACTGTGCAAATGAAAATATAACATGAACAGAGATCGCCTCTGCCCAGCCCAATCACCCTGGAAACAGGTTGCTGTGAGTTTATCTCTTACGTCTCTGGCTTGCTGGACCATTTCTTTGATGGCTATCTTGGCCCTCCTCAGGCCCTCATCTTCCGATTTCAGAGGTTTGTCTCAGTCCTGTACCTCCTCCTCTGCCACCACATTTCACCTATGGTGACTGAGACTGCGTGCAGTACATCACTATGATGCAGGACACTGGCCCTGGGGTGTAAGCACGACACCAGTCCTGGCCTTAGAATATCTTCTTCAGAAGGCCTGTGGTCTGTTCTGCAATGGTCCTCGTTAAAATGTGGACAGTGCTGTATCTCTCCTCAATGTCAGTCTGAGGATCTTTCAGCAGTGATATCAGCCAGATGTGAAAAACGTATCCCTCATTGCCCAGCAACAGTCCTTTTTCTAGGCTAAGGGTCTTTGAATGTGGTTGGCACCTATGTGATCAAGAATTAGCCAGTCTTGTAACAGGAAGTGAAATTGCACTGCCCTATTAATGGGCCCTTCACCACTGACATCCTTCCTCATGAAGCTCTAGATTACGCCCTCACTCAGGTTTATCTTGTACCAGATCTACTTACCAACCAACATGTGGTCCACGTGATTCTGTATTGCTCTACGGCTTTAGAGGCCAACCCCTTTCCACCAACATCACTGGCGTTTTAAGGCATGTATGATAAGCTCACTACCTTCTAGTCTGACAATACCCTGTCAGAGGCACAACAGTCATCCTGAGTTCATTTAAGGTGGTGGTTCAGGAACATGTCAATGTGGCCTCGGGCAAGAAGCTGCCTGGAGTCTCCATACCAATGCCCTCGCCCAAAGCCTATCATACTGGACCTCTTGTAGCAGCCTTATCTAGTGTACCAGGACATCAGAGCTGCAGTGTCATGGCCTGTCCCCCAAGTGACTGTCTATTATCACCAAAGTAGATGACGAGGTTTTTAGTGAAATGCCTTGCTCCATTGAGTATTGCTGACCTGAAAGAACACAAGATGTCAATTGAGCTGCAATATACTTTCCATTAGTGTTTCAAGAGATCAGGTCTGAACTGGAAGCCAAGAGTTGCTCTTTTCAAGCAAATTTAAAACAAATTAAGGCTAAATTAGACAAAATTGACAGCCTTTTTGGACACCGTAACTAAAGACAATCTCAAATGAAACATACTCTTTCAAATCAGAGTCACACACTCACAGAATCATACAACATAGAAACAGACCCTTTGGTCCACCATGTCTGTGCCAATCAACAATCACCAAATTGTGCTAACCCCATTCATCTGCACTTGATCCACAGCCTACTAAAAACTGGCCTTTGAAGTGCTCATCCAGATGCTTCTTAAGTGTCGGCTTCCAACACTCTCTCAGGTCATCATATTCCCAGGTGAATTTCTTATCTCCTCTGAGCCATTTGGTCTGCATTTTAAATTTATGTCCTCTGGTCTTAGACATGTCTGCCGGGGTTGGGGGGCGGGGGGGTAGATCATGAGAATCTATCCCTATCTCCACATGTCTTAATGTTGTATACCTCAATGAGATCCACCCCCCACCCCCACCTCGGCCTCCTCTGCTCAAAAGAAAACAAACCCAGCCTCTCCAGCCTCTTTCATAACTAAAACCTTTCATCCCTCACAACATCCTCGTGAATCTCAGTGTGGCGACCAGAACTGCGCACATGATTCTATCTGTTGCTTAACCAATATTTTATAAAGTTGTGACAAGACTTCCTTGTATCTGTGTTCCATGCTCTGGCTATTGAAGGCTTGCATTCCATATGCCTTGTTCACAATGATGCCTACTAGTGCTGACAACTTCAGGGATCTGTGGACATGTACACCAAAGTCCCTTTGTTTTTCAGTAATCCCTAGGCACATACCATTCCTTGTGTATGTTCTTCACTCATTTAATCTTCAAAGTGCATCACCTCACACTTATTGGAATTAAATTCCATCTGCCATCCCTTTTCTCAATTTACCTGCTCATCAATATCAGACTGCAGCCTGAGATCACCCTCCTCACTATCAACTGCATCACCAAATTTCGTGTCATCTGCAAACGTACCAATTATGCCTTCTCCATTTACATCCAAATCATTAATGTACATAAAATACAGCAAGGGTCCCAGCATCAATCCCTGTGTTACCCTGCTAGCCACAGGCTTTCATTTACAAAAATAACCCTTCATCATCTCATTCCAACTGAACTCAATCCAGTCCCTCTCCCTCTCCCTCTCTGACTGAGCTTGATCTGCTCCCTCTCCCTGTCCCTCTCCCTCTCCCTCTCTGACTGAGCTCAATCCGTTCCCTCTGCCTCTCCCTCTCTGACTGAACTCAATCTGCTCCCTCTCCCTCTCCCTCTCCGACTGAGCTCAATCTGCTCACTCTTCCTCTCTGAATGAGCTCAATCCGCTCCCTGTCCCTCTCAGACTGAGCTCGATCTGCTCCCTGTCCGTCTCCAACTGAACTCGATCTGCTCCCTCTCCCTCTCCAAACGAGCTCAATCCAGTCCCTCTCCCTCTTCCTCTCTGACTGAGCTTGAAACGCTCCCTCTCCCTGTCCTTCTCCAACTGAGCTCGATCCGCTCCCTCTCCCTCTCCCTCTCTGGCTGAGGTCAATCCGCGCTTTCTCCCTCTCCCTCTCCGACTGAGCTTGATCCATTCCCTCTCCCTTTCCGACTGAGCTCGGTCTGCTCCCTCTCCCTCTCTTTCTGAGCTCAATCCTCTCCCTCTCCGAACGAGCTCAATCTGCTCCCTTTCTCTCTCCTGCTCTGACTGAGTTCAATCCATTCCGACTGAGCATGATCCATTCCCTCTCCATTTCCGCTCCCACTGAGGTCTCTGTACTAGGCCAACCAATAAACCAGGCCAATCCCCAGAGCCTAGCTGACGATAGCCTCCACATACCCATTGACACATCCTGGATCCCGGGATTTTGCACACCGAACTCTAAATACTTATGGTAAATCCACCAGATGTAGTCCACAGGATATTTCCAACTGACCCTGACCCATCCTCTGGATTGAATTTGCAAATCATCCCTAACTGGCCAACCACATGATCAGGATGGATTTAGCTTGACCTCCAGGAAAGCCTGTGACCAAACCTGGAATTGGAATGGAGCCAATTCCCAGATTGAATTAGACCAACATGATCCTAGTTTCCCATTCATGCTCTAGCATGCACATGCCTGACATTAACACAGTACCATGCCTTCACTAACACACGCACTACCCTAACCCAAACTCCCATGTTCAGGTTCATTGTATCACAGATTTATTGTAATGCAGGATATCATTCCACCCAATTTGCCTGCACTGGTTCTATTACCTAGTAGCAATCACCTGCCTTTTCCCATAAGCCTACACACCATTTCTATCCGAATCTTCATCCAATACTCTCCTGAATGCTCTCCTCAATTGAACCTGCACCCACTACATTTCTAGGCCAGGTATTCCATACCCTAACTGCTTGCTGGATGCAAAGATTGTTTTTCTCACATACCCTGGTTTCATTTGCACATCTTTCCAAATCTATACCTTCTTGTTCTCCTTGATTTTATGAGCTGGAGCCTCTTCTCCCTACCTATTCTATCCAGCCCTGTTGAAGCTTCAGTATTCCCTACAGTCACCAGCTGCTACCTTGCTGAAACATTCCTTATAGCTATCATGCCTCCCTGCCTTCTGCATCAAGTTGCCACACTACCTGCTAGTTAACTCTGTGCACAAAGCTGTCACTTTGAAGCAGAAGCTGATATGTGACCATTCTGTAATTACATTCTGTGAAGGGCCAGGGACATAGTCCCAGTGAAAGTGCCTACTGTATTTGTAGGGTTAACAGCAAAAATTGAAAGCAACAAACATTGAACAGGATAATGAAATGTGAGGCTGGATGAACACAGCAGGCCCAGCAGCATCTCAGGAGCACAAAAGCTGACATTTCGGGCCTAGACCCTTCATCAAACATTGAGCAGGTTTGGGTAAAGGCAGCCACTATTGTTAATGACCGGAGTAAATATTATCACGTTTTGTATTCCATTATCATGATTGTTATGCCTGACACCTTTCATACAGTCAACTGGTTTTAAAATGTGAAAAAGCATGGATCCTAGCTACAGTAATTAACTGACCACAGATTGAGGCAAGTTTCCTCAAACCCAATGAAATAAATAAAACCATTTGCACCGTAAGTACTCCTTTTATGTAAAGACATCAAAACCAGGCAACTAAGTCGGCAACAAAAACTCATATCACCTCTTTAATTCACACATATATGATCATTTCATGCATTGGGAGATGGAATACTCACCTGCTGATTAACCAGTAGGAAGCTACTGGAGTTATAGTCCGCAATCAACACTGAACAATATTTCAATAGATAGCAGAAGAGCAGAAGAAACATGAATACCTGAAAACAAGAACTGGTTATGTTACCTCGTGGCAATTTCCAGTTTTTTCCCCATAGCCGTACACTCCATTTCTAACCAAATCATCATCCAATGCCCTCTTGAATGCTTCACTTGAACCACCACCCACCAGATTTCCAGGCTGACTATTCCATACCCTAACTACTTTCTTTCTGCCTATTTCTCTCAGTATGTCAGAAAATAGCACACAACAAGGAAAAAAATAAAACTGGGGAAAAACCATCTGCTGAAAACTCACAGACCTACAGATTCCACAAATGCTGAAGCTACAATCACACACAAAACTGTCATCTCAGGTGAAGAATCTCAAGCATCGTGGATTCTAAGAACTCTTCATTTGTGTAACCTTTATTGTCCCTGTCTGTACCAGACATACAAACTAGAAATAGGAGCAAGAGTAGGTCACTCATCCCTTTCAGCCTGCTCTCCATTCAATATGATCATGGCTAACCATCCAATTCAGAACTCTGTTCCTGTTTTCTTTTCATGTGTTTTGAATGCTTTGGCCTTGAGAATAATATCCAACTGCTTCTTGAAAACATTGAATGATTTTCCCTCACCTGCTTTCTATAGCAGAGTATACCATAGGCTCACCACTCTCTGGGTCACACACTCTTCCTTTTACATTTACGACCTATGTTTGATGTTGCATTTTGATTATGTTCTACTTGTGTTACTGGACAGGGAAGTTTCTCTATCTTTTGCTCAAGGAAATCTTGGTAATTAGCTTGATCATTTTGTCGCTGTGTTTTTAATTGAAAAGTGTCAACTGTGTACTAAAAATAAAACAATTCTGTGACTGACTGAGAGGGGTTAAAATAAGAGAAACCAATGTCCTTTCCTCACCTTGTCTTAATGCTTTGTACTCATGTAGACTAGAGGCAGAAGATCAAGGCCACAGGTACATGCTTGCTATGGAGTTGAATTTCTGCAGTATCGAGCATCTCAGTTGGACAGACACTATTTGGGAAGGCAAAGTCAACTGAGGTGAGATATGTAATTCATGAGATATAAATGCATGCAAAAAGGCTTCTTGCCACTCGATCATGAGAAAGTTCTCTTGCCATCTCAGGAAGGAGGACTTAATTGTTGATGTCTTTCTGTGAATCTGAATCTCAGGTTTTCACACAATCAAATCACCATGTGCACCATTTTTCTCACCACTCTGGGAGTGGATATGGGGTGTTTCACAACTCCTATACGTTCAAAGCTTCAGGAACAGACCTTCCCTTGGAATAGGCAAAACAAGTTAGGCTTGACAGCAAGCATGCTCAGTTCTTCAAATTTCAACAAAAAATTCACAAAGAAATCATTGCACCAAGTTTGAATGGTAAAAAGTTTGGACGGCTCTCTAGAGAATTGAATTAATTAAGGATCATTAATAAGAGCTAGAATTGGCCAAAGGTACACCACTGAGAGTGAAGAGGTAACTGGAATACAGATTTGCCACAGTACAACAGCTCTTAAGGAAAGGAACTTTTAAATACTTAAGCAGGCAATCAATGCATTGGACAATCTACCAAGGAGAAGTCTACATCTACTGTAAGTAACGTTTTGGTATAATTAATCTGTTGCAGTCTATCATACCAACATGAGGTTGTACATTATGCTCCAATATAATTCTATCTGCTCAAAATGATGCCATTTAAAATTGATGTTATTAGTGGAGACATAGCTGTGTTCGTGGTAAACGTTGAGAAGTGTACATTGATGTAATGATTGTAATGTTCTATATATACAAAGTAAAACTAAAAGCTCAGAAGCCTTTTTTAATGGCTCACCAAGGATAGCATTCAGTGCTGACAATTTAAAATTACTTGTTTTTGTTTCACTGCATTTACTGAAACTGTGATGGGATTTCTGCATCATGAAACCCTGACAAGGCTATATGTTACAAGATGCTGTATTTCTGTTTTATTAAGATGGAATGAGGGCTGGGATTGGGAGTGGGAAATCTCTCCATATCTGGTCTGAATGTACATAGTAGCAGTGTCAACGGGCCGGCAATAAAGGTGCACATTTTTTGTTGGCAGCATAAGTCAGGATTACATTAACGAGATAAACCACAGCTTACAAATGGTGCCTGTTACGACATTTAATTATACAACCACTGAATATCAGTGAATAGGCCATGAGGGGTTTTAAATAAAAGTAGTACTGTATGTAGTCAAGATTACCATCCTTTTTGCAATGACACTGAAGTCCAATGAGCTACTCTACTGACTACTAATAGGAAAATAATATTTAACAAAAGGAAATGGTTTCTAACTACAGAATGCAACAACTGTTTCCTGTTCAACTAATTGCATAAAATCCATCTGGGATAAATATCGTCTCAAGAACCTGGAAGCTGAACCTTTAAGTGCATTAAAAGCTTACATTTACAAAATAATCCTTGCAAGATTTTTATAGGGTGAGATGTGACAAAGGTGGAGAACGGAATTTCTTTCCAATTTGATCTGATGAAATAGTTTGGGGCCCTATTTTCTAGATGTCAGTCGTTTTACCATGATTTAATGCCAAGAGGAAAATTGTACTTCTGCTGTTAAAGGTTGATTCGATGGTGTTAATGCTATGTCACATTTTCTGCAATGGATTTAATTCAGTGGTAAACATTTAGCACCGCTGGATTCAAAACTCCAACTGAGCCAGTTATTTGAAAAGGAGCAACCCCATTACTGAAACAAGTCAACCATTTTCAGATATCTTGAAACCTTTACAGAACCAATGTTGGACATGGTATTGTTGGCATTGATATACTCAAGCTGATATGTTTGCCGTAACTTGTTTTGAACATTCAGAATAATACAATCTATAGAAAGCTACTTACGCATCAAAAGCAACAGAACTAAATTTTAAAGCAACGACAGTCAGACAATGTTGCACGGGCAATGTTAGAAGTTTGCTTTCTGTATATCCCGCAGAGTCCATGGGCATTCTTCCAAAGAAAAGATTTAATCTCTACTTTCATTGGTGTTTTTGCAAGATTTTGTATTATATTCTTCATATAAGATAACAGAACCCACCGTGACTGCACAAAAATATTCCTTAGTGACCCTTTTATGTTGTGATAATACTTAATAAAATACATGTTTGTTTTAAAATTTTGTTGCAAACAGAGACCAGATGAAATTGGCGCTGGCATCTCATTACTGAAGCCAACATTACTCATATTATTGCATGTCAGTTTGTGGGTGCTAAGTATCATGTGCCCTCGATGCCACTTGTTGAAAGAAGGGTAAATGTATCCTGACTAACCTTGCAGAAATCGTTTTAATGCAGCCACATTACCCAGTGAGAAAGTCAAAGGGAACAAGAGTCAGGGGAAGCTTCAACAGAACTTAACTGAACACTTATCAAGGAAAAACAATATTTATCAATGCCTACTGCTATACTTCCATTAAAATCTATCAATCACTGCACAGGAGTCTTCAGTAAACAATCTTCAATATCTCAGTAAACAATCTCAAATCTACACCAGTTATCTACTTCAGACACATGCTTTGAAGGTTTCACTACTTCTATCCATAGCTCCCTAACGCTGCATTTGCACCATTTGTCTGAGAGGACACCCATTCAGTGAGGCTGGAGCAGGCTACACTGTGGTATTTGAGAGTTCTTTGATGTTTCTGGATCTGTACTTGTCAATTGGGTACCCATCTCATGAAGGTTTAGTTCTGGTCTTCAGGTCATCTCACCGAGGTAGTGTTCTGAAGGCACTTTTGAAGAAGGTATGAAAAGCAGAGTGAGCTGGGGCTCCAGGTTGCTGCTTTTATCCCCTTTTTATTGCCCACCTCGAAGATTCTGAGGCCTGTGTCTAATACTAACTCAGTTGAAGGTAAGAAGATCCAATGAGGTGGCTACTTGGCCATATTTGGAGCTCACAGGACATGGTTTTGAACTTTCAACTGTTAAGTGCTGTCTTTGTCAGACTATGCCTCTGGCCTTCTACTGAGCTGGGTGCTACCAAGTCTGCATAGCATTCTTCAAATAAAGCAGCTTCACTGCAGGAGTAAACAATGACTCATTCTGAAACTGATTTCTGAAGAAGGGTCTAGGCCCAAAATGTCAGCTTTCCTGCTCATCCAATGCTGCTTGGCCTGCTGTGTTCACCCAGTTCTACGTCTTATTATCTCACTCATTCTGAAACAATATGGCTGCAGTTCCTGGTCAGACAGTTCCAGGCTTGTCAGGTTTTAACAGGAAGTTGACAGTCCAAGGCCTGGTTGCAAGAATACGGTCTATTCCAGCTCTGCAGTTTGCAAAATGCAGGGTCTAGCTTGGTTTAAACTTGGCTTCAACATTTCAAGTTTTTACCCATGGTCCTGAAAGAAAATCAATATTTCTGTAACAATTCTGGAGGTCATGGGTCACCTGACCACAGTCCCTTTTGTTGAATCAGCGAGTGTCAAGTGAGTTAGAACACTGTCTAAGCCCTTAGAGAGGTAACTACCGGGTTTCCAGGCAAAGGATAAAGGACCCTACAACGTTTACGATTATTCTGTTCGCAGGGTCCATAAACCTACACAATTTTATGATGATACCATTCAAAGGGCCCATATATCTACTCCACCTTACAACAATACTGATTATGAAATAGCAACAGCAAAATAAAGTATGAAGAAACCCATTCTTTTGCTGCTTCTTAAATATTGTACAAATAACTTGATTTACAAATGCACATATGTTAGTGGTGATCAAATTATTTACAAATTGTCTAGGATCTTGTAGATGATAGATTACGGTACCTGATGTTGGCTCAGCAGGAGTCTCCGCTTGTGCTTGCTCAGCATCATTTCTACATTCAGGAACTCAGTATTTTCCCATTCCCACTTAAAAACTTTAACTGCTTGAACGGTTATGTACATTAAGGCAAATAGAATGAATAACACAGCAAAGTGTGATAGGAGGCAAACCCACGTGTGGGTTTATACAGTTATGTCCTAATTCTAAAAGTCATCCGAATCAATTGTTGATTTCAATTCTTTTAATGTCTTTTTGTATTCGCGCTGTCTGTTGGACTACAGTAGCGA
The DNA here is from genome assembly GCF_030684315.1 of Stegostoma tigrinum. NCBI lineage: Eukaryota > Metazoa > Chordata > Chondrichthyes > Orectolobiformes > Stegostomatidae > Stegostoma > Stegostoma tigrinum. The sequence continues at coordinate 60,841,283 of NC_081362.1, forward strand.
CAATTTTGCATGCATTAGTCAATTGTGTCCAGACCTATTGTAATTTTTCTGGTATGAGTTCAATACTAGTGTCATATCTTGGCAAATAAATCTCCCAAAGTCCATTGGAGCTCATCGCTGCCATTAATAAACTTCTCATGTCTATCGCAGTTCAATTAGACCTCCCCTGTCTGGGATGTGGGGCCTAATGCAGGAAACGGTGTTGTGTTTGTCACAGGTGAAGATTCGGTATTGATAGTGTTTTAGGGAAGTTATGCTGCAGTATTCTCCCTTCCCTTCAATTCTACTCAGATGATGTGAGTGTCCGGTTCTGGATTTGAGTAATTGTCCGAAAACCACAAAAGGCACGTTCATTTGATTGCACAGATAGAGGCCCACAATTGCTAGTTCGATTTTCTGACATTTACCCCGAGTAGTACCTGCAAGCCTTTCCCCTTTTTCAGCAGCAGACGGTAGGGTGTCAGTATGCTGTAATCACATTACCTCCCAGATAATGCAAATATTTTCAACCTCAAAGATTTTTAACCCATTTTTGTTCAGCGTTATGACTGCTATCCCTGGTAACATGCCTAAGGACTTTTCTGGGGTTCCCTTGCAGTCATCATTAAACTAGGCCTTCATTAGTTGCCATAATTGATGATTTAAAATATTGAAGTGCGTCTTCTTGTGGAACAAGTGCTTTATTTACTCATCAGTCATCCAAGATGGTCCTTGGCTACTCTGCTTGAGGTTATCCCTGAACTGTTCCATCATCCACTGCTGAACAGGGTTCAATTCTGCTACCTATTGTGGTCATCTATTTTTCTTTGGATGATTTCATTTATTATCCTGGTGTGCCCGTCTAGCACCATTACCAAGTGTTGGTTAGCCTGATTCTCCTTTAATTCTCATTCAACATCTTGCTGAATGTCTTGAATGATTCTTTCCAAGACCTGTTTAACTTGTTGGATTAAAATCCCGAGTTTCTTGGCCCAATTAGCCAAATCAAGAGGATTGACTGTGGGCCCTCCTGCTCTGTAAGCTGTTGTGATATTGTTAATTGTGTCTCTTCTACTGTGTCCCACTGGACTGAGTCTGGCCTTACTCATATCAGTTCCTATTTTCTGTCCCAGTAATCAAGACGTTAAATATAGGCACAGTTTCTGAAGCTGGGGACAGCATTGCTCTGGCAGCAGAGTTCTGGATATGTCTACCAGGTGATGCCCTATGTTATTCCCCCACTCGCACCCCCCCTTAGAATCACATGCCCACCTGTGGTGAGGCCTGGCACTGCCACTCTCTGTGATGTGTACGTTGGACTGGAGTGTGTCAACTCTCCCGCTAAAGTTACTGTGGCTGACATCTCCAGTCTCTGCAGTGGCAAAGATCGGGTGTCTGTTCTTGTTCCTGAAATAGCGTTTGCTATAGGGATGGCTGACAAACTGGTCTGCGTGGCCACAACTATAATATTTCCCCTTCAGTGGCTGCTGCTGAGGAACTTCCTGCTGTGGGCCGTTACCTTTCACTGCGAGAATGCCATCTGGGTGGGTAACTCCTGTAGTAGCCACTACATTCACTTCACCACCCAGGGCACTGGTGGTGGCCCACAAGGTGAAGGTGTGCAGGGTCAGGGTGTGTAGGGTTGCAGTACATAGGATATGGGCTCAATGAGGCAGGATCAGGAAGAAGAAGCTGCTGGCCTGTTGGGTCTGGAGGTTCAGGTTGCTTCAGGTGGGAGGTTCTATTGGAATGGGAAGCTGTACTAGGACAGGATATTGAACTGGCAACGGAGGCTATGCTGGGATGGGAAACTACTCCACAAGCATCCGCTCCCTCCACCACCGGCACTCAGTAGCGGCACTGTATACTATCTACAAGATGCACTGCAGAAATTCAGCAAAGATCTTCAGACAGCACCTTCCAAACACGCAACCACTTCCGTCTAGAAGGACAAGGGCAGCAGATATATGGGAACACCACCACCGTCAAGTTCCCATCCAAGCCACTCACCATCCTGCCTTAGAAATATATTGCCGTTCCTTCACTGTTACTGGATCAAAATCCTGGAATTCCATCCTAATGGCATTGTGGGTCAACCCACCACCAGTGGACAGCATTGGTTCAAGAAGGCAACTCACCACCACCTTCTCAAGGGCAACTAGGGATGGGCAAGAAATGCTGGCCAGACAGCGATGCCCACATCCCACAAAATGAATTTAAAAATTGGGACAGGAGGCTGGAGTGGGACAGGAGGCTGTAGTGGGTCAGGAGTGGGACAGGAGGCTGTAGTAAGGCAGGATGCTGTACTGGGGCAGGAGTGGGACAGGAGGTTGTACTGAGGCAGGAGCTGTAATGGGGCAGGATGCTGTACTGGGACAGGAATGGGACAGGAGGCTGTAGTGGGGCAGGATGCTGTACTGGGACATGAGTGGGTCAGGAGGCTGTAGTGGGACAGGAGGCTGTAGTGGGACAGGAGTGGCACAGGAGGCTGTGCTGGGACAGGAGGCTGCACTGGGATAGGAGCAGGATGTGGGAGTGCAGAAGGTAGGGGTTTCGCATGTACAGGAGGTTCAAGTTGTTCTGAAAAGGGAGGTGGGAGTCTCCATTTACTATCCAAGCAGCATTCCTGCGTGCCTCCCCTCCTATCCCCTCCCTGTCTGAGTTGTGGGAACTATCCCCCAGTGTTCCCACAGTGCCCAACAGTAATGATTGCAGTCTTTCAATCTCGCTCTGGCAGTTTGAGTGATCAGCAGTGTGGGCTTTATTTTCTCTACCTGACTGCTGTTTGTCGATCTTTTCATTGTTCTGTAAGCTCGGCCATATTTCTCTGGGCAGCATTGTGGTCCCTGAGCACCCGCTGCTCCTGCTGGTAGACCTTCTCAAACTGTCCCGTGTGCAGACTGTTTACTTGGCTATGGTGCCCCTGCTCCAGAAGACTTAAATTCATTCTTTCTGATTCTAGCTTAGCTCTCTCTATCAGTTCTCATTAGGCCCGAGGGCCTTTGACTCTCTCTACCCCAACTTCTTCTCAATTTCTCATGTGATGGTAGCTATTTCTTCTCTGTTGATCTCTGTACGCTTCTTTAAATTTAAGATCTCTGTTTCTTTACTGCGGAGCTGTTCCATACAACGAGCTATGGCTAAGGCTTTAACTGCTTTGGAAACATGTTTCCCTCAACAACGAACCATTTCCTCCCAGCAATTTTGGTCCTTGAATACCAGACCGAAAGCCGGTTTATCACAATATGTTACCCACTTGGGTGGCTTCTTACTGAAATATATCATTATGGATATACCCCCATTTCCCATTCGTACTGTGGCCAAAGCATTTTCTTTATCTTCCTCTCTCAGGCTCGTGTCTCAAAATCGCAGGTTTGTGCATCTTACCTGGCTCTGCTCACTTTCTGGTCAGTTACTTTCCCATTTTGGTATGGTCTGATTTACCGGAGTATCCGTTCTGGGACCAATAGAGCAATGCCAATATTGTAAAGTGAAAGAGCAGATAAAGATACCGTGACTAAACTTGACCAGTTTGCAATAACCTGTTTTAACCCAGGCGCATTACACGGTGAGTTAGACAAAGGGGGTAAGAGTCAAGTGAAGGTCCAGCATGATTTTAACAGCATTTCATCAGGAAAAAACAATAATTATCAGGCTACTATTTTACGTTCATTAAACTCTATCAATCTCTTTACAGGGCTTTTCAGAAAGCAGTCTTAAATGGTGAAATAAACATCCTCAAATCTGAATTAATAACTGAAAGAACTGCAGTCGCTGGAAATCAAAAACAACAACAGAAATTGCTAAAAAAAAATCTCAGAAGGTCTGGTAACATCTGTGGAGAAAAAGCTTTTGGGTAAGACCACCTTGAAGAAGTTCTGCCCTCCCTCCGACAGGATTTCCATTCCAATCCTTTTTTTGCTTGTTTAGAGATTGCTTAGATTCTCAACTCTACACTTGCTATCTACTTCTGCCACTTGCTTCCAATGATTGGATACACCCTATCAACAGGTCCATAATACTATATTCGCACTGCTTGTCTCAAACAGCTGGTAATATCCACTGGGACAGATTATTCCCCAGGCTTTGAGATATGGTGGGTGTTTCAGGATAAGCAGTGGTTGTTTTGGGCTTCCCCTCTCATCTAGGTCTGGTTCTAGTCTTCGGGTCATCTCACCGAGGTGGTCTCTCTGGAAACGCCATTGATAAACGTTCAAAAAGCAGAGTGAGCAGGGGCTCCAGGTTGCCCCTTTGAGCTGCGCCCCCCCCCCCCACATTCTTCTTGAAAATTCTGTGGCCTATGTCTAATTCTAGCATGGGGAAATGGCAGGAAGATCCAGTGAGGTGACTATTTCCATATTTGGAGGTTTCAGAAGTGGTTTTGAACCGTAAGCTGTCAAATCCTGGCCACACTATGCCTCCAGCCTCCTTCTGAGCTGGCAGCCACCAACTTCAGCACTTTTATCATTCTGCTAACAAAGCAGCGTCGCTGGAGTTGGAAACAACAGCCCACTCTGAAACAAAATGGCAATTAGCAGCTGACCAGGCAATGTGCTGGAAATTTTGGCAAACATTAAGATTGATAAGTCCCCAGGGCCAGACCAGATTTATCCCAGGTTGCTCTGGGAAGTGAGAAAGGAGGTTGCTAAGCCACTGGCAAAGATCTTTGCTTCCTCACTCTCCACGGGAGTCGTACCGGAAGATTGGTGGGAGGCAAATGTTGTTCCTCTTTTCAAGAAAGGGAATAGGGAAATCCCTGGAAATTACAGACCAGTCAGTCTTACGTCTGCGGTCAGCAAGGTTTTGGAAAGAATTCTGAGGGATAGGATTTATGATTATTTGGAAAAGCATAGCATGATTAAAGGGAGTCAGCATGGCTTTGTGAGGAGCTGGTCATGCCTTACAAATCTTATTGAGTTCTTTGAGGAAGTCACGAGACAGGTTGACGAGGGTCGAGCAGTGGATGTGGTGTACATGGACTTCAGCAAGGCATTTGATAAGGTTCCCCACAGCAGGCTCATTCGTAAAGTCAGGAGGTATGGGATACAGGGTGATTTGGCTGTCTGGATTCAGAATTGGTTGGCTGACAGGAGGCAGAGAGTGGTTGTAGATGGTAAGTATTCTGCCTGGAGGTCAGTGCTGAGTGGTGTCCCACAGGGCTCTGTGCTTGGGCCTCTGTTCTTTGTAGTTTTTATAAATGACTTGCATGTGGAGGTTGAGGGGTGGGTTAGTATGTTTGCTGATGACACAAAGGTTGGAGGTGCTGTTGATAGTATCAAGGGCTATTGCAGGCTTCAGTGAGACATTGACAGAATGCAGAGCTGGGCTGAGAAATGCCAGATGGAGTTCAAACTGGATAAGCGTGAACTGATGCATTTTGGAAGGTCGAACTTAAATGCTGAATATAGGATTAAAGGCAGGATTCTCGGCAGTGTGGAGGAACAGTGGGATCTTGGTGTTCAAGTGCATAGCTCCCTCAAAGTTGCCACCCAGGTGGATAAGGTTGTGAAGAAAGCATATGGTGTTTTGGCTTTCATTAACAGGGGGATCGAGTTTAAGAGCCGCGAGGTTATGCTGCAGCTCTACAAAACCCTGGTGAGACCACTCTTGGAATATTGTGTCCAGTTCTGGTTGCCCTATTATAGGAAATATGTGGAGGCTTTGGAGAGGGTGCAAAGGAGGATTACCAGGATGCTGCCTGGACTGGAGTGCTTGTCTTACGAGGAGAGGTTGACTGAGCTCGGACTTTTCTCTCTGGAGAGAAGGAGGAAGAGAGGTGACCTGATCGAGGTGCACAAGGTAATGAGAGGCATGGATAGAGTCGATAGCCAGAGACATTTTCCCCAGAGCAGGATTGACTGCCATGAGGGGTCATAGTTGTAAGGTGTTAGGAGGAAGGTATAGAGGAGACGTCAGAGGGAGGTTCTTCACCCAGACAGTTGTGAGCGCATGGAATAGTTTACCAGTGGTTGTCGTGGAAGCGGAGTCATTAGTGAGATTTAAGCGACTGCTGGACATGCACATGGCCAGCAGTGAATTGAGGGGAATGTAGGTTAGGTTATTTTATTTTTGGATTAGGATTATTCCACTGCACAACATCGTGGACCGAAGGGCCTGTACTGTGCTGTACTTTTCTATGTTCTATGTTCTATGTTCCAGGCTGGAGTGATTTTAATGGGAAGTTGATTACCCAAGGCCTGGCTGAAGGAATACTGTCTGTTCCACCTCCACAATTTCCAATTGCAGAGTCCTTCTAGACTTGGCTTCCACCAGTTTTCAAATTTCAGTTTTTTTTTGTCCATGCTCCTGAAAAAAAGTCAATATTTCTGACACCTGACTGCACACTTAAAGTAGACTTTATTTCTTAAAGGTGGAGTGCATTCTAGTTGCGGACAGCAGAAAAACTTAAAGGATCTCTCAGATTTTCAATGCTGCTTATGACGCCCTGGTCCATCAGTGGGAGATAAGACCGCCGTCAGTGTTTCATTAGACTGGCAGCTTAAATTTAGCCCGGAGTCCTTAGAATGGGATTTGATGCCACAATTTTCTGACCTAAGGTAGCACTGAATCATGTGTAGCACTTCAAAAGCCAGACAATCAATAGGGCAAAGAAACATGTTCCAAAAAACAGGTAGTTAATTCTCAGTGATGTGTCTCAGATTCAAATAAGTGGTTTACATTTTCTTCCTAAAGTGATGTGATGACAGAATCTCACAATCTTTTGAGGCTGCCATATACATATGTAATTGAAGACAAGGATGCATTTTAAAACATAAAAGGCAAAAGAAGTTTATGGTATTTTGGTTAGATCATCCTCAAAACTCTCTATTTCTAGCCAAGGTTTCCTGTTTCTGAGAATGTATGGAGTATTTAATGTAAATCACTAACAACATCAAATAGACAAAAACGCTTTGGATTTGATTTTTAACTTGTGTCTGAAATAAGGATAAATTAAGGGTATCGGTGGCTTCATACGGCCTTGCATGGATCCTGAGCCAGCCTGAGTCCTGACCATCATTAACATCAGCATGGCAGCAATCCTCTGTGGAGTAAAGAGTTAATATAAATCAGCCAGTAATGTACATGATATTATACTCATGCCAAAAGCAGAACACTCAGAGAGAAGAGTCAGAGGTGAAGGCTGTGAGAGAAGAAACCCTCTCCATTCACTTGTAATCCTGTAATTTTTATGAATAAACATTACTTTACCATTTAAATCCAAATTACTGGTAGAGTAGGACAGATAAGGAAACTGATTGGATCAATATTAATGAGACCGAAATAAACCAAGCCTAAGATTAATTACATGGTTATCTCCATCACAAATCCAGGGTCCAGACAGGAGGGTATATATGGTGCTGACAACAGCGTCTATGCCATGATGGAGGCCCAGACCTATTTGCCAAAACCCTGTTAAACTAGAAGATCAGAGTTCAAAGCAGCCAATCAAACATGTAGACCATCCGAATTGTTTGGTCAATTGGTCATTGATAGGTGATGTTCCATTGGCTAAATTGGATATGCCAAATTCTGCAGATCCTCCTTTCTTTCTTGTGTTGGGATTTGGGACTGTGCTGACGGACTTGTTTGAATGATACAGGAGCACAAAGTGAGGTCAACAAAAGCCCCCCGTGCCTCACCTGCACATTAGCAGGTGGACTCGGTATTGTGTATCATCCTATCCTAAGCCATTCTGACCCTACATCTCGACCTCCCTAGGTGCTCTCTCTTTCCAAGTCAATTCTGTCACATGAGCCTGATGGTTCTTTCACCTCACTTGTCTACCACTCATTAACTCCACTCATCCAGTCGCCTTCACTTCTCTGCTGACCAGGATTTTTGGCCTGGTATGCCTCGAGCTTTGCTTTTTCGGTGATAAGGCAAAAAAAGATTTTGCTCGTTAAATCTGCTGATTAATATCTTTTGGTGGTCACTTTTATGAATGTTATTTGTGAAAATTAACAAGTTATTGCTTTGATTTTTTGTTTGCTTTGTTTGTTGGTGTTTTCCCCATGCTTTATTTGATTTTTGAAACTCATGTTTATTGTTACGCCAAACAAAATCTGTGGCAGCAGTCACTGGGTTTTCTTGCTGAAAAAGCCAAAAAAAAAGTCTGACTGATTTTCAGGGTTTTTTTTCCTCCAATAGAAAAAGGAAGTATTGGAAATTCCCAGCATGCCTAGCAGTTTTTGGGCAGAGAATGAGGAAGTTCGTGACTCTTTGTTACAATAAGTATAGATTGAGGATCTGAAGCATTATTTATTCACCTTCATATTATTATGTCCATTATCATATTATGATATTATTCTTTATTCTCTATTCTCATATATTGCCTGTTCTGTTAAATACTTTCAGTATTTTCTGTTTATATTTCAGATTTCCACCAGCTGCAAAACTTTGTTGTCCAATTATACATTCCATGTTGGGCGGTTGTAAAGTTGGTTAGTTTCAAACTAAAAAGAGAAAATATTTGTCATTCCATGCAGACTGTATTTTTTCGATCACAAATTCATAATCTTTTCAATGTTCCTGTCCAGATACTGCGTATGATCCTTTAGAGGACCCTCTTGCAGTGCAGTGTGTTGTCCCTATTGGAAGATCTGGGTTTAAGTCCCACCAGCTCCAGAGGTGTGTGAAAACATCTCTGAACAAGCTGATTAGGAATTTTTTTTTAAAATCCCAGACTCAGCAAAGTGAAAATGGTCACATATTGTGAGCTGCCAAGTTGCATGTAAATGTCGGTTGGAGCAGTGATTGTGAAGCGTATAGTACTGAAATCTTGACTGATTTTGTAAACAGAGTTATAGAGTACAAGAGACAAAATGTTTTCCTAAATTTATTTAGTTCTTTCCACTCTACTGTGGCTATCGTTCCCGATTCTGGGAACTTGAAGAATACGAGGAGGAGGGGAGTTTAAAATTGGATGAGGACATAGAATAAGAGGCTTGGAAGTACCATGGCCCATGGTTACTTTCTTGGGTTTTTCCCAAACCACCTGGCCTCATCAAACTCAAGAAGAATAACACATTTCCTGGGTCATTTTGGGAATGGATTTGGAGTGCTGGCCAGGTGAAAGACCTGCTTTTGGGTCAATCAACACCTGATAATGCAATGCACACACTTGGCTCAAAGACGCTTGAACAATTAATTTGGGTCCTGGGCCACCATACAACTGGGATTTGGCTGTGAAAGCGATCTCTTCCTTGTTTCAGGGGGTTATGGTGTTTACCATTTACTGTCCTTTGTGATTGCACCAGGAAAAACTCAGGCTTAAATGAGGCTTGCAAGGTGATCTCCCCAGGTTGTCAGTTGCTCGCCATGTTTTACAAATGGAAAAAACACTCTCCCCTTTCTTGCAATTAACAAGGTTCTGCTTTGAAATCATGAAGTGACAATCCACTGCATCTCATTAAATTAGCTGCAAAATGTGTGGTTGTACGCTCTCTGTGGGTGCTTTGGAGAATTGTCCATTGGCAGTTTTCAATGGCGAGGATTGAATTAATACATTAAAATCTTCTCAACGTTCACGTTTAGTTGGCAAACAAGAATTTAAGTTGTACATGAGCTCAAGGGGGATTACCCAGTAGATTGCATGAGCTCAGTAAGCAGTGCCAAAGGTCATTGACTACACTTCAAACTATAGAAAGTAAAGCAGGGAAGAGCAGCACCAAAGAGTCAACACATACATCAGAGACTTTTAATATCATTTGTACTTTAAACTGCACTTGTAGTACTTGAGTTCAGCAAAAGTATAATGCTAAGCAATCACAGGATAGTTTCTCTAAATCTTAAAGTATCAAGGTATACATAAAGGAATACTTGAAGGAGATTTTCAACAACTATCATCTATTTATTGCTATTGCTGTGAGCTGTAGATTCTGACAATTGAATTACAATCTTGATTTCACATTCTAAAGCAAAAATAAACTCACATCACATAGGGTTAAGCTTCTTCATAGATGTCCAATGTACTCAATTTGAAAACAGTGGACTCCTAATCAATAAAGGTGAATAGGAATCTGCATTAGTTAAAACATATTCCAAAACCAGTTCAGCAACTTGAGCATTAGATTTGCCAGTTCTACGATGGAACCATAATCAAGGACAGGAATCTTTGAAAGAACAGCATTTACAACATAACAAAGGCACTGATTGTTCATTTTGATCTCCAATGTGCTGCTTTGCCATTTTTGCTATGTTGCCTGTTGCAATTGGAATTAAACCCTGTAAAAATCTATCTGGCTGAGTTTGCACTAGAGGAACTAGAGTCTCTTCAAAAACGGCTGGCATATGTTATGGGATTGCTGATTGGGGTGCCTTTACTCGGAGAGGAGGAGGAGGAGCAACTACAGGCAATAGCTCAGAGTCAGATGGCTGGAAAATTATGTGGCAGAAGGAGGAAGATGCAATGAAACTGTATATTATTCAACTATATAATACATAAACTTTATGTTTACAGTACCTTAAGCAGCAGTGTCTAAGAAAGAGTTTTACTTCAAAAAGTTTTACTTTACCTGATCAGCAGGCTTTGTGATGCGTTGTAGCACTACCACCCAGCACAAGTCATTCATGTCCTTTTTCTGTGACAATGAAAGCAAACGTTCTTTGAAATATTTGTGCCTGGGATTAATCCAACTGCAGCAGTGATTTTAGAAACTAATAGGCAAGCAGTTGTGTATGACTGTGACAAGCAAGTAATGATCATTCTCATCACCAAGCCATTAATTTCATTTCCTTCCCAATGGAATTCAGCAGAAAGCCATGGCTCTAGGCTTTGCCAGGCTTATAGGTTTCTACCAAGCATCAGGCATTATTGACTGTGCAAATGTACAATGTGTGGGCTGTGATATAAAACAATAGGGAAGGCTTCATCACCCTCAATGCATTGTTGCCCTGTGCCAATGGACAAGTTTCCGAGAAGGCATTAGGGGATATTGATCTTTTACCAAACCTCAATTACCTCTGTCTTTCACTCAAGCCATTGAATCAATAATTGAATAAGTGAAGAAAAACTATTGCTAAGCCCTTCATTCCTTTCCTAGCTGAATACATTTGGAATTGTCATTCAAAAGACAAGTCATTAGGTCACTGGATTGTAACTCAAAGATTATGAGGGATAAAATTCAGTCACAATGGAAAGCAGAAGGAGATGGGCAAACATCATGTAGGATAGTGTCTCCAACCCCACCTCTTCACAACATTGAACTCCCCATTTGGCTATAAAATCGATGACTACATTGTCCAAAAGCATAAACTCATAGATTGATAATGCTTTTCATCCACATCTGGAGATCACTTCCAATTATGCATAAACTTATTCTGTAACAAAATTGACAATGCAATGGTGTGCTGCCTTTTGAAGGGAAATGAAGACCTTTGGTAATGTGTACAGTGAGAGAAAGAAGCAGTATGTGTGGAAAGGGGCATGAGTATGTAACCATGTAGAAAGAAGACATATGTTGTATGTTTTTGTATATCGTTACAAGGTTGTGTAGAGTAATCCTGAATTAGAAGGCAAGAAGCGAGAATTTGTTTGTAAAAAAAGAGATAAAGAGTAAGAATGTGTGGTTCCTGTAAGGGGTGCAGTGTTTTTCTAAGCTTATACAGAAAGAAAAGTGTGCATAACTGAAATATAACTATAATTCTGAAGAAGGGTCCAGATCTGAAACATCAGCTTTCCTGCTCCTCTGATGCTGCTTTTGGCCTGCTGTGTTCATCCAGCTCTACAGCTTGTAATCTCTGCATATAACTGAAGATGTACAGCCAGTTCTGAAATTGAAGCCTGTATCAGTTGGCTGTGTGATTGGAAATCGTGGGTTTGTTTTGATATTTTGGCAACTAGCTGGAATCGGCCAATTAATTTAAACCAAGCACTTAGCAATTGAAAGCCAATTGAATTTAAACCTGAGATAACAAGGTGTAGAGCTGGATGAACACAGCAGACCAAGCAGCATCACAGGAGCAAGAAAGCTGAAGTTTCGAATCAAGACCCTTCTTTAGAAATTGGGGAGGGGAAATGGGTTCTGAAATGAGTAGGGAGAGATGAGAAGGCGGATTGAAGATGGATAAATGAGATGGTAGGTGGAGAGACGACAGACAGATCAAAGAGGTGGGGCTGAAGCCAGTAAAGGTGAAAGTAGGTGGGGAGTTAGGGAGGGGATAGGTCAGTCCAGGGAGGATGGACAAGCCAAGGAGGTGGGATGAGGTTAGTGGGTAGGAGATGGGAGTGGGGCTTGAGATGGTAGGAATGGTTAGGGAGGCGAGGATGAGCAGGGCGGCAGCTGCAGGAACAGCATCTCATATTTCGCTTGGGAACCCTGCAGCCCAAGGGTATCAATGTGGACTTCACAAGCTTCATAATCTCCCCTCCCCCGACCACATCCCAAAACCAGCCCAGCTCGTCCCTTCCTCCCTAACCATTCCTCCCAACTCAAGCCCCACCCCCATCTCCTACCCACTACCCTCATCCCACCTCTTAGGCCTGTCCGTCCTCCCTGTACCGACCTATTCCTTCCATAGCTCCCCACCTACATTCACCTTTACTGGCTCCAAGCCCGCGTCTTTGACCTGTCTGTCTTCTCTCCACCTATCTTCTCTTTCACCCATCTTCTATCCACCTCCCCCTCTCTCCCTAATCATTTCAGAATCCCCTTCCCATATCCCAATTCTAAAGAAGGGTCTTGACACAAAATGTCAGCCTTCCTCCTTCTTTGGTGTTTCTTGGCCTGCTGTGTTCATCCAGGTCTACACCTTGTTATCTCAGATTCTCCAACATCGGCAATTCCTACCATCTCTGAATTTAAATCTGATGGTTTTGATAACCTTGGATCAATGCTATTATAAGAAAATTGATATGTCATCGAAGGTATGTAAGGAGAGTGTTTTTGAAAATTGGATTGAGAGTGAACCGCCGTCTGAGAAATAAGCATTCAGTTCTCACAAGAAATCACTAAGCTCTCTAAGAAAGCACCATCAATTCATAAATGGTATCACAGCACTTCTAGCTAAGAGTCCTCATAGAAGACTTCATAGAGAAAACTTCCGTCATAGCCGATCAACGGAAGAAAGGCATTTATGACTTGAGAACAGCAGAAGAAAGGTGTGTAGACTTTGAGAGACTAAGTTTTAACTTATTTTATTATTACTTGGGTTTATATAAGTGGTACTTGTGTTTATTAGAACAGTATATCATTAGAATTTTGTTTAGGTCTGGAATAATCAGTATTTAGGGGAGAATTGTTTGGTTTGTTATTATTTCTGTAAATCTGTTCACTGTTAGGGTTAAATGCATAAATTGCTACTTGTTATCTATAAAGTGAATATCAGGGATTTTCTTTCATTTAACCAGTCTTTTTAAGAAATTGTAAAAGGTGAAGCGAGCTTCTCTGAGTGTTTCGAGTTTAATTATTAGAAGGGAACCTCTAATCCCATGAGAACAGATTGGGGAATATGTTTCAGTTTAATTATCAGAGATGTTTGAACTCCTCTCCGTAACAATATTATAAAATAATATTATGTTTTTCAGGACTTCATACCATCCCAAAGTATTTTACAGTCAATTAAAGAGTTTAGAAGTGTTGCTGTGACAAAGGAAACAAAGGAGCCAATTTGCATACAGTAAGGTCACCACTAACAGCAATGTAATAATGAAAAGATAATCAATTTCTTAGTGACCTTGTTTTAGAGAAGAATATTGCCTGTGACACCAAGAAAACTTTTCTTGTTCATTGTACCACAATATAATATTCTACATCACCTGAGATAGTTTAATGTTTTGCTTTTAAAAAGGCTTTTAACAAAAAACTAAAATTACACATACAGGACTACCCAGTCATTATTTCTGCCTGCTCCTGCCCTACAGAACTTCTTTCCCCAACTTGACTGGATATTTTTCTTCCCATGTCCAGTACCTGTCCAATTAAATCCACAGTTCCTCTGATACTTTATGCCAATTTCAGAATTTCCAGTTTGTGGATTCCAGCCACCTCCTCTTCACTGTGGTCTCAGGGTTCCCTGCTTCTTCTTGGGAAAACAGTCTGAACCATCTCCAGCCATGACCAGTCTCCTCAGTTGGGCTGAGCTTGTCCTTGCTTTGAATGACCCCTTTAACTCTTCCCACTTTCTTCAAGTCAATGATGTGGCCATCGATACCTATAAAGGGCCCAGTTGTTCCTGCTCTTTGTGGGGTATGTGGAACTTTCTTTGTTCTGATTCAGTCCCAACCCCCACCCCACAATTCTTTCTCTGGTACATTGATTATATCATCAGCTAATTCCCTCTCTCACCTGAATTGGAAATGTTTATCTATTTCACTTCCGATTTCCACCCAGCCCACACCTAGTCCATCACTGACTCCTCCCTTTCTCAGACATCATTGAATCACTACAATGCAGAAAGAAGTCATTTGGCCCACGAAGTCTGTTTTAACTCTTGACATTAGCGCAGATTTCATCACACAGATGATTCTTTGATTCACTATGGCTTCACCTCTTTTCTTCCCTCCCAAACAACAATAGGGTCACCCTTGTCTCACTTTCCACATGCCATTTCTGCCACCTCCAGCAGGATGCCACCACAAGACATATTTCCCTCCCTCTTCCCTCCCCTGCCAGCCGTCCGCAGAGACCATTCTCACTGGGCGCCCTGGGCTACACTTCTCCACACCTGACATCTCCCCACAACCCCATGACATTTCCTGTGCAATTGTAGAAGGTGCAACACCTGTCCTTCCTCCCTCCTCACTATCCAAGGCTCCAGGCAGACCTTCCATGTGAAGCTATGATTTGCCTGCACTTCACTCAACCCAGTCTACTGTAGTCACTGCTCGCAATGTGGTCTTTTCTACTCTGAGGAGACAAAACACAGATTGGAACCACTTTGTAGAACACCTACATTCCGTCTGCAAGAATGACCCTCAACTTCTTGTTGCTTGTCACTTCAACATACCACCATGTTCCCTGGCCAACATCTCTGCCTCAGGTTTTCTGCAGTGTTCCAGCAAAGCGCAATGCAAGCTGGAAGAACAGCGCCTCATTTTCTGCTTTAGGACCCTGCAGCTTTCAGGACTCAATATCAAGTTTAATAGTTTTAGGGCCTGACCACCTTCTTCCAGGTCCTTCCCCCTGACCCCCATACATGAGGCCCTGTCATCATATGGGCTGCCACCTCAAACAACCCATTGTCAGCTAGTAATGGCCCTCATCAGCAGCTATTGATTCTTCCAGGCCTGCTTTTGCCCATTTCTTTGTCTACCTAACTGTTTTCCTCTCTCCTAGGATCCATCTTCACTTATCCTTTACTTCACTCCCATCCCATCCTCAGCATACTTACCAACCTTTCCCAAAAATCAGTTCTGAAGAAGAGTCACTTAACCTGAAACGTAAGCTCTGCTTTCTCTGCACTGATGCTGACAGACTTGTTGAGCTTTTCCAACAATTTCTGTTTTCATTTGTGATTTCCAGCATTCACAGTTCTTTGCTTTTTTAAAAAAAGGTTCCTCTCATCATCTAAGGTAGTAAGTACCTGAAAGGGTTAACTGACATCATGAGATAATCTTTGCCATCAAGCTTTAAAAGACCGTTCTGGAGAAAAGGAAAAGGGACTGTTCAAGTTTTGCTCCCAGTGCTGGGCTTTAGTTGTTCCAGTGCAAAGTTTCATATAGCTAACAGTGATGTGTACTTACTCTTAAGTCCAGCTTGATGACTCACAAATGAAAATCAAATAAATCAGATGAAATTTAAGTAGCTACCAAGTACTATGTAATAAACCTATTCTGATTTCAAGCCTGCCTTCTGCTGAAAGCTCATGTGGATGTCCTTCAACACTTGATAAAAGGAATTAGATTAATACCAATAAAAATGATTGGTGGTGGTGGATATACCCAAGGCATCTCAGATGGTTTTGGTTAACAAAACCACAACATGTACTGACAGTATGATGTACTGACATGAGCGCAGATTTCATCACACAGATGATTCTTTGATTCACCATGGCAGCAGCAGATAGACTAATATGCTAGCAATAGTCGTCTTCTGAAGACATCTTCAGCTCTTATAAAGCCGCAATCATCTAAGGAGAAGAAAAAGAATTCCAGTTAAGCTTTCCATATTCAGCAACTTAAAGCACAAAGACACTGTCAGCTTCTGAGTATCCAGCAGCCAGGTGTTAAAAGGCTGCAGAAGCAACAGCAGAGCTAGTAATGGTGAAAACTACTGAAAAAAATCATGTGTGGACCACGGACAGTCTTATCAAAGCTACAAGGGGAAGATAACCACTGATATTGAACCTCCAAGGTAAGTTATATTCCTTAAAGGAAGGTGAACTTTTTCACATTCAGGCTTTCAGCCTGAAATGTCTCCCTGAAAGAGTTACGTTACTATAATAATTAAATAAACATTGACATAATCCTTTATAATTGTCAAGAAAAGCTGTTAAAACTAATGTGATAACGGGCAATCATTAAGAATTTCATTAAATCAACAATATAATCCAGCCAATTAAAGTGAAAACATTGAAGGCAGAATTAGTTTTCAATAGAAAAATTGTTGAGACGTAGGAACCAATTTTGTTGTGCAAAAGGAAATAGCCTTAAAGGCATTAAAACAGCACAACACCATTTTGTAAGTTTAAAAAGGTGTGAAACACACAACAAAGCAGAGGTGGAGCAAATTATCCATATTGTTAAAAAGGGTGAGAAACTTGCTGAGAAGATAGGAAAACCTATGTGAATTAACAGTCTTCCCCATCTTAGTAATAACAGAAGTTTTTTTGCTTTAAAGCTCTTAAATAAACTTTATGTGCTAGAAAATAGTGTTTCAGGTGATAATTCTTGAGGTGAGTAAAATAGATTTGAAAAGTCGAACAGAACTGCACAGCATAGGCAAAGCATTGTGCAAAATCAAAGGAATGCTAAGGAATAATATTTAAAATACAGAGATTGATACCATGTATAATGGCTGCATGTCATAAAAAAATTCTTCCTAATTCTAAACAGAAGAGTAGGCTTCAGACTTAAAATTCTGCACTTCATTGAAGCACTTGAGCTATTCAGAAACCAAACATCAGTAACTCCAATCAGAATAATATTGTCTGAACGCAAGAGAAAATATAGAACATTTGAGATTAATGGCTTTGGTGTATTGAAACTCCATACCACTGAGATATCAGAAGATGCCACAGATTTCACAGCTTTGGAGCATATATTCAATTGTCTTCATACTGCAGATGAATCTTCAAAATCTGATCATTTAATATCCTTGACTCCAAAACCACCAGCAGTTAGTGATAGACTCTTGGTACAGTGAATTCAGCTACTTAGAAGAAGCAAGACAAAAACAGCACAGAGCTGTACTGTCTAAGAATGAATCTGATAAAATAACATTCCTCAACAGAATACATGCGAGAATGGATGGGTTACACACAAGTATATTTCTTTATAACCTTAAAAGAACTTTCCTTTCAGAAACACAAATATCTTCTCTGATGTAATTTGAGGAAACTAAAGATCGTCCAGGGGAAACTAATATCCAACAGCAACATCAAGACTGGAGAACACCTTTTGCAAAGGTTGTTTGGAAAACCAAATATTCATCATGGTTTGTGTAAAACAAATCAACTGAACCTGAATGTTTCACCCTCAAATGGCTGTCTTCTGAACCAACCAAGTCATCGACCATTTATAAAATCAGAGACTTGGAGGGAGATGGGATTGTGATAAAATTACATATTTAACATTAACTGTATATAAATTTGGCAATCAGAAAATTGTTTGTGGGAGATATTGTACAGGCAGCTAATACCTAAAAGGATTAGCTGGCATCACAAGATAAGTGCCACGCATTGAGATATAAAGGACTGTTTGATATCAGTGTTCCTATTGCTCCAGTGCTAAGTTCCATATCGATAACTATAATGTGTTCTTTCTCTCAGTTCAGCCTGATATGTTACAAATGTATGTCAAATAAACAGATGTCAAGTACCTAGCTATTGGGTACCATGCAATAAACCAGTTCTGTTTATTACAACTAAATACTTATTGGTGGGCATCTTTCTGCACTTAATATCAGTTACTTGGTCTAATACCAATAGGAATTGGTGGCAGTAAGTCTACCCAAGGCATGTCAGATGGTTACCGTTAGGTGTAGGAGCAGATATAGGCCATTCAGCCCGTTGACTGGCAGAACAGAGTCAATGAGATCAGGCAGATCTTATAATCTTCAGCTCCACTTTTCAGCCTTTTCCCCATAACACTTCATTCGTTTACTGATTGAAGAGCTGCCTGCCTCAGCCTTGAACATACTTAATGACACAGCCTCAACAGCTTTCTATAGTACAGAATTGTAAAGGCTCACTACCTTCTGAGAGAAGAAATTCCTACTCATCGCTGTCTTAAATGTGCAAACCCTTATTCTGAGATTATGCCCTCTGGCCCTAGACTCTCCCAAAGGGGAAACAATCTTTCTGCATCTATTCTGCTGGACAGAACTACAGCATGTACAGTGCTTACTGCAGTACATATTTCATATACGTCACCAGCAGCAGTTGGGCAAGCTCCAATGCGACACAGAGTTTTGTACCCTGATGGGAAGTTTTAACACCACAGGTTTCTGACTCAGAAACCACCAATATTGTTTTAAAATAAAATTATTCGTGGGATATGGGAATTACTGGTTGGGGCAGTATTTATTTTCCAACCCTAGTTGTCTGTGAGATATCTTCTTGAACTGCTGCAGTCCATGTGGTGTAAATAGATCCACAATGCTGTGGGAGGGAGTTCCAGGATTTTGACCCAGCAGCACTGAAGGAATGGCAACATATTTCGAAGTCATTTGTTGGAGAGGAATTTGGAGATAGTGGTATTCTGCCCTTGGCCTTTCATATCATTGTGGTTGTGGGGTTTGGATAGTGATGCCTGAGGAACATTGGTGAATTTCTGCAATGCATTTTATCGATAATACACACTGCTGCTACTGAATGTCAATGGTGGACAGTTTTAGATGCTTTTGCATGTGCTGCCAATCAAGCAGGTCGGTTTGTTCTGGATGGTGTCAGTCTTCTTGAGTACTGCTGGAGCAGCACCCATTCGGGCAAATAGGAAATTTCTGTCACACTCCCAACTTACTCCTTGCCGCTGGTGCTTTGGGAAGTCAGGAGATGAGTTACTGGCTATAGATTCCTAGCCTATAAATGTTCTAAATTGTAGCCATTGTATCTATATGGCCAGTCCAGTTCAGTTTCAGATCAATGGTAACCCCCTCAGATGTAGATACTAGGGGAATAGGTGATAGTAATGCCAGTGAGTATCAAGGAGTGATTATTAGATTGGCTGCTGTTGGAGATGGTCATTGTCTGCACTTGTGTAGTGCAAATGTTACGTACCACCTGCCACCTGTCAGCTCAAGCCTGGATATTGTCCAGGTCTTGCTGCATTTACATGGGCTTCCTCAATGTCAAAGGAGTCGACAGATGGTGCTAAACATTGTGCAATCATTAGCAAATGTTCCCCTTTCTAACCTTCTGAGGTAAGGAAGGTCATTGATGAAGCAGCTGAAGATATTGCATATAGGACAGTATCCTAAGAAACTCCCACAGAGATGTCTTGGAGCTGAGATGACTGACTCTCAATAGTCACAACCAGCTCCCTATGTACCGAGTATGGCTCCAAACATTGAAATGTTTTTCACCTGAGTCCCATTTTATTCAGACTCCTCAATGTCACACTTGGCCAATTGATGTCAAGAGCTGTTGCTCCTGTGTCATCTCTGGAATTCAGCTCTTTTTGCCCATGTTTGAACTAAGTCTGTAATGAGGGCAGGAGCTGAGTGATCCTGGTGGAATCCAAACTGAGCATCACTGAGCAGGTTAATGCTAAGCAAGTTTGGCTTAATATTACAGTGGGCCGCAGTAAACACCATGAGGAGTTAAATGTGTAATTAGAAATAGATGGAAACAGATGGAGATTTATTGCAAAGTTTTACAATAATAAGAGGAAAGAAATAGAAAGCTGACTGGAAAAAACAGCAATTGTTGAGGCTACAAAATTGCAGGGCTATGCAGTTTTTAAGAAAGCTGTGAATGGAATCTTAACTTAGCTGTGGTCAAATCATTTAATTTCTCCGAAAAGTCAGGTTTTTGGTATTCAGTTCTCTCTGGCAATTTTCACTGGGCTATTTGTACAAGGTTCTGCTCTTATCTGCAGGATAGGAACATTTTCTACCTCCTTCACCAAGATCATTATAAAATGCTGTTTAAGAGATGTCAGCAGTCATCTTTGAAGTTGTCCTGCTCAGAGGAAAAGGAGGATCAACAGAAGTGTGTGGGGCAGTTGGAGCTGACAGAAAGGGGACTGGCCTTTTAACCCCACATGTGAATGCCAGAACCTGCAGGTCCAGGTACAAACTTCACCTTGACAGAAATGGTTTGTGAAGTCTCCTCTTCTGCATGAAGAGATAACTTTTCAACATCACACCGAAAAGGGACTACATGTAAAACTCCTGCAATGATGGAATGTTCAGAGCCTACACAACCCCAGTATTTTGTGCTTTTCTTGGTATTGCAAGTTAGATGGGGAGATGGATGATGAGGGTTGCCTAGACTCAAATGACTCTACCTGACAAAATGCCTGGAGCTGTCACAACATACCTACCCAGTCGGAGGGGCTAATCCCAAACTTTGCTCTCTTCTCTAAACCTTTTGTTCTTTTGTTCTACAGCAAATCAGCAGAGATGAATATGTAAATTGGTTGTCCTCTAATGTGCTGCAATCCCAATAAAATGAAGTTTTGCAACAAACAAAAACAGAAATTGCTGGTAAAGCTCAGCAGGTCCTGGTTCTGAGGAAAGGTCACTTGGCCTGAAATGTTAGCTCTAATTTCTCTCCACTGATACTGCCAGGCCTACTGAGCACTCCCAGCAATTTCTGTGCTTGTTTTTGATTTGCAGAATTCATAATTCTTTCACTTCTTTATATAGAATAAAATTTTGTACTGAAACACCACATGTATTCCAGTGGTTCATGGCAAAATGCATAGAATTTGTAACTAGCAAAAATAAAATTGCTGAAGGAACTCAGATGGTCTGGCAGCATCTGTGGAGAGAAGACACATTTAACTTCTTGAGTCTAGTGACCTTTCTTCTTTAGGGTTAATTAATGCATAAGAACTGTTGTGCTTTTCTTCATGTTTATATATTTTTCTTTCAAATGTGCACAATTTATTTAAATGGTGTATAATTGTTTCACTATTCATAAACATACAACTTTCTGTATTTTATCCCATTTCAAAGCAATCGAGGGGACATGATACGCTATCAGCATCAAGTACATTGTGTGATGGTAATGCTTAGCCATTGTTTCATAGTTTGTGCATAAAATGTCTCATCACATAACGTCAAATGAGGATCTCTCTAATTGTTTTTTTGATTGTAGGAGCTGTGATTAGACATTGTGAAAGCCAAAACAAATATTATAGAGATTTCAGTGTTTGTTGGCAGTCATAATGAAATTACTCTTCTAATAATCAAATGTGATTTGCTAAATCAGTACAACATGGTCTAAAATATTAGGTCATTTCTCCAGATTATTTCTCCTCCAGATCCAAAAGCAATTTTCCTAACTCACTCCTTTAAGAATTGTCCATTCGTGTATGCCTTTGTTGGGTCTCTTGATTTCAATGGACTTCAATGTTGTTTCTCTCCATACTGAGGACTTTACCGATAGCTTTGTACCCCCTCCTGTAAACTGTCTGGGCCCATCATAAAATGAGGGTTTTTCTCAACTGACTGGCTTAATCATTCAAAGTGACCTGTTCTGTTTGATCACAGCAGGCTGTTTGCCCGAGACCATGGGAAAAAATAAAGGGGCCTGAATTCACATGACCTTCTTAAATATGAGGAGGTGGGGAAATCCAGTGCATTAAAAACTGTTCTTTCTTTATTATTTTAAAGTATAAGCAAACTATGCAGTGGTTAGCACGTAGAGCAAGAGTTTAATCCATTACTCATACTTTTGGCAACTATGAGTTTTTTGTGCTTCAATCACTCATCAAGTAAGCTAAGTATCTCATCACTATTGACTACTCTGTCTTCTACTTGGCCTATTCAGAGTGAATAGAAGCTCAGAAATCAACAATAGAGGCAGGGAACTATATTTAAAAAAAGGTGTTATGATGTAGCAGACTGCATATTTCCAAGGCTTTCAGAAGAAATA
Organism: Stegostoma tigrinum; assembly: GCF_030684315.1. Taxonomy (NCBI): domain Eukaryota; kingdom Metazoa; phylum Chordata; class Chondrichthyes; order Orectolobiformes; family Stegostomatidae; genus Stegostoma; species Stegostoma tigrinum. Next base: position 60,863,465 of record NC_081362.1, read on the forward strand.
TTTATGACAAGATTTGTTTTCTTTGGGTTATTTCCATTCTGTGTCTTCCAACTGTCTCATCTTTTGCTCGAAGGTTATCACTTTACGCATGTTGAGATCCTGTTACAGTTGCAAGATGTTTGAGATTGTTATGCTTTGGACTGTAACGTTAAATTTAGGTGAAGTGAAGGATCATGTGACCTGAGTTGAAGTCTCTCTGACAGTACACATGGGCGGATTGATTTTTAGAGATCAAAGGAAAACTTTTAGATTGGTTTACTGGGAAGAAGTTGCAAGATATTCATGCTCGTAGGTAACAGTGGCAATTTCCGATTTTATAATGTATGGGCTCTGAGTCACCTAAAGCTCCAGAAAAGTGTTGAAGACATTGGTTTGGTAAATAGTTGTACTGCACAGTGTCCATTTACTTCTAAGGTGAGGGGTCATCGCGGAAAGAATATTAAATCTGTATTTCAAACTCTCTGCAAGGTTAATACATTACAATGCTGGTTGGAGTCATTCCTAACAGATAGAAAGATTATCGTGGTTGTAGGAGGTCAGTTATCTCAGCTCCAGAACATCTCTGCAGTAGTTCGTCAGAGTAATGTCCTAGGCCCAACCATCTTCAGTTGCTTCATCAATGACCTATCCCGCATCTTAAGGTCAGAAATGGAGATGTTTGCCGACGATTACACAATGTTCAGCACTATTGATGACTGCTCAGATACTGAATTAGTCCACATTCAAATACAACAAGATCTGGACAATATCCAGGCTTGGGCTGACAGTGGCAAGTAACATTCACATCACACTATGACCATCACCGATAAGAAACAATCTAACCACCATCCCTCAACATTCAATGGTTTTACCATCACTGAATCCCCCACTGACCAGAAACCCAACTGGACTTACCACATAAACACAGTGCTACAAGAGCTGGTCAGAGGGTAGGAATTCTGCATTAAATAACTCCCTTCCTGATACCTCAAAATCTGTTCACCATCTACAAGGCACAAGCCAGGAATACTCCCCACTTGCCTGGATGAGTGCAGCCCCAACAACATTCAAAAAGCTTGACACCATCCAGAATAAAGCAGCCTGCCTGATTGGCACTACATCCACAAGCATCCGTTCCCTCCACCATCAATACTCAGGAGCAGCACTGTATACTGTCTACAAGATGCATTGCAGAAATTCACCAAAGATCCTCAGGCAGCACTTTTCAAACCCATGACCGCTTTCTTCTATAAGGACAAGGGCAACAGATACATGGGAACACCACACCTTCAGATTCCCCTCTAAGCCACTCACCACCTTGACTTGGAAATATATCGCTGTTCATTCATAGTCGCTGGGTCAAAATCCTGAAATTCTCTCCCTAATGGCATTGTAGGTCAACCCATAGCAGGCAGACTGCAGTGGTTCAAGATGGCAGTTCTCCACCAACTTCTCATGGGCAACTAGGGCCGGGGAGCAATAAATGCTGGCCAGCTAGTGATGCCCAAATCCCACAAAAAAAAATTTTAAAAATGGTTGAGAGGCCAAAGGAAGCCATTTTGAGATCTGATTGGAGACTTCACTACAAATGAATGAATATTGCATTCAGACATCTGCTTCATGCTGTCAGCAGAGAGAAATGACTTCATGGCTTTATGAGCTAACACAGCCAGATCCAAGATGGGATAGTCTCTTGTTGAAGAGACACATTCTGCAGCCATCCATGAATCTGGGAGATTGGTACTGACATGACTGGGAGAAGAAGAGTCAACCAAACAGGCTTACTTCTCGTATTGAATTTATGAGGGTCTCCAAAAATGGAGGAAATCACTGGAAGGTGATCACAATCGGCAAAATGACATTACAGGAACCCAATAGTAGCTGGGACCATCTGTGGGCCATCCATTACTAGGATTCAATTCCAGAGAGTGAGATGTACAAAGAGTGTGAAAAGGGAGTGTTTTTCTCCATAGTTTAAGCTGCTAACAAAACGACATATAATCAATAATTTTTTCTTGTCATTTGTTACAGGAAAAAAGCATCCCATTTTTTCATGTCATTCTTTTAGCTGGTAATTGGAAGCTTGGATCGGTTTTTGATAATGTCTGGTTTCTTTAGAGGTTGTAACAACCCTGACATTGAAGGTTTTTCAGAAGCACCAGTTGATCAATTTCAGAGGACTACTTCGTTTTGGGTAGACTGGGTGTGCATACTTTTAGGATATTTGCTTTTCAATTTTTATCCGAGTTCACTTTGTCAGCTCTATAAAGACTGCAGTTGAATAATCATGGGTTTCCAATTATTGGTCAGTGCCTCTCTCAAGCCAAATGCCTGACAGTAGTTCAAGTAAGATTCTATATGATATACTTTGGCTCTAATCAAACTTTCCATGTGAAATAACAGCTTTGGATTACAATTCAGAGAAGGTAAAGATTCATAAATATATCCTTATTATTGTTTCATTGTTATTTTTCCTCTTTTACAGGATACTTAAATGACCTCCCCCACCTTTCCCATGCTGCGAGAATAGGAGAGAATTGCTCCCAGCTCCCAGCTAATAGGAAGTGTAAGACAATCAGATATTTAGATGTCTAAATTGTCTTCCCTTCCTGTACGTAGGCTGTACTCAGGGATGCCCTCTGCTCATTCATCTCAATTAGTATCTTAGCTTACGGTGAAAGATGACATCCAAAAGCTACTTCTCTGCAATCTATGGCTTTCTTCTTAATTTCCATGTACTCTTACAACTTTAAAAACTTCCTCAAAACTCAAGACTTGACTCTTCAAAGCCTTTCTATCATCTACAAGGCACTAAATTATGTATTTGATGTAATGTTCTCTACTTGCCTGGGTAAATACAGCTCCAACAAAAAAAACTTCACGCTGATCAGGACGGAGCAGTTCACTTGTTTGGCACCTCACCTTCCATCTTATACATGGCCATCCCACACCGTGGGCACACCATGGCTGCACTGTGCACATATTTACAAGGTCCGCCACAGCAACTCACCAAGGTTTATTTGAACACACATTCAAATCGCCAATATAACACCTGGAAATACAAGGGTATCCAGAACTAGGAAACAGCTCCTACTTCAAATTGTCCTCCAAGTAACACATCATTCTAACTTGGAAATATCATTGTTCCTTCATATTCACTCGGTCAAAATCCTGGAATTTCCTCATTGACAGTACTGTAGGTGCACCTACCTATCATGGACTTCAGCATTTCAAGAAGGCACTTTACCAGTGGGAGATAGGTAATACATTCTGGCCATGCAGTAACTTTCATACTCTGTGAATAAGCAAAAAAAGCCCAAAGGAATAACTCCCGTAGAGGAGCTTCAGAACACAGCTGCAGAAGTAAGCCAATAGGCTCTTGATCTGCTATTCTATGACATGGTTGATTATCCATTTCAATATCACGTTCAAGTACTGTCCACATATCCCTTAATATCATTGTTATCCAGAAATCAATCAACCTCTGCCCTGAATGTACTCAACGACTGCTCTTCCACAGCTCTCAGAGATGAAACGTTTCAAAAATTCATTAACCTCTGAGTGGTGAAATTCCAAATCTCAGTCCAAAATGGTTTGCTCTTTACTCTGCGACTGCATCCCCCGGTATGAGACCATCCAGACAGGTTAAATGTCTTTTCTGCATCTACCCTGTCTAGCCCTTTAAAGAAAATTGTTAGTCTCAAAGAGAACTTTTATTATTCATTTGTGGGGTGTGGGCATTGTTGGCTGGCCAGCATTTCTTGCCTATCCCTAGTTGCCCATGAGAAGGTGATAGTGAGCTGCCTTTTTCAACCAATGCAGTCCTCCTGCTGTGGGTTGACCCACAATGCTATTAGGGAAGGAATTCCAGGATTTTGACCCAGTGACAGTGAAGAAATGGTGATATATTTCCAAGTCAGGATGCTGAGTGGCTTGGAGGGGAACATGGAGGTGGTGGTGTTTCCATATATCTATTACCCTTGCCCTTCTAGATGGAAGTGGTTGTGGATTTGGAAGGTACTGTCTGAGGATCTTAGGTGAATTTCTGCAGTACATCTTGTAGATAGAATTTATCATTCTTCTACATTTGGGAGAATATAAACACAGTCTCTTCAGTATTTCTCAAAGGACGGCATTACCAACCCAGAGATGAACCTCCACTTCACTCCAAGTGTGGTAAGTCTATCCTCCCTTGCGTAAGAGGACTAAAATTGTACACAACACTCCAGATGCAGTCTCACCAAGTTTCTTTACAATTGTAGGCATCTTTGCTCTTACTCAAATCTGAAATAACACCACAGAGATTGATTTCCCATCACCAAGTTATCCTTTATTTGCACACAATAAGTCCTCAACACTGATCCAGCTTTCTCAGAGTGAGTAGAGCCTCCAACACTCCTGTTTATATCTGCCAGCCGGGGATCCCTGATTGGGGCTGTTAATCCAATCCAAGCAGGGAATTTATATTCTATGATATCCATCTGGCTGACCTCATTCCAATCACTACAAAATCCTCTTGCAATAAAAGCTAACATGCTTTCCTGATTGCTTGCTGTGTTTGTGTGTTGGCTTTCAGTGATATAGCAACAACTCAAACTTGAGCCTTTTCTATGTGGAAAATCCTGTACAAATTTAAATTGTAAGCAATTGTGGATCAAACATTTTCACAATGCTAACTTTGTTCAAAGGCATTTTCAGACATTAAATGAATTATTATGCATCACTACCACCTACTAATGCAGATTACAGGTCTTTCCTACCACCTCATTTCAACAGTCCAGCTGTGCAGGGAGGTAGACAAGATTTTATCTATGGGTATGACTCATATTTCACTTTTGGTCACTATTGATGCTATTCGCTTTCACACAAAGAATGATACATGGCAGGGATTGATTGTACAAAAGAAACAGAATAAATCAGAATGGTAAGGTCCATTCAGAGAACCCTGCATGAAAAGCCAAGTCCTGGTGAGCTGGATATCGCAAGGGTTGAAAAGAATAAGAAAAACATTATCCATCAAGGTAGTGGTTAACATTAAGCTTATAAATACTTGTAGATTGCAACTGTGTTAAAAATAGACAGTCCTTACAAGTTTATAGCTTTATGAGAAACCTTCATCCTGACATTACAGGAAGCACAGAATTGAATATTCTTTTCCACCACAAATTTTTAAAGCATTGGTAGTTACATAATCCTAATTATCTCATTCTGATACAAAGGACGACACAAACAGCAGACATTTGTATTTTCTGTCTGGTCCCACAAATTGATTTGTTCTGCGTGGACCCTGTGAACACCACAAGGGGAGTGTGTGCTCTTTAGCAACATATTAAAAGTATTTAAAAGAATATTTTTGTAGATTTGCTCAAAAAGAGAAACTTGCACCTCTGTAGGTTCCTAACACATCTATCCGATCCAATGTCAAAACAGTTCATAGTTAATAAATTGGTGAGTAGTCATCTGTTCAGCTATTTTGTACGCAACTACAATAAATGCTTGGAAGGAGAAAAAGTTATAGTGTTATAAAAAGCCATGTATCAGGACCAACTAAATTGGTCTTCCAAAAGTCAGCACAGACTTGAACAGCCAAAACATCTCCTGTGCTGCACTATTCTGTGATTCTACTTCAATGAAATGAATGATATTGCCTGAAAAAGTAACACCGGACAGGACAAAAGGCTGAATCTTATCTCATTTTGGCAAATCATCAATTTCATCAAGTTTCATGCAGAATTTCTGTTTGAGGTCAAGCAAATTTACTTGCGTGATCATCCTGCACTCACCTCAATCACTACGACCGTCAGTCTCTTGCCTGATATTAACTCTATTTTCCCACTTGCTGTGACCCTGAGTACTTGCCAGTGCCCAGATATCCCAGAATATTCTGGTATTCTTACAGCTTGCCCCATATTTCAATGGCTGTTGCTCAGCCAGTTAAGTGCTGGCAGTCTGGAGTTACCCTGCGTGGTTTTACATATTCTTCTCAGATATAGTACAGAAGGGTACCTTGAGGTCCTTTTGAGGGAATAGTGCAGAGTAGGGCTATTCCCTACCTAGTGGACCACATCACCAAACCATGGCCATCCAGATCAATGCAGTCTCCGAGATCCAGAAAAATGCCAAGCAGTGCAGGACGGAGGTGAGTGACCTTCTGCACTGTGTCAGGGTAAACAGCACGATCTTCTTTCTCCTACCTCACACTCACTCTATTCTCTGGCACTGCTGCCACTTCCCATCACAGCTCATGCTCTACCTCTCTCACTATTGCATGCAATATCTTCCCTCACTTACTGTCAGCCACCCAAACTCTCTTGACTTCTAATGCTATGTGGCCCTACACTGCTTACTCACTCACCTGGGACACCATCCCCCTCTTCCCAGGCTACACTGACATAAATAGCTGTGCCACCCATCTCCATTTCACTCAATCCTTTCCTTTCTCTTATTCAAAGGAAAATGGATCGTAACAGGGATGAGAAAGCTAATATCGGGAGTAGAGTGCCCGACATTTGATTCCTCACTTCCTACCAGGTCTTGGAGGTAGACAACAAAGATTGCAATGGCTCCTGGGAGGGGGCATGGGGCATGTGCAAACCTCCATGCCCTGGCAACCCAGTTAAATGTAATTTTCATTGTCATGATACTCTCCCATTGGTGTCAATGGCTATGTAGTCAAGAGGGCCATTGTGAAAGATATTCATTCATCCACATCTGAATTAATTTTATTTGATTCACTATTGTCACATGTACTGAGGTACAGAGAAAAATATCGTTTCGCCTGCTAACCAGACAAATCATATTTATCTAAGTACATTAGGGTAATAGAACCGAATGCAGAATACAGTGTTACAGCTGCAGAGAAATTGCAGAGAAAGATCAACCCTGATATATGAGAGGTCCAATCATAAGTATGATAACAGCAGGGTAGAAGCTGTTCTTAAATTTATTAGTACCTGTTTCAAACTTCTGTATCTTTTGCCTGATGGAAAAGGGTGGAAGAGAGTATAACCAGGATGGGAGGGGCTTTTGATTGTGTTGGCTGCTTTCCTGAGGCAGCAGGAAGTGCAGAAGGAGTCAATGGAAGGAAGGCTGGTTTTCTGATGGACTGGGCTGTGCTCATAACTCTGGAATTTCCTGCAATCTTGGACAGAGCAGTTGTCATACCAAGCTGAGACATATCTGGATATGATGCTTTATATGGTGCTTCTACAGAAATTGATAAGCTTCATTATGAACATTGTGAATTTTCTTAGCTTCTGAGGAATTAGAGACATTAATGTGCATTCTTGACTGTAGATCAGTGTCAATGGAGCAGGATAGCTTTTTGGTAACATTTATTCCTAGAAACCATTAATGCAGGCAGGCATGACCTACACTCCACTTCCCGAATTCAATGACCAGCTCCTTCATTTTGCTGACATTGAGGGAGAGGTTGTTGTCTTTACACTATGCTATGAAGCTATCTTTCTCCTTCCTGTACTCTGTCTCATCATTGTTTGAGATCCAGCCCACTATGGTGGTGTCATTAGCAAATTTGTAAATGAAGTTAGAGCTGAATTTGGCTGCACAGTCATGATTGTATAGGGAGTAAGGTAAGGGGCTGATTACATTGCCTTGTGGGGCACTGGTATGTATTATTGTGGAGGAGATGTTGTTGCCTATCCTTACTGACTGTGGTCTGTGTGTCAGGAGGTCAAGGATCCAGCTACAGAGCAGGAACCAGAGTTCTAGGTCTCGGAGTTTAGAGATGAGATTTGTTGAAAGATGTTGAAGGTGGAGCTAACGTCAATGAATAGAAGTCTGAACATAGGTGCCCTTGTTGTCCAGATGTCCCAGGGATGAGTGTAAGGCCAGGAGGTGGTATCTGCCACGGACCTATTGTGACAGTAGGCAAATTCTAGCAGATCAAGGCAGTCTGAGAGGCTGGAATTGATGTGTTTTATTACTAACCTCTCAAACTACCTCATAATAATGGATGTTAAACCTGCCGGACAGTAGTCATTAAGGCACATTAGATAACATTCAGTTCCACTATTTATCTGGCTAAAGGGCCCTAACTCACATTCTCCCACCTTATATTCAATCTGACAAATTCTTACCCACTTGTTTAGCCTGTTTAGACTCCTGTGCCATCCTCAGCACTTGACTTCCCACCTATTTTTGTGTCATCTGCAAACTTAGTGATAATACATTCATGTCCTTTATCCAAGTCATTGCAGTCATGTTGTACAAAGGATTCCAAAATATTAGTTCTGTACTCAGCAACAGGTTCATAGAATATTTCAGTGATATGGCTATATTTCCATTATCATTTTGTTGCTTTCTTCCTGCCTGACTTAAGAACAGCTTGCAACATTTTTGTGCCCCTGTTAGATGTTGCAATATCAAACAGTCAGAGTGCTGCCATCGATCCTCCTTTCTAAGGATCTATCTAATTAGCATTGGTAGAGGATAATGTGATGGGGTACTCATCTTACACTAAATATAGTTTTTCACATAGTAGCAATAGGTACAAGTTACTTTGACGAGATAAGCATAATTACAAAGTTTATCAGGACTCTGAGGAAGCAAATCTGTCTCCACTGCGACCTTTTGTTACATTTTCAGACAAGGCAATTTCTTCTTTTTACTGAGTGTTTAATCTGAGCATGTCGGTCTGGCTGTTGTGAAGTTGAATGCTGTTCAAGGAAATATTTACTCTCAACCCATGATACATCTGTTTTGAAATATTTAAGTTCTTTACTTCAACTTGTTGATTCAATTCGCCTTTTCTGGTTGACTTACTGGTGAACGAGGTATTCACACATCCTTCGTTGTGCTGTTGGAGGACTGCAGTTTACTTAGCATTATCTTTGTCACTTGGCATTAATAATCGGTCCTTGAAGGATAAAGAATTGAAATGTTGCTCTTGAACTTGCATGGACTCACCATCCAGCAGCAAAATCAAATCTTCTGTATGAATTTATTCAGTAGTTTGCATTGCTTTGTGAACAACATTCACCAAAATGCATCAATGTACTCGAGTGGGTTGCAGTCTACCATTTTTTCTTTTCCATCTCCACTTGCTTTGAGAAGCTTTGCCAATTATTGTTTCCAGAAATTTCTTTGATGATAGGAATGGGAAATATTTCCACCAGTCCTGTAAAGTCTGTGTCTTCTTTCCTGTTAACAGTGTGAAACAATTTTCTTATGCAATATACATATCAAAGTAGGTTCTTCTTTTTGAGTTCCACCATGAGCCTCAATGCCCAATGAAATCTTTTATTAGTTATACCTTGATCAATTAAATGACAATGGCTTATTTTTGAACTGTTTCATCTCTTGAAACTGGTTGAAATCCTGCTTTCTTAAGGATGAGGATAATACATTGTGTAGAGTCAAAAGTGAGGAGACATGTTTATTATGCATTATATACACATTTTCAGAACCCTTAGATTGTTTGTGTCACAATGTTGCTCGTAATGTAACTTTGCTCGAGTGTTTTCCACTTTTGCCATTTCATTTCATCTCTGTAAAGCGTATCCTCTGCTTCTTCTTCTTCCATAGTTTTTGTTTATTGTTTCTTTTTGTTGCCACATGTACTGAGATAGAGTGAAAAGTGTTGGTTTGTGTGCTATACAGGCAGGTTCTACCATATGAAATGCCTCAGGTGAGCAGAACAGAGTGCAGAATACAGTGTGACAGCCACAGAGAAGGTGCAGGCAGAGAGATAATAATTAACATTTGAGAGATCCATTCAAAAGTCTATAAAACTATGGGAAGAAGCTGTTCTTGAATCTATTCATACGAGTATGCAACTTTTACATCTTCACCAACGGAAAGTGGTAGAAGATCTGACAGGTTAGTGCAATTCGTACTTGTAACAAAATTAAAATGATCAAGATGTCCATTGACAAACACTGTAATAAAACTGATAAAGTCTCATCAATGATTCCAACAACAACTCTGCCTTTTATGAATTATTATGAATTATGAATTATCTGTCTTTTATCAAAGCTCTATTGTCAAGGTTTTTCATTAATCTGTAGAGGTCACTAAATAAATTACGCATGGATTTCCCTTGATAGTAAAGCTTGCCTTTTTGTGCATAATGCTTGTTTTCACATTGAGGTAATAATCGAAAGCTCATGGAGTCTGTTGAAATGTACCCCTGCCTTCCGTTATATTTTGTCAATTTATAAGTAGCAAATCTTGTAAGACCTGTTGAATGCAACAGTGCATTCACTTACATGTCTTGAGATTTACTGTTTAATTTTGGAGAGATTCTGTATCTTAAAATTGATTTCTCCAATATATGCAGTCAACATTATGTTTGGCCCTTCTTGGAAACAAAATCTTGTATAATACCTATCGTCTGGAGTTTGATGCTGTCCAGCACCAAACCCAGTGTTGGTTACCCCAAACAAAGCTGTAGAGTTGAGCAGTCTGTAGTTTCCTATTTCTTTGATTTTTAACAAAAGGAAAATATCCCACCTTGATTTCACTCAAAAGTTAATACTTTCATAAAATTTGCTATTTAACTGATAGCAGTATAAAAGTGAGATCTTGTTCAAGTTGAGAACGTACAAATAAAGTATCCACTGGTCTCAACAGGTAAACATACCATTCACTGTAGAGTTCATCAAGCAGATCCTAAGTTTAATGTTCAGGTTGGGCTGTTTGTTGAGTTGTGCTGGTGGCTTTACAACAGACTTCAGTTTCTGTGGAACATAATGGAGAGATTCCCACTGCTGATCACTGTTGGTGAACAGGGCATGAAGACAGCACCAAGTTTGTTAGAATTGGCCCTTACTATTTAACAACCTGAAGATATCCATGCACTGGTTTATACATGTGGCAGGGCCATTTGGGTGAAGTATCAGAGAGTGCATATCCATAGATGCATGCAGTAGCATTATACTCCCTTAAAAACAGGGCAGAAAAGAAGTGAAAATCAGAAGCAAAAATTGAGAAAGTTAAGAATTGAATCTGCTGCAAAATGATTCAGCTGAAAGTTGAAAATATGATGAAATAAAACAGTGCACAGTCTTGAAAATGATCCTGGCAACCATAAAGGAAATTAAATTAATGGCTGTGAAAATATTACAAAGAAATGGGACTGCTGAATGAGAAACGGCATTTTAGGGTTGCCACATGACTGAACAAAGTTGTGAACCTGGGTGATATTAACTCTCAGGTGGCCAGTCTATAAAGTGGATGAACATGTGTTTTACCATTTGGTGAAAGCCCCTCACAATGTGTAACTGATAAAAGCATTAGCAAACTGCACTGCTCAATTGGGTATCCTACCACAGTTCTGTTGTCTGGCTCCTCCTTAAAACAAGTTAGACCACTCCAATCACAATGTTATGAATAAATTTTCCTAGGTGTCCCATAATACTGAAGCAGTCAAATCACTATGAACACTAGCTAGTCCAATGCAAAACAGTCCCAACTTCATTAGGAAACAAGTTACAGTATCTTTCACTGCAAAACAATATTATCTCTAATCTTATTCAGCTCTTTAGGATTACAATATTTCCAGAATCTCTCGTAGATTTACGCAGCCGCTCTTCCTCTCTCTCTGTCATTGCAGGACTTCGAAGTTGTTTTCTCCCTTCCTCTGTCTCTCCGGATGGTCAGCCGGTCTCTGTCTATTGTCATACTGGTCACGCCAGAAGGTCCAAGAGGCTCCAAGTAATTGGTCTGCAGGTGGACCCTGTTTTTGTACTTTTTTGGATGGTTTTCTGGAACTTTCTACAGTTATGGCAAGTCAGGGAGACACGCAACAGTTTGAAACATTATCAATTATTTGGACGGCTTGCTCCTGTTAGTTTCTTTGTGTAGCAGGACCCAGTGCCTTTCTATGCCCTCCTTTGTTTGGTAGATATCTGTCAAGGATAACTGTTGTGTTTTACTTTATGCTAGAGTCATAAGCACCTGGATGCTGTGTTTGCAGGGTGTATGGTATCTCAGCTTGTGACTTCAGAGTTTTACTTGGCCGATATACCCAGCTTCCCTTGCTTATAGGTCAACCTAACAATCTGTCTGTGTTTTAGCAGCCAGGAGATTGCTACAGCTCACCACCTGTAACCTGACACACTATAGCTTTAACAGATCTGATTAACAGAACGGTGGGTGCAGGGTGGAAAGTAATAGTCCAGGTCACAGTCAAGCAATTTTATATTTACTCTTTTGAGGCCTCTTATTCAGTGTAGAACCCATGTGCAAAAGGCCTCAAAGCATCAGAGCCTATGGACATTGAAGACTTTGAACTTGCATTGGTTAGTAAGGTTCCTGCCTGAAGTTAGAGTCCGTGACAGAAAATTATAACATCCAAGAGTAACAACATGCATTTATATAGTATCTTTAAACTTTAATAAAAAGCCAAGAAGCTCCACAGAAATGTATTCCAAAGCCAACACCAAACCAAAGGACTTAATATTAGGAAGGGGTCATTAAAAACCTGGTTCAAACTAACAAGTTTTAAGTAATAGTGTTAAAGGAGGGGAGAAAGGTTAAGGGGAAAAGAGCTTTAGGAAGAGAATTCCAGAGCTTTGGGCCTAATTAACTCTTAGGGTACGGTGACCATTGGTGTGGTAAACTAATTGCAGTGTGCACAAGAAGCCAACTTTGGAGGGATCCAAATCACAGTGTTGTAAAGCTGGTGGAAGCTGGAGGGAAGAAGGTGTTTGAGTACAGGGAGAGGAGTATGCGGTGGCATAAGATCATATAAAACAGCTGAAGTCATTGTCAATAGGTTGTTAGTCAGAATATGATTGAACTAAACAAGCCTGAAGAAATCAAAGGTATGGATGAAGGCAACAGATTCTGACAGGGTATGGGCAGACATTGTTACAGTAGTGGAAGCAGTCTTATGATGTAACAGGTATGGCACTAGCAATTTTGTTTGAAATCAGATAGGATTCTAGGCTCACAAAAAGCCATCTTCAACTTGATGCAGTGAATGGGCATTGGTTTGAAATTTGGTGGCCAGGGAATTGAATTCTCTGGGCATGGGGTGAGTAGAATAGGATGAATAGCTTTGATCCTTGCAATGTTTATTTGAAAGAAACAGGACTGGACATCAGACCAAGATATTCAAGGAGGATATAAAGATTACACCTTTTGTTTTTATTCACTCACAGGACATGAGCATTGCTAGCTAGGCTAGCTAGCTCACAGTTACAGGAGATTTTATTCCTGATTTTGATTAGAGTCATTTCAGTGTTTTGGCAGGATTGAAAACTGAAGAGATTCATACATCAAACTGTAAGAAAGAAGGGCACAGATTTGGGTGGTAAATATACCTACACAACTGTGAAGAGGAAAGGGCTGTTAAAGGTGAGCCAATAGGCTGAGGAGTGGCAAATGGAGTTTAATTTAGATGAATGTTGGTGTTGCATTTTGGTAAGACAAACCAGGCAGGACAAACACAGTTAATGGTAGGGCTTTGGGGAGTGTTATCAAACACAGAGATCTAGGGTTCAGGTACACAGTTCCTTGAAAGTGGTGTCACAGGTAGGCAGGGTAGTGTAGAAGGCTTTTAGCACATTTGCTTTCATTGGTCAAAGCATTGAGTATTGGAGTTGGAATGTCATGTTTTGGCTGTACAGGACATTGGTGAGTACTTATGGAGTATTATGCACAGTTCTGGTTGCCCTGCTATAGGAAGGATATTATTAAATTGGCAAGGGTAAAGAAAAAATTTACAAGTATGTTACCAGGACTAGAGTGCTCAATTATAAGAAGAAGCTGGATAGGCTGGGATGATTTTTCCCTGGAGGATAGAAGGTTGAGGGGTGAGCTTGTAGAGGTTTATAAAATCATGAGGGGCATTGATCAGGTTAATAACAAAGGTCTTTTCCCTAGGGTAGGGTAGCACAAATCTAGGGGGCATAGTTTTAAGGTGAGAGGGGAAAGATTCAGCAGGGACCTGAGGGCCAATATTTTCACACAGAGGCTGGTGGGTATATGGAATGAACTGCCAGAAGAAGTTGTAGATTCAGATACAATCACAACATTTAAAGACATTTGGACTGGTCCATGAATAGGAAAAATTTAAAGGGATATAGGCCAAAGGCAGGCAAATGAGACTAGTTTAGGTTGCGAAACCTCACCAGTGTGAACTAGTTGGACTAAAGGTTCTGTTTCAATATTGTACAATTCTATATCTCTACGACTATGGGATATTGGTTTGCAAGAAGTTAAGGACTTTTTGAGGCAGTGTTGATATTGGTAGCTTTTGAGAATAGAGTTGACAGTGCTTGAGAGAAGGGAAGCATTTTCAACATCAATTAGCATAAAGTCCATAAAGGGAAGTTCAGTGGTCAACAGTTATAATGGCAATAGCATTGTAAAAGCAGGAGGTGGAAACAGTTAAGAATGGGACTGAAGGGCGTTGGACAAAACCAATTTAGTGCATACCAAAGCATATTAGGGAAGGACTGCCTTTGTGGGAGAAGGAATGAGAAGTTGAGGCAAAAGCAGCTAAACAGATGGTTTCATTTCCTTTGTAAAGAAGAAGCGAGTTCAGCAGATGTAAGATGTATGGATGGAGATGAAAAGAAAAACTTAAAGACATAATTTGTATCAACAGAATTTAATTTAACCAATATAATTTAACAGTTTAATAGTTTTGGTAGAGGAAAGCAGAGGCTGGTAGTGCCTATGTATGGTCTACATAGCGATAAATAGTTGAACCAAGTGTATGCCAAGCACACTCAAGGCTATATGACTTGGTCTTAAAGTGTGGACGTATAAACCATGTTAGGAGAATGATCAGGATGGGGCAGAGTAAAGGGGTGACATTAGCCTCAGACAATAGCAAAATATAAGCAGTTGTGAAACAGCAGCCTGTGTTATATCCGGTCTGATCTTCTTTCCCAGTGCAGTCAATTAAAATAAGGGCTTAGGTGTGATTTAAAACAGGCTGACAATTCATAATCACAAATTAGCATAATCACTATTGCCAGGAATCAATTTCACCCCCTAAGGACTTCATGTTCATTATCAAATGTCACAAGGCACCGTGAACATAAAAGCCATTCAGGGTTAGCCTCACTTTAAAGAAACAATGAGGTACAGAAACTAATAAAAGTTGCAACAAACCCCTTTGTATGTAAAATTAAAATTTCAGAAATAATATAAATGATAATGAATACCACAGAACTGTTCGAGGCTTTAATCTAATTATCAAATTCAGATGAAGCCAATAAACCACCCAAGCATTACTCATGTAGGTCACAAGGTTATTTGAACTCTTGGATTAGATTACAGCCTCTGCGTGTACATTTGCCTGTTTAATTAAACAGCAGTATCAAGACACTTTGGCTGTGCGAAAATCAGACTAATCCACGATTGCAAATTACATCATATTTTGGTATGAGTTGTTTTCTTAAATTCTTAGACACACACTCTTGGGTGGCCTGGTAGCTGATGTGATGGAGCTGAACTGTCGATGAGTAGGTTGCCTCAGCTGGTGTTTGAACTCACTCACTCTCATTGGGGGATTGTTTGATCAGTTTCCATCTGAACATTGGAGAGCAAAATGTGAAGCACAGCAAAGAACTCTGAAAAAATTAAACACCAGACGATCGTACTTCCTAATTGCTTTTCAGTGTGGCTTTGCCACTTTCCGTAGAGATAGCTGGAAGCAAATGTAATATTAAGCAGGGAATAAAGAAGTCGGAAGAAGAAATCTAATTCACACACATTGCTACTTGCATTCAGTACACCAGGCATTCGTCTAAATCTATGAATAAAGAAAATGCGCAGTATAAGAAAAAAAGCATGTTGTTACATTCAGATGGATAAGTATGGTATTAATGGGCATGCGTATATCGCATATTAAAAATTTGCCAAAGGGCTGTATGAACAAAACAACATAACCTATTCAGATAGCTGCTACTTTGTGTCTGCTCTGTAAATGGAGACAACTCTTGTCTTTGAAGAGCAACACCCAAACTTTTCAATGGAGCCTGTGTTCAACTGAATAATCTAAAAGCCCCTTTGTGTTTCAATTATTGGAGGCGCATTCCCTTCAAACATAATAAGGCTAGCTGGTATTCCACTAATTATTTAATCTGAATTACGTATCAACAAGTTAAGGAAGGTGACAATTGGGAAAAAAACACATGGTTTGCTCTTCCAGTACACTGAGGCACATTGCTTTTGCTATAGGATTCATTAAAGGTGTAAAAACATTGCATATTTCATAATTTCAACATGATTTGCTATGAGCCAATAATTATCAAGATGTAACTACATTCTGAACGATAATGTTAAACCACTCAACAGCTCAAACCAAAATCATCTGGCAAAATCACAACTATCTGATGGTAAACAACACGCTTTAAGATAAGTAAAGCGGAAGTTGTTAACCAACTCACTGATTACAACGAACTTGCTATGAAGGCATTAAAGATAAATGCAATTGTTTTGCAAGTTCAAGTTTAACAGCACTTTCATCTTATAAGCAACTTTCCTAAATGGCTGGGTTAAAACTGAGCCTGTAGTTTAATAGTGGTATAGGGTTTCTGCTGAATTTATCACATGTTGCCACCTGCCCATTTTTTGTGACAAGATCAGCTGTATTTATTTCCTTGATGGGTGATAATGAACAGGAATTTTTAATCATCAAAGTCAATTTGTGGTTGCAAGCATTAGCAATATCTCAACAATCCAGGATTTTCCAGTGTTTTAGCATGTATTGCAGAAAAGAATCTGCAGCAAGAAAAGGCACATGTATGGATTTAATTAAACTAATGCTATGCATTTGAAGTATTTACATTTTTTTACTTGATTTGGCCTCTTACAATGTCAGTTTCATTTTTATGTCAGCTATGGGGACTTTTTGCTTCCAGGAACAGTAAAGTCTTAGAGCATGCTGAGTAACCAATCAGTTGAAGAAGTCTGTGAGCAAACTGAGAAAGTAAAAATCATTGATTATAATTTACTTACCAATCATTTTAATGAGAACACAGGTTCAAAAGTAATAAACATTGAAAGTCCCTTTTTAAAATTATTTTAATAACATACTGTTTTATTATCAAGATATTGAAAGAGTGACATCCCAGACTTTTAACATCAGATTTTCAATGTTGCAGAAGTTATCCATCATAAATTTAGTTTAGTATTCCATTAGAAAAACAGTTTTTGTTTAAAAAATGTATTCATTTTGGGATGTGGTTACCAATGGCCGGCCAGCATTTATTGCCCATCCCTAGTTGCCCTCAGAAGCTACATTTATGTAGTGCCTTTCACATTCACAACAGCTAATGAAGTGCTTATGAAGTATTGTTGGTGTTTAATGAATCACAGCAACAAATTGCATAAAGTAGCTCCTACAACCAGCATTGTGATCACAACAAATGATCAGTTTTGCTATATTGGTTTTAAATGAGAGTCGTCTAATTCTGTAAAATGTCCCCTAGATCAAGACTCCCCCACTTGTGGAAACCTCTTCACAACATCTGCCCTGTCATGTCCCCTCAAACTCCATTATGTTTTGTAACAATCGCTCTAATTCTTCTAAACTCTAATGAATAATGGCCTAAACTTTTCAGTTGATCTTGCTTCGTCAACCTGCTCATCCCAGGGATCAACCTAGTGAATTTCTTTTTGGACTGCTTCTTTCTTAAATACAGGGACCAAAACTGTACACAGTTCTGTTGGTGCAGCCTTCCCAACTTTCTGACTGGGGCTTGCTTATTTTTAAACCCCACCAGGCAACAAAGGACGAAAATCCATTTACCTCCTTGATAACCTGCTACATACTAACATTTTGTGCTTTGTGCAAAAGAACATCCAGATCCCTCTATGCAGCACCTTTTTGCTGTCTGTAGTGATTGGAATGAGGGGGAGGTAAATTTGGCCATTGACTATGAGATGCCTGATTGATGTTGTTAACCTGGTCCAAATAGGGAGCCCTGGCTGACAGATATAAACAGGAAATTCAGAAAGTCCCCTTACCTTAAGGGCAGTAAACATGACTACTCTTTCATCTTCTTTTTGAAATGTAAACCATCCTGTGTCAACTTTCTGCCAATATGCATGCATTTCTTTTATTCATTCATAGGACAAGGATATCAATGACTGGGCCACATTTATTGCCATTCCCTAGTTTCCCTTGAGAAAACGGTGATGAGTTGCCTTCCTGAACTGCTGCAGTCCAGTTGGTTTACACCAATACTATTAGGGAGGGAGTTCCAGGATTTTGACCTGGCAACACTGAAGGAATAATATTATATTTCCAAGTCAGTTTGATGAATGGCTTTTACCTATATCTACTGCCCTTGTCATTATAGATGGAAGTGCTGATAGGTTTTGAAGGTACTGCATAAAAAGCTTTGGTATATTTCTGTACTGCATCTTGCAGATGGTATATACTACAGCTACTGATTGTTGGTGGTGAAGGGAATGAATGTTTGCGGATGTGCTGCCAATCAAGCAGAATGCTTTGTCCCGGATAGTGTCAATTTCTTAACTGCTGCTGGAGCTGCATTTGTCCAGGCAAGTGGGGAGTGTTCCGTCACATACCTGACTTATGCCTTGGAGATGATTGACAGATTTTGGGGATTACTTGCTGCAGTATCCCTGACCTTTGACCAACCCTTGTAGCCACAGTATTTATATGCCAAGTCCAGTTCAGTTTCTGGTCAATGGTAACACCTAGGATGTTGATAGTGTGGACTTCAGCGATGGTAATCCTACTGACTGTCAAGATTTGAGGGTTAAATTCTTCCCTGCTGGATATGGTCATTGTTTGGCACAATTGCTACTTGCTGCTTGTCAGCCCAAACCTGGATATTGTCTAGGTCTTGTTGCATTTAGGCATGGGCTGCTTCAGTATTACAGAATCATGAATGGTGCTGAATATTGTTCAATCATCAGCGAATACCACCACCAATTCTGACCCTGCATTGGAGGGAAGTCATTGATTTAGCAGTTGAAGACGTTTAGTCCTAAGACACTACCCTGACAAAGTCTTGAAGAGATGACGTAGAGCTCAAATGGCTGACTTTCAATGTCACAACCTACTTCCTTTGTGCAAGGTATGACTCCCAGCAGTGGAGAGATAATCCCCTGATTTCCATTGACTCTGCTGTTTTGCTAATGCTCCTTGATGTCACATGTGGTTAACTACAGCCTTGATGTCAAAGGCTGTCACACTCGTCTCGCCTCAGGAATTCTGCTGTTTTGCCCATGTTTGAACCAAGGCTGTAATAAGGCCTGCAGCTGAGTGGCTGTGGTGGAAGCCAAGCTGGGCATCAGATGTCAGGTTATTGCTGAGCACGTGCTGCTTGATAACATAGTTGATGACCCCTTGATGATTCAGACTAGAGTGATGGGGTGGTAATTGGCTGAGTAGGATTTGTCTTGCTTTTAATACAGAGGACATACCTAAACAATTTTCCACATTGTTGGCTACATGCCAGTGTTGTAGCAATACTGGAACGGCTTGGGTAAGGTCATGGCAAGTTTGGGACTGCACATCTTCAGTGCTATTGCCAGAATGTCGTCATGAAGATGGAAGAGGTCCTGAAGTATTGGTACATTGTATTTGCAAATCAGTGATATGTATGCAGAATTCTATGGCAGGAGGTTAAATGACTGCAGCAACATTCATGATCAGGTCCATTGTGGTGAGTTGCTGAAAGTTTTGAAAAGTTATATGGCTGTTCCTCATCCTATTAACATTCCCTTTAAGATGCATGTGCATGTTTAGCCGTTTTGCAATCAACAGGCTGCATACAACAAATAACAATTAAAGGGCACATTGATTCTAAGCTGTCTTCTTATTTGTGATGAAGAACTTGCCAAAAGTAGTTTTGTGACAATATTTTTGACCTTTCCCTTCCCTCGTCATGTGTGGAAATGCTGACAGAGAAAGGTACTTACTTGACAAAAGAAAATATTTGGGAGACACCCGCGTTTGTTTCACACATAATGCCTGACCGTGAGTTGCAGAGAGATTCACGTTAAGATCTGACAAACCAAATAAATAACGGTTTAAATTTGGAATTGAACAAAACAATGTCACACCACCAACTTTTTTTCTGAAGAAGGGTCCAGACCTGAAACGTCAGCTTTCCTGCTCCTCTGATGCTTCTTGGCCTGCTGTGTTCATCCAGTCCTACATCCTATTATCTCATACCACCAATATGTCCTATGTTGTTTTCAGAATGTCTGTCTAGAATATTTACCTTTCCCATTGTAATTTCTTTCTTGATGTGATAAGTCTTTTCACTACATTCCATTTGTAGCTTATGCTTTTCCCAATATCCTTGAGATGATAGTCAATGACTCATGTTGGATCCTTAAATTTCCTTCTGCAACATGTTTTCAGAAATTGAATAGCTGTATAACATGTAGCAACATATTCTCAGGATCAAAAACACAATCAAAGCTATTGGGTCTATTCTGATGCATGTTATGCAGATTTAATTCCTTTCACTAGTTTATTTCCCTTTGACAGTTTTGTGACGTTTCAATTGTTAAGTTGAGTCTTTTTTATAAAATAGATTTAATTTCAATAAGCAAAGACATAAGAAGAAACCTATACTGACCTCCAAATAGTTTGTGTTTTAATGTGTTGATGCCAAATGCAACTTTCAATAATTGACCGTAACTTCAGAATCCTAATGGTTAGGTTCCTTTTCAACACAGTTAATATCTCACTCCTCTTTGGGCCAATGATAAGCTATCAGTAATTTTATGCTGATTTACAGCTTCTTTCAGCTCTATTCAAACATATTAGCTGGAATTTTAAAAATCCTTACCAGTGATATGGCTGCATGATCTGGTGTTGTCAGATATCTCTGCCCAGTAGAACTTTCATTTAAAACAATAGACTGAGGCAAGGGCAGCCAAGGGTCTTTTTTGGTAACATAATATTCACTCACTATCTTGGTTATAACCCAACTGTTACACACACTTAGATAACAAAGTGTGAAGCTGGATGAACACAGCAGGCCACGCAGCATCTCAGGAGCACAAAAGCTGACGTTTCGGGTCGAGACCCTTCATCAGAGAGGGGGATGGGGAGAGGGAACTGGAATAAATAGGGAGGGGGGGAGGCGGACCGAAGATGGAGAGAAAAGAAGATAGGTGGAGAGGAGAGTATAGTTGGGGAGGTAGGGAGGGGATAGGTCAGTCCAGGGAAGATGGGCAGGTCAAGGAGGCGGGATGAGGTGGTAGGTAGGAAATGGAGGTGCAGCTTGAGGTGGGAGGAAGCGTTAGGTGAGGGGAAGAACAGATTAGGGAAGCGGAGACAGGCTGGGCTGGTTTTGGGATGCAGTGGGGGGAGGAGAAGAACTGGGCTGGTTTTGGGGTGCAGTGGGGGGAGGGGAAATTTTGAAGCTTGTGAAGTCCACATTGATACCATTGGGCTGCAGGGTTCCCAAACAGAATATGAGTTGCTGTTCCTGCAACCTTCGGGTGGCATCATTGTGGCACTGCAGGAGGCCCATGATGGATATGTCGTCTGAGGAATGGGAGGGGGGAGTTGAAATGGTTCACGACTGGGAGGTGCAGTTGTTTGTTGCGAACCAGGCGGAGGTGTTCTGCAAAGCGGTAACAGCTTGGGAACCCTGCAGCCCAATGGTATCAATGTGGACTTCACAAGCTTCAAAATCTCCCCTTCCCCCACTGCATCCCAAAACCAGCCCAGTTCTTCCCCTCCCCCCACTGCATCACAAAACCAGCCCAGCTCGTCTCCTCCCCCCACCGCATCCCAAAACCAGCCCAGCCTGTCTCTGCTTCCCTAACCTGTTCTTCCTCTCACCCATCCCTTCCTCCCACCTCAAGCCGCACTTCCATTTCCAACCTACCACCTCATCCCGCCTCCTTGACCTGTCCATCTTCCCTGGACTGACCTATCCCCTCCCTACCTCCTCACCTATACTCTCCTTTCTACCTATCTTGTTTTCTCTCCATCTTCGGTCCTCCTCCCCCTCTCTCCCTATTTATTCCAGTTCCCTCTCTCCATCTCCCTCTCTGATGAAGGGTCTAGGCCCGAAATGTCAGCTTTTGTGCTCCTGATATGCTACTGGGCCTGCTGTGTTCATCCAGTTCCACACTTTGTTATCTCGGATTCTCCAGCATCTGCAGTTCCCATTATCACTGTTACACACACTTTCCTGTCTTTCTGAAAATACATTTTTTTTAATGAAAATGCAACTCTTACATTATGACTAAGCTCAGGATCAAAAGAATGCTCAACATTAAACAATTTGGTATCCAATTAAATCTGCGAGCAGCAGTTAAAAGATATAATTTTCTGCAAATACATTGATGTGAGTTATTACTGGGTTACTTCTTCCTTGCATTTCCTGAAATCATCATGAAACACTGACAAAAATAACCTTTTACTTTGATGACATTGCCGTGGCTGACAAAAACTTTCAGTAATTCATCTGGTAACTGACTGTGGCCATAAATTTTGTCCATGGGTTTAAGACAATTTTAAAAGGCTTAGGGCCAAATTTTCACCTGGGCGTGGAAGTCTATTCTAAGACAAGAATGATCTCGCACAGTTTTTTTTTGGAGAAAAGTCTGACTTTCCTCCACATTCCCAAATACAAGTCATTTTCCTCTTGCAGTTTTATGGGTGTTTTTGACAACCTACATGCCCAAGTCTATTGAGATCAGGTTTCCTATTTTAAATGGAGGACAAAAATCAGATTTCCTCCTGTATGTCTTTTGTGTGATAGGTTTGGGAACTCAAAAACAGAATGGATGAGTCACTTTTGGATTAGCCAGCTGCGACTGATGGGGAACCATTAGGATCAATACTTGTTCACAGTAAATATATCAATGATTTAGATATGGGGACCAAAAAGAACATTTTCAAATTTCCAGATAATACAAAGCTAAGTGGGAATGTGTGTAGTGAAGAAAATGTAAAGCAACTGTAGAAGGATTAAGGCAGGCCTAGCGAGTAGGCAAAAATATGACGGATGGAATACAATGTGGAAAAATGTGAGATCTATTTATATTAAGAATTGACTTTGGTTGGGGGAACAGATGTGCTGAATATTTCTTGAGTGTTAAGAGATTTGAACACGTAAATGTTCAAAGGGACCTGAATACTTCTGTCAATAAATCACTGAAGGCTAAAATGCAAGTACAGCAAGTAATAAGGAAGGCTAATGGACTATGAGCCTTTATTGAAATAGAACTTGAGAACAGGTGTAGTGAAGTCTTATTTCGATTATATAGAAACTTGGTTAGGCTGAACATTGGGGGCTGTGAATCTTCGGAATTCTCTATCTCACAGGACCATGAAAGTTCAGTCTTTGATTATTTTTCTAGTACATTATTAGATTTCTAGTTACCAATTGTGAAAACGTTTTGTGAGTGAAAGGCACAGAAGTATTTGATCAGCCACGATCACAACATATAGTTCAATGGGCTGAACAATTTACTCCTGTTCTCATGTTGCTACCAAAATCACTCCAGGTTTGACAGTTCATGAAAAAAAATGGAAAGCCTCCTCAGGGGTCTGACGATTGCGATAGGTAACTGTAAAGTGCTTTCATGCCTTCAAATGTCACAGTAGGTGCTTAGATGAAATAGTGAGGTGGTTTTAATTTAGTGATTTCTCATAGATTCTGTCTTTTGAAGTAAGCCCTTACATTGACGAGTTATACGTATTTGTCCATATTCATTAGAGGCCTATTGTGATGGAATATGCATCATAATGTAATGGAAAAAATGTTAAAATGTCCCATCAGTCTACAGTGTTACCCTTCCTACTGTGATTTAAAGAAAAGGTCAATTTTGACAATTGAAAGATAATTGGGTATTTGATCCATGACATTGATGACAGGATCTCTATTTTGAAATTGAAATGCACATTGCTGTTCTGTCCTACTCAGTAACACAACTATTGCTTAGACATTGGTCACAAGTAACAACGCTTGGCTGAGTTTCAAGTGCTAAGATAATAAAATGTGAGGCTGGATGAACACAGCAGGCCAAGCAGCATCTCAGGAGCACAAAAGCTGACGTTTCGGGCCTAGACCCTTCATCAGAGAGGGGGATGTGGAGAGGGAACTGGAATAAATAGGGAGAGAGGGGGAGGCGGTGCAATGGGAGAGAGATTCCCTGAGGTTGGTCCGGAGGGAGGAGGGTAACTTCTTCAGGTTAGGCATCCCTGGAAGAGGCTTCGCAGTGAGGTTAAAATAGTATCAGAGATAATGGGAACTGCAGATGCTGGAGAATTCCAAGATAATAAAATGTGAGGCTGGATAAAGTGCTAATAGGTTTCAATGCAATTGGTGCTTCAGTCATTTGAAAATGAGTTTTAATAACAAAGTGTCCCTTTTATATGGTTTTGGTTTGTTAACATAAGCTATTAGATTTTCAAGTCATACATAGTATTTTTCACATGGTAGAACTTACTTATTTTTCAAAATTAATGAAATGGAGGCTTTTATTAGATGGTGAGAGAATTATTCCCACACTGTGTCAAAATGTGTAAAATATTTTCGCTTGCGGTTATATGGAATTAGCAATCAGCACATAGTACACAATGGATAATTGCCAATGGAGCATATATGTGGCATAGAGGTGGTATGGGGTAGCATTGGTAATCTGAGGGGGGTTAAGGTTGCATGGGGCATAAACGCGGAATGGGTGATCTAAGGGCACATAGGCTGTTATAGAGGTGGTTGGAGATTGTGGTGAAAGACTTATGGTGATTTTTTAAATTTCAAATGGGTACTTTAGTCACAGAGATATTCTTATAGATAATATATGTAAATTTGTCACTGAAGCAGTTCAGTTGTATACAGTGACATATGAAGGCACAATAAACATTTGAGTTTGACTCCATCTGACAAAACAAAACAAAGACTTTTTTCGTTTGTGCATTATATTTACATATATTTGAGGCACTGGAAGGGTCTGATAATTGAACGGACCCGCATTTAACTTTGGCAGGAAGACCTTAGACAGTGGTTATTGTCCGCTGAGTTTCAGTGGCAGCTGCCCCAAGCTTTAGTGCGCCCTCAGCACATAGTCCTGGACCTTGTAATGTGCCTGTCTGCAACACTCAGTCAAAGTCAGCCCCTTGCTCTGGAAGACCAACAGGTTTCAAGTACTTTAAATGCTGTTAGGAACTAGGAGATAGTGTTGGAGAACCAGAACAGGGCCTTTCATAAATTGATCACTCTATCGACTTCATAAACTCCAGTGTGACTGCCAAACTGCATGGTGCATCTGACCCCATTGCAGGAAGACAAAATTGGCCTGTGAAATAACAATAATGTGCAGTTTGTGACCTGTGAATGTTCACAGATCAGGGTTTCCCAAACCTGGAAGAAGATCCAACCCTAAAATTTGATTTTAAAAAACCCTGTCTTGAATGTGAAATGCTAATAACATTCCATTTTCTATTGAAAACTTATTTGCCTAATTACTTACAGTACGCCAGACAGATTCAGACCTTACATAGCACAAGTCAGGAGTGTAATGGAATACCCTCCAATTGCCTGGATGAGTGTAACTCTAACAACACTCAAGAAACTTAAACCATCCAGGATGAAGCAGCCTGCTTGATTGACACCACATCCTTAAACATCCATTCCTTTCACCGCCAACACTCAGTAGCAGCAGTGTGTGCTATCTGCAAGATACACTGTAGAAATTCATCAAAAACCTTGAAGTAGCACCTTCCAAACCCACAACCATTTCCATCTGAAAGGTCAAGGGCACCAGATACATGAAAAGGGCATCACTGCTTGCAAATTAACCTCCAAGTCACTCACCATCCTGACCTAGAAATATATCACAATTTCTTGGTGATACATTTCTCTTGCTAAATCAAAATCCTGTAATTCTCTCTCTCAGGGCATTGTAGGGCCAACTATAGCATGTAGAATGCAACGGTTCAAGAAGGCAGCTCCCTACCACTTCCTCAATGGCAACTTGGGATAGGCAATAAATGTTGGAAAGGCAACGATGCCCAAGTCCCACAAATGAATAAAAAAGATTGGCTTATTAATAAAAGTTCAAAGTTTACAGCAACTGGAAAGGGGATATAAACTGTCTATCTTCAGACTTGAGTTTTTTTCTACTGCAGAGCAGAAACACAGTTCCTTCTCTTCCGCCAAAGGTGCGATGGTTTCTCTCAAAACATTCACCTTCCAAGCTGTTCAGCTACATGTGAGCCAATATACAGTTGTTTGCAGGCAGAGTTCGTTGTCATTGATAACTGGTCACCAGTCCATAGATCACTCAGCTACTTGTTGCCGGGCAAAACTCCATTCATACACACCCCCATGGCTGTAGCTTACCTGTAAGCTGGACTTCTACCACTGTTTGAACAAGCTGTTTTGTGCACAGGATGTACAGTGATTGCTTTTAAAAGGTGCAGAATTCTTCAACAATCCTGGTTTTTTTTTTAAAACAATTACTCTCCCATTTCAGTCTATAATAAAAAAAACAGAAAAATAAAGAGACATGATCTTTACACTGTCAAAATGATGGGTTCTTCAGTGTTTCAAGAACTAGGGCAAATTCCTAGGAGGTTTTGTTAAAGAATCTCAGCACTAGTGTTTTCCCAACCAGCCAACATGGGTTATACAGGTTCACCTGCGCATGGACTTTTGAGGCTGCAGCTAACAAAAGAACAAACAGGAGACTTAGAAAGACTGTTCCCTGGGACTCTTACTCTTAGCTGAAGTATTGTTCTGGCATTCACACACTGCACTAAGGTGATCAACTGAAGAAAATTGTCTCCGACTATGATTGCATATGGTTGAAGAAGCTAGCAGCAGAAGTGAAATTCATTTAAACCACAGACAGTGCACCAAGAGGATCCAGGACCATGAGAAGATATAATAAGTGAATTGCTTTACACTTTCAGGTGCCAAGACCCACACAGACTTCCTCAGTTTTTTTCCTGTCCAGAACAGCTCATAACAATACACCCTCCAGCTCTCTCCCAGCACCTCGCATCCCCATCAGCCAACAGCCCCACTCTGATGTTTCACAGTCAGCCCGCACATTGTCCCTTGCACCTATCCACACAAGCCATTTCTGATGCTCATAATGTTCATTCCATGAAGAAAACAGGGATCATCAGAGAGAGATGGAGACTCGGGCTGGTGGTAGGAGGAGGTTGTCCTCCAGTAGCCAATCCCTTAATGACCACTAGCACTGTATGGCCACTTGATCCAATGGGAAGACACCATTGTTCCAGGAAACTGCAAATATCATCATTGACCTATTATGAAAAACAGGCCTCAATGTTGCTAAGGACAGGTTAGGGAACCCACATGATTCCCCTTTGGCTCCTGCTTCAAGTTATAATTTAACTTCCGACATGCAAATCCTTTAAGGCAAATTTGTTTGACTTTGAAAATTATGTCCCAGGTTCTTTGATGAGAAGATTTTTGTCTTTGTGGTGAGTTTTGGAATGTTTTACTTCATCAAAGGCATTATGGACATCTAAACTGGTGAAGTTAGCATTGTCATGACTGTATTGGAACCGCAAAGTACTGTGAATTTAAATTCAAAGTATGTTTTTTTTTCAAAACAGGCCTGCCCAGAGACAAAATGACTGCAAGTGTAAATTCAGAGGGTGGCTGTCAAAATTTCAATGTGGGACCAATGGGAGTCAAAGAAATGTCCAACTGAATGAATGCAAACTCATGTGACTTCGGACATAATTAGTAGTTGACGATCTCCTGATCAACAGTATATTATCCCCATAGATTATGATTCAAACTGCAGATACATTTTGTATTCTGCTCTTTGAAGAATGTGCAAGGTCAGAGGTTAAAACAAAGAGCAGTTTCAACTCTAAAGGAGAGGACTAATGGGACTGTACCAGCCTGTGTTTGAGCATTAATGTGCTGCGAAGATCACAGTGGAAGAATTATTCCTTAGACTGTAGGTTTCCGATCAGGATGTTCCCACACTGTGTGTGTTAAGAAGAAAACAGGCCAACAAAGGAACATTTTCTCACCTTGATAACTTGGAAATCAATCATGGTTAAAGGGAGTCAAAACTGTAGAATCTCAACAAATCTGCAAAATTAAGGATCATGAAACTGACTGACTCTAATGTTATTGGTAATCTCTACTGCAACTGTCATAATGCTCAACATCTGCCCCTTACAACCAATTTGGAGGCTGATATGCATTTTTTTTTGTAACTTTAATTCTTTTTGAACTTTTTTTTATTGTACATGCGTGTGTGTTGTTTTACTAATTCTTCCCATGTTCAGAAATTACCAGACTTAATCTTTTTGTTAATTTGAGACCGACAGGTTAAGTCAACTCCTTTTAACTGATAAGTTCATTTGGGTATAGGTAGAGGGTGTCCACAAGGGAGCGGATCCTTTACAAATTTCCTTCATTGCAACCAACTGGGAGAGTAGCAAATTTTGGGCAAATTATTGTACACTTCTTTGGGAAACTTAAGAATTTGGCGTATCCTGTATGGAACCATAATAAATTGGGGAATTTCCTGGTCTTTGGCCATAATAGTGCCTACCCACTTCATAAATTCTTTATTATTTTGAAGACCTTAATGTGACTGCCTTTGGCATCAGCTGTGTGAAATATCACTCAAATTTTCCCTTACTGTCGTACCAAGTAAATCCCTGCACCCATCCATGAAATGAGAGTGTCAGGTTCCAACACCAAACAGTGTATATTCTGTATCAGATCTACACCCTGTTTTACCATGGGGCTACTTCTTTTTTATGTTCCATATCTCTTTGAAGTTTAGCATTCCAATCTTCGTTTTAAAAAGGTGCATTTTACCTGAAGAAAGGGGCTACATTCCAAAAGCTTGTAATTTCAGATAAACCATTTGAACTGTAACCTAGTGTTGAGTGATTTCTGACTTTGTCCACACTAGTCCAACACTGGTATCTCCACAACATAACGTAGAATGGAATATTACTTTTATAGCCAAGCTGGCTCTTTTAGTAAAATAGTTGATATGAGGAATTTCAGTTTTGAGGGATAATGTGGGGATTCCTGGTTACTACTAAATCTATGTCTTTCTCAAATGGTGAATTCCTGAGGTTAGAAATGATTTGACACTTCCCTCCAAAGTGATGTCCCTGTCTAATGACGAAATAGTTTCCCCTGAGTGGAAAGCTGCAGACATGATTGTTTATGTGATGAACATGGGAACTTCTCCTTCCCAATCAGTAATCAAATCATAGCCAGGACTCCCCATCCAGTGGATGGTGAGAATAATGGCGGATGGGTGTGAGGCAAAGATTCAGATTCTCGCTGTAGAGATAAAGCTCAGCGATTAAGTTCTCTGCCTGCAGGCAGCATGTCAACTATCTTGTAAGTAGGTGACAAGAAGCCTACCTGCACACATTCAACATCCCAGTAAAACCACAAACTGCCACAATTAACTTCACTTTCACAGTTAACTTCCACCCAATAGAGAAACTTGACACTTGGGAAACAGAGCCGTAAAAAGTTGGTGTGTATCAGCTGACTTATACTTCTTCTTCGATTTTAGGATACTTAAGGCTTTGGCCTTACAGCTATGCAGCTTGAAGTGATGTCTACTGTCACTTCTAGGGAAGTTCGGGACCTGAATAGTAACAAGGACGGTCTCTGACGTAAGAAGAGAAGGACAGAGGGTCATTGGGCAACAGGGACGGAACATTAAGGGGAAAATATGCATGCCAGGGTTGGGATGGAGAGGCAGGTATAACATTTGAACAGCGCAATCTCGGCTCTTTTAAAGTAGCTTCACAGTACTTTTTCCAATCGGAAATGGCTACACCAAGTGGGGAAAGATTTCTGAGATAAAGAGCTTGACTTATTAAGGATGGTTAAACAGTTTAAATGTTTATTCGTTAGAGTTTAAAAGAAAGAGGGCAAATCTTATTGAAACATACAAAGTTCTGAGGAGATTTGAGAGAGTAGATGTTGAAAAGATGTTACCACTAGCATGGGAATCTTGAAGTAGGGGGTCATTGTTATGGAATAAGGGGATACTCATTTCAAACTGTGATGTGAAGGAATTTCTTCTCCCAGGGGGTAGCCTGAGACTCTCCACCCCAGAGAGTTATGGAGGTTAGATCACTATGAGTTGGTCGTAGGCTTTTGGACTTTCAGGGGTTGAGGATTATGATGAAACCAGCAATAGAGAGGAGTTGAGGCCTGCACGTTGGTTGTAGTTTCTTATAGGCCTCCAAATAGTAGTAGCAGTGTGGGACATGGAATTAATCAGAAAATGGGAACAGTATGTAGCACATGTAACACAATAAATATGGGTGACTTCAACCTACATGTAGACCGGTAAACCAAATGAGCATTAAAGCTGTGAAGGGCACTAAAGCTGTGAAGTGAGGTAGGGATGGTTTTCTGGAGGAGTACATTGGGGAGCTGACTGGAGGACAGGCAATTTTAGATCTCACATCATCTAATGAGAAAGGGGCTGCATAATAATCTGATATAATCATCACTACAATATGAAAGAATTTGACATTATGTTTGAGAATGAAGTAGTTCAAAATGAAAGGGGTGTTAAATCTGAAAAAAGAAAGTGATAAAGACATGATGCACAAATTGACTGAGATGGTTTGGGAAAAGACACTAAAAGACAGGATGGTACATACGTACTGGAAAGTCTTTTAAGAATTATCACATGGCTTACAGCAACTAAATATTCCTTCAAGGCACAAAACCTCAAAAAAGGTCAGTCGGCCATGGATGATAAAGCACGTTAAGGATTATATAAGACCATAAAAAAAGACGAAGAACGTTGCTAGACACAACAGTAAATATGAGGATCAGGAGGTTTTTAGAGCACAGCAAAAGAGAACCAAGAAACTGACAGAGAAAGACAGAATTGAATATAAATACAAGCTAGCAAAAACATAATTGGACTCCTCAATAGCCTGTTAGAAACATTTATAGATACATAAAAAGGAAACATCTGACTGAAACAAATGGTAGCCCATTACAGACAAAATCAGGAGAATTTGTAACGGGGGATAGAGAAGCAACAGGGAAGCTAAATGAGTAATTACTCAGTCCTGAAAGGCATGGGTTGTGGTGAGATATCTGGGAGACTTTTCTCGATGTCAGCTGCAACTAGCTGCACCTTTAAACTAGATGGCATGATGAGACTCTCACTCCGCAATGGCAAGATGCCTATTAAGAGAGATTAGTGGTTGTTGTCAACCTCATTACCTTCATACTAAGCGGCTCCCTATCCTACCAACACCACACCCTGACCATGAAAAATCTAGATGCTGAGAAATTCCCACTATGAAGGTCACCATTTGCTTCTCCAGACTGCCATCTTGGACACCCTAAACCAACATTCCAGGGCACCCTGCCACATTCACCCTGCCCGCCAACAGCTGGCAGCCCCTTTCATGACATCTCTTTAAACCCATTACAAGATACTCGTGTATTTTAAAGCTGCACTCTGGGGCTCATCGACAACTGACAGTGAAAAACTGCTGCAAGGATACCTTGTTAACAGGGACAGACACCCAGTTCATGGATTGTACCAGGCTGTATCTCAGGGCTCACCTTGAGCCAATCTGAATGCTTGCAGTCTCCTTGCCTTGCTTTTTTGCAATTTATCCTCCTCCAGCCAGAGCTACTAGGACCACAACAATTCTGAAACACAAACAGAATTTGCTGGAAAAGCTCATCAGGTTTGACAGCATCTATGAAAAAAAAATGAGAGTTAACATTTCATGTCCAGTAACACTTCTTCAGAACTGATGGTGGCTAGGAAAATGCTGGTTTAAATGCAAAAGATAGGGTGGAGGGAGGGGTAATGATGGGGGGTTGAGCCCAATGAGAGAGAAGAACAGATGGACAGATAAAGGAGTTGATAACGACCTGGCTAGGAGAGTGAATAGCTGCTAATGGAGACTCTAGTGGCTAACAATGGGTGGAGTGTAATGGTAGGCGATACAATAACAAGACCTGGTGTGAGAGGTAGGGAGCTGGGACATGGGAGAGTTCAAGCCCTAAAATTATTTAACATGGTATTGAGTCCAGAGAGCTGCAGGGCCCCCGAGTGGAAAATGAGGGGTTGTTCTTCCACGTTGCACTGAACTTTGCTGAGAGTCTAGACCAAACCTGCGACAGAGATGTTGTCCAGGGAACAGGGTGGTGTGTTAAACTGACAGGCAACTGCTAATTCAAGGTCTTTTTTGTGAGAAGAACGTAGATGTTCTGCGAAGCGGTCATGCAGTCTGTGCTTTGTATTGCCCAAGTAGAGGAGACTACACTGTGAGCAGCAAATGCAGTAGACCAGATTCTGGGAAGAGCAGGTGAAGTATTGCTTCACCCGGAAGGTAAGTTTGGGCCCTTGGATAGCGGGGAGGGAGGAGGTAAATGGGCAGGTGTTGCACCTTTGCCAGTTACAGGGGAAGGTGCTGTGGGACTGTGGTGGGTATTGGGGATGAAGGACCAGCATGTCCCGGAGGGAACCATCCCTGCGGAAGGTGGACAAGGGAGGGGAGGGGAGGGAATGTCTTGTGGTGGCATCTCGCAGAAGGTGGGGAAAAGACTGCTGATGATTTTCTGGATGTGGCTGCTGATGGGATGGTAGGTAAGGACACCGTAAGGAAGAGTTAAGAACTCTATCGCTGTTGCGGGAGGTAAGCAATAGGGTGAAAACGGAAGTGCAGGAGATGGTTCAGACCTGGTTGAGGGCCTGTCAACAATGGTGCTGGGGAATTCTCAGTTGAGGAAAAAGGTGGACATTTTGGCAGCTTCCTTGTTGAAATTGGCATCATCAGAACGAATGCAATGGAAATGGAGGATCTGGGAGAACAGGATGGAGTCT
This sequence comes from Stegostoma tigrinum, assembly GCF_030684315.1. Lineage (NCBI taxonomy): Eukaryota > Metazoa > Chordata > Chondrichthyes > Orectolobiformes > Stegostomatidae > Stegostoma > Stegostoma tigrinum. The sequence continues at coordinate 60,896,231 of NC_081362.1, forward strand.
TTACAGGATGCAGGGTGTGAGGATGTACAGTCCAGGTAGCTGACGGAGTCAGTGGGTTCGTAATGGATATTAGTGGCTAGTCTATCCCCAGAAATGGAAACAGAAATATTGGGGAAGGGAAGAATGGAGTCAGTGGTAGACCAGGTGAAAGTGAGGGCAGGGTGGAAATAGAAAGCAAACTCAATGAACTTTTCCAATTCTGGACAAGAGTGGGAAGTAGCGCTAATAACACTATCAATATATCAGCGAAGGAGTTGTGTGTGGGTCTGGAATAGAAGTTCCATATACCCTACGAAGAGACAAGCATACTTGGGGCCCATATGAGTACTCATGGCTACTCCTCTGATCTGAAAAAATATGAGAGGAGATAAAAGAGAAGTCATTGGGGGCTCAGTCAAGCGGAGGAGGATGGTGGTGAGTGGGGACAGCTTTGCCTCAGGAAGAGGTGGACAGGCATTATATAGGTGTTGATAATGATAGAAATGACCCCTGAAAAAAATAATTTTACAACTGTGGATTGCTAATTCATAAATTTTCAAAACTAAATGACTAATTGTAAAATATTTCATTAAAAAATGTTACATTTCACTTCCAAGCTTTGTATATGTTCCAGTCTTTAATCTGCTCCATGTAAACATGCTCCAAAGGGATTTTATTTTATTTGTTTTAGTTTCCTGGTTGGCTCTCTGCGTAAAGTGTTTAATACGATTGGCCACTGAGTCAGCCTGAAGGACACCGGTCCAGCTCTTCATTGGGAAAGCAATTCCTGCCACTGCTTCACTAGTAACTGCAAACTCTGGGTTAATATTTCCATAACCAATTTACTACTCTCCATTTTTCATGGCTGTAAAATGCTTACACCAGTCGGAATCAAGATAGATATCGCAGTTTTATATCTCTAATGACACATCCACGGAACAGTATAAATGCTTATTCCTGACTGACAAATATTAAGGAGAAAATGTTCCACAATGGTGGAAAAACTAAATAGAAGCTAATTAGAGAGATTACAAAATCATACAACTTGTGCAGAAATGTGGTGGATTTGAGGGTCTGTAGGTGAAGATACATTGAAGTAAGATGCCAAGGAAAAGAATTGCACTCATCCAACACTTCATGGTCAGATCAGACCACCTAATCTTCTAATTCCTGAGAATATTAACGTAAAGTTTCTGGAATTCCACAGGACAGGCCATTGTCAAAAGTGACTTTAAAACCTGATTGAATGCATTCACAAACATTACATTATCCTGGGCTTGGTAGCCTTCAGCAAGTAGTGAGCTTTCAAATGGTTGCATCATCTTCTCATTGACAGTAGGTGAACTGGGGAAAGACAGACGATTTGTTCTGATTCGTAATGTATTTGAACTAATTATCATTCATGGCATAAGAGGGTTGTTGCATGTGCAAAGATTGAGTAGAAAGGGCCTATATTCTCCATACTTTAGAAGACTGGGGGACAGTAACAACACAAGAACATGAGAAATAACAATGGGAAAGCGGGGATTTTACTCTCCTACCTTCTGCCCTTTCTCGCAGAGTGGGCTGCTAGTTGGAAGTGGTGGGAAGTATTGATTTTGGGTGTATCATTGCGTCCAGATAGTGGGAAGTATCCTACCCTTTGCTTCTGCATATCTGGTAGAATTCTACCAGCAATAGGGGAAGGTGTTAGTTTCCCTGCCAGCTGAGCCTCTTAATTGACAAGGCCAATCTTCTCACCTGCTTCTTCAGCCTCCATTGCTGTTCCTGGTTGGGGACTGCCCACAGGCATCCCAGGGGTGTCACTCAGACTGAAGAGCTGCTGCGCTATGATTAGCCAACTGCTACTGGAAATGGGGTCTCCTGAATGGTGGGGCAGAAGGGAAGCTAAAACTCCTGGCAGTGGCAAAATCTTCCAGGATTGGTAGAAACAGGCTTATCCACAACTTGCCTGCTGATGTGTAGGGAAATAGCCGCCATGTCAAATCTTCAATAATGTGAGAACAGTCAGCCCTTGGAGTTTGTATCAGCTATAGCTTCTCATCTTATCTCCTTAATCCCCTAGCACATAGGAATCTATCAGTTTCTGACTTCAATATACACAACAGTTAAGATTAATGACACTAAAGGCAATAAGAGTGGGACAGGTTGTGAAAGCAGAAGTGAGAAAACAGGTCAGACCTCTTCTTATTGATTGACATTGCAGGCTTAAGCAATTTTATGGCTTATTTCTGCTCCCATTTCTGTGTTCTTGTCATGGCCCATTAAAGATTTTCATGTGTGAGACTAAACATTTCAAGATCACTATTTCATTCCTCAGCAATGTCACAATCTTCAGAAGAGGTAGCAGAGAAAATCTCAAAATTAGTGCTGGTTTTAAAATCAGTACCATCTTCTAACCAAAGGAAATATGTAAACATGCCTTTGGATAGATCCAGAAATTGAAAATTTCAAAAAGATGTGCAGTATAAATTCTGTCAAACCCTATTTATGTATACTACATGTATTAAATCCTATTGGTGAACAGGCATTTAGGAAATGTGGATATAAAACTTGAGCAGTTTATTTTATACACCGCCTGACTTAGGCAAGTAACAATTTTAGAATTAAAGCTAAATGTTTCATTTGAAAATGTTCAAGATCTCAAAGGTAGAAGATACAGGGTGGTGGTGGATGGTTGCTTTTCAGACTGGAGGCCTATGACCAGTAGTATGCCACAAGGATCAGAGTTAGTTCCGCTGCTTTTCGTTGTTTATATAGATGATTTGCACATGAACATATGAGGTATGGTTGCTAAGTTTGCAGATGACACCAAAATTGGAGGTGTAACGGACAGCAAGGAAGGTTACCTCAGAGTACAATGGGATCTTGATCAGATGGGCCAATGGAGCAATGGGTGACAAATGGAGATAAATTGAGATAAATGTGAGGTGCTGTGTTCTGAAAAGGCAAATCAGGGCAGGACTTAGACATTTAATGGTAAGGTCCTGGGGAGTGTTGTTGAACAAAGAAACCTTGAAGGGCATATTCATAGTTCCTTGAAATTGGAGCAACAGGCAGATAGGACAGTAAAGAAGGCATTTGGTATGTTTGTCCTTATGGGTCAACGTACTGAGCATAGGAGTTAGCATGACATGTCGCAGCTGTTCAGGACATTGGTTAGACCACTATGGGAGTACAGCATGCTATTCTAGTCTCCCTGTTATAGGAGGGATGTTGTGAAACTTGAAAGAGTTCAGAAAAGATTTACATGGATGTTGCCAGGGCTGACGGGTGAGCTTACAGGGGTTTATAAAATTGAGGGGAGTGAATAGGGTAAATAGACAAGGTCATTTCCTAGAGGTGGGGGAGTCCAAAAGTGGAGGGCATAGGTTTATGGTGAAAGGGGAAAGATTTAAAAGGGGAAACCTTTTCATGCAAAGGGTGGTGCATGCATTGATTAAGCTGCCAGAAGAAGTGGTGGAGGCATTAAAAGGCATCTGGATGAGTATATGAATAAGAAGGGTTTAGAGGGATATGGACTAAATGAAGACAAATGGGACTCTCTTTATTTAGGATATCCGGTCATGGACAAGTTGCTTAGAAGAATGTTTCTTTGCTGTATATATCTCTGACTCTATGGGTCTAATATCACTGATGTTTTTGAAATCAGCTTTACAGTGATTTATGCTGTTGTTATAATAGAACTATAGATTTGACATTGTAGCATTCTTAGCTCAATTTAAGACTCAACAATGAGTTAAATTGTCAATGGGCATCACCTTCTGTTTATGTAAAGCATGGCTGCTTTAGTGTATGCTTAAATGTGCATGAAATCTCTGCTCACAGGTTTCAGGATGCCAGTGCAATTCCTAAAGCTAGAAAAGAGTCAATTTCACAGACTACTAATTCCGACTGTTAGAAATATTAAGTTGTTCAATTGAAGTATATGTATATTTACACCCTCTATGTTTTAAATTAAAACTCAGGTTGAAACTGAAAGGCATATTCAATGTTGTTCATGAAATCACTGTGTAGGATGGGGAATCAAAGCAGTTGTGTCAATGTCCTAGCTTAAACTCTCAGTCCTGTTTCACAAGGTCCTGGGGAGCAAACACTTGTTGAACCTCTTTCAAATCGTAACTGAATTAGTTTGTGATGATATCTCCTCTTCTACAAAAGAATGCTGAATTGATACTCAGTCAATGTCATCAGGAAGCAGACACCTCTTGATTGTAACAAGGGATGCTCGGTACCTTCTACTTCTTAGGCAGTCCCTTGAGACTAAGGATGGCTCTTTTTCAGCTCTAATGCTGTGGGTCCTGAGGCATCTAATTAGTCCAATATTGGAACCTCACACACTGTGGCAGGTGGGGTGGTAGTGTCAGCAGAGTGGGTGGGATGCTTGGGTTTTGTATTCTTCCTTTTGTTCGTGCCCAGCCTCCATCTGTTGCAAATGTGTAAGCAGGTTGACATCTTTGCATTTGCTTCATCTTTAGTTCAGGCTGTCTTGGACTAGAGACTCCTATGTATCAGTGGTGTATTGCAATTTTACTCAGGAATGTTTTGAGGATATCCTTGCAGCATTTTCACTACCTTCCCAATAACTGCTTGCCATCATAGAGCTCAGAGCACAAGAGTTTGTTTTGGAAGTCTGATATCAGTCATGTCACTGATGTGCTTCTGAACTGACCAGTGCCTCGATGCTGGGAATGTTGGCCTGACAGACAACATCGATATTGGAGAACTAGCTGACCATTGGACTTTCAGGATTTTGCAGAGGCAATGGCTAATGATGGAATTTCTCTAATGGTTTGAGGTGTCAGCTGTACATTGTCAATGTTTCCAATACATACTGATAGGCGAGTAACACCGTAACGCTGTAGACCGTGAGTTTCATGCAACTTTGAGGTCTTTGTTATCAAGCACTCTGTTCTTTAGATGGCCTTAATATGGCACACTAGAGGCCACGTTGAATTTCATCATCGATGTCTGCCTTCACTGAAAGGAAATGCCCAAGGTATGAGAACTGATCCACATCGTCCAGTAGTTCACCATGAATGTTTATTGATAGGGGACAGTGTTGCATAGTGATATCAGAGTGGGAGAGGACTTTGTCCTGAAGTTACTCAGCCCTAGACTCATTCTCTGACACATCCCCATGAATGCATTGTGATAGTTTGGAACTTAGACTCGGAGTGTGCACACACACAAATGTCATCTGTGCGTTACAACTCAATGACAAAGGTTGGATTGTCCTGGTTCTGTACTTGAGGCAGCACATGTTTAGCTTCATTCCAGTGGGAACTTCCATGGATATGGGTTGGTGCAATGTGACAAGGAAGATGGAGAAGTGGGTTGGCACAATGAGATAGCCTTGTTTGACTCTAGTTTGCACACAAACTAGGTATGTGTATGATCCATTGGGGAGGATCATGGTCTTCATGCATCCCAAAACCAGCCCAGCCTGTCTCCGCTTCCCTAACCTGTTCTTCCTCTCACCCATCCCTTCCTCCCACCTCAAGCAGCACTTCCATTTCCTACCTACTACCTCATCCTGCCTCCTTGACCTGTCCGTCTTCCCTGGACTGATCTATCCCCCCCCTACCTCCTCACCTATACTCTCCTCTCTACCTATCTTCTTTTCTCTCCATCTTCGGTCTGCCTACCCCTCTCTCCCTATTTATTCCAGAGCCCTCTCGCCATCCCCCTCTCTGATGAAGGGTCTAGGCCTGAAACGTCAGCTTTTGTGTTCCTGAGATGCTGCTTGGCCTGCTGTGTTCATCCAGCTTCACACTTTGTTATCTTGGATTCTCCAGCATCTGCAGTTCCCATTATCAATGAACAGCATGGTGTCAGAATCTGGAAGTGTCAGTTAGAATAGACTAGAATATTTTAAATTGGATATGGAGGTAAAGAAAGACTGAATTAAGATGATAAAAGAGTCAGAAAGAAAAATGAAAAAGAATTAAATTATTTTTTAAATCCCAATAATTGAAAACTGAAAGAATGAGACTCTGTAAGTATGGAATTTGAATTGCAGAGAATCCCAAACTTTTTCTGTTGGGTTTAGCCCATATCTATGAGATAAGTCCAGAAACAATTATACTATACAAGTATTTGAATACTGAGTCAGTTAGCTGGATGCTGCTTTTGTGAAACTGCTGGATCCACAGACAATGTGAAATAACACAGTTTCTAGATCCTTAATTTTAACCATGCACATGTGTCTCCAGAGCTTGCTGTCCAGTTTACACGCATACTATGGTGTGCTCTGTTAACCTATTGCTTATTTCTACAATAAATTCTGGGCCAATATCATCATGCTTAAAGACAACAACATATAATGTTTTTGTCACAGCAGAAATTATCCATTGAAATCTAAGAAATACGTTGAACAAAAAAGTTAAAACCAAAATATTGTTCTAAAATATTGACTATTAAAACTGGATAGCCCCCTGCCCAACCTATAATCCATGCCAAACGAGTTTCTCTCTGATTGATTAGGAACTGTAGATGGGCTTTGAGCCCTGCACTACAAAAGAGGTGCACAATATTCACATGGGTTTTGACCTCAAGCCACCAATGCAAAATTCATTCCTGAAAGAATTACGTCTTCAGATATTTAGAGAGGACAGAACTGGGCCCAAATCTGTTTCTCTCAATGCTGGAATTCCAGCAATCACCATCTAACTTTAATGCCGGAGAAATGGTCCGATGAGTGACATACTCACATTCCATGGTCAGTCTCAAGTGTCAATTCCTTCAAGGAAGAAATGGAAAAGCAACAAACTAAATAAAAAAGCAAAAATAGAGAACATTTTAAAATGAGCCAAAAATCATTTCTTTAGTTGTTAGTCAATGTAGTGCATTTCCAAATTGGAGTTTAGACCTGCCCTCACTCCAGAAAGCAGTAATACAGCAAAACATCAATTTCATTTGAGACTGGAGAGGGCACAACTCCAGTCTAGTACCAAAATCAATTGAAAAGTCTCATGGGCCTTCTGGAAATTTTGCAGTCTTGCCAGGAATTAATTTGAATGGTGTTTCTGCCCGTGCTCTTCAAGTCTGTGTCACCCGATCAGTAGGTCTGGTTATGTTTGCGAATAATGACACCTGAGAGGTTAGTGGGATTCAAATGGCATTAATATGGTACTACCTGGTCAGATCAAGTATTGCTTCAACTGTTCTTAGACAGCTCTTAGTAGAGGCAGAACAGCATTTGGAGATATTTGGCACATAAAGTGTTAAGAAAAAAAAAACTGCTGCAGTTTGAAACATCCACAGGCCACCCCATGGCTACAAACTTTGCATGTAATGTAATGGTAGAAGCACATCAAAAATTCACATAATAATCATCATAATGTTTGCACTATATCTGATTTAACATAGCTGTCATTGTCAGGAAGGCAGATTAAACTAGACTTTTATTGAGCTTATATCTGGAATTATAATGAGTTAACATCCAAAGAAAATTTTCTTTTGCAAATCATGTATCACAAAATTTGATGTTATTTGTGGTGGCATGGTACTTATAGAGGTTAAGTCATACCAATCAACCATGAAATTTTCCCCTTTCAAAGGTTTGTGCGCATATTAACAGGAGCCAAAACCCATAATGCCCTTACAAACATCACCAGCTGCATGGATCCATATTTTACAAAAAGGAAAGAAGTGAGCAGCTGAAAGGTTTTGGAGCTGAATAACAGCTTTTGAACTGAGCAGAAAACAATAGAACCTGTTTAAAATGCAAAAACCACAGATTTTTTGAAAACTTGAGGAATTTTTTGTTTTTTGGATTTAGGGGTGAATTCTCTTTAGCTTTTCTTTTAAAGAAAGGACATTTACGTTCAGTGGGCATCCAAGTGAATCAGAATCCTAACAACATGAGCACAAGATTTTGGGTTGTCCTCCGCCAGTTCTAGGAACAAAGTTTTGCATCCCAATACAGTGCAATCTATACTTTGGACCCTTTATCCTGAGAGAAAAGTCGTGGAAATGAGCAAAAAAAAATTAAAATAGCAAGGTAATTTATGATTGCATTTAAAGCAAATAAAACATTTCTGTTGCATATTTGAATTGGTAGAGCTTATTTGCAATGAATCTTCTCAAACCTAGCTTTAGTTTTTCCAGGAAGAAAATGAACCTCATTAATTGCAGTTTGTACCTCTGAACTAACCTAGCTTGGGTTTAATTACGCAGTATCGATATGTTGAAATGCTATCAAGGTGCCACATCTTCTTTCGTATGGAAAAGTAAACAAAACAACCCAGAAACATTTCTTTAATGTTATAACATGGCCAGAGCACAACTCAGGAGAACATTTAACATTAGAACATGAGTGAAATTGAAGATGCTGCACTAATTTGCTTGCCATTAGCATCAGTGCATTCCTAGTTTTACTTTAAAAGTATATGAAGAATAGATTGAGAAACAGCACACAGACAGACAAGTCTGTTTCCACTGAGCAACAACATTTGGTTATGTTAAAAACAATTTTCTCCAGTTGTAACACCCAGGGTCATAATTCATTGATAAAGTTTAAGTTTTGGAACACAAAGCCCATGAGTCACATTCGCAAAATGGAGAATTACAGCCTGATTCAATCTTTCTTGAAAATTATGATTTTTTTAAAGATTCAGTTGTAATTTTTTTTACATCCTAAATAATGATTACGAATATGGACATCTTTAATTAAGATTGGCCTGCATCTAGAACAATTGAGAGTTGTCTTCTGTAATTTTGTTAGAAATACCAATTCTGGCATTTTGATCCAGCAGCAATGAAAGAATTTTGTCCTATTTTCATATATAAATGATGAAAGACTTTGCAGTTTGGCACAGTTCATGTACAGTTTGCACTCTACAGTCAAAGTAAAAAATTGTGTAATTCCATTTCACTTTCTGGTTTCATTGTGCAAAGTAAGGGGGCAGGTATTGGGGATTATGGGGTTGAAGGAGATGGCAATTGGAAGAATGCAAAGAATGCAGCTTGCTCATTTAAAACAAGACCCCACCCCGCCCCCACTGGTATAGTCAAGCGGCTTTATGCTTGAATTAAAGCAAATTAAGATAGGGATGAGAGAACATGATGCGAATACAGTGCAGCACTTTCATCACATTAACCCTACATCCACTCAAATCATTAGGAAATTGGGGTAATGTCAGGCATTTGGTGAACAATATTTTTGGTAGTCCCCAATTTCTTACTTGTCTTTAGTTGTGCACAATTCATCATTTAGCAATGAGAACCTTTGCAGGCTCCAGTAGATGAAAATGTGATCTGAAGTTTCAGGAGTAGTACGGCGCTGTCATTGCAAAGAGTTGCTTTCTTCGTAAAAAAAATCATCATGCAGTTTGAAGTAGTGCACATAGTCATAAATCAGTTGCAAATTTTAAATGAAATATTATAAAGTATTACATCAGTAAAGTGTTTGATTTCAAAGAGAAAAAATAGTTCCAGTGGGACGTTAGTTTCAAGTCTATTGGATCACAGGGAATTGCTGTCAACTGTTAATCGAAATGGAGCGAACAGAAGAATGAAGATGAAAGAAGAAAATGATTAAAGCTGAAAGGAAGGGAGAAAGATAAGGTCCAAAGAGAGTTACAAATGTGAAATTAGAGCATAGGAATTTTAGTACAATCTGATCCACTAAGTAGATGCTTGGAAGAAGCCCCAGTGGTCCCATCATACCGCAGGCTGAGTCTCCGAGGTTGTAAACTTTCTAATGTTAAACGTGGGCTTGTAAGAGCCAATGCATTCTGAGCAAAATATACCAAAAGCAACAAAGTATGAATATTCTGAAATGGTGATAGAGAATCATGAAATAAATCAAATGTATGATTCTAATAAAGAGAACTTTAAAACAATTGAAATAAGCTTTTGCAGTTGCAAACTTACATTAGATTTGATGCTTAAAGTCACCACCCTCATCCTAACATTCCCAACCCCCATGCACACTGAAACACCCCATTGAGAAAACTCAGTTTACTGTTTGTACATTTGCTCATCTGCAAAACTCCAAATGCTACAGAGAGAAAATTGGAATCCATGTTCAAATATAAATAAAACAGAAAAAAGAAACAAAGCATGCAGGAAATAAAATCTGCCATAAAATTTGTTTTTTTGCCAAAATACAGCATCTGGTGTCTTTGGCTATGCTTTCACAGAACAACGTTATTTATCTGTAGTATACACAGACAGGGTCATTTATGGACATGAGCTTCCAGCAGACTGCTTCACCCACTTGGGAGTGAAAATCTGAAATTCAGATGTGCAATCCCCACCATTTTACAACCATGTACTTCAATTGGTGTAAAATCATGGGTAATGTGCCTGAACTTCCACAAAGCACTCCATGTGGACACAGCCCCAGCCAGAAGTCAGGAATTGTAACATTACCCTCAGAATGTGTCAAAGCCATGACTTCAAACAAAATGCATAAAACATTTCAGGGGCAGAATTTTCTGAGAGCTGTCCACCATTTTGACTCCATTCAAAACATGGTACAAAACTTGTTGCTGCAAGCTACAATTTTATAAAACTAAGGTGATTGTGTTGAGAGACGTCAGGTAATTCTGACTGAGATAATGGGAACTGCAGATGCTGGAGAATCCAAGATAACAAAGTGTGGAGCTGGATAAACACAGCAGGCCAAGCAGCATCTTAGGAGCACAAAAGCTGACGTTTCGGGCCTAGACCCTTCATCTCTGATGGGTCATGGATTCTGTTTCCTGTTTTATTTATATTTGAACATGGACTCCAATTTTCTCTCTGTAGCATTTGGAGTTTTGATGAAGGGTCTAGGCCCGAAAGGTCAGCTTTTGTGCTCCTGAGATGCTGCTTGACCTGTAGGGTACTCTGAAGGACTGGATCAAAAGTCTTGATCAGTCTGTTCAGTTGACCGGTGTGTTCTTTGGTTGGATCAGCAGGTAGTTGCCCATAGTGTTCTTGGTTGTTCAGTTGTCAGTAAAATTCCTTGCAGTATTCCGTTCAGCTCCACACTTTGTTATCCAAGTAATTCTGACTATTTTGTTGTTCTCTATTTGTGGGAAAACTACAGGTACACATAAGCAATGATGCAAGATTAGTGAAAAAATGTATTTTTCCTATTCCTACCAAAAACAGTACAGAAAGATGATTTTTTTTTAAAAAAAGAAAGTAAGCTGGGATTTACAGACTTGTTCTACCACACGTTTGGCTGATCTGAGGTGCAGACACCTTCCCTTTTCCTCTTCCATGTACAGAATGGGAACAGTCTTAAAGAAGAAACGCTGTCCTCTGATGTATGTCCCAGCATTATATCAATGGAATATAGAACACCAAATCCAGTTGTTAAGGCTGCTATCCAACATTTACCTTCAGGAGGTGGTAGGTAAGGCATTAATTGTGATAGTTTCAGTCATCGCCATCAGAACTTTACCACACACAGATCACAGAGAGCAAAAAGGAATTCCATCTAAAGTATTTGGTGCTTTATCTGGCTCGCTTTGGATATGGCAAGTATGCTGCTGAAATCATCAGATTTCACTGTTCCTTCCCTGCAAAAGTCATGGAGTATTCCACTTAAATATGTGAGTGTCTCTCAGATAGAACATTTGATTGAGTGAGTTTCGGGGGGTGATGGAAGACAGAGGAGCCACCAATGATGGAAGTCTCAAACCCACTGAATGCAATATCCTGCTCAGAAAAAAATCTTATTTGGAGCCATTTTCTTGCTAACAGTTTACACAGAGTTGTACAGGTGGATAGAAAAAAAATCAAAGAGAAAAGTGTATTCCAGGGTCTTCCTTGATGTTATTGAGCCTCTGTTATATTCGGTCCTGAGTGCTGATCACTGATGACTAGTGGCTGGAGCAGTTCACTGCCACCAGTTCTGCTTCCAAGATATTTTTAATCAACCTTTTTAGTTGTGCACCTCTGGAATAGGTGGGACTAGAACTCAGGCCTTCTAGTTCAGAAGTAGGGACACTACCATTGTACTACAAGTCCCTCGAATTATATTTTGAATCAATTCTTTCAGGCACAATGTGAGAACATTTCCAGTGCAGCTAAGACTTTGAACTCAGACCTTCTTGCCCAGAATACCACCATGCCACCAACATCCTTAAACCACGCATTCATAAGTATTTTAATCAAACCATTTAGATATAGCTCTGAATCAGATGGCACTCAAGCCTGGGCCTCCTAGCTGAGGGATAAGGATGCTACCATTGTACCAGAAAAGCCCAAAATCATTCTAAATCTTCTAGGCATTTTTTAATCAAGCAGTTCAGACATGTTATGACACACTTCTGAATGAGGTGGACCTTGAATCTGGATCTTCTAGCCCAGAGGATGAAACACTACCAAAGTGCCAAAAGAATCTCAAGTGGTGGTGCTCTAATCCAGTGCCTTTGACCACTCGACTACCAAGCTACTTTTCTACTCTTTCAAACGGTAAATTAGTAAGAATGGTTAAACTACACCTGGTGCAGCGGTGAAACAAAAATACAAAGTAATGGTCAACAGCAACTTACTTAAGGTGAATTGAAATTTATTAAATCAAAAGAACATAGTTTGGGGTGATGATGATGTACCCAACTCCTACAGTCCCCCTGGTCTCTGAAGGCCTTTATGTGAACACTATATTGCCCCCTTTCACCAACCTGTTCAGACAGTTATGACACACCACCGGAGCAGGTTGGGCACTCGAATCCAGGCCTCCTGATTCAGATGTAGAGAACCTACCCCTGCACCGCAAGAATCTCAAATGTTGATGCTGTAATCCAGTGCCTTTTTTAAAATCAAATAAAATTGGGTTAAATAGCCTCTGGCGGGTCACTGTAACAAAACAACAAATTAACAGTTAACAGCAACTTATTAAAGAAAATGAAAATTTATTAAATCAAAATAATATTGCCCAGAAATCATCTTTTCCATGCTGAGCCTATTTGGCTGACTATACCCAGTAGAAGATAGGCCACTAGAGAGTCCTAAAAAAAAGTGGCATTGTCTTAGACACTAAAATGGAGTTCATTGTATGTTAGCTAATGTTATTTCTCCCTAATGCTATTTTGGCATAATTACAAACAATCACAAGCCAGAGCTGACAGTCCGTCACCACGAGAACCTTATGTTAGACTCTGATTCTCCACCTGAGTGCCATGTGTCAGATTGAGTGGAACTTAATGAAACTTTTTGCATTAACTCATTCAGAACCACAGCCATACACGTAACCCTGAAGAAAATAAGTTATTCCAAAATGCCAATAAATCAGTCCAAAAGTGGACAGTACCAAGAAGGAGGTCACAATAAGGTCAGGAACCGATTTGTGAACATGACAATTAAAACAATGGGCCTTGGAGCATTTTACAGCAGTGCAAGAGTACAGGGTGCAGAATATTAGAATGAGAATCATTAGTTCCTCAAGTGCAGTTGAGGGTGGCAGCTGTTAAGAACTTTATTTATAGATCTGTTTTTTATCACGAAGTTAGATTATGGAGAGCCAAATTGTTTGTCCAATTAGAAAATCATGCATTAAAGTACTGCAGTTCATTTTGATATACTTATCAGTAAGATCTACAAATTATGTTGCAGCTTGCTATTTGTAAACTGTGCCCTCTGCTAACATAATAATTTTAAGCTGTTTTGCTGTAAAGACTGTTTAATTGAGAATATATTAGTCTTAAAGTTATTAGTTTAAGCATTATGATGCTTAAACTGTTGAGTGCTTAATGCATGAAGCATTCTTACATTCAACAATGTCGTTAAACAGATTGTAATTTAGAGCCATCTGCAATTTTTAAAAAATTAGTCTATCCAACTCAATCACTGAGGAATTGTATATTTTGCTATTTTAAGTAACCGTTCACTGCTTCTCATTCTTCACTACAGTATTGTCATTCAAGAACATTTTGAAACTATTATTTTATGCTGAAATAATTACTGAGTTTACCTTGTTGACCCAGCCAATCCCAAGGATCTTGAGGTCAACTGGATTCACAACCAGTAACAAAAATTGAACTATTTACTGTACATTCATTCCTCATTATCCACGGATTCATTATCCATGGATCTGCATACTTATGAGGTCAGCCACAGACCCCCTTTTTTTGCCTCTCAGAAAAGCATGCAGTCTGATCACACAGTCCTTCATGTTAATTGGGAGGGTTACGTTCTAGAAGTATCTATATTTCTGTTATCCACAAGAGATCTGTGACCCAACTCCCACAGATAATGAGGATGTGGTGTACTGTGAAGCAAGTTCAAAACTGGGGTCAAAATTTCACTAAGGCTATAAAGGAGAAAGGAAAGAGTTAGAAAACAATAAAAAAAAATGAATGAAGCAGGCAGTCAGCTGAGCACATACCTCTGCCATAACACTTCTTTATTATAACTGTGCAACTCTTCCTTGAGGCTTTTCGCTGTCCTGTTGATCCTTTGCAATGATGAAAACAAAGAAAAGAAATACTTTATCACAAGCTTCTGGGCCACATAGGATACGTTGAGCAATCCACATCCAACAACCTGCTCTGAAAACTCTACTCACTTTTTTATCAACAGTGATCCATTTTGCCACAACCATCAACATTATAAATAAAATGACCCACAACATTCTGACAAAAAGACAATTCAAGTGGAAAAATATTTACTTTTTTTGGGAAGGAAAGACACATGTGATTATAAGTTGATTACAAAACCAGAAAGAGCTAGAAATACTCAACAGTCAGATAACATTTACAAAGAAAAACAATATTAACATTTCAGATCAATCACCACTCATCAGATATGGGATTAGGTAAAGATTTAATAGGTTTTGAGTAAGGGGAGGATCAGATAAGGATAAAAGGTACATCTTTGATAAAACAGGAGAGATTAAATGAAAACAATTAAGTTTATAGGGTCAAAGGGAATATAATGGAGAAAGAAAAGAAACAATTGACATGGTGAGAGCAAGCATGTTACTGTCAGAAAGTTAAAAAAACAAAAATGGAAATCATCATTGAGTAACATTACAGCCTTCTGGACTCAACATTGTGTTCAGCAGTTTTAGACTGATAAGTCTGTCCTGTCTCTCTTTTTGCTTTCTCATTTTAAAATTGGCTGTATTCTAAATTTAAATTTGACATTAATGCAATTTTTACTAGAATTGCTTTATATGGGTTAACAAAATTTTTGCCACATCCAATTGACAGTATTTTTACAGTTGTTTTCTTTTTATTTCTCTCTTATGGCACAGCTCTTCGTTTGTATCGCTGAATCACCCAACACTTGGGGTGAAGAAGAAATGTGCAATGTTTTGGAATTCAGTCAACATATGGTACTATTCATAAGAAATGGTGATTTTCAGCATGAATCATTTCTGGCATTGTACAGTAGAACTCAATGCCTATAATGCCAGATTTCTATCTGAAGTATCCTCCTTACCCAGCATTCTACTACCGTTGCAGGCTGTGAACTCCCTCAACTTTTCCAACATTTCTAAAACAGTGAAGACTGCCTCAAATTCTTACACATGAAAAGGTAGCAACATAAAACCTTAATGTCACTAGACAACTAATTAAGCCTAGCCTACATGTGCCTCTTAACTGTATTTTGAAATGGCTCAGCAAGCATTCAATTCAAGGGCATTTGGGAATGGATAGTAAACACCGGTCTTTCACTGGGCACATTACATTGAAGATTTAAAAGAAGTAAGAACTATACTCCAAGACCAAAATGTCTCATTCTCAAACCAAGTGTTGAAAGGCAAGGTGAGAATCTTGCCAGTGAGAGGCTTACTTGCATCACTATGTATGCATTGATCTCTCATTATTAGCTCATCACACTTTATTGATATTCAGTTTCCTATTCTCTCATCAGCTAGCTAGAAAATAGACTGACAATTCCTAACATGAAAGTCAGAATATGTACCCAATGACTCTCCTCATGTATAAGGATCTGAGACAGTTCTCATCGTATTAGAAAATGTTGGAAAAGTTGTCGGATGCTTCCTCTGACCCTTCCTCTTGGACAGAGTCACCTACATCTCAGGGTATGCTCCATGAGCAATGATCACTCACATCCCCTGTGCACAGGTATTGGCATTGCACACATACCATTTCCTTCACAGCCTCATGGTAATCTCAAATCTACTTCAAATGAGGTGCCACACTTGGGAGCACAACAGCACCTTTCATTGCAATGCTGTCTCAGGATACCTGACATGGATTGGTCCAGGGTCCATCTCAGGGCTCTTCACCTTGCTGTCTTAGTGCTTACTTATATTGTATTTTCCTCGATGCTTGCAGCATTTCTGCCTTGCCTTTTTGTGCTTTGCCCCTTCAGCCAGAACTTAAAAGCTCACAGCACTTTCATCTAGACTTACCTTTTAGTGCAAACGCAAACACAAAGGTTATATCTTCTTCTTTCAGTAAGGGATTTGCAGAGAAAAATGATTTTGGGACAGTTAGCTGTGACAGGAGATTTTCTAGAATCTTCACATGAGAGAGAGAGATGGAGAGAAACAAAGTTTTTTTTGAGGTTTTCACTTTGCACATTTAATGATCCTCTGTTGCTCTGGCCCCACGCAAACCATGGTCACCTGATCAGGAGCCAATCACAACACTGTTGCCAAGCTTAGCTCAGAACTTATCAGCTCTGTGGTGTCTGCTTTCACTCTCTGTTCCAGGAAAATACACCATATATGACTCAACATGCTCCAGTAAACATACTTATTTATACTTGCAACCATCTCTTCAAACAGTTTCCTTTAGCCTTACCTTTCTTTTAAAAGAGTTCACTGAGCAAAGTAAAGAAACTGAAGTGTTGTCTTTTCAGGAATAATCCAACACGCTCTATTTAAAAAAAAGCTTTTATTTTCGAAATCTTCAATATTGCTAAGATTACAAACTGCTGCTCCCCAGTGGCAACTGAGGAAACTGGATACTGCAGTATCATGTCCCCTCACCACTTTAAAATACTTTTAAACCATGGTGCCAAGGACAAAATAAGTTCTTGACCCAGTAGCAAACACAGTGCTGATGAAACTAAGGTAAATCTATTACTAGCTGCTATGAGGTCTGCTTTCATTCCACAAATACATTTTGTGCTATATTTACAACACATATAACAAGTACATATAATCTAACCTTTCATTGCAATCCACTAAAAATTGTACCAAGTTAGGAATAGATGCACATAAAGGCCCACAGTTTGAAAAGAACATTCCATTACAAGTAAATCAGCACTACGTTATGAGAGCAGAAAATTCTTATGAGGATTGCACTGTGAAATGAATGAACATTTTGTGAACAACTAAATATAATGGTCAGAATAAATGATTTACTCTATGTATAAACAAGAAGCATACAGTAGTCGTAAGCAATCTCACACTGCATGCCTGTTAAGCAAATAACATTTTATGATATTGAGCATGGTTCTACCATCTGTGATGAATACCTAAATAAAATTCATCTGTGTTATTCCTCCTTTTCACAAATGAATACATATGATCCTATGAAACCTTAGCCCAAATAAAGGACACTTTATTACGATTCCCCAGTAAATACTATTGGGTAAGACCATCTGCCTCTGCCACTGTTTTACCGCCCAGGCAGACTTTGCAGGTTATGTTTGTAGGAAGCAACATAAACTTTATACAGTATACCTCTTTCCAAAGAAAATACATATTCTTTCTGTGGGAGAACGTACCAGCGGATTTTGGAAATGAAGCTAATAGAATATGCCAGCAAAATGTACAGAGACCTGGTTTCACCTGTCTCTGCTGTTCACAGTTTTAAGATACATCTCAAACTGTGGAACAACTGTCACCCATAACGGAGCAGGAATGGTGCAGGGCGGAAGCTCTCTAGCATGGGAGCTCCTCCTCCATTGACTGAGCCAGGAACAAAGTCTTCTTTCTGAAAGACAGTATATCCACTGAGTTGAGGTGCTACAAATTTGCCATTGGGAGGTGGGAAACAGCTACGCAAAACAATGCCTATTCCTTCTCCCAGTAGCTGGGAAAAGCAAAACATCAGCCTTGCTGCTCCTCTGATGCTGCTTGGCCTGCTGTGTTCAACCAGCTCTATGCCTTGTAATCTCAGATTCTCCAGCATCTGCAGTTCCTACTATCTCTAAAGCTACATATGATTGTTAAAGATGTGCCCATACAGGCTGTCCATCTACCTGACCCATGTAAATTAAATGTGTCGCCCAACATGATTTTGCACACTTGGGCAATTTGTAGTGTATCCAGGATAGAGTTATGAAGAAATTCAAATTTCACTTTTATGTTGCAGTGCCATTTATAAAGTATATACACTTCACATTTCTGTCAACAAGGCAGCAGAATTTTCAGAATGATTTGTTTCCAGTGTTCTCCAGATACTGAAGCTAACCCCCTGGTAAATTTTTGACCTGCTACGGGTCAGACTTACACTCGTACGCACAATTGCTCATAGGTAACAAATAGCAACAACAGTCCAACCATTTAAACACGCCTATCTTAAACACAAATAAAGTCATGCTCCATTCTGAAATTGTCTGTGTAGAAAGAGACAAGAGTAAAACTTTAAGTCTGATATAACTCTTCAGAAGTGAAAGGCATTGGAAAATGGTGTCTTTTATACTTTTGACAGAGGGGTGAAGGAACAAGGGGAATAGGTCATATGGATGCCCAAAGCAGAAGGTTTCGCATTACTAATTGTTTTGGAAGAGAGCTTGAAATGTAAAATAAGTAAATTAAGATGTGCAAGGGAGAAAATGTGTCCTCTCTACTAACAGCAAGGTAAACAATACACTGCAATAGAGGAGTGGGGATGGTGGTTTGGGAGAATATATGTAAAATGAAGGACAGCCATCATGTGATCAAGCTCTAAAATCATAGAATTCAATATGGAGTCCTAAAGGTTATAATGTGCTTAAGTGGAAAATGAGGTATTATTCCTTGAGCAGAATATTCAACTAGAAACTAGGAAATAGTGTCTAAGAAAGTCAGAAATGAGAGAGAGCTGACAGATTTAGAAGGCCAGCTATCAACCTGTGGGGAAACAAATGGCAATAAAATCCATTGATAGCAATGTTGACAACAGAGGGGATCACACACAAATCAGTTCGCATTAGTTCTCTATGAAAAGAAGTTTGTTTAATGAATGCCTTGCCACTCCACAGGGCCACTGTACAGCAAATAACAGA